>NC_053490.1:220633465-221833465 GCF_905171775.1 Rana temporaria | reverse complement strand
CAAACTTTTCCTGCTCATTTGCAGGATCATGCACATGACCATTTTCACCTCGGCGGTTTTCTGTGTTTGTCGCTAGTTGTGGGCAACTCGTGGGTAAGATAGTGTGGTCTTTAAACTTTGGAACCATTTTTTACCATTATATGTTGTACCTGATTTGAGCAATTGGAATGTGTATCATATTTTACTGGTTAATGCTTGTATATATACCTTTCAGTTGCATATTTTGACTGGATATCGCTCCCCCCCCTGAAGAAGCGGAAGTCCGCGAAACATGTAGGGTCCATGCGATTTCCTTTTCCAGTTGCATCCATATTTACAACTGACTGATGCTGTGTTATCCACTGAATCAAATCAACAAACTGGTTGTCCACTTTTCTTTTAAACTATTGTATTGTATGTTTTGTATTCATAAATAAAGCATTTTTGTAATTTTCTAACAAGAATTGTGCTTTCTCATCACTATCAATTTGCTAAAGTACGCACCGCAAATTATCCCCTTCCCTTTCCCATTGGAAAAAACGTTATCTATCTAATTGGGATTAGGTGCCTTATTTTTGGGTGAATCTACACATCTTGGACCATATTTCCAAAAACCACAAAGAAATCTTTATGGCCAAAAATAATAATTTCTCCAACATCATCGCAAATGCCCGAAACCGCCCCCGCGAACTCTTCAACTCACTCAGACTATGAATCCTGCTTGTTTAGAGGCCCCCAATTCTGATTCACAAGAATTTTGCAACGAATTATCGGATTATTTCATTAATACAATTAAAAAAAACTGTGATAGTATTCAGCAAAATAGGACCGTCACAACCCCCCGCCCTCAAATCCCAAACCTAATACCCACATAAATCCGTCGCAATCACCAAAATTCACTCTAAAACCCATTTCCATCTAGGCCATTAAAAACAACATCGGGACTCTGCGAAACAGCACAGAACCCAATGACATTATCCCCACTAAACTGCTGAAAGAGAGTGCCGATATATTGGCGCCAGCTATCACGCAGCTCATAAACCAATCATTCAAGGAGGGCATGGTTCCCACCTTGCTGAAACAAGGCACAATAAAACCAATTCTAAAAAAACTTACCCTCGACCCCAAAGATCCAAACTGCCGTAGACCCATAACAGGCCTAAATGTCTTCTCCAAGGTAATGGAGAAAGAAGTTGTACAACAGCTGCAACAGCATTTAGACACCCAGAAATTACTTGATCCGTTTCAATCAGGTTTCTGTCTAGGTCACGGAACAGAAACGGCGCTGCTTAAAATATGGGATGACGCTCTAGAGGCCGCAGACGAAGGAGAATCTTGTCTCCTGATACTGTTGGACCTAGGCGCGGCCTTTGACACTGTAGACCATGGACTACTACTGACTCGGCTAGCTGAAGTAGCCAGAGTCGCGGAAGGTGATTTATCTTGGTTCTCCTCTTTCTTGGAAAACCGATCACAAATAGTGAAACTGGGGTCTTTCACTTCTGAAAAACGCACGGTATCATGCAGAGTCCCTCAGGGATCCCCCTTGTCACCCGTACTGTTCAATATCTATCTCCGCCCTCTCTTTGAAATCATCAGTAACCAGAAGTTACTTTACCACTCCTATGCAGATGACACACAACTGTATTTCTGCATCTGCAACAAAAAGGATCATTCTCTTGGACTAGAGAAATGCCTTACTTTGATAGATAACTGGATGACACACAGTTATCTAAAACTCAATGGTTCGAAAACAGAACTTCTCCTGTTTCATGCCACCCGAAAAAATCAACCTGCCTCAACTTGGACTCCCCCGCCCATTCTGGGTAAGAGTATCACCCCTAGAACCAAAGTCAAAAGTCTCTGAGTCATTTTCGACACCTACATGACAATGGATGCACAAATAGGGTCAGTAGTCAGCGGATCACCCCCTTTATCCCGAAAGAGCACATTGCAGTCGTGGTGGGAACAATCATCAATTCCAGACTTGACTACGCAAATGCCCTCTATCTAGGACTCCCCAAATACCAAATCACTCGCCTGCAAGTCGTGCAAAATACAGCCGCTCGATTAGTGACCGGCAAAAAAAACATGGGAATCAATCTCACCTTCACTGAGATCCCTTCATTGGTTGCCAGTAAAAGACAGAATCACTTTCAAGGCACTCTGCCTAATGCATAAGTGTATTCAAGGAAACGCCCCCCAATATCTATACGACAAAATAAAAGCTCACAACCCCAATCGCATTCTGCGATCCACCAATCAAAACCTATTCCAGATACCCAAAGCCAGATACAAGTCCAAAGGAGAACGAAGATTTGCAGTCCAGGGACCTCGACTGTGGAACGCTCTACCAACCACCATCCGATTGGAGGTAGACCACTTGGCCTCCAGGAGAAAGATTAAAACCCATCTCTTTTGAGGTCAAGAGGTTTCCTTACCCAGAGAATGGATACAGAGCCCAGAGGCGATTCAGTTCACATGTGTTGCGCTATATACGTTTTTCACTCACTCACTCACTCACCCACCCAATCAAGACAATTGATTGGTCATATTATTAGTATTAATGCCAACATTTTACAATTTCTGCCAGGATATGCAAACTGTTGAGCAAAATATATATATGTGTATATATATATATATATATATATATATATGTGTGTATATATATATATATATATATATATATATACATATATATAAACCAGTCAAGGGATTGCTGCCCTTAAAATTATTTATTCAAAAATAATCACATACAAGTGAATTGCATATCATATTCTTGAGAATTGGAACTGGTATGATATGCAATTCACTTGTAGGGGATTACTTTTGAATAAATGATTTTGAGTGCAACAATCCCTTGACTGGTTTCCATATATGGCCGAATGGGAAGGTCTGATTGCATGCATTAGATTGCTGTTTACCCCAACTTAAAAAAAAAAAAAATATATATATATATATATATATATATATATATATATTGTTCATCTCTGCAGTACATGCACATTTCCGCATGTTTATGCCTTTACAAATGCTTCAAGTACAGAAAAATACCTGCTAATCTGCCAGAAATCCAGTGAGTACAATTTCTAGTTTTTCTGGACTACTGAACACCTCCCCTTGCTGCCATTACATATTTGTGGTGTTTGTAGCCCAGAAGAGAGAACATAGGCAGGGCTTATCAAACTGTTTGAGTTGTCAGCTCAAGCAAGAAGTTAGGAGCTCACAGTTTTTAAAGGGATACAACTGACAAATATGCATGTTTTGCAGTGATGTACTGAATATTTTTGATCTGCCCTGACATTTCCTTTAGGTTTCTGTTTCCCTTCAATCAGGTGGCAGTCACCGGAAGAAAACATTAGCATGGATGTCATGCTAAAAGTCTATTCTTAAGAGTTCTACTAAGTAATTGAATTTTCCCCCATATATTTCCTCTTTTAAACCCAACATAATAAGACTGACTTGTTTAAGTGTGAACTATATATCGAGTTGGATTATCATTTCCTACTTATTTTTTTTATGTATTTATTTATTTTAGGAAGATAGTACGAGGACAGACTGACAAAAGTCGTGAAGTTCATAATCCAGATATCTGCAAAAATAATTATACTCAGTGGGGTCAAGATCCGAAATGTCCCATACCCCAATTTGATGGAAACGAACCAGTGGTAAAATATTTTCCTCTGATAAATGAAATATAACTATTTTTAGACTGAACTAACAAAACCGATGAAACTATTTGTGGGCCTTGTTTCCCAATTTGTGGAAATTGGGGGAGATTTACTAAAAATTAGCACTCAGATTCTGGTGCTTCTCTGCATAATAGCCAATCAGCTTCTGACTTCAGCTTGTTCAATTAAGCTTTGACAATAAATCCTGAAAGATAATTGGCTTCCATGCAAAGCTGCACTAGATTTTGCACTCTCCAGTTTTAGTAAACCTTCCCCTATCCCCAGTTAATGGTTTCAAGTAAACCTGTGTATAAGAATGTTTTATCACAATTACGTGATAGTTTCCTTTTTTTTTTAGATGTGCAAAGAGAAACACGTACACTTGTAGGTAAAATAAAACTGTATATGACATTTAATTAAGAAATGACAGATAAAGATAAAAAAAAATAATAATATTAGAAAATGTAACTAGAATCCTAAGCTATTTGTAGAATATAGATACTCTTCCAAGGGTCTCTACTCGTTTTCTAATGGCTTGGCCGATGATCATTGCAGACAGATGCCTATTGCAGTTCTGTTAGAAGACTGACTATTCCAAATTTTGGCTGTGGTATACTGTAAACAGGACTAGTTGGTAACATCTGACCAACCCCCCTTGAAAGCAACATAATCTTTTAAAGTAATTTTATCAGTTCGTAATGACATTCTATTAGTATAAATTAAGTTAAGGTTAAACCATCCTTATGTCCTTAAATAGCCCCTTAACCAAGTTTTGGATTCATTGTTAGATATTGATGAGCCCATAATAATATAAGGATATAATATAATATAATAATATAAGGAAATATGAAATCTCTCCATCAAACAATAGACTAGATGAATCTTTGTGTTTGATGGGTAGATCTTTGAAGTGGACCTTCACCCTCTTTCACTATTTCCCTCCCCTCCACCCATTCTTCCATCCTCTGAAGGTATCACGCTGTTTTGTTCTTTTACCTTTTTTTTTTGCAAAAATGTCCGGCCCTGCCTCCTATGCATGTCATTCGCTTTAGGTGAATGGCATGCACCCTATCCGCTGTGTCTCCCGGGATATGCACATTACATATTCCAGAAGGCATAGCCTTCTATTCAAAAAAGGAGAAGGGGCAAGCCTAATGGTGAATCATCGGGAGGTCCGCCTGCTTAACCAGGAAGAGCCAGTGGGCCTCTCAATGACGTCAGAAAGAGCATGGCAGTGGCTGGGCATGAGAGGATCTCAGCGTGACATCGCTGGATCCGCTGGATGGGTGAGTATCTGAAATGTGCAGATACCACCTTGAGGTAAGTGGGGGGGTGCAGATCTGCTTTAACAGATTTACTCATATATGCTTAAATCTAATTTTAATACTTGAACCAAGATTGCATGTGTTGAAAGCAAGTTGATGGTTTTACTTACAAATGCATGATGTTATTATTATAGGTGCAGTTTTTATTGAATTTTGTGTATTTCTTAAACCCTACATTATACATGTAAAGTCCCATCCTACCTTCTCCTTTCTCTGTATATAGATTTTACGGGGATGGTATATATGTAGGGTTCAATCATCTCTCATTCACATCCTGCACCTTTTGACCTTCTGAATAAAACAAACTGTCAGATATTGCACACTTTTTGTTTTGATGCACCTGAAATATATTTAGCTGATTTAAAGTAGAATAATAGGCCATTTGTTTTTCATTTGGATAGAGCTAGTGTTCCCTTTGGAAGATTTCCCCTCTATTACTTCTCTGGGGAAAACCCAAAATCTGAGTTTTTTTTTTTCTTCTAATTTCACTTTCAATGACAATAGTAAACAGGACAAATAGAGAGGGTGAATCTTCCTAACGGGAGTACAGACAGCAATAAAAACCTAATAGGTGTTCTAATCCCTCTCAACTCAAAAATGAAAAAAAAGTTTTACCTTTAGGGCATTTTCACACTGGTTCGCTTCAAAACTGCCAGTAAAATGGCTGTGCATTATTGTAGCACTTTTGCAGTTCTTTATGGTGCTTTTTAACCCTCCTGGCGGTATTCCTGAGCGTGACTCGGCGTGGATTTTTTGTGCCAAAATCGGTAACCCCGAGTCACGCTCGGGGTAGCTATGCAGAGCCTGCAGCGCGCGTTGGCTTACCTTGTTCCTGGATCCAGCGATGCCACCGCTCTGTGTGAGCGAGCGGGACCTCGCTCGATTCACACAGTGTCCTCCTGTGCCGCCGATCTCCGTTCCCTGCGACGTTACGACGCACGGGGGCAGAGAACGGCGCCAAATTCAAAAAGGTAAACAAACACTATAAATACAGTATACTGTAATCTTATAGATTACAGTACTGTATGTAAAAAATACACACCCCCCTTGTCCCTAGTGGTCTGCCCAGTGTCCTGCATGTTCTTTTATATAATAAAAACTGTTCTTTCTCCCTGCAAACTGTATATTGTCCATAGCAACCAAAAGTGTCCCTTTATGTCAAAAATGGTTTTAGATCAGCTAGAAAACAGCTATAATAAATTATAATCACTTGCAGAATTGTGCGATAGCGATTTGTGGGAAAATTTGTCATAAAAAAATAAAAATAATGACAGCAACAATTCTGCAACTGAGCAATTTTCAGTGATTTTGAGTTGATTACATTATTGAATAATTTTTATTAGAATTATATTATTATTTGTTATAATTATTTAGAATTATTTATTATATTATAATTTATAATTTTGTTTTTAAAAAAATGTCATATCCGGGATGCCTATTTGACTCTTGTTTGGTCAGATTTAAGTGAGTTATTCCTAAGAATTACAGGCCTACAGTATAAAACGCCAAATTTCCTTGCAAATAATGGTACCGCTTTCAGCACCTTTTTTCTGAAATAATCATACCGCCAGGGAGGTTAAAGGAATTGTGCCTCTAAAACTGCATCTAAAATGCTTAGCGGGAGCGTCTTTGTGGTGCTTTTGAGGCGGTTCCTATTTATTTAAATAGAGAGGAGCGTTTTTGGTGCAATTTTTTTAGCTCCCCAAACCTGCTCCAAAGATACTGCAAGCAGGATTTTTTCACTGCAAAAAAAGCGCCCTTCCCGAGTGTGAAAACATTCATTGGTTTTAAAGGGAAGCATTTTTCTTGAGCTTTTCAGGCACTTTTTTTTTTTAACACAAAAGCTCTTGAAAAACTCCTTAGTGTGAAATGGCCCTTAGTTATACTTTAACTTGAAAGTTCATTGGGATTTAGTTGCTAAGTTTGCAGTTGCTTTCTAAAGAGAATAAACTGTAACGTTCATTTCACACTTCTGGAGTCCATCATCGGTTCCACATGCTTAGTGGGAAATCTGCTGATCCCCCTGAGCAGGCGGATGACAGTTCACGACACTACATCAGTGGAGCATCCCGTTGTTCTCTATGGGGCTGTCCGATGGAAACGGACCACCTGTCCATTTCCATCCGACTGTCATCCGATCCAACAGGACAGGATTGTATCGATTGTCCGTAGATGTCAACAGACACATGTCCATTGACATCCGCCACGCCATAGAGAGTGAAGGATGGCCCGATCGGGTCCTCCTGAAAAACCTGATTGGTCCGTCAGTGTGAAATGGGCCTAAGACCTTGCACGCCTTTTGTTTTGATGCACCTGGAATGTATTTGGCTGATATCAATTCTAACCCCTTTGCGATTGCGCTATAGCGGAATGACGGCTGCAGCGTGGCAGCACTTTGAATATGACGTGCTTGTGCTGCCTGCACGCCCCCTGTGGAGCACATCGGCAGTGATTTGTGGCGCAGCAGATCACAGATTGGGGTAAAGAGTCCAATCACAGCTGATCACAGGATGTGCCAGTTATCGATAATCCTCCCCTCACACTGACAATGCATGAGGAGAAGAGACCCAAAAACTGTAAAATCCACACAGGGGACACCTACACTGATAATCAGGACACTGATCATTGTCCTGATTATCAGTGCAGCCACAACAGGGTCCATCAGTGCTGCCAATCTGTGCACAACAGTACTCACCAGTGCTTACAATCTGTGCCCACCAGTGCTGACAATCTGTGCCCACCAATGCCTGTCTGTGCCAATCAGTGCCGCCTATCAGTGCCACCCATCAGTGTCGCCTATTAGTGCCCATCAGTGCAGCCTCATCAGTGCCCATCAGTGTCACCTTATCAGTGCCCATCAGTGTCACCTTATCAGTGCCCATCAGTGCCACCTTATCAATGCCCATCAGTGCAGTCTATCAGTGCCCATCAGTGCAGTCTATCAGTGCCCATCAGTGCAGAATATCAATGCAGCCTCATCAACGTACATCAGTGAAGGAGGAAAATGACTTACCGTATTTACATTTTTGCAAATTTTATAACAGGATTTTTTTTTTCAAACGTTTTTTTTTGTTTGTTTGTTAGCCAAAACATAAAAAACCCAGTGGTAATTAAAGCGGTGGTTCCCCCTAAAAAAAAATTCTAACAATAGATTCGTAAGACCCGTTACACTGCGGGTAGGCTGGCTTTTGTTTTTGTTTTTTCGTACATACCGAGATCTCGCCGTTTCGTCCCTTGGCGGTGGGCGTTCCTAGTTGATTGACGTTTCTTTGACGGGCGCATACTGCGCGTCACGACTTTCCGACAGAAGCCGAACGTCATTGCGCAGGCGCCGTATAGAGTCGGCTCTATACGGCGCCTGCGCAGCGACGTTCGGCTTCTTTCGGAAAGTCGTGACGTCACGTATGCGCCCGTCCGAGGAACGTCAATCAACTAGGAACGCCCACTGACAAGGGACGAAACGCCGAGATCGAGGTATGTACTAAAAAAAAAAAAAAAAAGCCAGCCTACCCGCAGTGTAACGGGTCTTACGAATGTATTGTTAGAAATGTGTTTTAGGGGGAACCACCCCTTTAAATAACACCAAAATAAAGCTCTATCTGTCTATGATAACATTTTTGTTTGGGTACAGTGTTGCATGACCGCACAATTGTCATTCAATGTGCGAGAGCGCTGAAAGCTGAAAATTGGCCTGGGCAGGGAAGTGGTAAAAGTGCCCAGTATTGAAGTGGTTTATTGGACTTGTGGAGTGTGTTCCCTTTCTTTTTTTAAAGCTGTAAGTAAAACAGACACCTGCTATATATAAATTATGACGATTTGGCATATTCCTTAATTGGGTAAAAGTTCTTGGGTAACTTCCTCAATTAGCACTTTAGTGAAAAAACAATAATTTTGTTATGCGATATGTTACTATTAGCACCTTATGACTTCATCCAAATAAACATTAAAAAGCACCGAGAATTTTGTGTATGTGCATCTACAATTTATAATTACCAAATTGCCAAATACCATTCCTTGTTCTTTGTTGCCTGTTGAGAAATCACCAGAGCTGTTCAAACTATTGATTTCAGTTGTCTTTTTTGTTTATAACCTGCTTATCTAAATGGATGTTATTGAATAGCAGTATAATGTTGACCGTATTTTTTGGGATGCTGTAAAATAGACCTGGGAAGAACTTTTAAATATTATTTGTGGGGTAAGAAATGGTTATAAGTGGTACTAGGAACACTTGAAATGAATACTAAACTGGGCTACCTGAAATCACCAATATGCTTATTTTTAATGGATGTTTTACAGGATTAAACGCATGTATGTAACCACCGTTGTTTTTTTCTTTTAGACATGGAAATGGGTAGTAGCACCAATGGCTCTATACGTCATTGAAAGACTCATCCGATTTTGGAGATCACAACAAAAAGTTGTAATTACAAAGGTAATGGAGTGCATTTCGCTATACTGTTGACATATAATTCTTCATAAGTGAAGTCAAACACACAAAATGTAAAAAGAATATTTCATACTTAGAAGCTGTTTGGTTTATATTCTATCATTTAAATTCAGTTTTTTATGTTCAGTTACAAATTTCTTTTTAAAATGTTAGGCCATTTTATGGTTCTGAAAAAACTGAGGACCCTACTGACCATATTAATCCTCTATTATTTTAGGTTGTTACACATCCTTTTAAGACATATGAACTGCAGATGAAAATGAAGGGCTTTAAAATGGAAGTTGGTCAATATGTCTTTGTACAGTGTCCTGCAGTATCCAGTCTGGAGTGGCATCCTTTCACATTGACCTCTGCCCCAGAAGAGGACTTCTTCAGCATTCACATTAGAATAGTTGGAGACTGGACGGAAGGGTTATTTAAAGCCTTGGGATGTGACAAGACTGAATCTCAGGAAGCTTGGCAGCTGCCTAAGTAAGTTTTGGGAAACTGAATTAATTCCCATTCTGTTACAGTGCAATCTATTATGGAATTGTGAATTTTGCTTGTAGTAGTTCAATATAAAATCCTATCATAGATTATGTCAATCAGGGGTCCTCAACCTTTTGATGAGTGTGGGTCACTTAAAGCGGGAGTTCACCCTAGAACATTTTTTTAACATTAAATTCATGCTCATTTTGTCAAGGGGAATCGGGTAGTATTTTTAAAATCGAAGCCGTACTTACCGTTTAAGAGATACATCTTCGCTGCCGCTTCCGGGTATGGTCTTCGCGACTGGGCGTTCCTATTTGATTGACAGGCTTCCGACAGGCTTCCGACGGTCGCATCTATCGCGTCACGAGTAGCCGAAAGAAGGCGAACGTCGGCGCGGCTCTATACGGCGCCTGCGCACCGACGTTCGGCTACTTTTGGAAAATCGTGACGCGATAGATGCGACCGTCGGAAGCCTGTCGGAAGACTGTCAATCAAATAGGAACGCCCAGTCCCGCAGCCCATACCCGGAAGCGGCAGCGAAGATGTATCTCTAAAACGGTAAGTACAGCTTTGATTTTAAAAATACTACCCGATTCCCCTTGACAAAATGAGCATGAATCTAATGTTAAAAATTTTCATCTCCGGGTAAACCTCCACTTTAAGTGATTTGATAACCAGTCGTGGGCTAAAATAACCACCACCCAAACAACAAATGCAAATGCGACCTTACTGTCCTGAGACCCCTTTATGGCTGCTTTCACACTGATGCTCTGTGGTTTCACCCACACCGCGGGTGCAGCACAGTGCACCTGCAAATTTTCTGTGGATTAGCTGCACTTTGCCATAGACATCTTGCGGGTGTATTGCACTTTTCGAAACTCTTGCACCACCAAAACTCCTGCACTAAACCCACAGGATATAATAAAAGTCTATGGCTCAGGAAAGCTGCACCTGTGGATCAGAGTGAAAGCAGCCTTATAACCCTTTTTTATAAGTGCTAATATGCAAAAGTGGAGTGTATGTGATATTTAAAAAACATCTTTTCCTCTTCCAGCTTCTGCTAGCATCTCTCTCTAGGCTTCTAGAAAGGTCCAAGCAAAAGTGTACTTGGTATCACAGCCTGGTACAGGAGCCAGCATTACAGAGGAAGCATCAGCTTATGCGGCTTATGCTCTCTAATGCCCCGTACACACGATCAGACTTTTGCTCGGCCAAATCACATCGGAATTCCATCGGAGAAAAATAGAACATGTTCTATATCTAAACTCCAATGGAATTCATCTGAATTTCCAATGAAAAAACTCACATGGGGCTACACACGATCGGAATATCCAATGGAAAAGGTCTGTCTGACTTTTTCCATCGGAAATTCCGATTGCGTGTACACGGCACAAGAGGCTGCATGCTCCCCTTGCTGTCAGTGCCAACTCCATGCTCTCTGATGCTCTAGGAAGGCAGGTCAGCAACCCTTTGATCGCAATCTGGGCTTGCCAACCCACCATCCCAGGTCGCAGGCCACGTCATAGGCTATGGGTTGAACACCCCTGATGTAGATGTTTATTATCTGGGAAAAAATGATTGCCTTGGGCTCCTTTCACTCTTGCTGCTATGGACCGGTAAAAACAGGTGATTGATCTGCCTGGATAGATACACATTGCTGCGGCCACAATGCTTTGCAATTTCAATGCTACATTTTGAGATTAGACAAGCAACATCTCCTGTCAAACTCTCTAATGTAAGCACTACTGTCACATGGCAACTGAGAGCTAAATGCTTGCAACGTTCCCACAATCCAAAATTGCCATTTGGCAATTAAGAGCTACCTTCTAAACCATCCTCGGAAATTCAATCCACTGCAGATGACTTTTCAGGTGGGAGGGGGACACCACCACAATTGTGAAAGGAGCCTTAGGCCCCGTACACACGGCCGAGGAACTCGACGTGCCAAGCACGTCGAGTTCCTCGTCGAGTTCTGGGATGAAGCCGCCAAGGAGCTCGGCGGGCCGCCTTCTCCCATAGAACAACGAGAAAATAGAGAACATGTTCTCTATTTTCTCGACGAGCTCCTCGGCGGCTCCATCGAGCCAAAAGTGTACAGACGACAGAGTTTCTCGGCAGAATCCGGGTTTTGACCGAGTTTCTCTGTGAATTCTGCCGAGAAACTCTGTCGTGTGTACGAGGCCTTAGAGCTTTTCAGAGGCAAGATGTAGGCTACTAAAGTTTTTTTATCTCTTGCATGATTGCTTCACACCCCCCAATACAAACACACACATACACACATCACAGCTTTTGTGATACACTTCTGTATACGTTATACAGTATAAGTTTACCATAACCAAAGATGGTCAGACCTGTTGGAGACACAGCCAAGCCACACTCCAGTAGACCGGATATTAGGTGGCCCAAAGTGAAGTATTTTAAATGCTTTCTTGAAGTGTTTTTCACTTCGCTGACTTATTTTTAATTCAATGTGCCCTTGAGCTTGCTTGTAAAATTACTTGTCAATGCCTTAGTACATCCTCCTCCATCCATGCAGTTAACAGCCCTCTCCTCATCTGGTAGTGTTCAAATACTCTCTGTGCTGGCCACGCTCCTCTAATCACCCCTGACCTACCTACGTAACCTTTTATGTAGCTGCTTGGAGAGGAGTGAAGTTAAATACTATAGAGTGGCGCTTGAGTGACAGCTCTGAGTATTATGGGGCTGCTGACATCACATCCAAAATGGTGGTGCCCACCAGCAGTCTCCACAAGGAAAGCCTTTTGCAGGTCAATAACATGCATAAAATATGTTCAATGCAAAAGGTAATTGTTGAAACAAAAGGTCTGGTGACAGTCTCTTTAACATCCCTGGCGGTATGATTATTTCAGATTTTAGGTGCTGAAAGCGGTACCATTATTTTGCATGGAAATTTGGTGTTTTATATTGTAGGCCTGTAATTCTTAGAAATAACTCACTTAAAACTCTACAAACAAGAGTCTAGTAGACATCCCGGGTATAATAAAATTTGAAACACAAAACTATAAATTATAATATAATAAATACATATAAATAATTATAACAAATAATAGAATAATAATAAACATTATTACTTTTAATTTTTTGATGACGAATTTCCCCACAAATCACCATCGCTCAATTCTGCAAGTGATTCTAATTTATTATCGCTGTTTTTTAGCTGGTCTAAAACCACTTTTGACATACAGGGACACTTTTTGGTTGCTATGGACAATCTCCAGTTTGCAGGCAGAAAGAACAGTTTTTATTATATAAAAGTACATGTAGGACACTGGGCAGACCACTAGGGACAAAGGGGGTGTGTATTTTTTTCATACAGTACTGTAATCTAAAAGATTACAGTATACTGTATGTATTGTGTTTATTTACTTTTTTTAATTTGGCGCCGATCTCGGCCCCGTGCGTCGTAACGTCGTAGGGAACGGAGCACGGTGGCACTCAGCACTTTGAATCGAGCGAGGAGACACTGCTCGATCACACAGCGGGGAAGCATCTCAGGATCCAGTGACAAGGTAAGTAAACTCTGCCTGTGGCGATCCCGAGTCAGGCTCGGGGTTACCGCTTTTGGTCCTGAAATTCCATCCCGAGCCAGACTCGGGAATACCGCCAGGGGGGTTAAGTATTTAAGGAAATTCAAATGCAATATTATATAAGATACATTGTTTGATTTTGTTCCCCAGAATTTTAATTGATGGTCCCTTTGGAACAGCAAGTGAGGATGTGTTCGACTATGAGGTTGCTATGCTGGTTGGAGCAGGAATCGGAGTTACTCCATTTGCTTCTGTCTTGAAGTCTGTCTGGTATAAATACTGCAACAATGTGTCAACTCTAAGGTTAAAAAAGGTATTTATAATTAATTCATCAAATAATGTGAAATTATAGTTTTTTTCTAGAAACTAACATAGTTACATAGTCTGGTTGAAAAAAAAAACACAAGTCTTACAACCCTATATACTAGGGTTGTCCAGATACCGATACCAGTATCGGTATCGGGACCGATACCGAGTATTTGCGGGAGTACTCGTACTCGCGCAAATACCCCCGATACCTAAATAGAATACTTACCCCCCCCCTTTCCCCCCCCGCCGCTGCCGCCGCATCGCGCCGCCGCATCGAGGGACATGGCTAGAGGGACATTGCTGCATATGTGAGGGACATGGCTAGAGGGACATTGCTGCATATGTGAGGGACATTGCTGCATATGTGAGGGACATGGCTGCATATGTGAGGGACATGGCTAGAGGGACATGGCTGCATATGTGAGGGACATGGCTAGAGGGACATTGCTGCATATGTGAGGGACATGGCTAGAGGGACATTGCTGCATATGTGAGGGACATGGCTAGAGGGACATGGCTGCATATGTGAGGGACATGGCTGCATATGTGAGGGACATGGCTAGAGGGACATGGCTGCATATGTGGGGGACATGGCTGCATATGGGGGGGACATGGCTGCATTTGGGGGGGACATGGCTGCATTTGGGGACACATTTAAAAAAAGTATCGGTATTCGGTATCGGCGACTACTTGAAAAAAAGTATCGGTACTTGTACTCGGTCCTAAAAAAGTGGTATCGGGACAACCCTACTATATACACAATCCCATACCCACAGTTGATTCAGAGGAAGACAAAAAGCCCAGCAAAGCATGATCCAATTTTCTCCAGCAGGGGAAAATATTCCTTCCTGATCCCCGGAGAGACAATCAGATATTTCCTGGATTAGCTTTACCTGTAAATGTTAGTATCTAGTTATATTATGTACATTTAAGAAAGAATCCAGGCCTTTTAAGCAATCTACTGAGGTGGAATGTAGCAGCTCTTGAGGGAGTCTATTCCACATTTTCACAGTTCTTATTGAAGAAACCTTTCTGCATTTGGAGTTTAAATCTCTATTCCTCCAGACGTAAATAGTGCCTCTTGTCCTCTGTGATGACCTTAAAGTGAATAAATCAGCATCAAGCTCACTATATGGACCACTTATGTATTTATACATGTTCTCAAGAGAGAATAAATTCAGTTCCTCTAATCTTTCCTCATAGCTGAGCTTCTCCATGCCTCTTATCAGTTTGGTTGCCCTTCTCTGCACTTTCTCCAGTTCCCCAATATCCTTTTTGTGAACTGGTGCCAAAAACTGAAATTCATATTTCTGAGGAGGTCTTACTAGAGATTTGTACAGGGACAAAATGACATCTCTCTCTTTCTCTAGAGTCTATACCTCTCTTAATTCAAGAAACGACTTTGCTTGCTTTGAAGACTGCAGCTTGGCATTGCATGCTATAATTGAGCTTATGATCTACAAGGACACCCAGATCCTTCTCCACCATTGATCCCCCCAATTCCTAGCAATTAACCAACTTAACTAACAGTGAATACAGACATTGTTCATGGAAGAAATAGAAACAATAGACAAATTCTGCCATAGAGCTGTACGCATCATTAAAGTGGTTAAAGTGGATACATTTACATAACGCATGCTTAAAGTGTATTCAGAGTGGTGAAGGATCAAAACTCCTGTCAGGTTTTAATTGTCCTCTTCATCCCCACTGATGAGGTTCATTCTGCCTATATATATATATATATATATATATATATATATATATATATATATATATACACACAGTGGCCCATATTCTCTCTAAAAATCCGCGGGCTGCGCTTAAGGCACTTACACTCCGCTGTCCCAACTTACAGGAGCAAGTGTTGTATTCCCCAAACACTTGCTCCGTAAGTTGGGACGGCGGAGTGTAAATTCCCCGGCATAGCCTGGCGGATCTCCAAGGGGGCGGCTTGTATTCAAATTAAGCGCGCCCCCGATTCTAATGAACTGCGCATGCGCCGGGCTTCAAAAAGCCCAGTGCGCATGCTCCAGTTCTCGGCGGAAAACGTCAATGACGCCGACGTGTGCGTCATTGACGTAAAGTCGTATTCAAGAATGACTTAGTAAAACGACGTACCCGACGAAAAAACACGACGCGGACCCGACGCCATCCGTAACATGGCCTACGTGGGACTTGCGGAAACTTACTCCTCATATAGCAGGAGTAAGTTTCCGCTTACGCAAATGACTTTAGCGACGGTTACGCGACGCGAACTCGTTCGGGAATCGGCGTAGAAGGATCATTTGCATACGCAAAAAGTAATGTTGACACTGGTTGTCTGTTACGACAATAGGGACCTAAGCTACAAGAATAACTCTTGTTTGTATTGGCTATTTATTTTCATGGCTCTGCTAAGGATAAGGCCGCGTACACACGATCGGTTAAACCAATGAGAATGGTCTGATGGACCGTTTTCATCGGTCCAAACCGATCGTGTGTGGGCGCCATCGGTTATTTATCCATCGGTTAAAAAAAAGCCAACTTGTTTGAAATTTAACCGATGGATTCCTAACCGATAGAAAAAAAACGATCGTTAGTAGGCACAACCATCGGTTAAAAATCCATGCATGCTCAGAATTAAGTCGACGCATGCTTGGAAGCATTGAACTTCTTTTTTTTCAGCACGTCGTTGTGTTTTACGTCACCGCGTTCTGACACAATAGTTTTTTTAACCGATGGTGTGTAGGCACGACTGACCATCAGTCAGCTTCATCGGTTAACCGATTAAAACGGTCCATCAGACTGTTTTCATCGGATGGACCGATCGTGTGTACAGGGCTTAACACAGTTGGGGGTATCTTTTTGTGCAACAATCAACAATCAATATTTCCATTGATGATACAAGTATTCACTGCTTCTTCCTGCGCACTAGTGGACAAGCATAAATATTTTAGTGATGTGTTGTTAGAATACATTGGATTATAATGAATGAGTTAGCATAATGTGCAAAAAGCTCCAGGGAATTTTGTCTAAAGCTCCAGGGAATTTTGTCTTCAATATTTAATGCATAGTTAAAAATATTTTGTGTAACTAAGTTATGTGTATAATCAGACAGCGGTAAGTTCCATGGAACTTCCTCACTCTTTATGTTTAATTTAGCAAACCAGTTGTTAATAAAACAGCCATAGGCCTATAGTAACACATATGTGTATATATATTTTCTGTATGTTTTAGATTTACTTCTATTGGCTGTGTCGAGAAACCCAAGCATTTGAATGGTTTGCTGATTTGCTACAATCCCTGGAGTCTCAAATGCAGGAGAGGAATAATGCTGATTTTCTCAGCTACAACATCTACCTTACTGGATGGGATGAAAGTCAGGTAAACTTAATCATTTATTTTTTTCAGCAATTACAATGGTTCATTAGCTAATGTAAAATCAAGTGATTGTGATCAGGCCCGGACTGGGACAAAAAATTGGCCCGGGCATTTTAGACTGAGCAGCCAATTTTTCCAGGGGCCCGGGGGGGGGGGGGGGATGTCGGTCCTTCACGCTGTAATGTGCAGGGACATTGTGATTTAAACATAAGGGGGACTGCACTGTAATGATTACAGTGCAGTCCTCTTTATATGACAGTGTCCCTGCAATCATGCCCCCCCCCATTACTCTCAATTCACTGTGCAGATCTCCATCTCCTAGCGCCCCCTGCTTCCTTACATCAAAGTCCACACAGACCCCCATTACATCAGAGTCCACACAGACCCCCCTTATATCAAACTTCACACAGACCCCCCTTACATCAAACTCCACACAGAACCCCCTTACATTAGAGTCCGCACAGAGCCCCTTACATGAGAGTCCGCACAGAGCCCAATACATCAGAGTCCGCACAGAGCCCCTTACATCAGAGTCCGCACAGAGCCCCTTACTTGAGGGTCCACACAGAGCCCCTTACTTGAGAGTCCGCACAGAGCCCCATTACATCAGAGTCCACACAGAGCCCCATTACATCAGAGTCTGCACAGAGCCCCTTACATCAGAGTCCGCACAGAGCCCTATTACATCAGAGGCCGCACAGAGCCCCATTACATCAGAGTCCGCACAGAGCCCCTTACATCAAAGTCCACACAGACCCCCATTACATCAGAGTCCACACAGAGCCCCCCCACACCAGAGTCCGCACGGAACCCCTCACACCAGGGTCCGCACAGAGCCCCTTACATCAGAGTCTGCACAGAGCCCCTTACATCAGAGTCCGCACAGAGCCCCAATACATAAGAGTCCGCACAGACCCCCATACATAAGAGCCCGCACAGAGCCCCTTACATAAGAGTACGCACAAAGCCCCTTACATGAGAGTCCGCACAGAGCCCCTTACATCAGAGTCCGCACAGAGCCCCTTACATCAGAGTCCACACAGAGCCCCTTACATCAGAGTCTGCACAGAGCCCCATTATAGTCTGCAGAATTTCCACTTACTGTAAGGGGGAGCTCTGTGGACTCTAATGTAAAGGGGAACTCTTATTTAAGGGGAGTCTGATGTAAAGTGGTGTTCTGAGAACCCTGATTTAAGGGGGAATGCTGTGGACTCTGATGGAAAGGGGAACTCTGATGTAAGGGGGTCTCTGCCCACCAAAGCCCCCCTCTTGCATCAAAGTCCTCAGAGCACCACTTAAATTAGATTTATATACACTGGGAGGTGGGAGAGGGTGAGCTTACTCACCCCAGGATGGAGGCTCAGAGCAGGCTGCCTGCAGCTTTTAATCTTGTGTAATGTGTTACATCTTCCTTTCCTCCAGAATTAATTTCCCTGGGATGTGTGGGCGGGACAGACACAGGTGGGTGTGGGTGCGGCAGACAGTGTAGAGTAGAGAGTCGGGAAGAGCAGTGTCTGAACAGCTGAACTGTCAGCGTTGGTTCTGACGCTGAGCTGTGTGTGAGAGAGACACACAGCTCAGCCAATCAGCCGCTACCGTAGCTGCGCCGGAGCCCGGAGATGACACAGGCATGTTTGCACATCGGTAGGTGAGCGGCAGCCGCGACCTGTGTTGACCCTGTCCAGGCCATGGGCGCCGCTTACCTCCCGCTGTGAGGCTTGATCATCAACAGGCCACAGAGCGGGCGTGATTGTGATAATTCCTTCCTAAAGGCTCAGTATAAACTAAACTAACTGAGATTAGCTGACTCTTCTAAACAATTTATAGGGAGGTTTCAGCAGTTAGATCCCTAGCTGCAGTTCATTATCCTGCCTCCACAGCCCACCAAGGGGGTCTCCTTCAGTTGGTGGATTCTTATTAGTCTCACTTGTAAATTACTCGAAGTACACAATAATAAAACAGATACCACAATTCCAAGAACTGACTTACCAGAACAATATTGTTCTTACTCTTAGGCCCCGTACACACGACCAGTTTCCTCGGCAGAATTCAGCTTCCGACCGAGTTTCTGGCTGAATTCTGCCGAGGAACCCGGCCGTGTGTACACTTTCGGCCGAGGAAGCCGACGAGGACCTCGGCGAGGAAATAGAGAACATGTTCTCTATTTCCTCGTTGTTCTATGGGAGCTCTCGTCCCGCCGAGCTCCTCGGCGGCTTCAGGGCTGAACTGGCCGAGGAACTCGATGTGTTTGGCACGTCGAGTTCCTCGGCCGTGTGTACGAGGCCTGACTCTTAGAGCCCATTCACACAGGGGCAACACGACTTCTAGCACAATTTTGGGAGGCAACTTGGACACGACTTGAGTATGAATCATCAGGCAACTTACAAAGCAACTTCAAGTTGCCTCCAGGACAGTACAAGGCAACTTCAAGTCGCCTCCAGGACAGGAGACTTTCCAGTGGCCAATCAAACAATCAGCTCTGTGGGAGGGAGGGGTTTGCCTGAGAAATGTATGTTATCTTCCTGTATTAAATTGGGGGGATCCGCGCTTAGGATAGGAGAATATTAAGCTGCTGCCTCCCTGACAGGTCTCAAAGAAACCAGAAGTTATAAATAGATGGATTATAGGGTGATGGCGCTGCTTATGTTTGTTTAGTAGATGTATACACTATGTCCTGTGTATAATAAAATATCACATTTGTAGGGGAGCTCCAAATGTTAGGAGAGGCCAATGGGAGTGGGTCTCCTAGACCTGCGTATCGTTTAACCAAACGTCCAGGTGCTACCCCCTAATATTGCTTATAATCAACACTGGTGACCCAATGATTTATTGGTTGTTCCAGGGGAGTTGATAACCGTGTTCCAAAGGAGTGTATGGACAGCCAATAAATTATATTTCAGTCCTATGTACCTATATCTGCTACAAATAGGTGTATCCTAAAAAGGTGTCTCAGGTGAATCCTAGGTGTAACCTCAAAGTGATAGTACGTGCTGTGGCACACACTTCCAGTGTTCCGTGAGAACCAAGTTGAAATATATATATATAAGGCACTAGAGATATATTGATAGTGAAGTGTCCCCTTGGACACTATTTGTGATGTTCAGGGTTGGCACCCTAAAACAGCTGTGAATACAGGGTGACAAACACACTGAGTATATATTAAGTATTATTGCTGTGGGCCTGAATGTAGATTAACTACATCAAGCGCAATAATGGAAGTGAAAATAAAAAATAAAAATAAAAAGTAACACTGCAAAGTGATATAGACTATTGGCAATTAATGTCAGATAGGAAATCAAATTATTATACAAAACAAGACAATAATTAATTGTGATTAAGTACCATCCCTCGAGAGGGTGCACAGAGAAAAATGTTAAAAATTGATATATAAGTTGGATGTTGTTTGAAAGTGAAAAAAACAACAGCAGTAAAAAGTGAACATGTGAGGAGTGAAGTTGAACGTCCAAGCTCAGTAATATAAAATAAACAAACAACCCTCAGTGGGTAATGGTGCTTAATTGCTAAGAAGATCTCTCAATTGAACGTGAACTCAAAAACCAAACTAATGTTCAGTTTGGAAACAATGTGTCACTGGTGCCAAAAGTACATATTATAGAAAAAGCAAAAGTGGTGACTTCATGTGACTGTCTTCTTGATGGATTTTATTGTGACTTATGTGCTCCCCCTGTTGGGTCCCCACTCACCAGACGTTGGCACCCCAAGGGGCAAAAGGCAATGGTGGTGGTACCTCGGTGTTAGTTGTTGGTTTTTGTTTCCAAACGGCAGGAAATTTCTTTGCCACCTCTCCAGAGGGGGAGGGAAGAAAATCCAAGCAGCTTCCAGGTGTCCCAAGGATAGTAATCAAAAAGGAAAGAAAAAAATCCACATAGCGTGACACTGCGTTGTGCAATAGAAAAAGATCACTCGTCTTTATTTAAAAATGTTGTAACCACGTACAATTCTGCTAATATTGTGGTGGTTTGAACAGCTTCACCAGTAATCCCAAATCCCCGTGGGATTTAGCAGAGAAGTGGTTTCTTAAAAAACATTCACAGAGTATATTTAACAAGGGAAAGAAAAAAAGGGTATATATAAAAAAATGAATAAAATTAAAAATAAAAATCAAAAGTCCATTAAGACAAAATGCAGATAAAAATGAAAGTAGGCTGCAATGGCATATTGGGCCCTGTTATCCGGTCCTACTCACGAGCTGCTAAGCGGAGCCTGTGTCACACGGTAACGCTGTGCAGTCAGCAGCAAGCGTTCGTGGCTTCCCGTTCAGGCAAATCGCGGCTCGGAGGACTAGGATACAGTCAGCTGGTGGGCCGTGCGTACGTGTGTGCTTGCGTCTGGGTCACCTGACGCGTTTCGTCGTATGATGTTATCAAAGGCGATTCAAGCTACAGACGTACGCTCGTGATTTTTATACACGGCTGTAGATGTGTCCCGCCTGTTGTGAGGAATTTGATTACTGGCTATACACTTACTAACATCCCATAATCCTCCCACCCGTTAACCCTTGGTGTGATCCAATTGTATTAAGGGGAAGGACACAACCAGCGCCGAAAATAAAAATAGCTTTTATATTGGTATGATAGACAACTTGGCTGGCTGCTTAATTAGTAATGCCAGAATGGGAACATGTAACAAGTTTAAATCTTAGGTTGAAATCTCTATTCTGCCACAGACTATGAAATGCATGCATCCGGCAAGAGAAAACAATATAAACATATATATAACATTCCCAATATGTGTAATACTCTAGAAAAAAATACACAATGGTATATACATTTGCCCTGGCTTAAACAGTGTAGGGGAGAGGTTAGAGAGGAAAAAAACACACAATGGTATATACATTTGCCCTGGCTTAAACAGTGTAGGGGTGAGGTTAGAGAGGTAATATCCTGACTAGGAATACAAAAGTAGTATTTTAATTAAAATGCACGGCTGAGATCAGAGTGAGGGACTCCTGACCCCATTCTGTATTGCTCCCATGATGCAGATAATTACATACAAAGGGCTAGTTAAATGTGAAATAAGTTATCCTATATACATAGTATACATATCATTAATAACGGGATCCTCCATTTGTTCATGGGGGGGGGGATTTTTACCCCCGTTCAATGGTATGTTGTCATAACGAAGCTGTCCACTAGGTGGATAAAATATATGCATGGAGAGACAGAGGATGGTTAGATGTACCTCCCTGAGTTGCCCCAGCTGGAAATGCCTGTTGTAAAAACAGAGCATGGATTAAAAAATTATATGAAATGCTGAACATACAGTGTTTAATAGAATATGAACAAAACTATGGGAGAGCTTTTTCATTGATGCTCATTACTGTATGCTGGGCAGGTTCTGTTTTTTAAAGTAGAGCTTTTCGTGTATTTCAGATTATTAGGGTAAAGGAGGGACTGAGGGCTGTCCCTACATCTAGTTTCCTACCCCATTAATTATATTCATGGGGTAGAATTGCATGAAGCCTAAGGATGAGATGGCTTTTAATCCGAACCCCAAACTCCTTTATTTGGGAAAAAAAAGTGTATTGGTGATTTTGATTTGTGGTTATAATCTTATGTTGATTCTTTGTATGCTGTGACTTTATTGGTTTCTTATACACTTGGTCTGGAGGGAAGGAGTTAATACTTAAAGGTTGGATTCATCCATTGGTTCTATCAGAGGTTGCTTAATGGAAATTGGGATGCAGTTAAACAAGGAGGAATATATTATATCTGAAATATTCGTTATAAAATTCAGATCTCAAAAAAGTTGTTGGATTACGGATGGTCTTGTTGCTATTAGAAGTTGGAGATGAAGCAATTTAGATCTATGTCCAAGTTAAGGCCTCTAGGTGCCAGGGATCCCATCTTGTGTATCCATCTGGTTTCGTTTTGTGACACTTGTACTTGTTTATTACCACCCCGCCAGTGATCCTTGATAATATCAATCCCAAAAAAAATCATACAGCTGGGGTCTTTGTGGTGTTTCTCTGCAAAGTGTCTCGAGAGGCTATGCTTGGAAAAGCCTTTTTTGATGTTCTTGATATGCTCTCTGATTCTTACACGCAGGGCCCTGGTGGTACGGCCTATATACTGTAGGTGGCATGGGCACTCAATGACATAGGTCACATGCGTACTATTGCACGTGATTAATTCTTTTATTTGGTATTCCTGGTTGTATACTGTGGATTTGAAGGTGGTCTTTCTCCGAGGTTGGGGTTTGTTGGTTCTACATGGAAGGCAACGTTGGCACCTATAGAAGCCTTTGAGGTCTGGACATATATTGATGTTCTGAGGGGGATCAAGTACATTGTGTACAAGGTGTGTCCTTAAAGTGGGAGCTCTCCGATAGATGAACTTGGGGCGGGGTGGGAGAATGTTAGCTAGTGTTCTGTCTTCTCTGAGGATGGGCCAGTACTTTTTAAAAATCTTCTCCACTTGTTTATACTGATTGTTGAATCCAGTAATAAAGGATAGATCCACTTTGGGTACTGTTGAGGGTTTCTTTTTCTTCAGCAGTGTTTCTCTGTTCATTAATCTGATGTTATTTTTTAATTTGGTCAGTAGTTCTTCTTTATAACCTTTTTCAAGGAATCTTTTAATGAGTACTTCTGCTTGTATATCATAGTCTTCTAGACGTCGACAGTTTCTCCTCACTCTCAACAGTTGTCCTTTGGGGATATTACCTATCCACTGAGGGTGGTGGCAACTAGAGGTGGATATGTATCCGTTTCTGTCGGTTTTTTTGAAGAATGTTTTTGTGCAGAGTTCCCCATTGTGCTTGAAAATCTGTAGATCCAAATAGTCGACAGATTGGTTATGCCATTTCCCCGTAAAGGTTATACCAAATCTATTATTGTTTAGTTGCTGTATGAAGGTTTCCAAACTGTCTTCTGTCCCGTCCCAGAGGATGATAAGATCATCTATATATCTTCTGTAATGCCGTAGCTGAGGAATATTCTGCCCGTATATATATTCCGATTCCCACATGTCCATAAATAAATTAGCGACACTCGGGGCGTAGCGAGCCCCCATCGCTACGCCCTGACCTACTACTGAACTACTGACCAAATTAAAAAATAACATCAGATTAATGAACAGAGAAACACTGCTGAAGAAAAAGAAACCCTCAACAGTACCCAAAGTGGATCTATCCTTTATTACTGGATTCAACAATCAGTATAAACAAGTGGAGAAGATTTTTAAAAAGTACTGGCCCATCCTCAGAGAAGACAGAACACTAGCTAACATTCTCCCACCCCGCCCCAAGTTCATCTATCGGAGAGCTCCCACTTTAAGGACACACCTTGTACACAATGTACTTGATCCCCCTCAGAACATCAATATATGTCCAGACCTCAAAGGCTTCTATAGGTGCCAACGTTGCCTTCCATGTAGAACCAACAAACCCCAACCTCGGAGAAAGACCACCTTCAAATCCACAGTATACAACCAGGAATACCAAATAAAAGAATTAATCACGTGCAATAGTACGCATGTGACCTATGTCATTGAGTGCCCATGCCACCTACAGTATATAGGCCGTACCACCAGGGCCCTGCGTGTAAGAATCAGAGAGCATATCAAGAACATCAAAAAAGGCTTTTCCAAGCATAGCCTCTCGAGACACTTTGCAGAGAAACACCACAAAGACCCCAGCTGTATGATTTTTTTTGGGATTGATATTATCAAGGATCACTGGCGGGGTGGTAATAAACAAGTACAAGTGTCACAAAACGAAACCAGATGGATACACAAGATGGGATCCCTGGCACCTAGAGGCCTTAACTTGGACATAGATCTAAATTGCTTCATCTCCAACTTCTAATAGCAACAAGACCATCCGTAATCCAACAACTTTTTTGAGATCTGAATTTTATAACGAATATTTCAGATATAATATATTCCTCCTTGTTCAACTGCATCCCAATTTCCATTAAGCAACCTCTGATAGAACCAATGGATGAATCCAACCTTTAAGTATTAACTCCTTCCCTCCAGACCAAGTGTATAAGAAACCAATAAAGTCACAGCATACAAAGAATCAACATAAGATTATAACCACAAATCAAAATCACCAATACACTTTTTTTTCCCAAATAAAGGAGTTTGGGGTTCGGATTAAAAGCCATCTCATCCTTAGGCTTCATGCAATTCTACCCCATGAATATAATTAATGGGGTAGGAAACTAGATGTAGGGACAGCCCTCAGTCCCTCCTTTACCCTAATAATCTGAAATACACGAAAAGCTCTACTTTAAAAAACAGAACCTGCCCAGCATACAGTAATGAGCATCAATGAAAAAGCTCTCCCATAGTTTTGTTCATATTCTATTAAACACTGTATGTTCAGCATTTCATATACTTTTTTAATCCATGCTCTGTTTTTACAACAGGCATTTCCAGCTGGGGCAACTCAGGGAGGTACATCTAACCATCCTCTGTCTCTCCATGCATATATTTTATCCACCTAGTGGACAGCTCCGTTATGACAACATACCATTGAACGGGGGTAAAAATCCCCCCCCCCCCATGAACAAATGGAGGATCCCGTTATTAATGATATGTATACTATGTATATAGGATAACTTATTTCACATTTAACTAGCCCTTTGTATGTAATTATCTGCATCATGGGAGCAATACAGAATGGGGTCAGGAGTCCCTCACTCTGATCTCAGCCGTGCATTTTAATTAAAATACTACTTTTGTATTCCTAGTCAGGATATTACCTCTCTAACCTCACCCCTACACTGTTTAAGCCAGGGCAAATGTATATACCATTGTGTGTTTTTTTCCTCTCTAACCTCTCCCCTACACTGTTTAAGCCAGGACAAATGTATATACCATTGTGTATTTTTTTCTAGAGTATTACACATATTGGGAATGTTATATATATGTTTATATTGTTTTCTCTTGCCGGATGCATGCATTTCATAGTCTGTGGCAGAATAGAGATTTCAACCTAAGATTTAAACTTGTTACATGTTCCCATTCTGGCATTACTAATTAAGCAGCCAGCCAAGTTGTCTATCATACCAATATAAAAGCTATTTTTATTTTCGGCGCTGGTTGTGTCCTTCCCCTTAATACAATTGGATCACACCAAGGGTTAACGGGTGGGAGGATTATGGGATGTTAGTAAGTGTATAGCCAGTAATCAAATTCCTCACAACAGGCGGGACACATCTACAGCCGTGTATAAAAATCACGAGCGTACGTCTGTAGCTTGAATCGCCTTTGATAACGTCATACGACGAAACGCGTCAGGTGACCCAGACGCAAGCACACACGTACGCACGGCCCACCAGCTGACTGTATCCTAGTCCTCCGAGCCGCGATTTGCCTGAACGGGAAGCCACGAACGCTTGCTGCTGACTGCACAGCGTTACCGTGTGACACAGGCTCCGCTTAGCAGCTCGTGAGTAGGACCGGATAACAGGGCCCAATATGCCATTGCAGCCTACTTTCATTTTTATCTGCATTTTGTCTTAATGGACTTTTGATTTTTATTTTTAATTTTATTCATTTTTTTATATATACCCTTTTTTTCTTTCCCTTGTTAAATATACTCTGTGAATGTTTTTTAAGAAACCACTTCTCTGCTAAATCCCACGGGGATTTGGGATTACTGGTGAAGCTGTTCAAACCACCACAATATTAGCAGAATTGTACGTGGTTACAACATTTTTAAATAAAGACGAGTGATCTTTTTCTATTGCACAACGCAGTGTCACGCTATGTGGATTTTTTTCTTTCCTTTTTGATTACTATCCTTGGGACACCTGGAAGCTGCTTGGATTTTCTTCCCTCCCCCTCTGGAGAGGTGGCAAAGAAATTTCCTGCCGTTTGGAAACAAAAACCAACAACTAACACCGAGGTACCACCACCATTGCCTTTTGCCCCTTGGGGTGCCAACGTCTGGTGAGTGGGGACCCAACAGGGGGAGCACATAAGTCACAATAAAATCCATCAAGAAGACAGTCACATGAAGTCACCACTTTTGCTTTTTCTATAATATGTACTTTTGGCACCAGTGACACATTGTTTCCAAACTGAACATTAGTTTGGTCTTTGAGTTCACGTTCAATTGAGAGATCTTCTTAGCAATTAAGCACCATTACCCACTGAGGGTTGTTTGTTTATTTTATATTACTGAGCTTGGACGTTCAACTTCACTCCTCACATGTTCACTTTTTACTGCTGTTGTTTTTTTCACTTTCAAACAACATCCAACTTATATATCAATTTTTAACATTTTTCTCTGTGCACCCTCTCGAGGGATGGTACTTAATCACAATTAATTATTGTCTTGTTTTGTATAATAATTTGATTTCCTATCTGACATTAATTGCCAATAGTCTATATCACTTTGCAGTGTTACTTTTTATTTTTATTTTTTATTTTCACTTCCATTATTGCGCTTGATGTAGTTAATCTACATTCAGGCCCACAGCAATAATACTTAATATATACTCAGTGTGTTTGTCACCCTGTATTCACAGCTGTTTTAGGGTGCCAACCCTGAACATCACAAATAGTGTCCAAGGGGACACTTCACTATCAATATATCTCTAGTGCCTTATATATATATATTTCAACTTGGTTCTCACGGAACACTGGAAGTGTGTGCCACAGCACGTACTATCACTTTGAGGTTACACCTAGGATTCACCTGAGACACCTTTTTAGGATACACCTATTTGTAGCAGATATAGGTACATAGGACTGAAATATAATTTATTGGCTGTCCATACACTCCTTTGGAACACGGTTATCAACTCCCCTGGAACAACCAATAAATCATTGGGTCACCAGTGTTGATTATAAGCAATATTAGGGGGTAGCACCTGGACGTTTGGTTAAACGATACGCAGGTCTAGGAGACCCACTCCCATTGGCCTCTCCTAACATTTGGAGCTCCCCTACAAATGTGATATTTTATTATACACAGGACATAGTGTATACATCTACTAAACAAACATAAGCAGCGCCATCACCCTATAATCCATCTATTTATATCTTCCTGTATTGTTGCTTCAGTTAAGACAGTGATCCGACTTCTGAGGCGACTTCCATTGAAATCAATAGGTACAAGTTGCCTACAAGTTGCCTAGAAGTCAGATTGAAGTAGTACAGGAACCTTTTCTGAAGTCGGAGTGACTTCAGTAGTGTACATTAAGACGGCTCCCATTCACTTCCATTAATTTACTCGACCGCGCGACTAGGGGCAACTTGGGGTGGCTTGAAGTCGGATCCCAGGTCGCCCCAGTGTGAACTGGCTCTTACTCTTCAAAATTGTATAGTATGTCATTCAAATGACTGGGTCAGACTGAGTAGCCTGGGAATTATTTAGAATAGAGAAACACATTTTCCCATAGAAAATAATTGTTAACTTAAATTTAAACAAAACATTGGGTTGATTTACTAAAGGCACTTTGTACAGACTGTGCACTTTGCAAGTTAATTTGCTCTAAAACTTAGTAAATGAGGGGAAGCATCCCTTTGCAAAGAATATCTAATCACATGCAAGGAAAACAAAACAAAATAAGACTCCAGCATGTTTGCTTGCACATGATTGGATAGTGGAAATCAGCAGAGCTTCCCCGCATTTAGTAAGCTCTGGAGAAAATTCCCTTGCAGAGCTCAACTGCGCTTACAAAGTGCACAATCTATTTGCATTTAGTAAATCAAGCCTTTTGAGTGTTGATATATGAAACCACTCTTTTTTTCATGTGTTTTTGTATGCACACCTGTACTTTGAGCTGTACCAAATTTAGCACTATTTAGGCACCATAATAATTATTCAATACTTCTGTGTCATTTGTGTCCCCCGGGGTGTTGTGGTTCCTTCTGTTGATCCCTACATCAGTACATGCAAAGTAGACGGCGAGTGGTAGGAGCCAAAGTGCTCAGTAGGGGGCACTGTATTGGACACACTCATAAGTGTCAATAAGCAGAAGCACCCAGAGCTGTTCATTAAAGTGAAGATATAACATACCGCCCCAAATTGAAAGGCAAGTATAAAGCTTATATTTTCACAGCGTGTATCCATTTTTATTTTTGTTTAGTAAGGCCAGGATTCCTTTACAAATGAAACCAGTGTGTAGACTTCTATATACTCCACAGGGCTGAATTTCCCCATGACCACAGATTATCAAATCGTTGTACAATTTATTTTAACTTGCACATAAGCAGAAATCCACATAATACAATTTGCTCCTAATTTTCATCTTTGCCCCTCATCCTTAAATTTGGAATATTTTTTTAATTTAAGGCCACTGCATTCTCATTGCACCATGATCAAGAGAAGGATGTAATCACTGGTCTTAAGCAAAAGACCTTGTATGGAAGACCCAACTGGGAAATCGAATTTAAGAACATTGCCAGCGCACATTCGAAGTAAGTCTCATTACTTTGTCTCGTTATTTACTCAAGTATGTGGACAGTATTTTGGATTAAAACTATTCTATCTAACATGACTTACAAAACAGTAAGTTAAACTAAACTAACATTTGGTTGAATGCAAGCAGACTGATTAATGTATCCAGTTTTTGCTTCACATGATCACTAGATGCCTGAAATCTTTATATCAATGATCTCAGACAGTAGTTCCTCATGATGGGAGACTATCGACATTGTAACTGAAAACTGTGCGCTTTGCTAGTTTTGATTCTGTGCCGTCACTGATAGGTAGGTATCAGAGTAACAATCAGAATGTAATCAATGTGGTTCTCTGTAGGGATCGACCGATTATCGGGAAGGCCGATTATCGGAGGCCAATATCAGCATTTTCTGAAAAATCGGTATCGTTCTCAAACTATTTCTTCAAGGGTTTTTACCGGCGTGATAAATGCAGCTGCATGCATCACCCCAGTACCGTTTTTTAGAGCAGACGGTCGGCTTTATTGTAATAACAACTGTTTAGCTGTTATTACAAGCAACAGAAGGGGACCTCCTGCCACCTTCCGCCGCTCGCCCAGTCTCTCCCGTCCCACTGGGAGGCCCGAGCAACTAGCCACCACGTCCGCCGGCTGTCCGAAGACCCAAACAAAGCCAATGCTTTGTTCGGGTTTCGGATCTAGTAATCCGGAAGCGATATCATAACATCACTTACCGGATTCCTAGCATCTTGAAGGCACCAGTTTTAAAAAATAAAGTATTCAAAAACACAGATCTTGACGTTTTGAATGCTTTGAAGTGCAAAAGAGGGGTTTGGGATCTTATAGACCCCCAATCTCTCCATAAAGAGTACCTCTAACTGCCTATTACTGTCACAAGGGATGTTTACATTCCTTGTGACAGCAATAACACTGATTATAAACATAAAATTTTTAAAAGACAGTGTAAAAACATTTTTTCTTAAAACGTACAAAATATCGGCCAAAAATATCAGCTATCGTCAGGAGAGATGGCCGAAATATGGGTATCTTATCGGCACCAAAAAAACGATATAGGTCGATCCCTAGTTCTCTGTCACGTGTTCACTATGGCAGTTAAAGTGGAAATAAACTCATTCATTTAACAGTTTAAAAAAACAATAAAGCCCCGTACACACGATCGGATATCTTATGGAATCTAATCCGATGGATTTTTTCATCGGATATCGATGAAGCTGACTTTCATCAGTCTTGCCTACGCACGTGTCCAACGCAGTGACGTAAAACACTACGACGTGCTGAGGAAAATTAAGTTCAATGCTTCCGAGCATGCGTCGACTTGATTCTGAGCATGCGTGGATTTTTGACCGATGGATTTCCCCACAGACGATTGTTTTTTTTTCTATCGGTTTTTTAACCATAAGAAAATTTAAAACATGTTCTATTTTTTTTCACCAATAGATAAAAAAACGATGAGGCCCACACACGATCAGTTCGTCCGATGAAAACGGTCCATCGGTTCGTTTTCATCAGACGAACTGATCGCGTGTACAGGGCTTTACATTACCTGCTTGTTCTGGGAATGTAATTGTGACATTAGATGTGCTCTCAGTGAAACTGTGAAATCATCCAATTACTGGTGTCATAACTGACCTCATGTGCAGTATCATGGCAGTTGAAGAATAAACAGAGACCAAGATGGCAGCTTTCTTGGATGAAAACTAGAGGAGGTTTTACTCCTATAAAAAATTTAGTCAATAGCTAATAAGAAAAAAAAAAGCATGTGCAAGGTACTTATAAAAACCATGTACCCCAAAACTCTATATGTCCTTAAACAGTTACATTTATTTATCTATGCATCTTTGTCACAATGTTATTGCGTAGGTGACCAATGCATATTGAATGGGGGTGCAAAGGATCACAGTTGATCCGTGATCCGAACGGGTCACCCTCTTTGGATCGGAACATACTGTGATCCGCAGATTGCCGCGGCTCCGGAGCTAGGTTGAAGCCGCGGCCTTTCCTAACGTTATGGCCGCGGCTTCGGCCTACCTCCGGAGCCGCGGCCATAGCGCTAGGAAAGGCCGCGGCTTCGGCCTAGCTCCGGAGCCGCAGGAATAACATTAGGAGAGGCCGCGGCTTCGGCCTGGCTCCGGAGCCGCGGCCATCTTGGTACACCCGGCGGCGGCCCTCCTCTGTTTACACCCACAGAGGAGGAGCCCGCACTCGTGGGACACACGCTGGCAGTGCCTGTACTGCCCGAGGGGGGTCTCTTGCCCTGAGAGGAGGGGGGGTCTCTTGCCCTGAGAGGAGAGGGGGGGTCTCTTGCCCTGAGAGGAGAGGGGTCTCTTGCCCTGAGAGGAGAGAGGGGGGGTCTCTTGCCCTGAGAGGAGAGGGGGGGTCTCTTGCCCTGAGAGGAGAGGGGGGGTCTCTTGCCCTGAGAGGAGAGGGGGGTCTCTTGCCCTGAGAGGAGAGGGGGGGGTCTCTTTCCCTGAGAGGAGAGGGGGGGTCTCTTGCCCTGAGAGGAGAGGGGGGGTCTCTTGCCCTGAGAGGAGAGGGGGGGTCTCTTGCCCTGAGAGGAGCCATGAGAGGAGGGGGGGTTTCTTGCCCTGAGAGGAGGGGGGGTGTCCTGCACCAAGGGGGTACTATAGTGGGGGGGTGGGTGAACAGTGGGGGGGGATGTGTATATTACAGTGGGGGAGAATTTTTTTTTTTGCCGATCCGAAAAATGATCCGATCCGTGACTCCTGACCCGAGGAACGATCCGAACCGTGAGTTTTTTGATCCGTTGCACCCCAAATATTGAAGCTGCTAAAAATTGGTCTGGGCATCTACTGTAGGCCTTAATGACCTCTGGTCATGAAGGGAATAAAACTCCAGAGGGAGACATCTCGACTCCCGAGTTCCTGGGTCCATCCACCAGCTGCACCAAGAGCCAGTTTCTATTTCTACAGAATTTTTGCTTACTGTAGATTCAAGTACAAGTGCGTTTGTACGTACTATACATTTACATGCATGTTTTTCCTGTGATTTTATTTATGTATATAAAAGCAGTATAATGGCTTAACTTAAGAGATATATTCTGTTTCCTGCAACAGGGTCTAGCTCAGTGTTCATATACCGTTGCTCTTGCTGATGTCTGCTGTTCCCAGTAGTGCAGTAGGCAAAGACAGGAAGTGAACCTGAAACAAAAGAAGATACTGGCGGAGTAGTCAGCTTAAGCTTATATTTCAGTTCTGTGTGAAATCATCCTCGTTTTTTTATGTAGAGTACACAGGACTAGGGATGGGCTTCGTATTCGAGTCAAACTCATGTTCGACTCGAACATCGTATGTTCGATCGTTCATCAAATTACGAATGTTTTTGGCCGTTCGCACAAAATTTGAGTGGTGTGTCACGGCCCATAATTCACTGCGGCATCGCAGTGCATTGCTGGCTGATGATTGGCCAAGCATGCACCATGACCCCCATGCTTGGCCAATCACAGCTTGCAAAAAAAGAGAGCCATAATTGGCCAAAGCCAGGGTGGCTTTGGCCAATTATGGCTCAGGGGGTTTAGTACACGCCTCACACTATAAAAGGCTGCCTGCAGGTCAGCCTTGTGTAGTGTGTTGCGGTGGTTAAGAGAGAGAAGATAGAGAGAAAGAGTGTCATTTTTTTGTAGGTAGATAGAGCAGGCAGGCAGGCTAGTCAGTTAAAGTTACAGTGTGTAGAGAATATATATGCATCCCAGGTGTTGTATATATATTTATACACTGTATAGTTTAGCTAGATCCGCTCTTCCTAATTTACTGACAGGCAGGCAGGTGATTGTTCTAGCTGCAGTATTCTCACGTGGTGTACTGCCTGTGTCCTCTGCAGTGTGCACCTAAAGCTACGTGGTGTGTGTACTGCCCATGTCCTCTGCAGTGTGTACCTAAAGCTACGTGGTGTGTGTACTGCCATTGTCCTCTGCAGTGTGCTCCTAAAGCTACGTGATGTGTGTACTGCCTGTGTCCTCTGCAGTGTGCACCTAAAGCTATGTGGTGTGTGTACTGCCTGTGTTCTCTGCAGTGTGCACCTAAAGCTACGTGGTGTGTGTACTGCCTGTGTCCTCTGCAGTGTGCACCTAAAGCTACGTGGTGTGTGTACTGCCTGTGTCCTCTGCAGTGTGCACCTAAAGCTACGTAGTGTGTGTACTGCCTGTGTCCCCTGCAGTGTGCACCTAAAGCTACGTGGTGTGTGTACTGCCCGTGTCCTCTGCAGTGTGCACCTAAAGCTAGGTGGTGTGTACTGCCCATGTCCTCTGCAGTGTGCACCTAAAGCTGCGTGGTGTGTGTCTGTGCTATTTTTCTCACTGATTTTCATCCATATTGAAGGGACCAGACATTACATTAAAGCCACAAGCAGTTTTAAATTACTTTTTTGTGCAGGGACAGTTCTAAACACGTGCCACTTCACAGGCATACTATAGACACCCAGTAAGTATGATATTTAAAGGAATTTTTCATTTTTTTTCCACTTTAAGAATCATTAAAAATCACTGCTCCAGAAAAAACGACCGTTTTTAAAAAGTTTTTTTCCATTGATACATGTTCCCTGGGGCAAGACCTAGGTTCTCAAACACGTTTTATGACAATAACTTGCATATTAGGCTTTAAAATGATCACTTTTGAATTCGAACGTTTGAGTCCCATAGACGTCAATGGGGTTCTAAATGTTTGCGCAAACGGTCGGTCCATTCAAAGGATCTGGTGCGAACCGAACGGGGGGAGTGTTCAGCTCATCCCTACACAGGAATACAGCAAATTTAAAAGTAATATTACCTAATTGTGTAATCAATAAAAAAAAAATCAAAACAATACTAAAAATATAAAGGGCACCCAAAGTATATCTAACCCCCAAAAAATGTAAAATATTGCAACCTTTAAAATCTTAAATGTGGTAGCTGCATTGATTTACTTTTCTTTTTTTCTTACCTTTTTCCTTTTTTTTTTCAGCTGGTGATTCGGCCAGTAAGTCTGATATTTTTCAACTTCTTTAAAGTGGTTGTAAACCCACTCTTGCAACTTGCACCTACAGGTACAGTAAGCCTAGATTAAGGCTTACCTGTAGGTGCAAGAAATATCTCCTTAACATACACGGTTAAGGAGATATTTTCACAGAAACGGGCGCCGCTGTCTACGGTGCATGCGCGCCATAGACAACGGCGCAGGCGCACTGAGCGGTGCCATTTTTGTGAATGGCATTAACTGGGTTAATGCCGTGTTTTCGCGCATGCTAGCTCACTATGACTTTCTCTTGCAGGTGTATTTAAAAAAAAAGGAAATACCGAGGGTTTACTTCCTCTTTAACAAACCAAGCTGTCCAGCAAAAGTGGCAGTTGGAGGGTTAAGACAAACCATTTAACACTGACACATTAAAGTAAAACCTTTATCCTAAAAAAAAAAAAAAACTGTTGCTGTAACTGTTTAGAAAGTGTTAGCTGGAGTTTGGCTTTATTTCATTAGTGAATTCTATATAAATTTGCTAATGCCTCTAACACTACTATGTCCACAGGCTGACAGAACTTATATCTCTGGGTGGGTCCATTGCTCCTTCACAGAGTATAGTCAACCTAAGACAAAAAGTGTGTTACTCCCCTGTGCTGGAAATCCTCCAACCCACCGACAGTGGCCATGTGGTTACGGAAGGTGGATGAGATCGGGCGGATGGAGGATCTAGTCCTGTCAAAGCAAGATAGGGGTGAACTCTACTCCCAGACCTGGCAATTATGGGCAATATTTAAATACTCCGAAGAGGGCCAGGCCCTTAGAGGAGAACCACCGCCACCCCCTGATCAGAGCCTACCCCCCCACCTGGACATGCAACCCTGACGGCGAAGGCCGCCACGGTAAAAGGAACCGACGGACAGGGATGCTGATCCATGCTCGCGAACCTCCCCCCCCCAATCCCCCCCCCTCCCACTTCCTTATCCCCCACTTAAATACCTACCCTTCTACTACTCTTCTCCCTCTATTCTTTTATTTATCTATCTCTCCCCTTTTTTATCTCTGGACTGCTCACTGAGCAGCACCCAGATTTCTACTTCTGTTTTCCTATACTCTACTACACTTAGAAAATGGAAATGGTAGAGGACTGGCACACGGTTCCATAGTTTCCGGCCGTAGAAGATACCACAAGAGCACGGAATGGGATGGGGTGCCGGCTTTTGAACTGGGGACGGCGATGCGGGACGGATGGCACATAGCCCTCCGTGCCGTGCGCTGCTACTCCCAGCCGGGAGAGGTGTCTCCACAGACAGCTTAAGAGTTCTCGCAATACTTTTCTTATGTAACTGCCATGTTTTGTATGAGCGCCTACACATGTCAACCGTTGTACTGTTTACTTGCTGTGGTCCTTGTGGGCCGGTCTTCTATTTTGTATAAATAAAAAATTTAAAAAAAAAAGTGTGTTACTGGCTGAATCACCATATAAAAATAAAGTAAAAATAACTTTTGAGTTTAGAAATGCTGTAAGAGGTTCGTCATCAAATCTAAACATTTTTGTGGGTAGCCACAGGCAACTGTGGTCACCCACTCTTGGCAATCAGCTTTGTTAGACTGTTTTTCATTGCTATTGTTTGTTAAAGATTAATCCAGTGCTGGAGGTGTCTGGTTGATCTCACACCAGCATGGACGTAGATATGCACACATGGGAGATCCAGGCAAACTTGTTTATAGGATGGTTGTCTTTTTCAGATGTCAGGTTTTGAGTGTACGTCCAACTACATATACTGTCTAATATCACTAACCAACTGTTCGACCTTGTACAAAACAATATAATTTTTTTTTCTTTGCTCCCAAGCTCCAGAGTGGGTGTCTTTCTGTGTGGACCTGAAAATCTTGCCGAAACCCTCAGTGGCCTGTGCATTGGAAACTCCAGTGGGGACCCCAGGGGCATTCACTTCATCTTCAACAAGGAAAACTTCTAAACTTAAACTTGTACATTTTCAAAGGAAAACAAATGTTATACTTTTGGCTCTATATGAAAAACACATCGATCTTACATTTAAGAGCACGGTGTATAGTCTCCAGCAATACTAAGAGCAATATTATACTTCGCCAGCACTGAACTTTGCTAGTAACAGTGTTGGAGCAAAGATTAAAACATTTGGTGGGTGCAGCCATTTAAGAATTATTAAAATAATATGTAACATACATTATGGGCCTGTTACAGATTCGAGGCTGGCATTTTCAGGCTTTGAAGATGAATTTTAATTGCATGTAAATCAAGTTAAAACCCTCTGAGCTAGTGTTTCTGAACCTTTTTTCAGTCGTGACACCCTTTAAAAATATACAAAATCTCAAGGTACCCCAGTCTAAAATGTAAAAATGTTAAAAGTTACTTATCAATGAAACCTCGTACACACAACCGGTTTTCTTAGCAAGAAAGCTGCTGGGAGAGCTTTTTGTTGTGAAAACCGTGCATGTGTATGCTTTCTCGTTGAGGAAACTGCCGGGAATCCCGACGAGAAAAAAGGAGAACATGCTCTCTATTTTCTTGTTTGGATTCTCAGCAGAGAGTTTCCTGCTGAGAAAACCTTACATCAGTATGCTTACCTGTCCCCAGGTAAACCCACGCATGCTTGATGAGACTTCGACGCATGCGCGGTAGCATACAAGGGTAGTGTTGCAAGATGGGGGCGACGGCATTGAATGTGAAGAGCGCCCACTCGTCGTAGTCGATGACGTCACCACGTTCTTGCCATTCAAAAGAACGGCAGTTCTTTTGAATGGCTATCTGTATGCACGGCAAGCTTGCCAGGAATCCCGTCAGGAAAACCAACGCTTTTTTCCTGACGGGATTCCCAGCCGTGTGTGCAAGGCTTGAGAAACCTAAACCTGGTACAAAGCACACAACCACCCTTATGAGATTTCCATCACATCAGAAGTCCCCCTTCCCATCACGAGTTTCTCCATCACGTCTGAGGCCCCCCTTTACTTCAGAGCCCCCTATCACATCAGAGGATCTCCATCATGTCAGAGGTTCCTCTACCACACCAGAGGTTCCCCAGCATGTCAGAAGTCCATCAATAACATCAGAGGCCCTCCCACACCATGGCACCTTGGTTGAGAAACACTGCTCTAAGCTTTTAAGGATGTAAGGCTAGGAATATAAGAAACAGAGGCAGATATTTTTTATTAATATTCTCACAAAACAATAAAATAAGACTCGATATCTTAAAAAAACTTGAAAATATAAAAGATTGCGCTGTCTCATAAATAAAGAAAAACTCATCAAAGAATTATAACAAACACAGTCTCTCAACATGTGATTAATAAAAGAGTTCAATAAAACAAGTGTCCATCAAAAATGATTTCAATTGTATTCTACCAACTCAATGTGCTATACATCGTTTCCAGTGATAATATAATACATCAATCAATATGAAGATTAAATTGGCCTCTTACCAAATCACTATGATCTCTAGATATTAGGAGATCATCTAGCGCATGAGGTACGTAAATGCCCGATGCCCGGCCACATCCTCTGTGTGTCTCCCGACCTTCCATATGGATGGATCCGATAGACCCCAGCTTAGTGTCCCCACATTGCATACTCTGAACTCTGTCTCCACACTAAAGGTTTACTCCACAGCGTCCTAGCACAGCTTGTCTTGCTCAGGAAGATCACTGCACTTCCCTCAGGTGTGTGTATAGGATTGGGAACACAGAAAGAAGTCCCAACTAAATCTTTACTTTTTAGATAAAAATACCCCTATAATACTCATGCTTGGTGTATTCTAGTAAAGGTCCATTTTGTAGTTTTGCAGCATTGTTTTCTTAATTTATAAAGTCCCAGAAGCCCGCAGCCACCTCCATCTAGAGATCGTAGTGATTTGGTAAGAGGCCAATTTAATCTTCATATGGATTGATGTATTATATTATCACTGGGAACGGTGTATAGCACATTCAGTTGGTGGAATACAATTGAAATAATTTTTGATACACATGGACACTTGTTTTATTGAACTCTTTTCTTAATCACATGTTGAGACGCTGTGCTTGTTATAATTTTTTGATTAGAGTTTTTGTTTATATATGAGACAGCGCAATATTTTATATTTTCACAATTTTTCATTATCTCCTTGTATCCAAGGAGTGGTAAAAGTGCAGCAATCTTCACTTATATTAAGTGTGAGATTTTTTAGCTTGATATCTTAGTCTATGTAACATCCTTAAATAATCCTTCATATAAAGTCAGAGGCATAGCTTGAACCTTAAGGGTCCAGATGCAAAAGTTAACCTGGGGCCCTGCCCACTACCAACCATAGCAGGCTTGTATGTAAAAGAGGAAACTCAGAGGGCCCAACTTGGGCCCTGCTTGGGGTAAGCTGGCCCTCTGACTTCCAGATTCACATACAAGCCTACTGCTTTAACCCAGCAGCTCAGAGTGGGGCCTGCCTGCCCCCACCTTGGGTGCATGTACACGGTTGAGCAGGGTTAAGCAGGATTGAGAAGGGCTGGGAAGGAGGAATTCTACTGGGCTGGGCAGGGGGACTAAGCAGATAGTGCGCCACTGGGGGAAAGGGCTTACCCCATCACATTGTGTAGGTGTCAGGCCAGCCTGGGCCCTCTGCGTTGACTGAATTACCTACACAGGGTGATGTAGCAAGTGCTTTTCTCCAGAGTCACAGTGTAAAATCTAGTGTGACAGGAAGGCTGCACGGACCCCCTGAAGCATGGGAAAAGTTGCGATTGTGACCCCTATGACCCCTCCAGCTCCAACCATGTAGATAGATAATAGATAGACAGATAGATACATACATGCATACAAATATAGATGCAAACAGTAGAATGTGAATACAAATTTAACAATGTAAAACATTTATCTATATATCTATCCCCATGTCTAGTCCACAGTACCAGCACGTAGCTCAGCTCATGCCGATGTAGGTGATGCCAGGCTGCTATGGCACAGTACAGTAGACTGGCAGAGGAATGGCGGTGCGCAGAGGGTTGGTGCAGTCCTTGGCACCCACTGGTACCTGCTTTGTACATCACAGACCTGTCTGCCATCCTCTGGACTCGTACACACGGGCAAGAATCTCGTCAGAAAAAAAACATTGTTTTTCCCAACGAGATTCTTGGCAAGAATCTCTTGCCGCCCGAGTGTACACACAGACCTTTCAAAAGAACTGCAGTTCTCTTGAAAGGCAAGAACGCGGTGACGTCATCGCGTACGACAAGCATGCGCTCGTCACATTCGATGCCGTCGCCGCCATCTTGCTTCAACCTACCTATGCTGTGGAAGCTACCGCGCATGCGTCAAAGTCATTTAGAGCATGCGTGGGTTTCCACGGCGACAGGTCAGTATACACACTCTCTGGCTTCTCGTCGGGAAACAGGCAGACAAGAATCTCGACGAGAAAATAGAGTGCAGGTTCTCTATTTTTCTCGTCAAAATTTTGGCCAGATTTCCAGACGAGAAACCTGAAAGCCTCGTACACACGCTTGGTTTACTCGGCGCTTGGTTTCTACCTCGTTCAGACCCCCCAAGACAGTAACCATGTCCCCTTGTAATATTTATGTGTGTGTATATATATATATATATATATATATATATACATACATACAATGTGTGTGTGTATATACATGTATATATAATGTGTGTGTATACATATATATTATATAGGGGGACTTGTTATTTTATTAACAATAACCACACCCTCTGTCTGTGTATTGAGCAGTGATAATTTATCATTGCTTAATAAACTGATATCTTGGTGTTTCTGTGAATTTCTGATACGGTAATCTCGTCTCACGAGATCCCAGTATCAGGGGCCGTTCTCCAGTGTTTGAAGCATTGGTATATTGTTTCACTCCTTTCAAAGGTGAAGCGATCTACAAAGCTTCATGAACTGGCACACAGAGGAGAGTGATCTTCTCTGAGAATGCCTGAGAAGTGAGTAGCAGTATTTTACCGCTGTATGAGAAACGGACACCTATAGCTACTGTGAGTCCAATCTTTTATAAAGGGGCTTGGTTTATCCATTCCTTCATTTATTGGTTCCTGTGACTGGAGGCAAAGGCTATGCATTGCATTGTAGGTTGCTTCTTAAATCTGCAACCTTTTTGAGACCCATGGTAAAGGTAAACCCCAAACCTCATTCCTACTCTTTAAGTTTTGAAACATAGGTCTTTAATGAAACTCACATGACATTCAATTAAGAGTCATTGCAACTACAGGTTATTTCACCTCACAACATTTCCATGAAAACATATAATTTACAAATATATGTATATAACATAAAGGTGAGGAAAAATTGGTATTTTATGACATACAATTTACATCTAAAGAGATGTCATAGTTTGTATATATTTACTTTGTATATTATGGTCAGGACATACACACACCAGTTTGTATATACAGTATATCAAGAACTTAATCATGCAAATTTACATATTTTTATAAATATTTTCTCACGTGATTTCTGTGTGCATTTATACAAATTATAGGAATAGCAAGGCATGCTACATTGTGCCTGTTTGGAAAATCTCCTGTATGCGGCACGCTGCATACGGTTTTCTTTATGTGATCTTATTTAAGCCCACTGAAAGGGAAATCCTTTAAAACTGCAGCACAATGCATGCCAAAGTTCATTACTGCAATGCATATATTCTTATGTACAGTCAATCTGAAAGAAACCGTGTAGTTCCAAGGGATCTTGGTGCACAGTTTGTTTTAACATTTATAAGGGTTCATGCAATGATGTAACAATAGCAAATGGGTCCCTGCTAAATCATTTTAAATCACCTTACAGCTTAGTATTTTCAATACAAATGCATTTTAAATTGTTAAAATACAGCATGCAAAATTAAAGTGCCATTATTTTTGCTTTTTAGTTTTAATATATTTCTTTTTTGTATAGTTAAGTATATTTTTCAAATTATCTCTAAAAAAAAAATGTTCATTGCTTAAATAATGTGATTTTGCATTGTTAGCTTTTATTATGCATTATAAAGCATATTATGAAGCATAAATATCACTGGTTATACATATATAATGTTTTCATATACTTGTCTGTTCTTTTCTAAATCAGATTTATTGAACAGTTTTAGCATGTAAACTGAATAAAATACCGTAATTCTCTTTACTTGATTATATTAGGTTTATTGCATGCCTGCTCTGTTAGGCCCTGTACACACGATCAGTCCAAACTGATGAAAACGGACTGATGGTCTGATGGTCTGATGGACTGATGTGCGTACACACTATCAGTTCAAAAACCGATCGAGTCCAACGCGGTGACGTAAAACACAACGACGTGCTGAAAAAAACGAAGTTCAATGCTTCCAAGCATGCGTCGACTTGATTCTGAGCATGCGCGGGTTTTAAACCAATGCTTTTGCGTACTAACCATCGGTTTTGACCGATCGGTCAGGCGTCCATCAGTCCGATTTTAAAGCTTTCCTACTGCGCTTTCACGAGTCACGCTGCACTTTCTGAATGGTCCCGCCATCTTCTAGAACCTGTGAACCAGAAGACAGCAGAGGGAAGGAGGAGGGGGCTGGACATATTTGAAGATTGCCGCGGTGGTCTTACTTGGAAGTGGGAGCCGGTACCTGTCAAAAGCAGGTACTTGCTCCCCCCCAAAAAGTGCCAGTATCTATTTATCACTTGTTACATTTTAACCAGTTCCCGACTGGCTCACACAGATATACTGTGGCAGAATGACTCTCCTCGGCGAAATCCCCTAAATATACTTTGCCCAGGAGAACCACCAGAGGGTGCGCAAGCACTGTCGTTAGCGCGTGCGTGCCCGCTGCACAGCGGAGGACCCAATGCGCGTGGCTACCGGCCGTGAGCAATCGTGTGCACGAGAGCCAGCATGGGGATTTGTGTGTGTAAACACACAAATCCCTGTGCTGTCAGAGAGGAGACATATGGTGTATTCCTACAAAGTAGGAACAATGGTCTGTCATCTCTCCTAGTTAGTCCCATCTCTCTCCACACAGTTAGAACACAGTGAGGGAACACACAGTTAACCCCTTGATCGCCCCCTAGTGTTAACCCCTTCCCTGCCAGTGACATTTATACAGTAATCAGTGCATATTTATAGCTCTGATCGCTCTATAAATGTCAATGGTCCCAAAAATGTGTCAAAAGTGTCCGATCTGTCTGCTGCAATGTCGCAATACCTCTAAAAATCGCAGATCACTGCCATCACTAGTAAAAAAAATAACAAAAACACCATCCATCTTTCCCATAGTTTGTAGATGTTATAACTTTTGTGCAAGACAATCAATATACGCTTATTGTGATTTTTTTTTTACCAATAATATGTAGAAGAATACATATTGGCCTAAATTGATGAAGACATTATTTTTTTATTATTATTATTTTTATTGGGTGATATTAATTATAGCAAAAATAAAAAATATTGTTTTTTTTTTTCAAAATTGTTGCTCTTTTTTTGTTTATAGTGCAAAAAATTAAAACCGCAGAGGTGATTAAATACCACCAAAATAAATCTCTATTTGTGGGGAAAAATAGAACGCAATTTTTTTTTGGGTACAGCATTGCATGACCTCGCAATTGTCAGTTAAAGCGACGCAGTGCCAAATTGTAAAAAGTGCTCTGGTCAGGAAGGGGGTAAAATCTTCCGGGGCTAAAGTGGTTAAAGAAAAAAGGGATTATTTTGTGTTTCTGAAAATATAGATTTGAAAAACCGTAGCACATAATTTTACATAAAAATTGCAACTTCCACCATCTTATTCTACTGAATCTCTTGCTCTCATAAAATATTAAATGTTTTGCGATTTTAAGTGCATTTTCAAAATGTGCCTTTTTATAAGTGTGCACAAAATGAAAAAATGGCTCTGGCAGCAAAAGTATTATACACAGAATTGAACACTACTCTCTCTAACCTACAACAGAAGCATACAGTATGTTTAGAGCAACAATATCAAGTTCCTCTATGTAATCTAAGATAAATATATTTGCCACTTCCTCATTACTTTTGTTTGTCTTGTTTATGTAATAATTAAAACTCATAAAGTAGGGAAGTTTATAGATAGGTCAATCATACCTTGATAAAAAAGCCATGCAAGGTGCCAATGGACTGGCACACAATCAATATACAATTTTTTTTCTATGCTATCATGGTAAGGCTGCACGGAACAGCAATAGCCATTCACCTGTGCAGAGTTATCTGGCAGATGTCGACATGTGTAGGCTTATTAAATGCTAGATGGTGTTCTCTGAATGGATTTCCCCTGACGCTACATAGTTGCTGAAAAAAAATAGTTAGTCTGGTTCAAATAGACACAAGTTCATCTAGTTCAACCAATAGACAAAATATATAAATAGAAAACATCCATAAAAACAAATCTTTACCCACAGTTGATCCAGAGGAATGCAAAAAAAACAATAATAAATCGTGGTCCAATTTTTTTCTAGCAGGGGAAAAAAATCCTTGCTGATGCCCCAGGAGGCAATCAGATATCAGATATTCCCTGGATCAACTATCCTTGGTGTTATTACTTATGAATGTTAGTATGTAGATATATTTTGTGCATTTAGAAATGCATCCACTGTTTTGTAAACAATCTACTGAGCTGGCCAGAACTAGTCTTTAACCACTTGCCTACCGGGCACTTGCACCCTCTTCCTGCCCAGGGTAATTTTCAGTTTTCAGCACAGTCACACTTTGCAACACTGTACCCAAATGACATTTTTATCATTTGTTCCACACAAATAAAGCTTTCTTTTGGTGGTATTTAATCACTGCAGGGCCTTTTATTAATAAATACGGTACTTAGAGGATTTTAAAAAACAGAAAACAAAATACCGTGGCATGATATAAATTATTTATGCGAATGAATTATGGCAATTAACACTTCTCTGTTTAGTATCACTTTAATATCACTTTAATATGTGCCCAGTCTTCCCATGAAGAGTTAATCCAGCTCTGAGCAATCCTCCTATCTTTCTTCAGTATGATAAAAACAGACACACAGGGAAATAGGTGTCCATTTCGTCCACCTCGCTGTGACTGACATTCTGTGTACTTCACATCCCCCCTCCTTTCTTCTCCAGCTCTCCCAGGATTGGCTGCTCCACACCTCAGCATGCTTGGGCATGCTGAAGTCATGTGGTCACTCTCCTGGATGTTAGTGATCATGGGGCATAATCCACAAAACCAGCAGAAGTTCAGTGTAAGAAATATCGATGCCTGGCCAAAAGGGAGTGTAGAGGTGGGCGAGGAGTCTACTGACATCACAACTCCACCCACCAAACTCCGGACAACAGACCTGCCCACAGAATCTGGAGTATTGCAGGGCTCCAAACAGCTAAAGGGGAGAGATTTGACAGGTAAGGATACATACAGGAGGAATGTATATCCTTATAGATCAGCACTATGGAAGTCATTTAGAAATGATGAGAGTGGGTTTACATCCACTTTAAGTTTTTTTTGTTCACTGTCAGGGCGGTAAGGATGTGGAACTTCCACAATCGGTGGTGTCGGCAGGAAGTATGGATAGTTTTAAAAGACTCTTAGATGTGCATCTTAGCGAAAACAATATAAGGGGATATGGGAAATCATTTTTCTACACACACACACACACACACCTACATAGGTTGAACTGGATGGATTGTTGTCTTTATTCAACCTTACCAACTACATAACTATGTAACTATATATAGACATAATAACACACTTATATGTTCTCATGGGTCCCACATAGAAGCTTCTAAGCTGATGTATTAGGCTTCATATGTCCAGTACACTTAGGTGTCTCTTGTCTCTCTGTATTGTTGTTGTCCATTAAAGGTCCCATTGGATCAATACATTTTTGATTTATAGAATATTAGGGATGAGGTACACTATATTAATTGAATTTATCGGAATTCTAAAGGCTTTTCTTAAAAATCTACAATACCCAGCAGCGAGAGATTCACCCAACCAGCTGTGTGAATGGTCGAAACGATGGATTTTTCTCATTCAGCTCAGCATTCTGTCATACAACCTCCAGCATGTATGACCAGCTTTGGAGATACTGGTAGCAACTGTTGACTGTTGAAAGCAAAGCTTTGACAAAAAGTCCTCCAATTAATGATAAACTAAGCCAGACAGATACAATGGGCCATATTCTGAGTATAGTTACGATGGAGTATCTCAGGATACTCCATCGTATCTCTCTTTTTTGGCCCGCGTATCAATGCGAGTGATTCTTAGAATCATTTTCGCATTGATACGCTTAAGATCCGACATGTGTAAGTCACTTACACTGTCGGATCTTAAATGTAATTACCCAACCGGCCGCTAGGTGGCGTTTACGTTCAGGTCTCATTTGTTTATGCAAATGAGCCTGATACGCCGATTCCCGAACGAATTTGCGTCGCGTAACCATCGCTAACGTCGTTTGCGTAAGCGTAAGGTTACCCCTGCTATATGAGGGGTAACCTTACGCCAGTCCCACGTACGCCATGTTAAGTATGGCGTCGGGTCCGCGTCGTCTTTTCCCATCGGGTACGTCGTTTCCCTAAGTCGTTCTTGAATATGACTTTACGTCAATGACGCACACGTCGGCGTCATTGACGTTTTCCGCCGAGAACTGGAGCATGCGCACTGGGCTATTTTAAGCCCGGCGCATGCGCAGTTTGTTCGAATCGGGGGCGCGCTTAATTTAAATACAAGCCGCCCCCTTGGAGTTACGCGGGGATACGCCGGGCCAATTACACTACGCCGCCCCAAACTACAGAGCAAGTGTTTGGGGAATACAGCACTTGCTCCTGTAGGTTGGGGCGGTGGAGTGTAAATGGCTTACGCGACGCCCGCCCGAAATCTACGGGAATATGGCCCTCTATCTGTAAAATGTAATCATAAAATCTTTTAATAAAATAGATCTTAAAATACATTAAACTAGTGTAATAAACATGTACAGTACAACTGCCTGGTGAGTTCCTTGCATGTTTTTTTTTATCTAGTTCTCTTTTTTAACATAGTTTTATGCTGTTTCCATGTGAAGTTCACATTTTGTTTTTGTTTATTTCCGCGTGTAACCTTTGTCATGAAGATAAGTGTAGTGGAAAGAATAGTAAATACAAATGCCACCTTTTCAATACCTGTCATTTCAGAAAAGATACCGTATGTAAAATGTTTTTATCCACCTCCATGGTTATCACTGTTCCTATTTTTCTATTAGATATACTTAATATCTATTGTTGAAACACTTTCTTTGCAATACATCTAACCAACAGTTTGCACAACATGTTTCAAAATAAAACATTACTAAGTAAAGAAATGACGTAACCTATGCATTTGTTTGCAATATTTAACCCTTAAACCCATTTCTGCTTTTTCACTATGGTTGTGGTTTAGAAAAAAATCCCAAAAATATATATACAGGAAGTTAACCAACTGAAACCAATGGATTAACTTAACAGGCAGTGAACTAGCATTTTTATAAGGAGAAGTTAACAACGTAATCCTATTTTTTTTATAGCTTTGTTATTAGTCCATGCCATTGTACATGTTGCCCTGTGAAATGAAAAACTATGCTGAGGAGTGATATTTTAGTGTTCTGTCTATCAGGATAAATGTTTATAAAATGTATTGCTTGCCAAGCAGATGTGAAATCCAATACTGTATTCCAAATTAACCCTATGTACACTGTTTGAGACCCTTATATATTTATAGCAAACATTTGCAACAAATCAGGGATGCAAAAACAAACATCTAAAATGACAGGATGCACATTAATGGATGCAATGATTAGATTGTGTACAATACAAACGCCAACTCTATTGAAAATATCTAACTGACAATAGAAGAACCCAACTTTTCGAGGTCATTGAAGGTAAACCTCTTCTTCAGGGGTAATAGGTTAACTCACAACGATATTTACATCTATAGTTAGGGAAATGAGAGAAGCACAAAGTTGTAAACGCATACATTACACCAACACATTGTTACATTAAACAGAACAGCCTTTTTTAACATATGTCTAATAGACAAGTTATACAGTAAAGCATAGGTACTGACCAACCATATATATTGTATACAGATTTTCAAGACACCCATGGCATCCAATTATAAACCAGTCAGCTCCACAATTAACTTTTGTGATGGTCTCTATAAATGGATTTTGAATTACACCAATCTGGAGGTCAAAGACATTGTCATTTGGGTCTCATAGAGAATGAATTAAACCACTTTTTGTGATTACTACATTGAATAGTCCTACCTGTGCCGGGCTGAACTTAGGGAAGTGGGAGCATCAATTGTTCGGGGATATTCAGGCATCTGGGTACTGTGCTGAGCTTTGACTTGGTACAAGTACATAACAATGTGTTAATGTTTCGGAAAGGTGGGAAGAGAATTTTGAGGTGTTTTCAGACTGTCTCAAAATTAATGATTCAAATTAAAAATTCACTAATACTAATCGTAAGAGGCCAGTAAAGTTCTTGGACTTGGAAATCAGTCTGTCTCAATCTGGTTGAGTGTTTATAAAGTTGTTCACCCAAGAACTTAAAATGAAGGGATACCTATGGGACAATTTCTGCAAGTACAGTGTATCTGTTCAACAGAGGAGGATTTTGAAAAGGAAGCAGGCTGTCCTTGGAGGAGATTCTAAAAAAAGGGTTATAAAAATAGATGTCTCATCAAGGCATACAGGAAAGTAAGGGGGAGAGTGTGCTTTTATTGCTGTCCAGCAAAAATAGGGCCCAGAAAGACAACCTATTAGCATCCAGCTTTCATTATCACTGTGCACATTGGGAGGTAAGAACAGTGCTTTCTAAAGATTGGCATTGTCTAACAGGAGGCAGTACAGTGCCTTGAAAAAGTATTCATGCCCCTTGAAATTTCCACATTTAGTCATGTTACAATCAAAAATGTAAATATATTTTATTGGTATTTTATGTGATAGACCCACACAAAGTGCATAATTGTTAAGTGGAAGGAAAATTATAAATGGTTTTCAACATTTTCTACAAATAAATATGTGAAAAGTGTGGTGTGCATTTGTATTTAGCCCCCTTTACTCTGATACCCCTAACTAAAATCTAGTGGAAGCAATTGCCTAATTAGTAAATAGAGTCCACATGTGGGTAATTTAATCTTAATACAGATGTTCTGTATAGTCCTCAGTTGTTTGTTAGAAAACCTTCATGAACAAACAGCTTAATGAAGGCCAAGGAACACACCATACAGGTCAGGGATAAAGTTGTGGAGAAGTTTAAAGCAGGGTTAGGTTCTAAAAAAATATTCCAAGCTTTAAACATCTCATGGTCCACTGTTCAATCCATTATCCAAAAATGGAAAGAGTATTGCACAAAAGCAAACCTACCAAGACACGGCTGTCCACCTAAACTGACAGGCTGGGCAAGGAGAGCATTAATCAGAGAAGCAGCCAAGAGGCCCATTGTAAATCTGGAGAGCTGCAGAGATCCAGAGCTCAGGAGAGAGAATCTGTCCACAGGACAACTATTAGTTGTGCACTTCACAAATCTGTTTTTTATGGAAGAGTGACAAGAAGAAAGCTATTGTTGAAAGAAAGCCATAAGATGTCCCATTTGCAGTTTGCGGGAAGCCATTTGGGGGACACAGAAAACATGTGGATGAAGGTGCTCTGGTCAGAATTTAACTTTTTGGCTTATAAGCAAAATGCTATGTATGGCAGAAAACCAACACTGCACATCACCCTGATCACACCATCCCCACCGTGAAACATGGTGGTGGCAGCATCATGTTGTGGGAATGCTTTTCTTCATCAGGGACAGGAAAGCTGGTCAGAGTTGATGAGAAGATGGATGGAGCCAAATGCAGTGCAATCTTAGAAGAAAAATTGTTAGAATCTGCAAAAGACTTGAGGCTGGGGTGGAGGTTCACCCTCCAGCAGGACAATGACCCTAAACATACAGCCAGAGTTACAATGATTTAGATCAAAGCATATTCATGTGTTAGAATGGCCCAAGTCCAAATCTAAATCCAATTGAGAATCTGTGGCAAGACTTGAAAATTGCTGTTCACAGACGCTCTTCATCCAATCTGACAGAGCTTGAGCTATTTTGCAAACAAGAATAGTCAACAATTTCACTCTCTAGATGTGCAAAGCTGGTAGAGACACCCCCCAAAAATACTTGCAGTTGTAATTGCAGTGAAAGGTGGGTCTACAAAGTATTAACGCAGGGGGGGGGGGCTGAATACAAATGCACGCCGCACTTTTCACATATTTATTTGTAAGAAAATTGAAAACCATTTATCATTTATTTCCTTCCACTTCACAATTATGTGCCACTTTGTGCTGGTCTATCACATAAAATCCCAATAAAATAAATTAACATTTGTTAACATTTGTGGTTACAACATGACAACATTTGGAAAATGTGGGAAATTTCAAGGGTTTTGAATACTTTTTTAAGGCACTGTATCTGGAACAGATAAGATTTTGCATTGAATGCATGTTGCATTGAATGCATGCTGCATTCCTTGTATCACATAAAACCCTGTGAGTTTGTTGCATAATAACTGGATTACAGGAATTTAGCACATACAGACATTAACTGCCTATTCCACAGGGCCAATGAGATTGAAAATCTATAGCACCTGTTGAAATCAAAACCATTATTATGCTATAAGTGTCAAAAAATACTTTAAGTAACCCTTTGGAGACTTCTAGATACACAATGTCAGGGGTGTTGTTCAATGTTTGAGATACATATATACAATGCAATCAGCATTAAAGGAAGTACAACGTAGTTGAATGCTGGCCTACATGTTTCACTATTGTGAGCAGCAGTATTATTTTTTGATGTTTCTTCACTCAATAGTATAATTAAATTGCCTTCAAATGTAAAAAGCATATCTGCCGTGGGATCATATTTACAGAGATTTGATGTTATTCTTTGCCAGGCAATATATTTAGATTGCCCTGGAACATGGATAACACTAGTTGAGCCTTTGTTAAAGGGCATGCATGATATAATTGACATATTTAATTTTTCTTAACTAGACAGTTTGCAAGGAAGTTTAACCACTTGACCACTGGGCACTTAAACACCCTTAATAACCAGACCAATTTTCAGCTTTCGGTGCTCTCACATTTTGAATGACAATTACTCAGTCATACAACACTGTAACCAAATGAAATTGTTGTCCTTTTTTTCCCACAAATAGAGCTTTCTTTTGGTGGTATTTTATCACCTCTGCGGTTTTTATTTGTTTCCCTACAAATGAAAAAAGAACGAAAATTTTGTAAAGAAATTAATTTTTCTTCATTTCTATTATAAAATTTTGCAAAAAAAATATTTTTCTTCATAAATTTGTCCTAAAATGTATACTGCTACATATCTTTGGTAACAACAAAAAAAATTGGATATTATTTAGTCTGGGTGAAAGTTGTAGGGTCCACAAGCTATGGTGCCAATATCTGAAAATTGATCACACCTGAAGTACTGATGGCCTATCTCATTTCTTGAGACCCTAACATGCCAGAAAAGTACAAATACACCCCAAATGACCCCTTTTTGGAAAGAAGACATTCCAAGGTATTTATAAAGAGGCATTGTGAGTTTTTTGAAGTTGTCATTTTTTCCCACAATTCTTTGCAAAAATCAAGATTTTTTTTAAACAAAATTTTCATATTAGCAGGTTATTTCTCACACAGAGCATATGCATACCACAAATTACACCCCAAAACACATTCTGCTATTCCTCCCGAGTATAGCGATACCACATGTGTGAGACTTTTACACAGCGTGGCCACATACAGAGGCCCAACATGCAGGGAGCACCATCAGGCGTTCTGGAACACCCAGACCAGTTCTAACATTCCTCTCCTACATGGAAAAATCATAATTTATTTGCTAGAAAATTACATAGAAACCCAAAACATTATATATGCTTTTTTAGCAAAGACCCTAGAGAATACAATGGTGGTCGTTGCAACTTTTTATCGCGCATGGTATTTCCACAGCAATTTTTCGAATGCGTTTTTTTTTTTGGAAATAAAACAGTTTTGTGCTTTTTAAAAAAAATAAAAACATTAAAGTTAGCCCAATGTTTTTGCATAATATGAAAGATGAAGTTACGCTGAGTCAATAGATACCCAACATGTCACCCTTCAAAATTGCACACGCTTGTGGAATGGCGCCAAACTTCACTACTTAAAAATCCCCATAGGTGACGCTTTAAATATTTTTACTGGTTACATCTTTTTAGTTGGAGAAGAGATCTAGTGCCAAAATTATTGCTCTCGCTCTAACGTTTGCTGCGATATCTCACATGTGTGGTTTGAACACCGTTTTCATATGTGGGCGGGACTTACGTGTGCGATCGCTTCTGTATGCGAGCACACGGGAACAGGGGCGCTTTAAATTTTTTTTTTTATATTGTTCATTTTACTTTATTTATTTTAGTTTGACACATTTTTCCCCAAAAATAAATGTTTTGATCACTTTTATTCCTATTACAAGGAATGTAAACATCCCTTGTAATAGGAATATAGTATGACAGGTCCTCTTTACAGTGAGATATGGGGTCAATAAGATCCCACATCTCACCTCTAGGCTGGGAAGCCTTAAAAAAAAAAAAAAAACGTTCCTGGCTTCGATCGTAGCAGTGAGTCGGAAGAAGCACCAGAGGGTGAAGGGAGGGAGGACGTCCCGTTTTCGCCTCCCATAAGAACGATCAAAAGGTGGAACAGCCGCCATGATCATTCTTATGGTGTAGGGAATCGCCGGCTGAAAAAGAGTATTTTCCGGGTATTGCAGAGTATTGGTGCGTGGGTATTGCAGAGTATTGATGCGTGGGTATTGCAGAGTATTGGTGCGTGGGTATTGCAGAGTATTGGTGTGTGGGTATTGCAGAGTATTGGTGCGTGGGTATTGCAGAGTATTGGTGCGTGGGTATTGCAGAGTATTGGTGCGTGGGTATTGCAGAGTATTGTGTGGGGGTATTGCAGAGTATTGCGCGGGGGTACTGCTGAGTACTGTGCGGGGGTACTGCAGAGTATTGCGCAGGGGGTACTGCAGAGTATTGCGCAGGGGTATTGCAGAGTATTGCGCGGGGGTATTGCAGAGTATTGGCGCAGGGGGTATTGCAGAGTATTGCGCAGGGGGTATTGCAGAGTATTGCGCAGGGGGTATTGCAGAGTATTGCGCGGGGGTATTGCAGAGTATTGGCGCAGGGGGTATTGCAGAGTATTGGCGCAGGGGGTATTGCAGAGTATTGCGCAGGGGGTATTGCAGAGTATTGCGCAGGGGGTATTGCAGAGTATTGCACAGGGGGTATTGCAGAGTTTTGCGCAGGGGGTATTGCAGAGTATTGGCGTAGGGGGTATTGCAGAGTATTGCGCAGGGGGTATTGCAGAGTATTTGCGCAGGGGGTATTGCAGAGTATTGCGCAGGGGGTATTGCAGAGTATTGCGCAGGGGGTATTGCAGAGTTTTGCGCAGGGGGTATTGCAGAGTATTGCGCAGGGGGTATTGCAGAGTATTGAACAGGGGGTATTGCAGAGTTTTGCGCAGGGGGTATTGCAGAGTATTGGCGTAGGGGGTATTGCAGAGTATTGCGCAGGGGGTATTGCAGAGTATTTACGCAGGGGGTATTGCAGAGTATTGCGCAGGGGGTATTGCAGAGTATTGCGCAGGGGGTATTGCAGAGTATTGCGCAGGGGGTATTGCAGAGTATTGCACAGGGGGTATTGCAGAGTTTTGCGCAGGGGGTATTGCAGAGTATTGGCGCAGGGGGTATTGCAGATTATTGTGCAGGGGGTATTGCAGAGTATTGCGCGGGGGTATTGCAGAGTATTGGTGCGTGGGTATTGCAGAGTATTGGTGTGTGGGTATTGCAGAGTATTGGTGCGTGGGTATTGCAGAGTATTGGTGCGTGGGTATTGCAGAGTATTGGTGCGTAGGTATTGCAGAGTATTGGTGCGTGGGTATTGCAGAGTATTGGTGTGTGGGTATTGCAGAGTATTGGTGCGTGGGTATTGCAAAGTATTGTGCGGGGGTATTGCAGAGTATTGTGTGGGGGTATTGCAGAGTATTGCGCGGGGGTACTGCTGAGTACTGTGCGGGGGTACTGCAGAGTATTGCGCAGGGGGTACTGCAGAGTATTGCGCGGGGGTATTGCAGAGTATTGGCGCAGGGGGTATTGCAGAGTATTGCGCAGGGGGTATTGCAGAGTATTGCGCAGGGGGTATTGCAGAGTATTGCGCAGGGGGTATTGCAGAGTATTGCACAGGGGGTATTGCAGAGTTTTGCGCAGGGGGTATTGCAGAGTATTGGCGTAGGGGGTATTGCAGAGTATTGCGCAGGGGGTATTGCAGAGTATTTGCGCAGGGGGTATTGCAGAGTATTGCGCAGGGGGTATTGCAGAGTATTGCGCAGGGGGTATTGCAGAGTTTTGCGCAGGGGGTATTGCAGAGTATTGGCGCAGGGGGTATTGCAGAGTATTGCGCAGGGGGTATTGCAGAGTATTGAACAGGGGGTATTGCAGAGTTTTGCGCAGGGGGTATTGCAGAGTATTGGCGTAGGGGGTATTGCAGAGTATTGCGCAGGGGGTATTGCAGAGTATTTACGCAGGGGGTATTGCAGAGTATTGCGCAGGGGGTATTGCAGAGTATTGCGCAGGGGGTATTGCAGAGTATTGCGCAGGGGGTATTGCAGAGTATTGCACAGGGGGTATTGCAGAGTTTTGCGCAGGGGGTATTGCAGAGTATTGGCGCAGGGGGTATTGCAGATTATTGCGCAGGGGGTATTGCAGAGTATTGCGCGGGGGTATTGCAGAGTATTGGCGCAGGGGGTATTGCAGAGTATTGGCGCAGGGGGTATTGCAGAGTATTGCGCAGGGGGTATTGCAGAGTATTGCGCAGGGGGTATTGCAGAGTATTGCACAGGGGGTATTGCAGAGTTTTGCGCAGGGGGTATTGCAGAGTATTGGCGCAGGGGGTATTGCAGAGTATTGCGCAGGGGGTATTGCAGAGTATTTGCGCAGGGGGTATTGCAGAGTATTGCACAGGGGGTATTGCAGAGTATTGCACAGGGGGTATTGCAGAGTTTTGCGCAGGGGGTATTGCAGAGTATTGCGCAGGGGGTATTGCAGAGTATTGCACAGGGGGTATTGCAGAGTATTGGCGCAGGGGGTATTGCAGAGTATTGGCGCAGGGGGTATTGCAGAGTATTGCGCAGGGGGTATTGCAGAGTATTGGCGCAGGGGGTATTGCAGAGTATTGGCGCAGGGGGTATTGCAGAGTATTGCGCAGGGGGTATTGCAGAGTATTGGCGCAGGGGGTATTGCAGAGTATTGCGCAGGGGGTATTGCAGAGTACTGGCAGGGAAGGAAGAGTATTGCAGGGGGTATTGCAGAGTATTGGGGCGGGGGTTGCAGAAATGCCTGAGCATGGATGGCTGGATCTGTGACTGCAATAGTCACAGATCCAGCCACAGCGCTGCTGACACCCGCTCTCCCCCTCTCACACTGTACCGATCGGTACAGAGAGAGGAGGGAGGTTTGTTTACATGTGATCGCTCCGTCATTGGACGGAGCGATCACGTGAAAAAGGCCGCGATCCGTGATGCGCCGGGTCTGGGAGGACGTTATATAAAGTCCTCCCAGAGTTAAGGAACCACCCTGCAGCCGTTATTTTACGGTGTGCGGTGGTTAAGTGGTTAAAGTTGCTATTTTAACTATGCAATTACAGTGCAATTTTTGTCTTGCACATCTTACTTCAGCTTTGCTCCTTTCTCTGATGTTTAGGTTGGGACGATACATTATACACTTTTCAAAGTGTGGTTTGTTGATTGTTTTTTCAATGGATGGTTACCCAATGGACTCCTTGTATGTTTCCACCTATATCACATTATTGTTTTGGCATGTTGTGTTGGGAATTTGTTTTATTTAATGCCTTGAAGTCAGTGTTTTCCTACTGATAGGTTGTATTCTGCAACACTATAATGCCCTGTACACACGGTCGTTTTTTGTGATGAAATAAAATGACATTTTGAAAAACGTCATTTAAAATGATCGTGTGTGGGCTTCACATCGTTTTCCATCTTCTGAAAAACGACAACAAAAAAATTTGAGAATGCTTCAATTTTTTATGTCGTTTTTCAAAATGTCATTTTTTGTGTTGTAAAAAATGATCGTGTGTGGGCAAAAACAACGTTTTAAACCCGCACATGCCCAGAAGCATGTTATGAGACGGAAGGTAAAACTACCATTCATAATGGAGTAAGCACTTTCATCACGCTGTAACAGACAAAAAAGCATGAATCGTCTTTTACTAACAAGTAACCAGCTAAAAGCAGCCTCAAGGCGAATAGAACTTCCCCTTTAGAGTGCTTTCGCTTTGTTCATAATTTTTCAAAAACGATGGTGTGTAGGCAACATAATTTTTAATGATGAAGTTGGAAAAATTTCGTGTTTTTTTCATGATGAAAAATGACATTTTTTTCAAGACAAAAAGTGATCGTGTGTACGGGGCATAAGGCTCATAAAGCATTGAACTTAATTTTTCTCAGCTCATCCTAGTGTTTTACGTCACTGCGTTTTGGACGGTCGGAATTTAGTCTGTAAGTGTGTAGGCAAGACTGATGAAAGTCAGCTTCATCAGAATTCCGACAAAAAATTCCATCGGAAATCCGATCGTGTGTACGCGGCATTAGATTTATCATGGGAAAAAGGTGTCTCCACTGAAGCTTCATCACCAATCCTTGTTTCAAGCGAAAGAGGCAAAAATCCAGCAGTAACCAAATACACCGCCAGTCACAATGCTGCACAATACAAATCCACTATAATATGCTTTCTATATTCGAAAGTATATTATAAGTGTATATTACACCTATATACTGCAGTGCAGACCAAGTAGCACACCTATACCAGTGCTTGAAAGGACTTTTGTGGACCTGTTAGGTAGCAATTTTTGTCGCTAAACGCTGTCCCTGCTGGAAACGCCAACCTCGCCCTACACTGACAAAAAGTATATGAATGTATTAGACACCTATATACTAGAGTAAGTAGCACACCTATACCAGTCCTTAAAAGGACTTTTGTAGACCTTTAGCTATTTGAAATAATACAGCCTGTCCCTGCTCCAAACACAGCACCCTTTCCCTATACTGACAAACAGCAGAATGTAAGATGGCCGCCAGATAAGGTCTATTTATAAGGTAGGGGGTATGTCCATGTGCTGAAATGTCTCAATTGGCTGTCCTGCACCACCTGATGGATGTGTCATAGGTCAAAGTTCTTACCCATGTAACATTGCAGACCGCCGCGAACATAAAGTTTGCCGCAAAACGACTGCCTGGCGAACCGGCAGGCCATCTCTAGAAGAGATCATTTGAGACAACATTTACACCTGTTAGGGTGAAGTATACTAATGGATAACTATAAACGTTTCATATCTATCCTATCGCTGGAGATGTGATCGATTTTTTATTCATTGTATCAGGGCATAGTTGTCTGCGATTAATGAGTGGTGCTTCATTTATATACATTTTTCCTGTGATTGCTCCAGTGCTGCGTTCCACTCATGGACAGTGTACATACAGTTATGGCTGAAATTGTTGACACCCCAGAAATTTTTCCAGAAAATCAAGTATTTCTCACAGAAAAGTATTGCAGTAACACATGTTTTGATATACACATGTTTATTCATTTTGTGTGTATTGAAACAAAACAAAAAAAGGGAGGAAAAAAAGCAAATTGGACATAACGTCACACAAAACTCCAAAAATGGGCTGGTCAAAATTCTTGGCATCCTTTCAAAATTATGGATAAATAAGATTGTTTCAAGCATATGATGCTCCTTTAAACTCACCTGGGGCAAGTAACAGGTATGGGCAATATAAAAATCACACCTGAAAGCAGATACAAAGGAGAGAAGTTCACTAAGTCTTTGCATTGTGTGTTTGTGTGTGCCACACTAAGCATGGACAACAGAAAGAGGAGAAGAGAACTGTCTGAGGACTTGAGAACCAAAATTGTGGGAAAATATCAACAATCTCAAGGTTACAAGTCCATCTCCAGAGATCTAGATTTGCCTTTGTCCACAGTGCGCAACATTATCAAGAAGTTTGCAAACCATGGCACTGTAGCTAATCTCTCTGGGCGTGGACGGAAGAGAAAAATTGATGAAAGGTTGCAATGCAGGATAGTTCGGATGGTGGATAAGCAGCCCCAAACAAGTTCCAAAGAAATTCAAGCTGTCCTGCAGGCTCAGGGAGCATCAGTGTCAGCGCGAAGTTCGCAAACTATCCATTGACATTTAAATGAAATGAAACGCTATGGCAGGAGACCCAGGAGGACCCAACTGCTGACACAGAGACATAAAAAAGCAAGACTGCAGTTTGCCAAAATGTACTTGAGTAAGCCAAAATCCTTCTGGGAAAACGTCTTGTGGACAGATAGAGCTTTTTGGTAAAGCACATCATTCTACTGTTTACCGTAACCGGAATGAGGCCTACAAATAAAAGAACACAGTACCTACAATGAAATATGGTGGAGGTTCAATGATGTTTTGGGGTTGTTTTGCTGCCTCTGGCACTGGGTGCCTTGAATGTGTGCAAGGTATCATGAAATCTGAGTCACCATTAACTACAACAACGTTATCCACTTGGGACAGAATGAATAAGTCAGGAAAGTTTGCTCCTCCAATATCGCCTATAACTCTTTTGGAGGGGTTCCCATGGTTCTCCCCTGGGGAAGAGAAGGGAAGCTTAGAGGGTTGGGGGGGAAATTGTGCAGGGGTGGCCCCATTTGGGGAATTGCTCTCCTTAGAGGAGCTGGTGCAAAAGCAGGGGGAGGTATCAATGATGGACTGGAAATACTGGCAGTTGACAGACCTGTTTAACAAATGGAAACACCAAATTAGATCAGTAAACTCTATGACTACTTTTGAGGAGTGGTGTGTTAACCTCTTGGAACCGGGCCATATGTTATCCCAGATGCACAGATTGTTTCAGAGTGCTCAAAATAAGACAACTCCATATTACATGCGTGAATGGGAGAGGGAGTTGGGCCTCAAATTTACAGCGGAACAATCGAAGAGGTTGATGGAAACAACACACCAGTCCTCAATATGTTTTTATATACAAGAGATGTCTTATAAGTTTCTGACTAGATGGTACCATACACCGACCCGTCTGGTCCAGATTTATCCATCGATGGATGCCAATTGCTGGAGGGGGTGTAACTAAAGAGGTTCATTTCTCCATATATGGTGGCAGTGTCCCAAGATTAGGAGATTTTGGGAGGATTAATCCCCGTGGATAAAAAATTGACATTAAGACCTATCGAGCATCCATTACATTTCCTGTTTCATGGGATGCCATCATCCATAAAGTTTTATAAAAGAAGTGTCACACCACACCTGTTAAATGCAGCGAAGGCATTGATACCTAGATACTGGAAACAACCCAAAGTCCCTAATATAATGGAAAGGAAAAGGGAGGTAGAGAGGATAATGGAAGCAGAGAGATGGGTACATACTGTTAAGGACCAACAGGACAAATTTAAGGATGTATGGGCAGGGTGGATATATTACTCTTCTGAAATAGGGAAAGACTAGCCTGGGGCAGGGAGGTCCGGGGGCGGATGGAGAGGGAAGGGTGAGACTATATATTTTTTTTCTCTCCCCCCTCCCATGGGGGCACCAGAGAGAGAGGATTTAGTATATGAGAAAGAAAAGAGACTTTTGCCCCCCTTTCCTTCTCTTTCTTTTTTTATTTTTTACTTACCGTTTTATTATATAAAAAAATGTTTTATATAGATATATATTTTTTATTGTCACAACACTAATTTGGATTACTTGCACAGTAGAAAGGAGGAATTAATTCATTGAGTAAACACAGGATGAAGAGCACAGAGGGTCGAGGGGAAGGGGAAAGAAATAGGGGAGAAGCAGCTCCCCACCCCCTCCCTTTTTTTTTTCTTATCTTATTAAGGATTTTGGTGGGATGGGGTCATAAGAACGGGAAGTGGGGTTTCAAAGAGATGTCACAGTCACGAAATAAAGAACTATTAAATTATTATTATTTTTTTTATTATAGGGTGAAATAGGGAATTCTTTTTTTTTTTCTTCTTCTTCTCTCCTCCTTTTATCCTATTAAGGATTTAGGTTGAATGGGATCATAAGAAGGGGAAGTGGGGTTCCAGGAGTTGTCACAGCCACAAAATAAAGAACTATTAAGTTCTATATTTTTTTTCCTTTTATTTTTTAGGGTGTTATTAAGTCCCTCCTTCTCGTGTGGCATGGGGGTCATAAGATGATGGGATTTAAAGAGCCACAAAAAAGGTTTCTTTTTTTTTCTCTCCCGCGTATCTCCCTCTACCTCTCGTAGGTGGAGGGTGGATTGGGGGGGGGGGGTGGAAAGAGGGAAGGGGAAGCAAGAGATATAATCTGAGGGTGCTCTTGGGGGGGGTAATGTATGTACTTTTTATTTATATATGTATGGTGATGTTTTTTGTATTTTTCTTGTTATCTTTATTTGTTCATGTTGCCTCTTTTTTGTGTATGTGTTGTAATTTGTTATAATAAAGAAAAGAAGCAATTATAAAAAAAAAATCATGAAATCTGAGGATAACCAAAGGATTTCGGGTCGCACTGTACAGCCCAGTGTCAGAAAGCTGGGTTTGCGTCCAAGATCTTGGGTCTTCCAGCAGGACAATGAACCCAAACATACGTCAAAAAGCACCCAGAAATGGATGGCAACAAAGCGCTGGAGAGTTCTAAAGTGGCCAGCAATGGGTCCAGATCTAAATCCTATTGAACACCTGTGGAGAGATCTTACAATTGCTGTTAGGAAACGAGCCCTTCCAATAAGAGAGACCTGGAGCAGTTTGCAAAGAAAGAGTGGTCCAAAATTTCAGGTGTAAGAGAGGTGTAAGAAGCTTATTAATGACCTTAGGAAGCGACTAATTTCAGTTATTTTTTTCCAAAGGGTGTGCAACTAAACATTAAGTTAAGGGTGCCAAGAATTTTGAAGTTTTGTGTGACATTATGTCCAATTTGCTTTTTTTCCTCCCTTTTGTGTTTTGTTCCAATACACACAAAGGGAATAAACATGTGTATAGCAAAATGTGTGTTACTGGAATACTTTTCTGTGAGAAATACTTGATTTTCTGGAAAAATTCCTGGGGTGCCAACAATTTCGGCAATGATTGTATATGACCTGTTGTTCAGGGATTCACTGTCCTGTGTAGGAACATTTGAGGGGTCTACTATATAGTGATTATATTCATGTTGGGTTACTAGGGGTGTCTCGGAGGTGGGGGAAGGTCGGTGTGCATTGTGTGCTATTTGATTTTCCCTTACAGGGGAATTGACCCCAATTGCCGTTACTGGGTTTACTTATGGGCAATGTTCTGGATAGGGTTCCCTATTATATAGGGGACTAAAGTTTCTATATGTCTATTAATAATGTATTTTGATACATGCTTTAAGCATAACACATTTTTGCAGTTAACTCTTTAGGGAGTGTATTTGTCTGTTTTATTTTTTATTTTTCTATTTGTGGCTATATATATTATTGATTACACCCCCGATGTTATATCGGTGAGGACTGCAGTACTATAAATAGGTGGGACTCCCATATCTTTTTCATATTGTAGATTTTATGTAGACCAACATAAAGTGCCACATGATTGTGAAGTGGATCGAAAATGATAAATGGCTTTCAATTTTTTTTTTAAAAAATAAATATGTTAAAAGTGTGGTGTGCATTTGTCTTCATCCCCCCTGAGTCAATACTTTGTAGAACCACCTTTTCACTGCAATTACAGCTGCAAGTATTTTTGGGTATGTCTCTACCAGCTTTGCACATCTAGAGAGTGACATTTTTGCCCATTCTTCTTTGCAAAATAACTCAAGCTCTGTCAGATTGGATGGAGAACATCTGTGAACAGCAATTTTCAAGTCTTGCCACAGATTCTCAATTGGATTTAGGTCTGGACTTTGACTGGGCCATTCTAACACATGAATATCCTTTGAACTGAACCATTCCATTGTAGCTCTGGCTGTATGTTTAGGGTCGTTGTCCTGCTTGAAGGTGAACCTCCACCCCAGTCTCAAGTCTTTTGCAGACTCTAACAGGTTCTTCTAAGATTGCTCTGTATTTAGCTCCATCCATCTTCCCATCAGCTCTAAACAGCTTCCCTGTCCCTGCTGAATAAAAGCATCCTCACAACATGATGCTGCCACCACCATGTTTCACAGTGGGGATGATGTGTTCAGGGTGATGTGCAGTGTTAATTTTCCACCACACATAGCGTTTTGCTTTTAGGCCAAAAAGTTTAATTTTGCTCTCATCTGACCAGAGCACCTTCTTCCACATGTTTTCTGTGTCCTCTATATGGCTTCTCACAAACTGCAAACTGGACTTTTTATTGCTTTCGTTCAACAATGGATTTCTTCTTGCCACTCTTCCATAAAGGCCAGATTTGTGGAGTGCACAACTAATAGTTGTCCTGTGGACAGATTCTCCCACCTGAGCTGTGGATCTCTGCAGCTCCTCCAGAGTTACCATGGGCCTCTTGGCTGCTTCTCTGATTAATGATCTCCTTGCCATGCATTTCAGTTTAGGTGGACAGCCATGTCTTGGTAGGTCTGCAGATGTGCCATACTCTTTCCATTTTTAGATGATTAATTGAACAGTGCTCTGTGAGATGTTCAAAGCTTGGGATATTTTTGCATAACATAACCCTGCTTTAAAACTTCTCCACATCTTTATAACTGAGAAATGGAGGGGTCTCAAGGATTCCCCAACAAACCCCGAGACTCCAAAGAAGCAATGTGGGCGGGGAGGACTATACCGGTACTTAATAATTAGGTTTAGAAACCTGGATAGTTCATATTTATGAAAGTATTTATTAACAAATAAACATTCAAGACAAGCATAAAATTACATAAAATATACAGACATTACAAAAAATACAAACTTGACCACAATCAGGTCACCGGTTGTGCAATCCCCATTTAGCAGACGGGGTAAGTATCGGTGAAGCAATTGAAATCATGAGACCATAAGTCTCGAGTCTCGACTAGTTTCGCTTTCGCTTCGTCAGGAGACGGTCTAAAAACACAACATAAAACAAACATCAGGTATATTAAAAACAACACAATTTGTTATTAGTAGTATTTATAACTGACCTGTCTGGTGTGTTCATTGGCCTTCATGATGGTGTTTGTTCACTAAGATTCTCTATAATAATTAACACACTGGTGGACTCTATTTACTAATTAAGTGACTTTTGAAAGGCAATTGGTTCCACTCGATTTTTGTTGGGGGTATCAGAGTAAAGGGGGCTGAATACAAATGCACGCTACAATTTTCAGATATTCAATTGTAAAAAAAATGAAAAACATTTATCATTTTCTTTCCACTTGACAATTATGTGCCACTCTGTGTTGGTCTCTCACATAAAATCCCAATAAAACACAGTGGCCCAGATTCAGGTAGGGGCGCGCACTGGTACGGCGGCGCAGCGTACTGTTTTTACGCTACGCCTCTGTAAATTACTGGAGCTACGCTTCATTCACAAAGCATTTGCTCCGTAATTTGCGGCGGTGTTTCGTAAAAGTGGCCGGCGTAAGCGCGCGTAATTTAAATGATCCCGTAGGGGGCGTGGATCATTTAAATTAGGCACGTTCCCGCGCCAAACGTACTGCGCATGCTCCGTCGGGAAAATTTACCGATGTGCATTGCGGTAAATGACGTCGCAAGGACGTCATTGGCTTCGACGTGAACGTAAATGGCGTCCAGCGCCATTCACGAACGAGTTACACAAACGACGCATATTTTGAAAATCGCGACGCGGGAACGACGTCCATACTTGCCATTGGCTGTGCCTCCTAATAGCAGGAGCAGCCTTACGGCGAAAACGACGTACGCAAACGACATAAAAAACGAGCGCCGGCCGTGCATACGTTTGTGAATCGGCATTAGTATGCAATTTGCATACTCTACGCTGACAACTACGGGTGCGCCACCTAGCGGCCAGCGTCAGAATGCACCCTAAGATACGACGGCATAAGAGACTTATGCCAGTGGTATCTTAGGCTACAGTCGGCGTATCTAGCTTTCTGAATACAGAAAGTTGATACGCCGGCGCTACTTAGCAATTACGCTGCATATCTATGGATACGCAGGCGTAATTGCTTGCTGAATCTACCCCATTCATGTTTTTGGTTGTAACATGACAAAATGTGGAAGATTTAAAGGGGTATAAATACTTTTTCAAGGCACTGTAATGTCCTAGTATGTGATGCCTACTAGCACATTATGCCTTTAACTTGCAGGTTCCCCCCAAAAAATAAAAAATGTCAGCGGTTTACAACCGCTTTAATGTGAATGTTTCAATTCTTTTTCTTTTAATCGGCAGCTTTTATTAAAATATCTCTGCCATGAATGCCCTTGAAAGATCTCATCACAATAACTTCCTATGGAAGCCTTAAGTGGCTTTTTTAACACACAATATCCAATCATTGATCACTGTTATCACCATAGGGGCACCTGAGAAACACGATGGTACCATCTCTGGAGTACAGGTATGTAGACAAGAAAAAGGTGCAGGAGATCATCAGTACTGAGATGCAACACAGAATGAAAAAAGGGGAAAAAGGTAAACAAAATGGCAATTGTCTATGGTATACAGCGTTTTAGCAAAATGTAATTCACCTGTGGCTTTCATCTACTTACTTTTTCAAAGAACTGCTCAGGTTTGGCAACAAGAAAGTTGGGGCCTAATCCACAAAAGGGATACGCCGGCGTATCTACTGATACGCCGTCGTATCCCTGTTTCTATCTATGGAACTGATCCACAGAATCAGTTTCACATAGATAGGGAGAAGATCCGACATGTGTAAGGGACTTACACTGTCGGATCTTAGGATGCAGTACCGCATCCGCCGCTGGGGGCATTTCTCGTCGAAATGCCGATTCGGGTATGCAAATTAGCACTTACGGAGATCCACAAAGCTTTTACGCTTCGTTTTTTCTCCGTAAGTATTAGTTTGCCGTCGCAAAATTAGGGCTGCTTTTACAAAGTGTAAAGTTAGTACACCATGTAAAAGTAGACCCTTCTTTCCCACGACGCTGTCAAATTTCTTTTTAAATTTTTTTTTTTCCCGCCGCATCTTTTTTTTTTCCCCGACGCAACTTTTTTTACCCGGCGCGATTCACAAAACTCGGCGTAACGTAAAACCGCGCAAAGAACGTCGGGAAAATCGCGTCGGGAGCATGCGCAGTACGTCCGGTGCGGGCGCGCGCCTAATTTAAATGTGACTCGCCCCATTAGATTAAGGAACGCCTTGCGCCGGACGGATTTAAGTTACACCGCTCAAAATTTCTAGGTAAGTGCTTTGTGGATCGGGCACTTAGGTAGAGATTTTGCGGCGGTGTAACTTAAATGGGAAAAATTACGTTGCGCCGGGTTTTTGTGGATTAGACCCTTGGTGTCTACATAACAGCATCGTTATACATATGTACTTAGAGAAAGGGAAGACAAACACAGCCTTGGTTATGAGCAAAGCATAAGCTCTGATTATAACCAACAAACAAGGTATTAAGCGCAAATAAGCATATAATATTACATCATAACCGTCAAATCAAATTGGAATCTTATACATTGTACCTGCATTGTTAAATTGTCCTGAGATTAAACCTTTGCTACAACAACGAGTACTGATGTTGTGGCTGGCAATTTATAAATATGTAGGAAAACATAAAAACAAAATTTCAAGGCAGATGCTTTCCTCTTAATTATTCAGAGCAATTTACATAAGCATTTCATAATGGTTGCACTCAGATATTGTTCGGCTGCATTTTTGAGAAGGGTAATTACCTACAATAATTGGTGATAAAGTGTGCAGTTAAATCTAAAGTGAACTTAACTATTTATTATCACTCAAGACTTTACCATTTTACCGGAACCCAGACATTAAATAGTGATGCCCATGTGGGTTTATTTGAAGCATAACTAAACCCAAGAATACAAATGTAATATATTTCAGCTTACAAATCCTCAAATGTGCTGGCTGCACTTATTGTTTTCCAGGCTACAGTAAGAATACTTTCAGCAAGGACAGAAAGTACCTGTTGATCTTGACAGAAATGCAGTGTCATTGTCACTTCCTGTGACCTGACCTGAAAAAAAAGTTTTGACCTTTATTATGTGAACTACTAAATCTTTCATCCCCAATGTATGAACAAAGGCAAGCATGTTAGTTGTCTAGCCTAAGTGGTAAGGACTCTCACCCTCTGTAGATACATTTGACCATGCCCACCCAAGATCAAGAAGCATTTTAAGAAAGGGAGACTGAATGGAGTTAAAACTGCATGTAGACTTGCTATGTATGAATGCCAGCAACATCTGCAGCCATTGTAAGTAAGTTTCTGTAAAATTGAATGCATAGGGCAACACTGTTGTGGTACAGAATGCTGCTTGTGTGATTGGCTTACTGATTTTCCTAGAATAGTTGTCTCCAAACTGTAACCCAAGGCTAAATGCGGCCCTTTGCTTGCTTTTATCCAGCCCTTAGTTCGATATTTCATCCTCTCTCACCAAAACGGAGGCATCATTCTCCCCACTGACACCAATAAAGGGGCACAATTCTTCTTAATGACACCAAAGAAGCGGAACAATCCCCCCTAATGAAACCAATTATTGTGCACAGTTCCTCCCAATGACACCAACGATAGGGCACAGTTCCTCCCAGTGACACCAATGTTGGGGCATAATTCTTCTCATTGACACCAAAGATGGAGCATTTTTTTACTCCCACTGATGCTGGGACATTGTCTACTTTCAAAGTCCAGCCCCCCTAAAGTCTAAAGAACAGTAAACTGGTGATTTGTTTAAAAAGTTTGGAGACCCTTGTCCTAGGAATCTGAACTAAGATGCAGGTCAGATTTTAGGTATCGTCTGCAACAAAAAAAAATGTAAGTTTTGGTAAGATATTGCCTAAGGGTTAAAGGGGCTGTTTTTTTTTTTTTGCAAGATTGTAATTGTCACATAACATAGTCCCCATAAGATGGCAATACCTGTAGCTCCCCAGCCGTTAAAGTAACATTGTTCCACACTTGCCTTATTTTCTTCTTTTCCTCTTCTGGCCGAATCCATTATGTGTGTGGGCATTTGAAGCCCAGTTCGTTTCCCTTCCTGGATTGCCTGCAGTGCATGCTGGGTAACCTACATCTCGCGTGTGCGCTGTAGAACGGCGCTTGCAGCGCAGTTTGTTTATTCTTTTGTCATGGCAATGGGCGGCGACGGAGGAACGTCCCGCCCCGTTGCAACACAATCTACGCTCGAATAAAAACTCTGAATGACTCTGAAAGAAGTAAGGGCTTTGTGCCCTTTTTGAACATGGCGCCGTAAACATCGGCACAGACAAGCGCACAGCCCTGGGAAATGATGACACTCATAGCCCAAGAGTCTGTGCGGCTTATGTAGGATAGGAGAACTACCGCGGTGCAGGAAGAAGGCAGATTAAGAATTCTGCCTAGCAACAGGATGTTCCAGGCAAGTAAAAAAAAAAATTCTCACGGAACTTTTTTAACACTATTAAAAGGAAGCTACTGAAGCAAAGTGTGATTTTAGGGTGGAGCTCCGCTTTATTGCATCCTATGCATTAAGGTGAAAAAACACCTGACAATGATGGCCCCCCAACCCCCCCCCCCATTTTACTTACCTGAGCCCGTTCACCTGCTGTGTGTGTCACCTGGTGTCCATTCTCCATGAAGTCTGGCCGCTGATGGGCTAGATTGGATAGATTGATAGTAGCGCAGCCATTGACTCGCGCTGCTGTCAATCACATCCAATGACGGGGGCAGAGCCGAGTGATACAGTCGGTGGCTATAGCCACCGGCTGTATCACGGGAGCGTGCCCACAAGCTAACTCCGTTGGGAGAGAGCTTCCCATGAAGAGGGTTAGCTATTCTGGGGAGGAGCCGAGACAGCTGCAGAGGGACCCCAGAAGACGAGGATCGGGCCACTCTGTGCAAAACAAACTGCACAGTGGAGGTAAGTATAACATGTTTATAATTAAAAAACAAACAAAACAAAGCCTTACAACCCCTTTAACTATATCTAAAGGGATGCAAGCCTTGGGAGTACTTCAGCTAATTATAATAAACCAGAACCGTAGAATTCATAGAAGCTATAGTACGGCTTCTATGAATGTAGTTGCTGGGCAAACAGGGCAGGCAGTATTCTTGATGAGTGCCTGTCACAGCTCCCTTAGTTCTATTCAGCCCCACCACACTGAAAATGAATGGTGGAGGGGGCATCATAGGAGGAAGATTTTGTGTCGTGTCAGTGCTCCAAACTGCTTGGGATTAGTTAAGCATGCCATGCCCTAGACCACTTGGAAGAGGTGGTCCTGGGTGTGGTTCGCTAATGATCTAGTATGGTTTGCTTCAGTCTGAGTGCAAACCATGCTGGAGAACAGTTGTCTCTGTGGAGGACTGTGTACTGATATAGGATCACTGGTCTGGTTAACAGGGGAGTGTGCCTTGGAGAACCTGTAAGTGTTCCTGGGAACACTTTCTTTAGTTCAGTGTGAGTGCAGACCAATGGGGTAGTGGGGAGGGTGGAGAATTGAACTTGTGTGCGGTTCAGGTCAACTGGCCCCAGTGTGAGTGCACCCTTACAGTCATACAAATGACCGTTCGTGACTGGTTCTCGTTAAGGCAAATATTCATGATGTGTATTGCAAACCTGCCCACACAAGCTTATGACCCAAGACTGTGACTTAATTTCCACTTCCTATTTACATGCAATAGATGCTGACCTTCTGATATTATGACTCACGTGTAACATTTGGACATAACTATTGTTTCTGAGAAATTATTATTAAACATATTATGCCCTGTTTGCTAATTAAAATCTATAAATATGAACAAAAAGCTGAAATACAATGATATACCATCTAGCCAGATAACCAGGGTAAAGGAGGGGTTGATGAATAGAACAATCAGAATAGCATATCTCAGCTCCACCTCCATGTATGACAGGACTTTTCAACACGTTGCCCAGGTCCTAGATCCTATAACCAATTGTTTTCAGTTTAATCTACAGCAGTCCAGTGTAAAGAATATAAAAATTTTTTCCCCACTCATCTGACCCTTTTTCCGATCATGGCTGACAATATGTAAATATTTTTTTATCTCTATACCCCCCAGTGTTTATATTATATAACAAATTAACTGAGAATTTTGACAAAATTTTGAAAAAACATAGGAACTAGGGTGCAGAAAAATGTCAGAAGCTGCTTTGAACTGTCAAGTCAAATTTTTTTTAATATTTGGCTGTAGCAGGAGGCATTTTTTTTTCACCTAGGGCTGGAGAGTGGTACAATAATGAGTGTCTGTAGGTCACAGTGAAGCATGATGGAGGTTCCTTGCAAATTTGGGGCTGCATTTCTGCAAAAGGAGTTAGGCCCCGTACCCAGAACCGGATCTATCGGCTGGGATTGATCCGCTGATCAGTTCCAGCAGACAGATCCGGTCGTGTGTACGGCCTAGTGGACATTTTTTCCGGCGGATAAAAATCCAGCCGACGGATTTCAAGCGGATAAAAATTTCTTAGCATGCTAAGAAATCTATCCGCTTGAATCCTGTCCAGCGGACTGATCCGGTCGTCTGTACAGACTCACCGGATCAGTCCGTCCGCTCCCATCCCTCGCATGCGTCGTAATGATTCGACGCATGCGTGGAAGTCTTTACCTTCCAGGGTCGCGCACGTCGCCGCGTCATCGTCGCGGCAACGGCGTGGCACGTCACCGCGGATGTATTCCGCGCGGATTTTGATCTGATGGTGTGTACAGCCATCAGATCCAAATCCGCCAGAGGATTTATCCGCTGGAAATGGTCCGTCGGACCGTTTTCCAGCGGAAATCCTCTCGTCTGTACGTGGCCTAAGAGATTTGGTCAGGATCAATGGTGTCCTCAATGCCGAGAAATACAGGCAGATACTCATCACACATGCCACACTATCAAGGAGACGTGTGATTGACCCCAAATGTATTCTGCAGCATTACAACGACTCCTAAACATACAGCCAATGTCATTAAAGCGGTTGTAAACCGTCGACGTTGTGAAAAAAAAACCTGCCCCCCCACCCCAAAGCACCTTGTCCATGAAGGGTCAATTATTGTGATTGATGCTGGATCTACACCGGGGGACTTTTTTTTTTTTTTTTTTAATAAAGGAATAGCCATAAACTGTCTCTGTGTTTTTATTTCTTTTTTACCCTTTTTTGGGTGAATGAGTATGGGGTACAATGTACCCCATACTCATTTACATGAGGGGGCTGGGATCAGGGGGCCCCCTTGTTGTCCCAGATTCTGATAATTCCCTGTCCAAAGACCCCCACAACCACCGGCCAGGGTTGTGGGGAAAAATCCCTTGTCTCAATCAACATGGGGACAAAGCACCCCCCATATTGAGGGATTGTGGTCTAGGATGTTTTAGGACCAGGCCACTTTTTGCGAGTAGGAGGGGAGTACTCACTCATTCCCCCATTTCCTAGCTTGCCGGGCTGCAAGCTCGAATAAGGGTCTGGTATAGATGTTGAGTGGGACCCCACATCATTTTTTTTAATTTTGGCGTGGGGCTTCCCCTCAAAATCTATACCAGACCAATTTTTTCACAGTTTTTTATTACCGTCAATTTCTTGTTTTATATTCAGCTGTCAGCGGGGAACCCTGCTGACAGCTGATGAGTCATCCATTGTTAAGGATGCAGTGGCCAGCTTCCCTGCCCGCTCCTTAACCGCTTTTCGACCGCCCACCGCAGTTTTACAGCGACTGGTCGGCTTGGCTGAGCAAAATCACGCGTGATCACCGCCGGGCACCCGCGATCGCTCGTGACAGAGCAAGAACTGGGAGCTTTGTGTATAAACACACAGTTCCCGGTTCTTTCAGGGGGAGAAATGACTGATCGTATGTTCATACAATGTAGTGTTAACCCCTTCACTGCCAGTGACATTTTTACAGTAATCAATGCATTTTTATAGCACTGTTCGCTATAAAAATGCCAATGGTCCCAAAAATGTGTCAAAAGTGTCCGATGTGTCCACCATAAGGTCGCAGTACCGATAAAAATCGCAGATCGCTGCCATTACTAGTAAAACAAAAATTATAATAAAAATGCCATAAAACTATCCCCAATTTTGTAGACGCTAGAACTTTTGCGCAAACCAATCAATAAACGCTTATTGCGATTTTTTTTTTTACGAATAATATGTAGAAGAATACGTATCGGCCTAAACTGAGGAAAAAAACGTTTTTTTTTATATATTTTTGGGGGATATTTATTATAGCAAAAAGTAAAAAATATTCATTTTTTTTCAAAATTGTCGCTCTATTTTTGTTTATAGCGCAAAAAATAAAAACCGCAGAGGTGATCAAATACCACCAAAAGAAAGCTCTATTTGTGGGAAAAAAAGGACGTCAATTTTGTTTGGGAGCCACGTCGCACGTCCGCGCAATTGTCAGTTAAAGCGACGCAGTGCCGAATCTCAAAAAGTGGCCCGGTCATTGACCAGCAAAATGGTCCGGGGCTGAAGTAGTTAACATTCAGCTATTGCAGTGTAGAGTGAAGAGTGACATCCCTCCTCCCACCTACTACTCCTGTCTGTATACTAGTGCGGGCACAAGTAGCATCTGCCTGCAGCTTGCAGCCCTAGACTCCCTGTACAAGCCACGGACAGATGATACTGGTACCCATTCTAGTGTGTCCCCACTGGGCAAGTCCCTGGAGCCAAGTGCCGGGACTCCGGAACTTACATCAAATCCTAGTAAATCTGGGATGGTTGGGAGGTATGCAACACAACCATGTTACTGCATGTTCTCTCCTTCCTCCCTTCCTCCGACCTTTACTCCCATCTACTTCACCACTGATGTGTGAATCATTGAATCATTGGCCATGTAGCCTGTAAGGTAAGCTGGACACTACTGTTTTGAAGCTGTGGAACTTAGCTTAGGTCCCATGCACACCACTGCAGCCAGCACTAATTAGTACATTCTAATTTTTATTTATTAATTTACTATCTACTTATTATTCAGTTATGTCATTGTTTACATGAGTCTTAGGCCCCGTACACACGAGTACGCGGACATGTCCAACCGTGTGTACGGCCTAGCGGACAGGTTTCCTGGCCTAGCGGACAGGTTTCCAGCGGACAAAAGTTTCTTAGCATGCTAAGAAACTTGTCCGCTGGAAACCTGTCCGTCGGACATGTCCGATGGTTAGTACGACTCATCGGACATGTCCGCTGGTTATGACGTTAACCAGCGGCCCGAAATACCGTGCATGCGTCAAATTGATTCGACGCATGCGTGGAAGCATTGAACTTCCGTGTTAGAGAACGTCGGTGTCTTCTACGTCACCGCGTTCTCTGTCCGCAGGGATTTTGGTCTGATGGTGTGTACACACATCAGACCAAAAGCTCCCAGCAGACATGTCCGATGAAAACGGTCAGTGTGTACAAGGCCTTAGTATTACTATATTCTTTGTTTAACTTCATTGTTTTTATAGGAAGGAAAAATGTGAAGTCCTGATGCCATCACCTGGTGGCCACTTGGCGGCACGTGGCAGCAAGGATTGTTTCCTCTGGATTTTAAAAGATGGTCTGGTCTAATCTCCTCTATCCATACAGGTTAGTGATAACATTCACTATGTTCAATATGTACTATGTTCGTGTTTGTGGATCAATGGCTTAATGCTGTCTCTTTTATTGTAGATAACTGCTTATGCTAATCATGTACCCCTGACGAAGAAAGATTTAACATGTCAAGTTTTGAAACGTGTTGGTTAATCATGTCTCCCCCAAGGGTGGACAGGAATGCATGATTATTTAATTGGAACTATTTGCACACATACTGTAACCGCATAATTTTTTTTTTTTTTGCTGTATATTAATTATCTTTTAACCTATACTAATAAAGTTCAAATTTGATCTTATATATGACGTTTTTCATGCCCTAAAAAATTCCAAAAGGAGGTTCTTTTCCTCGTAAATTACATTGTTTTGAACAACTTAATCTTGACCCCTTGAACTCTAGGCATTACCTAATCTTGACCCCTGAACTGTGGGTGTCACTTAAAGCATTTGTTACCCCAACACTTATTCCTGATATGTGCCTGCTGTACCATGTATTTGCATGAAAAAGTATCCTGTTCTCTTTGTTTTGCTTCCTTTATGTGAAATTACATGCAATCCCTGGTGTTCCTGACAGTCCCTCTGCTTTCCTATTAAAAACTGACCACACTAAGCAGGAGAGCAATTCTCTAGTTATGCTGGGAACTCAGTGGGCTTTCCACCAATGATCAGACTTGTCTTGACACATCCCTGCTGTACAGCCATTCACTGGGAAGCTCTGTGTGCTGCTGCTGCTTCTCCTCCCCCAGCTTTCATGCAGCTGAGAACAGAGGGAATGTGATCACTTATGAAAAAAAGGGAAAAAAGGTAATTATAATGTTTTTTTTTTATATCTATACACAAAAGTTTTGACTTTCATTTCTATTTTAAACTGAATGGGTTGCTTTACAAGATGATCATTTACAATCACTGACCATATATTATAATTTCTTATTCTATTTATCTTTAGATGTACCTTCAACTATGTAGTGCAAGGGCCTGCCTGATTGCATTCAAATTAATAGTGTTTGGGCTTGACCTTATATTACATGGTTTTGATAAATCAAAATTGTACAAGAGAATTGTACAATGTATGGCCAGCCTTAGCCCTGATCCCTGAACACTGGGCTTTACTTAATACTACGTATACAGTATACATATGTAAACAGTGTGTATTGTGCCACACCAAAACCCATGATGCTTTGTTACCATGCATTTTGTAGCTCAATTTCTCAAGCACTTTAGCAAGGTACATTGGCATACCTCCCAAATTTTTGAGATGGGAATAAGGGACAACTATTAGCAAATGTGTGTAGGTACAGGACACACCCCTGTCACGCCCCTTTAACCACTTTCCGACCAGCCGCCGTCGTTTTATGGCGGCAGGACGGCTCCCCTGCGCGAGAGCACGTAAAATAACATCGGCTCTCGTGCAGGCCACTGGGACCCCCGTGCGCGTGCCCATCGTGCACGTGCCCGGCGGGCACGATTGCCGCCGGGCACCCGCGATTGCTCGTTACAGAGCAGGGAGGTCCTGTCAGGGGGAGAAATGCTGATCTTCTGTTCATACAATGTATGAACAGAAGATCAGTCATTTCCCCTAGTGAGGCCACCCCCCCTACAATTAGAACACACTCAGGGAACATACCTTACCCCTTCCCCGCCCCCTAGTGTTAACCCCTTCACTGCCAGTGGCATTTTTATAGTAATCCAATGCATTTTTTTAATGTCGCAGTACCGAAAAAAATCGCTGATCGCCGCCATTACTAGTAATAGTAACTAGTAAAAATATGAATAAAAATGCCATAAAAATACCCCCTATTTTGTAAACGCCAGAACTTTTGCGCAAACCAATCATTAAACCCTTATTGCAATTTTTTTTACGGGAAATATGTAGAAGAATACGAATCGGCCTAAACTGAGGAAAAAAAAGTTTTTTTTATATATTTTTGGGGGATATTTATTAAAGCAAAAAGTTAAAAATATTCATTTTTTTCAAAATTGTCGCTCTATTTTTGTTTATAGCGCAAAAACGAAAAAACGCAGAGGTGATCAAATACCACAAAAAGAAATCTCTATTTGTGGGGAAAAAAAGAACGCTAATTTTGTTTGGGAGCCACGTCGCACGACCGCGCAATTGTCAGTTAAAGCAACGCAGTGCCGAATCGCAAAAAGTGCTCTGGTCTTTGACCAGCAATATGGTCCGGGGGTTAAGTGGTTAAAGAAGAATTATACAAAAAAAAGATTTGTTAAGTCCGCAAGTGCTTTTTTTTTTTACCACTACTACTCTTTTATATTGGCTTTTGAAATTTGCAAATGTAGCAATTTAGAAATTCGATGAAAAGTTTAGAACTGGGAAACACTATAAAAAGATAAAAAGTGCATTATATGTACAACTATATAGATCAGACCAAAATTTCATATTTCAATTGCTAAAAGATACCTTTAAAAAAATAAAATAAAGTAGGCTGCCGTTGTTGACCTCTCCTTTTTGAAAATTCTAGTTGCCTGATCATTTGGCTAATCCAAAAGCATCAATACTTTCTCTGACATAGAGAAGATGCAGATCATGACTTATGATATTCATCTGACTTCTCTATTTACATGCATGTTCTAAATCTTAGGACAGAGACTGCCAGTCAAATAACATTTTCAGAAGGAGCTTGCTCATAGTACAGGTTTCTTTTAACAGCTGTAGCTGTCATGCACTACAAAGATCTACCACTGGGGGGCATCAACAGACTGCATTTATAAGGATATTTGAAGTTCTTCCTACACACTTATACAAGATTCAAATCACTATATTACCATTTTTCATTGGAAATATTGATTTGAACACCTTCATGTATTTAATCAGCTGCTCATTTATTCCATATTTCAACGAAAAATGAATAGATATCTTCACTATATAGAGACTTTCTATTTATTCATTTTTTCACCAAAATGTTTGCTGAATCTTTACAGCATTCTTGAGCAGAGTCATTTATTATTTTCAGGGAGATAAATGCTGCAGAGGGAGCTTTCCTCAAGGTGGCATAATTGTTTATTTGTTGCTGGTGCATTCCTATTTTTGCATTTCTTTAATAATATCTGAGTCAAACTAAAGCACAAGATGCAGGCAGTTTTATGTAGTACTTATTCCCTCAAGAGCCACTTGGTATGATTGGTTCTCTGTTCTGCTGTTACTCTGCAAACCGCACTGTCAACTCTGACACACATGGTTGTAACTTGAGTATTAATATACCAAACACTATATTAGCACACAGGAAATAGATGCTAGATCACTAAATAAAGTAAAGCCTAGACTGTAATATGGCAATTAAAAGTCTCACAGTAACTCTCTGCAATAACCAATCAAAAAAAGTGTTCCAGAATGCACTCGGTTATTATACCCCTGGATGTGGGTACATGTAGGTGTCCCTAAACGAGTTACTCCTGGAAGGTGTTTTTATAATACTAGGCACCTAAATTGCACTCTTAAGCCGGCTAATGTTGGGACCTGTACGATGGTGCACTTATTACTGTCTCTTTAAAACTGCATGCACTGAATGACTGTTGGGCTGCTAAATATTAATGGTCTCTACTGGTATTAAACTGTTGACAGTGATGGGATAAGAATGCTTGTTCCCAGGAATCAGGTCCCCCGACTGTTTCCTTTCAGTGGCACCAGTCTGTACTTCTCAGTACCCCACATTTAAGAGACTGCTCCGATCCTGAGATTGTCATATGACTAGTCTGTCTGGCATGTAGTCAGCCACTGCCAACAGCTCTTAACAGGGCTGAAGCCCTGAGTAAGATAGGTCAACACCCAGTAGGAACAACTGTAGTCACCCTGATTCTATTACTGATACAAAGGCCTTTTAGGCCAGGCTAAGTGTTTTGTGACATGAATACTAGTACACCTGGGAGAGAGAGTGATATCTGTGCCTGGCTAGACAGAATTATGGTATGGGACATAGAGAGAGAGAAAAAGAGAGAGAGAGACTAGTATACTACAGAAAAGCACCTTGTTAACCTGACAGCGGAATGCTGTGATGTAGTACACATGGAGGTTGGCTGTACTGTTGTGCTCCCAAGGAGAGTAAGGGGATATAGCTTAATAGTTATGCTGGCATTCTGTGCCTGAGTGACTGCTACAGAAGGTTGGCTCTTGTGTATGGCAGCATATGCCAAAGAGTTCTATCAGTATGTCAATGTTATATTTAATTAATACATCTATCTTTGCAAGCTTCAGTGAAGTTTGGAAAATATATTTCTTGTGTGGACATTCCCTTCTTATTGATTATGAAGGCTCAAGGCTGGGGATGTGCATGACGAAAAAAATCCATTAAGTAAATCATTTCATTTTGACATAATCATTATATTAGAATTATTTTTCAGAAATATATTTGTAGAGCTGAACCCGAAGGAGTCAATAATAGATTTGTGTCCTCTGCTCTTTTCCTGTCCCTAGACGGAGCCTCACCTCTACTGACACCACCAGTATACCTTCACCGGGGCCTCCCAGCAGTCATACAAGAAGGATACACAATAGCTGTGATAAAATAAAAGGCAATACAGCAGTTTACAAGGTTCACAGTTCAGTTAGTTTAGATACCCTTTAAAGTGGGGGTTATTATGTCCTGCAGGAGCAAGAGTGTAAACAATAACTCTCTGACTGGGAAATCCCTCCCCAAGTGAGATTTATGTGGCTAACAAAAGAATCACAGGCTAGCTCAGACTAGATTTAAGCCTGAAAATCTTTTAGATCTCTTGCACACCAGTGCTGCAACCAAACAGACCCTTGGTGATAAAATAGTCCTATGATTCAGACTTCTGCTGGCTTAGTTGGGGGTCCATTATGTTGGAGCACAAGCAGGGCCGGTGCAAGGATTTTTGCCAACTCAAGCGAAGGTGCATTTTGACGCCCCCCCCCCCTGGCGCGCACACACGTACAGGGCACAACACATTAGGGTACAGTGCACATCAGGACACAGGGCACAGCACATAAGGGCACATGAGGGCACAGTGAACATCAGGGCATAGCACATCAGGGTACAGCACACCATCCCTTAGCCTGCTGGGATAACCTATATATCTGGGTGGAGTCAGGTGATCTATGTTCTTTGCTACCTGAAGCGCTGTCTGAGTGGACGTGTGTCGTATGCCCTGGGCTGCTAGGCCGGAGATTGGGGCTATCCCGGAGGCATCTGGCTGCCAGGCTGTGTGAGGGCTTATTCAGAAGTAAGAGGGCAGCACAGTGTTGGGACTGGAGCTTGCAGTCCAACTAACAGTGACGGTTCTGCCGGCTGGAGAATCTGTCATTGTCACCACTATAGAGGTTCCCAAGAGGGGAACAAAATGATGGGTTGAAGGTTATAACGGTCTCAACTAGTTTTGCGGTATTCACCGCTTCATCAGGAGCACATCTAAAAAAAATTGAACAATCAGTCAATAATCCAATTAATCACAGAACAACAACGTATAAAAAGGGGGGGAAAAAATGTGATCACGCGTGCCACACAACACCCCTATCTATTTCAGGCTGGCTCTCAAGATGATAATTAATATATCCCTATACTTTATATAACAGACAAGTAGGTCTTTCCATACATGCGTCCCCCATGGCTACCGCACGGGACCCCGTTTGGTCGTGCCCGCTGTTCTCACCTAGCGGGACCTTTTTAGGTAAGCGGCAAAACAAGTTGAAACCGTTATAACCTTCAACCCATCGTGTCGTTCCCCTCTTGGGGACCTCTATAGTGGTGTTGTATATAGTTATATATGAATCAAACCTCTGGGGGAAGCGGAAAGTGATACATTTAGCAGCTATATTACATGACTGACAGCTCCTCTCTGCTTGGGGAAAGATGGCCTGAAAAAGCTGAACTGACATTATTTCTTTTAACAGTCTTTAACCACCTCCTGCCGGGTCTATTATAAGAATATGGCTGGAAGCTTCCTTATCCTAAACCAGTGGAAGTGGAAGACAGATCGTTGTATCAGGCTGACCCTGGTACCATGTGATTGCTATGACCAGTCGTAGCGATCACATGTACACAATGGTTTTCATTCATAGTTATTTATTGTGTACTATTGTGATCTCTGTGATTGGTCATAGTGATCAGATGGTACAGGGCCAATCACAGCTATCTCAAAAATATACAATTAATGGCTATTAATGGATTGATGTCATTCACTATAATAAGCAATCAGTGTAAAAAAATAATTGTAAAAAAAAGTAATCTTTGTGTACCTCTGACAATCCTCTCCTCTCTAACCTTTCATTTAACATAGAAGCCAGGAGAGGGAGCACTCACTTCCTCAACCGGCTTATGTGTACTAGTGATGGGCACCCAGGCTTCTGCCCTCAAGCCTCTGTCAGTGCCTCGGGTCCTGGCGCTGCAACTTCAGCTGCCAGTGTTGTTTTTGAAGTGCAGCTTCTGTCCCCACATGCCGCCGCAAGCTGAGTAAAGTCTCCGCCTCCTTGGCTCTGTTCTGCTGTTCCTGGATCAGACTGCACTCTGCTAAAGAAAGAAAAAAAAATGCGCATTCAGTAATGAGAGGTCTTTCCTGCAGAGGTGAGAGAACCATGAATGAAAAAGAGAGGAGAGCTGGAAAAGTATGTCTGTGTGTGTGTGTGTGGAGGGCTTTAGCAGAGAGGGGAGCTGGAAAAGTGTGTGTGTGTGTGGTGGGGGGGGGGGGGTTAGCAGAGAGAAGAGCTGGAAAAGTGTGTGGGGGATCTTAGCAGAGAGGAGAGCTGGGGGGGGGGGGTTGTGCAAGGAGGTTAACTGGGAAAGGGGGAGATATGTGCAGTGGTGAGATCTGCAGGATGTACAAAATAAAAACTGTGGAGGGGGAGTAAGTTGTGCATAGGTCAGAGCTGTGGGGGAAGGGGGAGGGGGTGGCAGGTTGTGCAGAGGTGAGAGCTGTGGGGGAAGCTGGGGGTGCAGAGGCAAAATATAGGGGGTGGCAGAAGTAAGAGCTGTGGATTTGGGTGAGTTTTAGTTGGGGTGCAGAAGTGAAAAGTGGAAGGGGGGCACAGATAATATGGATGGGGGTGCAGAGGTGAGTTGTGGGTGTAAGTTGTGATTGTAGGGGTGCAGATGCGAGATGTTGACAGGGGGCAAATGTGAGTTGTGGATGGGGGGTGCTAAGGTGAACTGAGAATAGGGGTGCAGAGGTGAGCTGTTGGAAGGAGGAAAATAGGTGAGCTGTGAATAGGGGACACAGAGGTAAGCGAAAAGATGTGCAGAGGTGAGCATTTGATGGTTATTTTGGAAGGGGGGGGATACTTGAGGTAAGAGGGATTTTTGCTTGGGGAAGACCAGAGAAAATAGCTGGGGGGACAATACAGCATACAGAGTTCAGTGACCAAGAGTATCTAATGTATGGCACAGCATGCATTTTTGTAACATACTTTGTACATTACATACTTAGAATCACTATACTCTGTATGCTGTGCTGTATGTTACAATTCCTCTAAATGGTACCCCTGAATGCTTAACTCTGTACAAAATGGGTTTTGTGTTACATACTCCAGAGCCCTGCATACTGAATGCTGGACTGCATATTACATACACTTTACTACTGCTATCTGTGTGTTGGGCAACATGTTACATATTCCTGACCCCTGCACTCTGTACACAGGACTGAATGATGCATATTACCGAGCACAAGAGACGCTTCTCATTGAATGTAAGTACTTTCCCTTTTGCTGATTTTTTTCCCAGCAACCTTTGCAATACACACTTCTCACCAGTGCACAATACACTTCTGAGCCCTGTGTGGTATGCACACCTGAGTCCTGCAATTTGTGTGGTACACGTTCCTGAACCATGCGCCTTGTGCGGTACACAGTTTTGAGCCTTAAAGGTTTACTAAAGGATTTTTTTTTTTTAGCTAAATAGCTTCCTTTACCTTACTGAAGTACTGGTTTCATGTCCTCATTGTTCGTTTTTGCTCTAATCCTTCTCTGTTCTGAACACTTCCTGGTTGTCTGTTTCCTAATAAAAAAAGTCATGGGAGCTTTCTCTCTGTGGTCACTAATCAAGGAGGTGTGATTACTGTGTGTCTAAAACCCCTCAACACCAATCAGTTTCGTTTTACAAACCATCACTACCCTGTATTGGCTCTGAGTCTCTGTACATCACAGAGCAGGAAAGAGCATGCAAAAACGAAATTGAAACTGTAGGTACATTATATGATTGATTTTTATCTATTTTTAATCATTTTTAAAAGGAATCAGTTAACTATTATGTCTCTATACCCTGTAAACAGTCATTTCAGCAAAAACTATTTTTTCCTTTACAACTCCTTTTACCATTATTTGGCGCCACTGTACTTCTCTCCTCTAAGATAGGTGTGACTAAGGGTTGGGTCATGGTTGGGGGGCGTGGTTGACTGTCATTATTCAAAAAGCAGGCTCTGCAAACCCTCATTGCTTTTTTTCAATTTTTCAGCCACCGATGAGGAAATCGGTTATATAAATGTTTTTTTTTTCAATATAAGTAAATATCAAACATGTCCCTTTAATACATCAGGAAAGTGTTGCTATTATTATTAGTTTTGTAATTAAAAAGTCAGATTTAAAAAATATTTAATCAACAAGAAAAAAAAAACCATACTTTCAGCCAATACTAGTAAGATGGTTACATTTAATAAAGCTTAGGTTCAATGAAACAGAAAACAGTCTCATTCAATATCTTGAGTCTATTGTACAGTGCATAATTGAATTGCACCTTCTAATTCTCCCATTAAATGCTTTATGAAAAATACCTTCTAACGTGTCACCTTAATCTTCCTTTTTTTTTTTCAAGCAAGGCAGTGGGAAGATTAACCTAGCCTCCATTTTATCTTTGTCCGACACAATGACTGTCCCTATCGTATGAAACAAATGAAGAGAGATTTTAATTCAATCCATAAATTCAATTTTCAGGATTTTAATGGAGGGAAAGTATGAAGCTTTAGTTATCAAACTTTCATTAGATGTCAGTATAAAAAGATTGTAGTCATTTTTTTCTTTTTTGTTTGTATAGTTAAAATTTAGCATACTTTTTTTTCCAATTAAAAACCATAGTAAAGCAGTTAAATTTAGAAAGTACCTTCGGGCTACTGTAGTTTTTTCATTTTTTATGTAAATATGTTATTTTTTTAATTGGTAATATACGAATCCAAGAATGTCCTATAAAATTCTTATGCCGCGTACACACCATCACTTTATGTGATGAAAAAAAACGAAGTTTTTAAAAACGTCACTTTAAATGACCATGTGTGGGGGAAAACGTCGTTTTATGTCTTGTAAAAAACGACAAAAAAAAATTGAAGCATGCTTCAATTTTATGTGTCGTCTTTCAAAACATCGTTTTTTACTTCACAGAAATTGACCGTGTGTAGCAAAAAACGACGTTTACAACAACGTTTTTACACCCGCGCATGCCCAGAGGCTAGTTATGAAGCGAGCTTCAATGGAAAAACGTGGTGGAACGTAACCTCGCTTTGCTAGAGCATTGTGAAAAAATGATGGTGTGTAGGCAACTTCGTCTTTGAAAATTGAAGTTTCAAAAACGTTGTTTTTTACTTCACAGAAAATGTTTTTTTTTTTTCATCACATAAAGTGATGGTGTGTACGCGGCATTACTCGATTAGTTGGGATGAACTTCACAGACTGTTCTTATTTCAGTTGGGTCAATGAACAATACTATAGCAATGTCTGTGTATGCAATGTTTAAAAAACATGGCCACTTTATCCCAGTCTGCTAAACAGATAAAAAAAAGGTTGTTGCCATGCCTTACATTCCAATTAATACTGATGTCTATTGACAGCGAAAAATGTCAGCTATTTTTGAAAAAAGTAACAAAGTATTTTTTGGAAAATGAGCAGACTGCACAGATCATTAGGTTTTAATCTACCATTGACTTTTATCTTTCTGTTTGCTTTTCTTGCCTACACTTTCCACATCTTTTCTGTCTCGGGTCATTAACTTTCTTTGTAGATGTCATGCTGGATGCTCCACCTCTTCCTGAGACTTTCAAAACTTAAAATGTAATGCTCCACCATGTCACCCTTGACATTTGTTTGAAGCTGAAAATGCAGGCTATTGCTTTTCATTGCTGTAGTCTGTACCATGTTTAATATTGATTTGAGAACAGATTTATGGTTACGCTATTGCACATTGTCTTTTTGTCGCCGGAGACTAAAACAAGGCTTAAACCCCAAGTGAATTATCAGTTTAAATGACATTAATACAGTCCAAGTGCATTAAAACACATGGGGCCAGATTCAGAAAGATCAGCGGATCTTTCTGCTGGTGTAACGTAACTCATTTTCGTTACTCCGCCGCAAGTTTTTCAGACAAGTGCTGTATTCACAAAGCACTTGCCTGTAAAGTTACGGCGGCATAGCGTAAATTACCCGGCGGAATTCAAATTCGGCGGGTAGGGGGCATGTATCATTTAAATGATGTGCGTCCCCGCGCAGAACGAACTGTGCATGCGCCGGCCGCGACTGAATCCCAGTGTGCATGCTCCAAATTACGTTGGCAACTCGTCATGCTTTTGACGTGAACGTAAATTACGTCCAGCCGTATTCGCGAATGACTTACGTAAAAATGTCAAAACTCGCAGCGGGAAAGACGGCCATACTTAACATTAGCTACCCCTCATATAGCAGGGGTAACTATACGCCGGAAAAAGCCGAACGCAAACTACGTGAAAAAAAAACTCCGGGCGGTCGTTCATTTCTGAATCAGTGTAACTCCTCATTTGCATATTCCTCGCGTAATAATACGGAAGCGCCACCTAGCGGCCGGCCTGGATTTGCAGCCTAAGATCCGACGGTGTAAGACACTTACAGCTGTCGGATCTTAGGGATATCTATGCGTAACCTGATTCTATGAATCAGGCGCATTGATACGACCGTCGGAACTCAGAGACACGACGGCGTATCAGGAGATACGCCGTCGTATCTCTTTCTGAATCCGGCCCATGGTGTGCAATGTCCTTAAAGTGTTACTAAACCCACAACAGTAAAATCAGTCTGTATATGCAATAACGCATGCTTGTTACACTCACTGTGGAACCTAAGGGGTTAATCCTGCACATTGTGTAAACCGCCTGTTTGATCCTGTCATCTCTGATCCTCCCCTTCTTCCACTGTCCCCAATTCAACTCCTGATAGCACAGTGCCCTAGGAGGCACTCTACACATGCTCAGTTTGGTGTGTATTGCTAGAGAGTTTTTTTGGGGGGAGGTGCATGTGATCAGCACAGGGCCAATCAGCACTGTCCAGGCAGACGGTCAGGGGTCCTGCATCCTCATAGGACAGTCAGGGGAGAATGAAAACATCCTAAAAGCTTTAACCAGTGCTTGGCAGGACACTGATAGAAGTCATAAGACTGCTATATACTGCTGATGAGAAAAGGTACTTAGAAGTTCATATTTACTAAAATAATTGCATTTCCATGTTCTGTGTACTGTGGGAAACCAGATATATTGAATGCAGGGTCCTGGGTTTAGTAACCCTTTAAGTTATTTAAAGCAGCCACAACCTGAGTTAAAAAAAAAACGGTCCCTTGCCAATATCTTGTAGTTGAACTCTATTAAAAGGGGGTGTTATCTGTACAGAGGTGTGTCACACACTATGCTGAGTTAGAAACACAGCTCATCATTCATGAGCAGGAATCATACGTTTTCAGGATTTCAGCATTAAATGGCTGACTTTAACTCCTTTCCGACCAGCCGCCGCATTTTTAGTGGGAATCGCGGCTCCAGCGCTCTGAGTGGCTGGAGCCGCAATGTCGTCACTCCCGCGCATGCGTGTGGGAGACTTCTTTCCGGCAAGGTCTGGCTGCTTCCGGGCCTTAAGCCGAAATTCCCCTGTGCGCATGCGCCGCTGCATATTTTTTTACCTACAGGTAAGCCTTATTATAGGCTTACCTGTAGGTAAAAGTTAAAAAAAAATAACTATACAACTGCTTTAACCTTAAACGGCATAGAGGGTTCATTACTATCAGGGCAGTAAGGATGTGGAATTCTCTTCCACAAGCAGTGGTGTTAGCAGGGTGCGTCATTAGTTTAAAAGATGGGCACCTTAACAATGGCAACATACAGGGATATACGGTTTACTAATGACATAAACACATACACCCACACACAACACAGGTTTGGACTGAGCTGGTTGGACTGGTGTCTTTTTTCAACCTTACTGACTGTGGGCCAGATTCCCGTACATCCTGCGGCGGCGTCGCGTAAGCTATTTACACTACGCCGCCACAACTTACAGGAGCAAGTGCCGTATTCCCCAAACACTTGCTCCGTAAGTTGCGGCGGCGTAGTGTAAATGGCCCGGCGTATGGCCGCGTAATTCAAAGGGGGCGGCTTGTATTCAAATTAAGCGCGCCCCCGCGCCGATCGAACTGCGCATGCTCCAGCTCACCACGGAAAACGTCAATGACGCCGACGTGAGCGTCATTGACGTAAAGTCGTATTCGTGAACGACTTAGGAAAACAACGTAACCGACGGAAAAAGCCGACGCGGACCCGACGCCATACTTAACATGGCATACGGCGGACTGGCGTAAGGTTACCCCTCATATAGCAGGGGTAACCTTGCGCTTACGGAAAGACGTACGCGACGACTACACGACGCAAATTCGTTCGGGAATCGGCGTATCAGGCTCATTTGCATAGTCAAATGAGAACTGAACGTAAACGCTACCACCTAGCGGCCGGCGTCGCATTACATCTAAGATCCGACGGTGTAAGTGACTTACACCTGTCGGATCTTGGCCGTATCTATGCGAAAATGATTCTAGGAATCACTCGCATAGATACCCGGGGCCAAAAACAGAGATACGACGGTGTTTCCTGAGTTACACCGTCGTAACTGTTTTGAGAATCTGGCCCAATGTAACTATGTAATGAGAATATATAGGGAGAAATTAGTGGAAAAATAAGCATTACATGTAAGTAGGCTAAGTGCTTATGCACAGGGTTGTATTGGGACACATAACATGAAGGACAGGTATGTTTTGACACCGGAGGGCCACAAGCATTGCGTACATATCGTGCAAATTAATTACAAGAAAAACCTGGACACGTATTTGCACAGGTATATGCAGATCTGAGTGTAAATATACAAATACTTACGGACTAATGCCCAGGATTCAGACTTTACATACAAGCATGTTTATGCTTAGAGCTGCAAATACTGTACCTTCGTAGAGCTGTATCCTGTAATGTGTGGTGAAATATGGCTATATTTCACGTTATATCCCCCAATACGTCCATGAGCATGACCCCCAAGTGCTATTTTCTTAAAATTAAATACAGATGTCATTTTTGTAGTGGATGAAGAAACCACAACACTGTACCATGGGTGCTCAACCTGTGACCCTCCAGCTGTTACAGAACAACAATTCCCATCATGCCTCTGCCTTTGGAAGTCATGCTTTTAACTGTAAGTAGCTTGCAATGCCTCATGGGACTTGTAGTTTTGCAACAGCTGGAGGGCCACAGGTTGAGCACCCATGCTGTAAACCAATGTCAAGGTTTTTTTACTATCCTGTGGCCAGGAAGTCACACAACACCACATTTCCTCCATAATGTGTAATTCACCTGGGGAGGAAGAATTGACAGCAAATCATCCTCCATAAACTTTGATAGGATTGCATTTTGTTAACTAAGTAGCCTATGCTTGCTACCAACTACCAACTACCCCCATTCACTGGCTTTGTTCCTGGCAGCACATTTTCAGTCTGAAGCCTCGTAAACACGACTGGTTTTCCCGGCAGGAAAGCTGCCATGAGAGCGTTTAGCCGGTAAAACCGGTCATGTGTATGCTTCATGGCAGTTTTCCCGACAGGAAAACTGTCGGAAAAAAATAGAGAACCCGCTCTCTATTTTCCCGTCGGGATTCCCGTCTGACTTTTTCCCGTCAAGAAAACCGGTCGTGTGTATGCTTTTCCGAGGGTAAAAAAAAGCGCATGCTCAGAATCAAGTATGAGACAGGAGCGCTCCTTCTGGTAAAACTAGTGTTCTTAATGGAAATAGCAAATTCTTCACACTGCAAATTATGTTTAGGCACGAATCGTCTCTCATCAAACTTTTACTAACACGCAATCAACAAAAGCGGCCCAAAGGGTGGTGCCATTGGAATGGAACTTCCCCTTTATAGTGCTGTCGTACATGTTGTACGTCACTGTGCTTTGGACCGGTGGGATTCTGTATGACAGTCTGTACGCAAGACAAGCTTGGCAGGAATCCCGTCGGGAAAACCGATTTTTTTTTCCTGAGGGGAAAACCGGCTGTGTGTACAGGGCTTAAATGTTTTACACCGTAGTCCCAAAAAGTTGCAAATAAATAACCAACAGCAACTTCACGCCAATGACAAGGCATACCTCACAACTTTTTGAGATGGGAATGAGGGACACCTATCAGAAAAAGTATGCAGGCATAGGACACACCCCCTGTCACGCCCCCTTAAAGGAGAATTGTACAAAAAAACAAGATTGATTAAACCCACAAGTGCTTTTTTTTACCACTATTATTCCTTTATTTTGGCTTTTGGAATTTACAAATGCAGAATTCAGATGAAAAGTTTAGCACCGGAAAACATTTTTTGATAGATACAAAGTGCATTTTATATACATCTATATAGATCAGACCAAAATGAGGGACAAATGGGGAGGAACGAGGGACAGAGGGACATTGCTCCAAATCAGGGACAGTCCCTCGAAATCAGGGACAGTTGGGAGCTATGACAAGGGCTGAAAAGCATTACAAGCCTCATCTGACACCAGTGCAAGGTAATTCTGGGGTAACCCTCATCACATTCCCAAAGATCTAAACGCCTTGAATATCTCTCAAAATGAGACGCATCACATATTTGTTATCAAACCTTCTGTGCAAAATTTTACACTTGCTCAGAGTCCCACTTACATTTTTTTGCACGTTATTTAGCAGGCAACAATACATATGCAGAAAACCCTGGGCCAGATTCAGGTAGATCCACGCAATATTTGCGTGGGCAAAGGGCAACGATTTTTGATCTGCGCCCAGGCAAATATTTTGATATGCCCGCGATTCACGGAGCAGTAGCTCCGTAAATTGCGCGGGCGATATGCTAAATAGCCCGGCGTAAGGGCGCCTAATGTAAATGATCCCGCCGGGGGCGGGAATCATTTAAATTAGGCGCGCTCCCGCGCCGAGCGAACAGCGCATGCTCCGTCGGGAAACTTTCCCGACGTGCATTGCGGCAAATGACGTCGCAAGGACGTCATTTGCTTCTAAGTGAACGTGAATGGCGTCCAGCGCCATTCACGATTCACTTACGTAAACGACGTGAAATTTAAATTTCACGAGCGGGAAGGGCGGCTATACTTTAGCATTGGCTGCCCCTGCTACAGCAGGAGCAACCTTGCGCTAAAGTCGCCGTACGGAAACTCCGTACCTTGCGTGCGCAGGGCCCGCGCAACTTTTGTGAATCGGTGGTAGTATGCAATTTGCATACTATACGCCGATCACAATGGCCGCGCCCCCTAGCGGCCAACGCAAGAATGCAGCCTGAGATATGAAGGCATAAGGAGGCTTATGTCTGTCATATCCTAGGCTGCAGTCCGCGTAGCGATGTTCCTGAATCAGGGGCATTCGCTACGCGGGAGCAAAACAGCTATTGCGCCGCGCAACCTATGGTTGCGCGGGCGCAATAGCTTCTTGAATCTGGCCCCCTGAATTTTGGCATAACATACTTTTCATTGTCTGTAGAACACCTGCTGGAATTCTCTGTGTTACATTACAATGTAGAGAAATGTGCAATAAAAATCTGCACATGTCCATGAATCTACACAGTGGGGAATGAAAATGCTATTAATTTAATGCGTGTCTGTTAGGCTACAAACATGTCTGATCATAGTGTTGTCCACTAATTAAATCACAGTGGTAGCCTGACAAGAGCGAATGATGAAAGTGCTAGGATAGCTGTAGCTATTTTAATCCCTGGAATAAGATACAGACTCAGAGTGTGATGTTATCCCCAGATCAGCAGGATGTTGTAGTCCCAGTAGAGTGTGAGAACAAATCTGCACTCTGTTGAGGCAGATGTGGCTATGAATGATTTGGCTGCTTAGCCTTTCTTTACATACAAGCACTACATAAAAACGTCCATAATACAACTGGTATTGTGCAAAGTGCAGATGTGCAAGTCAGGTCGAACAAATGTATGACTTTGGATAAAATTCACTCCAACACAGATGGAAAACAGCCTTCTGCTTAAAAAAAAAAACTATAGCCATTTCAGTATGTACCGTATTTATCGCGGTATAACGTGCTCCCGTGTATACCGCGCACCCCTAAAGTTGCCCCCAATCCTGTGGAAAAAACGTTTTTTTTTGTACTTACAGTTTTGGTGTCTTGCGCGGCGTCCATCGGCGGCCTCGTCGGGTCCGGCGTTCGTCTGCGGCTTCGGGTGTCCTCTTCGTCGGGTCCGGCGTCCTTCTGTGGCTTCGGGTGTCCTCTTCGTCGGGTCCGGCGTCCTTCTGCGGCTTCGGGTGTCCTCTTCGTCGGGTCCGGCGTCCTTCTGCGGCGTCCTTGCGTCCTCCCCGCTCGTTTCCCGCGCCGAGTTTGAATACTGCGCCGACATATACAGAGTGCAGTACACTCGTGTATTGTCGGCAATGCTCAGCAACTCTCGCGCTGACGTCCTGTACGTCCAGGACATGAGCGCGGAAGGAGCCGAGACTGCCCGACTATACCCGAGTGTACTGCGCTCGGTATATGTCGGCGCAGTATTCAAAACTCGGCGCGGGAAAGCGGGTATCGGCGTATACCGCGCACCCACGATTTTGCCCTGATTTTCAGGGCAAAAAAGTGCGTGGTATACCCTGATAAATACGGTATATGTAATGCCAGAGGCGGCTCTTTAATTAGGCAAATTAGGCGGTCGCCTAAGGCCTTGCACTCACAGCGGCCTCGCGGCCGCCTAATTTGCCTCTGCTCAATCACTGTGTGATAGATCCATGCAACTTTCTGCAGCCCTTTTTATTTGCTTGAATTTTTTTTACCCATTATGGGCATGGTGGGGCCCCCGTGTCTAAGTTTTGCTTAAGGCCTTACAAAGCTTAGAGCCGCCTCTGTGTAATGCCGCTTACAGACGGTCGTTTTTTTGTGATGAAAAAAACGTCATTTTTGAAAACGTCATTTAAAATGACCGTGTGTGGGGAAAACTTCGTTTTATGTCTTCTGAAAAACGACAAAAAAAAAATTCGAACATGCTTGAATTTTTTGTGTCGTTTTTCAAAACGTCGTTTTTTGTGTAATTTAAAATGATAGTGTGTGGGCAAAACGATGTTTAAAACAACGTTTTTAAACCCGCGCATGCTCAGAAGCAAGTTTTGAAGCGAGCTTCAATGGAACAGAGTGACGTTGTACGTGCTGAACGTAACCGCGCTTTGCCAGAGCATTTTGAAAAAACGATGGTGTGTAGGCAACGTCGTTTTTTGAAAATGAAGTTTCAAAAACGTTGTTTTATTTCATGATTTAAAACGTCGTTTTTTTTCATCACAAAAAACGACCGTCTGTACGCGGCATTATGCTATTATTGTAATGTTTACCCCTAAGGCCATTTTCACACTGAGGTGCTTTACAGGCGTTTTAGCTGTAAAAATAGCATCTGCAAAGCACCTGTAATGCACCTCTCCTGTCACTCCAGTGTGAAAGCTTTCACACTGGAACGGTGCTCTTGCGGGACTCTAAAAAAAAATTCCTGCAAGCAGCATCTTTGGGGCGATTTAGGAGCGCTGTATACACCGCTTCTAAAATGCCCTGCCCATTGAAAAGAATGGACAGCGCTGCCGAAGCGCCTGCAAAGTGCTTCAGCAGTGGCACTAAACGGGCACTATTAACCCCTTGTTCGCTAGGATCCGGATAGCGCCCAAAAAGCGCAGCTAAAATGACAGTAAAGCGCCACTAAAACTAGCAGCGCTTTACTGCCGACACCTTCACTGCCCCAGTGTGAAAGTAGCCTAAATACCATTTTACTTTCACATACAGTAGTAGTAGACTCTTCCTGAAGATGTAATCACGAAACGTATGTCGAGACAGTACCTGGTCACGCTGTCCTATGCCGTATCCGGTCCTCATTCACAGCATGCCTTGAATGTAATGTTTTCGGGTAACAGTAAAAATGATGAGTTTAGTTCTGCTTTAAGTGACAGTTCACACCAAAATGCGTTGTGAGAAACCTGCATTCCGTGGGCATTTCCCGCACTGTGTTCCAAGCGCACTGGGTGTGTGGTCTGCTGCGGGTGTCAATAGATTCCTAACAACGCCCCAAACGCAGATTACAAACACAGCGCATTTGCCTATACCGGATTACATGGTACTGCAGTACCATGCAATCTGGTTGCAGTGTACTTTTAAAAGTAGTGAATGTGCTCCTTTTCATGTGAAACAGTGTGATTTCAGCCCATTCAAATGAATGGGCTGAAAATCGCATCACACTGAACAGTGTTTGCACATGTACATTGAGCATGTTCCTGTGTGATTCATGATATGAACTGGCACTAAAAAGGTAAACTTTAACAATTTTTTTGATTTTAGACTGCATATAGAAAGAAAAATTATCTGGGAGGACACAGGATACCTGTATATTTTCAGAAGAAAGACTCCAATCTTCAGTAATTCTTTTTTCTCTGTCAGGCCTACCTGCTCTTGCAGGCTATGCTGAAGGGAATAACCTTGCAGGATTGTGGTTCCTTTTATACCCTTCAAGTGGTATCTTGATCATGTATGTTCCAAGGCAGGAAAGTTGAGAAGGTTCATGTGTGGACAGTTGTACCTTCTTAAAACCCACATTGTCCATTATATATGTAGTGGTACCTTCTCGGGGACTGCTGATTATTGTGATCTGTCTCTCACCCTGCCCGGCCAGGCACACCCTCAAACATAAAACCAGGCCTCGAACTTTGATTTTGATTTTATTGAGGGGTATTAAACTTGGATGGGGTAAGGGAGTATGGGATGCCTACTTGATTGGAGCACAATGTACATGGGGCTCAACCTATATACACTCTCTGGGCTAGATTCAGGTAGGGGCGCGCATAGTTACGGCGGCGCAGCGTATCGTATTTACGCTACTCCGCCGTAAGTTAGAGAGGCAAGTGCTGTATTCACAAAGCACTTGCCTTCTAAGTTACATCGGCGTAGCGTAAATGGGGCCGGCGTAAGCGCGCGTAATTCAAATGTGGATGAGGGGGCGTGTTTTATGTTAATTCTTGGTGACCCAACGTGATTGACGTTTTTCCCGAACGGCGCATGCGCCGTCCGTGGAATTTCCCAGTGTGCATTGCTCCAAAGTACGCCGCAAGGAATTCAAATTTCGACGCGGGAACGACGGCCATACTTAACATTGCGTGCGCCTCCTAATAGCAGGAGTAACCTTACACCGAAAAAGCCTAACGTAAACAAAATAAAAAAATAACGTCGGGCGTACGTAAATTTGTGAATCGGCGTATCTAAGTCATTTGCATATTCTACGCCGAAAACGACGGAAGCGCCACCTAGCGGCCAGCGTAAATATGCACCCTAAGATACGACAGTGTAAGAAATTTATGCCAGTCGCATCTTAGGCTAATGTTGGCGTATCTTGCTTTCTGAATACAGAAAGAAGATACGCCGGCGCAGATTTGAATTTACGTTGCGTATCTATAGATACGCCGGCGTAAATTCTCTCTGAATCTAGCCCTCTGTATATACACCTCCACACTTCTGATCCAGCACAACTCTTGCTTGCAGACTATCTCTCCTTAACACCTCCAGCACATAACTTGCTTGCACTTCCAGGACCAGCTAGCACTGATTTGCAGGCCTGACACTGGCTCAGCCAGGCCCCTTTTGTGTAGCAAAAATTTACAAAGTCCCAGTGCTAGCTGTCCTCGTGGCTACTGCTCCCAGTACCACCTCTTCAGGCACTGCCAGCCTTCCTGGTTGCAGCTTCCCCTCCCTACTGCCTGTGCCACCACAGTCCACTCCACGGGCTCTGCACCCATCCCAGCATGCCAGCTCCCAGTCTTCTCAGGCGTGCCTCCCCAGTCCTCTCCTGGCTGTGTGTCACTCACCAGCCCTCTTGGCTGCGACCCCACCCCATCCCCACTGGGTCATATTCATCCTGCACATGCTCATCATATCCCTATTCATTCCTATTAGAAGTCGTACTCATGGCAGCCTCCAGATATCTTGTGAGGTACAGCTCTTACCATCTTCCCATAGAAAATGTGCATCCAAGGTCCACGTATTGTTATTATTCAGATTCAGCTGGAAAAGTGTGTGAATCCTGGGTAAACATTAAAAAATAGAACCCGTAAAGTTCATTATTAACCTATTTCATATGTAATAAAATCCACTTAGTTATAAGGTAATGGATGTAGCACATACTTTATTGTTACAAAATTGTTATAAAAACACCACAATGAAGAAATTTAAAGAACATATATGGTTATAAGCAGAACTACAAAGGAAAGCAGATGTGACTAATGCTCACTGCTATTCATATTCATGGGCCTCTTCTAAAACAACCACTCACACAGGATTTAGAAAGAAGACTTGGGGTTCACATTTTTCCTGGCAACAAGCTATTACAGACTGGAAAATGTATGTTATGAAAATAAACACTGACAATGCATGCACACGTATATTATTATATTGAGGTTTATTTTGTTTATGTATGACTGATTGCATATTGTTCTAGTTGTATTGTTTATCAAAGCTACAAGGCTGCTCTGTGCATTACTTTAGCGTTTTCCTCTACAGGTCTTTTAAATTATTTAAAAGACCAATTGGCCACAGTCCAGGTCTATACAAATTTAAAATGGCTTTTATACTTGTTTAAAAAATATATAAAAATTCTATGCTTTGCTTTACCACATGCACAACAGAAAACATATCCTGTAGATGTGTAGGTAAAGAATACATAGTTTTGGAAGTGCAGTAAAAACACGTCAATGCAAGATTGTAGCCAAAAGCTTGGCTAAGAATTGAGAGTGGGAGACACTGGATGCAACTGCTTTCCATGGCTGCTACCCTGCAGCCACAGGAAAGCAGTTGCAGCTGCAGCCACAGAGTGCAGAGCAGAAAGTGGACTAATCGCTGTGTGTGTGGGGGTTTACTACCTGCTGCTAAAGAGGCTGAGCCTTTAGGACCTGACCATATAGCCGTCTAGTAGCCCTATTACTGCCTGCAGGCTTGACTGGAAGTACCCTCATGTGCACCAACAGTACAACTGGGCCCCAAAGCTATGCAGCTGAAGAGTTAGGACTTAAGACTGTCCCTGTACAGTTGCAACAGTTTCTACACTAAGGGATGGTTTTCAATCCACAGAAACGTGACTGGGAAGAGGTAGTTACGAATAATGTGATCCTTAGTGACCGAGAGGACTCAGAATCGAATGCCTCTGCAAAGTTACGCTGCATGGCGAGTGAGTGAGTGAGTGAGTGAGAAACTTATATAGCGCAACACATGCAAACTGAATCGCCTCTGGGCTCTTAGTATCCATTCCCTGAGTAAACTTTTTTGCCCTCAGAAGAGATGGGTTTTGTTTTTTCTTCTGAAGGCCAAGTAGTTCACCTCCAGTCGGATGGTGGTTGGTAGAGCGTTCCATAGTCTAGGTCCTTGGACTGCAAATCTTCGTTCTCCTTTGCACTTGTATCTGGCTTTGGGTATCTGGAGAAGATTTTGGTTGGTGGATCGCAGAACGCGATTGGGGTTGTGAGCTTTTAGTTTTTCGCATAGATATTGGGGGGCATTTCCTTGAACACACTTATGCGTTAGACAGAGTGCCTTGAAGGTGATTCTGTCTTTTACAGGCAACCAATGAAGGGATCTCAGTGAAGGTGAGATTGATTCCCATGGGTTTTTCCCAGTCACAAGTCGAGCGGCCGTATTTTGAACGACTTGCAGACGAGTGATTTGGTATTTAGGGAGTCCGAGATAGAGGGCATTTGCATAGTCAAGTCTGGAGTTGATAATTGTTCCCACCACAACTGCTATGTCTTCTTTTGGGATAAAGGGAGTGAGTCTACGTAGTAGGCGCAGCAGATGGTGCGATCCGCTGACTACTGACCCTATTTGTGCATCCATTGTCATGTAGGTGTCGAAAATGACTCCTAGACTTTTGACTTTGGTGCTAGGGGTGATGGTTTTACCCAGAATGGGCGGGGGTGTCCATGTTGTTGTGGGATGATTCTTTTGATTGGTGTGAAACAGGAGAAGTTCTGTTTTCGAACCGTTGAGTTTAAGATAACTCTTCGTTATCCAATTTTCTATCAAAGTAAGGCATTTCTCTAGTCCGAGATAATGATCCTTTTTGTTGCAGATGCGAAAATACAGTTGTGTGTCATCTGCATAAGAGTGGTAAAGTAACTTCTGGTTACTGATGATTTCAAAAAGAGGGCGGAGATAGATATTGAACAGAACAGGCGACAAAGAGGATCCCTGAGGGACTCCGCATGACACGCATGTGCGTTTTTCAGAAGTAAAAGGACCCAGTTTCACTATTTGTGATCGGTTTTCCAAGAAGGAGGAGAACCAAGATAAATCACATTCCACGACTCTGGCTACTTCAGCTAGCCGAGTCAGTAATAATTTGTGGTCTACCGTATCAAAAGCTGCGCTTAGGTCCAAGAGTACCAGAAGATAAGATTCTCCTTCGTCTGCTGCCTCAAGAGCATCATCCCATATTTTGAGCAGTGCTGTTTCTCTCCCGGAAACCTGATTGAAACGGATCGAGTAATTTGTGGGTGTCTAAATTATGTTGTAGCTGTTGTACAACTTCTTTCTCTATTACCTTGGAGAAGACATTTAGGCCTGTTATGGGTCGACGGTGGTTTGGGTCTTTGGGGTCCAGGGTGTTTTTTTTTAGAATTGGTTTGATTATGCCTTGTTTCAGCAAGGTTGGCACCAAGCCCTCCTTGAATGACTGGTTTATGAGCTGCATGATAGCTGGTGCCACAATATCGGCACATTCTTTCAGCAGTTTAGTGGGGATGATATCATTGGGTGCTGTGCTATTTCGCAGAGTACCGATGATATTTTTAGTGGCATCGATGGAAATGGGTTTTAGAGTGAAATTAGTTGATTGCGGCGGATTTATGTGGGTATTAGGTTTGTGGTTTAGGGGGGGTTGCTGAATACTTTCTCAGATTTTTTCAATTTTGTTAATGAAATAATCCGATAATTCGTTGCAAAAATTCTTGTGAATCAGAATTTGGGGCCTCTAGACAGACTGGGTTCATGGTCTGGGTGACTAGATTGAAGAGTTCACAGGGGCGGTTTAGGGCATTTGCGATGATATTGGAAAAATTATTTTTTTGGGCTTTAAAGATTTCTTTATGGTATTTCTTAGTTATTACCTTGTAAATAGTATGGTTTTCCTCTGCCTTCTTTTCCAAGCTGCTTCCGCTCTTCTGCGCTCTTGCTTCAACAACGACAGCTGGTCGTTAAACCAGCTGGAGTTGTTTTTCCGGATGCACGTTTTGCGTTTTGGCGCTACTAAGTTTGCTGACTGTAGTAGAGCCTTGTTGATGGCGTAAAGTGTTTCTGTGGCTGTTTGATGTTGTTGGATTGTTTTTATTTTGTTCCCTAATGTAGTTTTGAAGAGTTCAGAGTGTAGCTTCTTCTGAGATCTAGTCCAGTGTGTTGTCACTGGTTTTATCGTTTTTTTTGAGGGAGCATTTTTAGTAATTATGAATTTAATTGCATGGTGATCTGTCCATGGTTGCGGCTCATTTTCCAGAATGTTAATTTCCAAATCTTGTCTGAAAATTAGATCTAGCGTGTGACCTAAAGCATGTGTGGGCCCACATACTAGTTACTGCAGACCTAATCCTTCCAAATGGTTAATGCAGGCGTCGGCGACGGGGTCCTGTGAGGAGTTGGCCCAGAGGTTGAAATCCCCGAGCAGCAGGAGGTGTTTGATGTTTAGGGTATAAGTGGAGATGAACTCTGTCAATGACGTGAAAAGGTGCGTTTTTGGACCAGGTGGTCTATAGCAGAGTAGTATGTGAACGGTGTCCTGGGGATTTTTTTGCAGTTGCAGAGTGAGGGTTTCCATGAATGGAAGTGAGTTCTGAAGGTCTGGTTTAGTGATCGATAGGTGAGTCTTGTGGATCACCGCCAGGCCTCCTCCTCTTTTCCCCAGTCTGTTTTCTGTTAGAATGCGATAATTCTCTGGCACCAGTTCTCCTAGAATGGTGTTACAGTCGGCTGTTAGCCAGCTTTCTGTGATAAAGAGGCAGTCTAAATCATGTTTTAGGATGAAATCATGGATTTCTTGTCAGTGTTTTACTGCCGATCTTGTGTTGACCAAAGGGCATGATATGTGCTTTGGCTGGGGTGAATACGTGTAATTTTTGGCTGTCGATCGTCGATCGGTTCTTAATAGTTGCTCACTCCTTAGAGCTTTTTTGGTGACGGCTGGTAATATTGAGGCGGATGACTTTAGACCCCAAATGGTTTTTGCAGAGTATCTCAGATTAGCCATAATCGCAGAAACGCCGGGGATGGTGATAGTGGTTAAATGTTGATCAGGGAGGTATTCAATGACAATGGGAAAGAAGATTTTCAGGTGGGTCCCCAACTTGCTAAACCATCCCTCCCCGTTTGATCCAGAGGAAGGCGAAAAAAAACCTAGCCGTGCAATGCCAATCAGCAGCAACAGGGGAAAAAAAAGTCCTGATTCCTCAGGGGCGATCGAATAAAACCCTGGATCAAGTGAACTATGGCGGTGGAGCGTGGGTTCTGGATTGGTGAATCTGCTTGTCCTATGTTCTGCGACCAAGCGACTTGTGGAGTGAAAAATTGGCCAGTGAATTGATTGCTTGGACGGGCTGGAGAGGCAAAGAAAGGGGTAAGCGGGGGAGGGTAGTCTCTTTGTTGTGCTAGGAGGCTTTCCCAGGTAGATGCAGTAGTATGGTTTGTGGAATGATGAGGGGGGATGGGGGGAGGTGAAGCCAGATGAAGCCAGGGACCATAGGCTGGAGGCTGTGTGTGGAGGATCCGTAAAAGGAGAGCTGGGAGCTTGATCCTGATCCTGGGAGCTGGGAGCTTGGATGCCGGTGAGCTTACCTGCCTAACCTTCCTCCGGCAGCAGGTGCTACAAACCTCACTGCAAGCCGTGCGGAGGAGAAATGACAATTGATTGATCCTCTCTCCAGCAACTTCAGTCATGTGACCAGCAGTTGCCTCTGATTATGATTATGGCCTCCCTGATTATGCAAAGCCTGCAAAAGGACCCTAGGATTCATGGTATCAAGGAGAGGGATCATTACTGACTGGCAATCCTTCTTGCCCAGAGGCGATTCAGTTCGCATGTGCCGCGCTATATAAGTTTTTCATTCATTCATAGTTAAGCAGGACCCGTTCCTGCACCCAACAAGAGTATCTATGAGGGGTTACAGTATTGTGGCACCACCACCACCAACACCCAATGCCCAATTTTTCTGCCCCTGTTTAACAGAGGCATGTAATTACAATTTTTGATATAATATTTCACAGCAGGGCCCGTTTCTGCGCCCAACAAGAGTAACTGTAAGGGCTTACAGTGTTCTGGCACCACCACCACCAACACCTAAGGCCCAATTTTTCTGCAGAGTATATAGGGCAAGCCGTTTAGTATATATACAACTGTTCAGGGCATATAATGCCTGGGGGCCCCAGATGCCCCTTAATATCCATACCAGACCTAAAGGGTCTGGTATGGATTTTGGGGGGGACATCCATGCCATTTTTTTGGAGGTATTTTTGGCGCTGGGTTCCTCTTAATATTCATACCAGACCCAAAGGGCCTGATAATGGACTGGGATTGGGGGGGCACAATACATTACAAGCAGTTTTAAGTGACATTTTTTCCTTGAGGAGACCCCCGAGGCACAATATTTAAAGGAATATTTCATTTTTATTGTTTCACTTTAAGCATTATTAAAATCACTGCTCCCGAAAAGAACAGCTGTTTTGAAAACTTTTTTTGCATTGATACATGTCCCCTGGGGCAGGGCCCGGGTCCCCAAACACTTTTTATGGCAATTACATGCATTTAAGCCTTTAAAATTAGCACTTTTAATTTTTCATGTTCGTGTCCCATAGACTTTAACGGTGTTCACACAAATTTTTTGCGAGTGTGTCAGCCCAGAAATTATGTATCAAAGCCAAAAATATTGTGGTCAGTTGGAAGTGAAATGTACTGTAATTTAGTACTTTTTACAATTATTTTTCATTGGTTAACAAGACAGAGGAAACGTATTGGCTTATCTTTGATAATTAATGTAATAAACAATATAACATAGTACCTTAGATATTGCTGTAAGTGGGGTAAAAAATGTACCATAGTGCCATATACCTTGATTTGAATTGGAGGATGAATGTAACATAGTACTTTTTACATCATTGGTCACTGGGATGAATATAGTAACATAGTGCCATTTATTCCTAGCAAGTTGGTGGGAAAATGTAACACAATGAAAAATTTCCTATCAAATACTGTAATTCCCCTTTTCTGATAGAATCCATGGCAGTACACCTCTTGACAGACTCCGCCCTCGCTCCTACCCATAGGGTAAATTTTGAGGCAGAACCAGAGACCATGTCCTATATCTAGTCTACTCATGACACTGGGAGGGGACACATACTGCCATCTATCAGGAAAGAAAAATTATTGTATATATTTAATAGGAAAGGTTCTTTTTTCCTGACTGACTCCATGACAGCATGTCTGGAAAATAACTAGCTACAAATAAGAGTGGGATGCAGAAAAAGGTAAGGTTTCAATCATGATTCTTAGCCAAAAGAAATCTTAAGGCCAAAAATTAACAGAATAAAGAAGCGAGCTTCATACCACAGTGTGCCAGAACAGCTTTAGTGGAGGACCATGTTGTCACTCTACAATTATTCCTGATGTCCTGTTACAGGGAGCCTACAAAGCCTACACACTTCTGGTCAAGTGTGTTTCTCCTTGAACATGACTGGGAGTGCAGATATCTGCCCTCTAAGAGAGCTTAAAATCAGTAGAGGTCCAGAATGTAGCCAAATGACTGAAACCAAAGCAAGTAAACTCTAAAGAGACTCTAACAGGTGAAGAGAGGAAGACCAGAATAGCTTATCGCCTAAACACTAGTATGCACTAGTGGCAAAATTATTGTATTCTGAACCATAATGGATTAGACTCTCAGATACACAAGATCAGACAACCCCTTTTTTTAATCACTAGCAGGCCAACCTCTTGTATGGTTCTGACAACCCCTCTGTGTCCTTGAAAATAATCTCTGTCTTGAGAAAGAGTGTGAGGATCCAACCAGCAGATATGTAAGCTGCATAATGTTTTGATCCATGGAGAAACGGAGGTAAGTCGTAAAAGAGACAGCTTTGGGAAGTTGGGAATAGGCAAGTCTCTAAGCAAAAATGTCTTAAAATCTCATATACTGGAATTGAAATTGCCATTCAATCAGACAGTAAGATTTGACAGAACGTGTCTATTGTTGCCAGAGCAAGGAATTATTCCTAGCACACTCAGGGGCTGATCATCCAAACATGGACTAATGTGCTGTCAAGGCACAAGCACTTATATAGTATTTTTAGCAAAATTATTGTTTTAGATAAACATTTTCGTGAATATTGCGGAGCCTTAAAAATTAGTAGCACCTTATTTTTATTCTACAGGCCATGCTTTTAGAAAATATATGATTTGTGGGTATTTTACAAACTTTGAAAGCTGTAAGTGAAAAATTAAAACCTCCAGATTTTTTTAGAAATTTGGATATTGACATTTTTGCGTATGTTCGATTTTCTTTTTTTTTTACCCTGATAATACTCTCCTAACCCTGCTGGAAGACTTTGCTTTGTTTCAGTCTCTTTCAACGTAAGACTAATTGCATTAAGTCCTATGCTGTGACTAAAATCACACACTGGTATAGACCACCGACACAACTGCACAAATTCTCCACCTACAACTTATGTTGGAGGTGTGACACTAAACTAGATACGTTGTTTTATATTTGGTGGTCATGCCCAGCCCTCCCACCCTTTTGGAATGGAATCCACTGTCTGATTTTTCTAGTCTCTACTTACATGTTCAATTTTTTTTTATCCCAGTCCAGTTCCTCTTACACCATACCTCTACCTCTACCTCTATGTCTAGGAAATCCTATCTTAAATCCTTGGCAAATGGCAATGTATATGGTAAATGGTGCCAAACTTGCTATCCTCATGTCCCAGGTTTCCAGTCGAGATCCAACACTTAGAGACTTCTAAAACTCCACAGAATAGCAGAAACGGAAGAGCTGATTATTATATTATAGGATAAACCCTCAAAATTCTCAAAGACCTGCTTCTGCTGGCTATATTTTCAAACAACATATTCTTGTGTAATGTTCCTACCCCCTTAAACCTGTATGTTCTTGTTTTTTTTACACTTTTAAGGTCCACAATCAGGGCCTTTATCTCAGTGACATCCACACCAAGAAGTCTACCTTCTAGCTTATAGGTAATGGACCTGAAAGATGAGGATAGAAGAGAGCGTCACACCTACCCCTCGACTCTTAGCTCTCCCACCCCCATCTGTCCACACTGGGAAACCAGATCTCTCAGAGTAATTACTGTTACTTTGGCAATGGTCTCCTACACTCTGTATATCCCCTAGAAATAGAGCAGCATTGTCATGGCTAAACTATCAGTTTGACAACTGGTCTTGCAGACTGCAAAAGCTAATGCAGAGGCAGGAGAGGTAGGAGTCACTCCCTTTACCTCACCTATGTGTGTTGTGACTCCTAATCTTAGTATCAGTATAGCAGTGTGCAAGTAGGATTTAAAGGGTGTAACCAAGCTAAAAACAGTAATAATGCCCAGAACATACTTTTGTATTTTGCCAGAGATGGCTGAGGGATACTAGAAAACCACTTGAAAATGAAGCGTTAACACAGATGTTTATAGCAACACTATTTCCCCCAAATTTCTCACATTAGCATTTAGATTGTTCAGTGCCAACTTTTGAATAAGACACTTTCTGTCTTTGTCAAAGCAAACCTGATTGTTATTTAACACAGAACCAGTCAAATTACATTTCCATTAAGGCAGGTCCAAGACAATTATGTGGTAAAAAAAAAAAAAATCTTAATAAAACAAGCCACTATCTGCAAAATTTAATTTCCAGAAGCAGTGCCTTCTGAATGTTAGAAGTAAGAAAAGAGCAGGATGGAAACAAAAGAAAACAAACACAGAGAACAACTGGAGAAACTGATAACAGGTCTCCAAATTTAATAATATTACTGATAATGATCATTTACATTTTGCTAGTTGGTAAGAATGATAATTTCCAAGCAAAGTAAGAAGCAAAAATATGTTAACTCATTATTTCATTTGCAATGTTTTCATTACAGAGAAAAAAACTTAGATGCATCATACTTGCTTACCTATTTTGCTTAGAAATATAGCAGTAACAATGACCCCAGACAGATATAATTGTAAACCCCATATGTAGTATTATCTGCATTTCTTCTGTTTCCATTGTTATGTGAGTGGGGCTTAATTTAAAATGAATTCCACCATTCACTGTTAAGTCACTGAGCAGTGCTTGCAATATAACCTGTTAACCTAAGTAAAATATTTTGCACCTTATTTGGGTTACTTACAGGCCTTTTGAATGTTCACTTTATACAGTGAATAGAGAATGGTGGCCTTGTGGTCCCCAATATCTTCAAATACACGTAATGGGTATACTTGATTCTTAACTATACTAATCGTGGCATCCAGGTCTCCAAACCTTGGTTCGGAAAAGTTGACGGTCCTCACACATATCATTTGAGAGCATGTAAATATAATTTTATTGTCTGTAAGATTTTTCTATGATTCTGGTTTGTAAAAATATATTTTGGGTATTTGGGATGTATCCTCTTTCTGTTATGTTTCAGAAACTAGCTTAGCCTGGCCATAAACAGCCCAGTTTCTGGCCATAAACAGCCCAGTTTCTAACAATTTTACTTGTGAGATCCTGGGCAAGACACCTTATTATTTCATACAGTCTGCACTGTGCAATAAGGACACTGTTTACTGGGTGTCAGGTGATCCTATACTAATATAATACTTATAAAGAAGCAGATATGCAGTCAGTGAAACACATGGCAGGAGAAAAAACACATGAAAATATCATTCGATGTAATCATTATGAGATGATGTGAAATGTATCAGATGGTAATCGCATTGTGCCATTCAATCAATATATATTGAGTGTAGTGTATAATATAGTATATGATTGCAATCACAAGTCTCTGTCACAAACATGTTTTACGTGTTTTTTTTTCTATACATATTTTAATTGTCCATAGATTTTGAAAATTATCAAAATAAAATACAGGAGTATTTTTAAACTCTATGGCCCAGATTCACGTAGATCGGCGCATATTTTTGCCGGCGTAGCGCATCTCATATATGCTACGCCGACGTAACACAGAGAGGCAAGCAAAGTATTCACAAAGCACTTGCTCCCAACGTTGCGCCGGCGTAACGTAATTTCGAAGGCATAAGCCAGCGTAAGTGTAAGTGGGTGTGACCTTATGCTAATGTTGGTCCGAGCGTGGAGCAGTGTTTTACGCCCGGCGTATAATGAACGGAGCATGCGCAGTGGCGTGGACGTATGATCTCTCCCCTGTGCGCATGCTCACAACTACGCCGGCGCAACTTCCTGGGATACGCCGGCCCACCGGCATACGCCAAGCGCATAAATACGCCTAGCCATACGCCCATCCGGCGCAAATGTACATCCTGCTTATTTCCCCCCTTGAAGCAAGGTACTTTTGCTGAGCAATGGCTGTTGTGGAGTCAGAGAAAGACAGTAGGAAGAAAAATTTCTGTCCAGATGAGAAGGCTGTTCTCATCTCGGCCATAGAGAGGTATGATGTATTCCTCCATGGCGCCAAGAGTCGCCATACTAGCAGGGCAAAGAAGCAAGAAATCCTGGAGCTGATCACCCTGGATGCTAATGCCCTTGGCCAAGGACATTAACAAAAAAATAAACGATTTGCGGCGGCATGTCCGGGATAAAGTGGCAGCCATGAGAAGGGTGGACCACCATCTGATGTGCGGTTGACCCCGGAGGAGGAGGTGATCACCAGGTGTCTGGAGAGGGAGCAATTGGAGGGCCTGGAGGGCTTTGACTCCCTTGATCGGGCCTCGAGGACAGGTAAGTGCTTTTTATCCCCCATCCGGTGTGTAGCATGTGAGGGGGTGCAAGGGAACATGTGACAAGTGTGTGCATCCACCAACATGTGAATGCTTTGTGTCATCCACAGATGTGCTGGAGGGAGCGGGGCCATCTGCTGCCGGTGGCCGTCCCACACCATCCCCGGAACATGTGGTTTAGCCTGACCCCCTGGGAAGCCAAGATCCAGCGGTGGAGGGGAGTGGCCACACCTCTCCTCTAGAGGTTGTTGAGGAGGAGATGGTGGATATGGATGAGGAGGTTTGCCTCTACTATGAGGAGTGTTCCGTTTTGCCCGGGCCCTCTCAGACCTCCCCCCCAGCAGGGGAAGCCCCTCAGGCTCAGCCCCCAGCAGGGGAAGCCCCTCAGGCTCAGCCCCCAGCAGGGGAAACCCCTCAAGGGCCTCCCCATACAGACGGCCCCAAGCCTCTTCTGCCCCCAGCAAGGCGACGCAGAAGACAAGGGGTGTTCCTGCTTCCCTCCAGGAACATCTTGCAAGGGACCAGGCCTGCCAGACCCGCCATATGGGTGCAATAGCCGGGGACCTGCGCCGGGTGGCAGACAGCCTGGCCTCCTCGGCACAGATATCAGACGGCCTGCAGGATGTCAGTGGCAACTGCGCTGCAGTGGTCACCTACCTTGGGGAGCTGCAGGCCACAACAGCAGACCTTGTGGCAGAGGTCAAGAGCCTGGCAGTGGCGGTACAGGCAAACATGGTTGCCATCTAGACGGAGGGGAGGATGCAGGCGGAGACAAATGCGGTCCTCACCCGCATTGCCCTGGCATTGGAGGGCAGCCAGCCAGCCATGGAGAGACCAGGGGATGATCCTCCTCCAGATGCCTCACCCCCCCACCCGAGGCTCCCCCCAGGCAACTGAGGAGCAGGAGCCTTGGCACCAGGCGTAGCCCACGACAGGGCAAATGAGTGCCTTTTGTCAATCTCCTGGCCCTTTCTCATGGCGTAGTTGTGCAGCATGCAACATGCACTGATCATCTGGCACACAAAGTTTGGGGAATACAACAGGGTCCCCCCAGACTTATCCAGACATCGGAAACGGGACTTCAGGATGCCAAATGTGCGCTCCACCACTGCACGGGTACGTATGTGTGCAGCATTGTATCTTCTCTCTCCTCTGGTTTGGGGATTCCGGTATGGAGTCATGAGATGGGGCCCAAGTGCATATGCCGAGTCACCTGGAAGGGAAAAGACAGGAGGATGTTAGGCGTGCATGTGCCCCTCCTGATGTCTGCATCATGGGGTCAGACAGTCATGCCTGACACCCATGTCACTCACCAACCAGCCAGCTGTCCCTGTACACGTTCTGTTCAAATTCTGTGGGGATGTTGCCATATGAGGCATTGGGCATCGGCTATCACCTGTACGTTGATGGAATACCACTGCTTACGATTACGGTATATGTGCTCTGTGGCACAGGGGGGCCGTAGTGTCACGTGTGCAATCAATGGCCCATGCGGTGCGTGGGAATCCTGCAATTCTGTAGAAATCATGCATTGCCTTCTGCCGCAGATGCTCATGGGTGGGTTTGATGATGTGGTGGGACATGCGTGTGAGGATTGCGGGGACAACCTGGTGCACGCATCTGCTCATGCTGGATTGTGACATCCCAGACACGACTTCACTTGTACATTGAAAAGATCCACTTGCAAGGGAATGCAGTGTTGCCAATACCTTGACCAGTGGCTGCACTGCATGTGAGCGTTGTGTCTTGCTGGTAATGTCATCATGCAGGGCTGTGGCTAATTCCAGGTTGGCATCAGGACTGAATCTGAAGATGCGATACACCTCCGATTCATTCCAGCTGACCTGTGCACGTCTGTTGCTGAGTTACACCTGCTTTATGAGGGGTAACTTTAGGCCGGACGTACAACTTACACACACCGCGCGTAGCCTGCGCCGGGCGCACGTGCGTTCGTGAATCGCCGTATCTACCTCATTTGCATATTTGAATAGGAAATCAATGGGAGCGCCAGATGGGTCTAGCGTAAATATGCACCCACGCTACGCTGGCGTAGGAAAGTTACGTCGGTCAGAAGAAGCCTATTTTCAGGCGTATGTAGTTCTATGGGTACAGCGCAGAGATACGTCGGCGCACATTTACACTTACGCGGCATATCTGTAGATACGTCGGCGTAAGTGCTACGAGAATACGGCAATATGTAAAGTGCTGTAGGAATATATAGTCAGAGTCCCAAGCTCGGAACAGGCTTGTTTGCGAACAGGGAATCCCAGCCCTAAAAATGGACAGGAAGTGGGCATTTAAGTGGTAATTCCCCGATGATATAGCATACACATAAATTAGTAAAAACAAATGTTTATTGAAATATACATATACAAATACATGAATGGGGCTAACAAAACATCAAATGGTATACTATAAAAACTTGTCACAGCATAATGTCAAATGGGTGTTGTATGGAGCTTGCCAACATATTTCCCGATGCAATGGCCACTTCCTCAGGGCTTCATTCCACACCTAGGCTTTGTATAGACAAATATACAAGCGCCATACAACCAGGGCCAGTAGGGTGGGCAGGAGGGATTTAATGTAAGAAGAGCACAATTTGCTGGGTACAAGACAGAATGTGCTGCAGAATGTAACACAGGCAGAGATCGGCAGAGGCAGAGATCGGCTTTGTGCACAGTGCACTTTACTAGTCCTTCAGCAAAAGTAGAGTGGAGCAGGTTTGGCACATGAGGTTGGGAAGACATCAACTATAAAGTTCATACATACATGTGCACACACCAGAATAACCCTAATAAAATTTAATAATACCTCTCAATCATTTTCGCTGCAGGTGTCAAACAACTCCCCCTCCCATTCCCTCTCTACCCACCACTTTTTCGGGCGTCGCCCAGCATCCGGTGATCTCCTGTAGAGTCACACTTGATCACTTGATAGTAGGGGAGAGCCTTCAGGTCAGCACATCATCCAGGGGACCAACGGGTCCTCCTCTGTTGCGACGAGGAAGCTTGATTTGGACTGTTCCATACTCATCAATTTGGTAAAAAATCCTTTCCATTGATTTTCTACCTCAATTTATTTGATAAAATATATAATATTAATGATTTTTTGTAAATTTCTTTTCAGTAACAACCAAAACCTCTGAAGAAGACCCTTAGGGTCGAAACGCATTAGGACTTATTTGTATATGCTTATGTTCATAGTATCAAGCCTTACAAATATTTGTTGTGTACTGTCAATGTATGGAATTTTAATGCTTTTGTAATACCGCAACTCATATCTTAATTTTACTTCCCTTTCCCCTCTTTGTACGTGTTATCCCAAATAAAACCTTTTATATACATTGCATCCAAACTTTTTACTTGAGCTGCCTAAAAACCCCCTTATGGAAAATTTCTCTGATTCAACTATAAGTCCTTTCCTGATTTAGTCTACATGCATACAACTTTCCTGCTCCTGGTCAGCGGCTTCTCTCCTCCATCTCCAGTCATTTCTATCACTCCTGCTTTATCTCTCACACTGTCCCGATTTGTCTGTGGGAGATCACCACCTCCACCATCACCAACTCCACCCCCCCCTAGCCTCTTATGATCTCTCCCTGCTCTAGATGATCTCAGAGCCTATTCCTCCTCTGCATAGTGACCCCCTTCTCTCTACCTGCTCAGCCAAACTGAGTGCTGTTTTCTCCTGTCTCTGTGCTGATGAGGCTGCCTCTAACTACTCAGCAAACAGGTAACAGTAACATACTTTCAGGTTTCATGTCACTGTTAATTGCTGTGGAGACAACTGTTATTTCAGATTCAATTTTTAGTAAGGACCCATTCACAAGGGGTGCAAACATGCATCTCCCATGCAGGGCTGTCTTTTATCAACACGGGGGTACATAGGCGTTGTGTGCACTGTATCTAATATGACATTCAGGTGTGGGTTCCAATAGAAGTGAATGGGATGCTGGCACAGGGATGCACACAATGCCCGTACATCCCTCTGCTGATGAAAGAGAGCCCTGCATAGGACAAACATGTCTGTAACACATGTGAATGGGCCCTAAAGAACTCCTGTACATGGAGGCTTAGTGAGCTCCCCAGGCATAAGAAAACAACAGGAGCTACTAAAGCTGGCCATTGATGGATGGAAATTCTACTGGTTCGGCAGTGAACGATAGCCAGCACAGGTACTGACAGAGAGCACCTTTCTTGCACCCGCCACTGCCTTGTCCCAGCTCTGATAGCCAGCCTGACACACCCCCAATGTGTGGCACCTGGGGCGGAGAGCCCCCCTGCCCCCATAGGTACGCCACTGCGCACCACATTTCTGTTCAAATCACATGTGTTTCTTTTCAGTGCGATTTGAGCCCATTCATTTTGTATGAGCTCAATTTTTTGGTTTGAGATATTGGAGCATCTGCACAAGTAAAAGTACTCTTGCAAATGCTTGGTATCAGCAACAATAACAGTATAAGTGCAACCCTAGTACATGCTATTTTTTGTTTTTTTTTTACAGCAGGCTGAACAGATCCCTGCATCCACGCAAAACAAGGTGAATGGAGGAAATTCCACCTCTGTGCTATTGTACTCTGACAGCAGGACTCCTCCACTGTCAAAATACAATGATCAGCGCTGCAGCCCGCAGATCAAAGGAGGTTTTTAAGCAGGACCAAGATCAGCTTCAGTTAGTTCCAGAGCACCATTTACAATCTTCAGAAATCACCCCTGGGCAGCCAGGTTACTCATTATTGGCTGCGAACCAAGCTGTCATCAAAGCAATCTAATTGGCTGTGTGCTTTGTGATCATTGTGATGGCCAACCACAAATGTACATGGTAATACTGGTGCACTCTGCAACCATCACTTGGTTTCATGTTTTTGTGTGCTGCAGATGCATTTACTAGCTCCGACCCCAGGGGGGTTGCATTTTGCGATCTCTACCCTGGGCACTGCATACAACACCCATTTCACATTATGCTGTGACAAGTTTTTACAGTTGTGTTCAAAATTATTCAACCCCCCAATGCTGTAAAGGGTTTTAGGGAATTTAGTGTACATTTGTAATTGTATTCAGAATGAAATCCTACAAGGACTTCTTAAAGAAGCATATGCAACTAAAATGACATCAATCGGTTTTGTAATACAGTAGTAAATATTTATTTTGTGAATTCTTCATTTACACAATTATTCAACCCCTTAAAGACTACCACTCTGAGGAACAGAGGTTCATTGAAGTTCAATTTCAATCAGGTATTGAAAACACCTGTGGATGTCAGGGAGCAGCAATAAAGCCTAATAAGCATTAATTAGGCAGCTTTAAAATGACTGTGATACTCAGCTCCTTCTAGACATTTACTGGTGTGGTTACAAACATGGTGAGGTCAAGGGAATGGTCCAGGAAGACAAGAGAAGAGGTGATTACTCTTCACAGGAAGGGCAATGGCTATAAGAAGATTGCAAAGATGTTAAACATACCAAAAGACACCATAGGAAGCATCATTCACAAATTCAAGGCAAAGGGCACTGTTAAAACGCTACCTGGTCGTGGCAGAAAGAAGATGCTGACTTCGACTGCTGTGCGCTACCTGAAGCGTAGAGTGGAGAAAAGTCCCCGTGTGACTGCTGAGGAACTGAGAAAATATTTGTCAGATGTGGGTACTGAAGTTTCTGCTCAGACAATACGGCGCACACTGCGTAATGAAGGCCTCCATGCCAGAACTCCCAGGCGCACCCCCTTGCTGTCTCTAAAGAATAAGAAGAGTCGACTGCAGTATGCCAAAAGTCATGTGGACAAACCACAGAAGTTTTGGGATTGTGTTCTGTGGACTGATGAAACTGTTTGGGCCCATGGATCAACGCTATGTTTGGAGGAGGAAGAACAAGGCCTATGATGAAAAGAACACCTTGCCTACTGTGAAGCATGGCGGGGGTTCAATCATGCTTTGTGGCTGTTTTGCTTCTGCAGGTACAGGGAAGCTTCAGCGTGTGCAAGGTACCATGAATTCTCTTCAGTACCAGGAGATAGTGGATAACAATGTGATGCAGTCCGTCACAAACCTGAGGCTTGGGAGACGTTGGACCTTTCAACAGGACAATGATCCCAAGCATACCTCCAAGTCCACTAGAGCATGGTTGCAGATTAAAGGCTGGAACATTTTGGAGTGGCCATCGCAGTCACCAGACTTAAATCCGATTGAGAACCTCTGGTGGGACTTAAAGAAAGCAGTTGCAGTGCGCAAGCCTAAGAATGTGACTGAACTGGAGGCTTTTGCCCATGACGAACGGGCGAAGATACCCGTAGATCGCTGCAAGACACTTGTCTCAAGCTATGCTTCAAGTTTAAAAGCTGTTCTAACTGTAAAAGGATGTTGTACTAAGCACTAAGATTGAATGTCACTTGGGGGTTGAATAAAACTGATAATGATGTAAGCACAGAAAAGACATTTGTGGTTATTTTATTATAAATGTTATGTTATATTTATCTGACCTACACGTGCCTCTTTGATTTAATTGTAAGCAGGATGACTGAATGATCAAAATCAATGTCAAACTGGCCAAAACAATCAATTTCAGTGGGGGGTTAAATAATTTTGAACACAACTGTATATTGTACTATTTGATGTTTTGTTACACATGTGGCAATTTTATAGATATAGGGGACTCTTTGTTAGCCCCCTTTATGTATTTGGATATGTATCTTCTATGTATATTTCAATAAACGTTTGTTTTTACAAATTTGTGTATGCTTTATTATAAGGGAAACACCACTTAAATGCCCACTTCCAAACACCAAATTAGTATTTGTTGGAATAATGAAATAGGTAAAGTCCCAGGAGGATTGACAAGGGATATGGTGACAGTCCAGCTTGATACTGGGATGTTGAGAGAGACTTCTAGGAGCTAACTGGCAATTCCAGTATTGGAAGTGCTTGTTATTGCTTACAGAGGGTTGTTCATTTTCTATGCAGTCAGCCATAGAGGGAATGTGTAGCTTCAGGCCTTCTGTTGAGTCATATGAGAAATAGAAGAAGGACTCTGCACTACAAATGACAGACACACATCTTCAAGCCCTGTCATTTTTGGGGAGACATATGCCTATCATAACTGTAGAAATGAAATAACTGAGAGAAATTGTTTTATTTAGTTTCAGTCTGGAAATCAACATTTGAGTGAGCCATCTCCTCTTGTTTAGACCCCCATTTTTCTCTCCCCTTTTACTCTTTTCTACTATTTTTTCTCTCTTCTCCCTGGTTCTCTGATATATTTGCTTCTCTGAGTAATTTGTTGCCTTACATAATAAACACAAGTACAAATAATTGTTGAAATTCATGTTCCATGTTCTATGCTATTAGAGTGTAGATAATTTTAAAGAACATAATAATGTTTCCTGTTTTCTCTGTGACCCCCTGCATTAATATTAATTTGATAAATGTGTGTAGTTTCCTAGAGTAAAATAATTGGAACTGTAAATGTATTGCATCTCTTGCTATGCAATGCGGATAATTAGTTTTCTCTGTTCTTTATGTTGTCAAAACAAATTTTAGGTCATGAGTTGGAACATGTTAAATATAAAACATTACATATTAAAGTTACACTAAGCAATATCATTGTTTTTGAAAAATCTTCCATACAGATCCACTACTTAAAGCGGAACTCCATCTAAATAGGAAAGCTCCCCTTTTTTGCCTCCTCCACTCCTCCTCTGCCACATTTGGCACCTTTCGGGCGGGGGGGGGGGGGTCAGTTACCTGATTTTGACAGCTGCTGACTTTTAAGGTTTTCTGAAAGAGCCTGGAGCTCCACTTAAATGGTGCTCTAATCAATTTTTCATTGACTCATTTGTTACTCTGAGTTTTTTGTTTCTATACCTCCTTGTAACATCCCCTGTAAGCTCCAAAATGCTTCCTTTTCCCCTCCCTTTTTTTTTTGGGGGGGGGGGGATCAGCATCCAAATGCATTTCAGCCATGTGATCTGCTCTATGCACACTATAATTCCCGCAGCCAGCAGTCCTTAGTCAATCTCAGTAGAGAGCAAGAGAATGTGGTTATGTTCCTACAGTCATGGCGGAAATTGTTGGCACCCCAGACATTTTTCAAGAAAATCAAGTATTTCTCAAATAAAAGTATTGCAGTAACACATACTTTGCTATACACATGTTCATTCCCTTTGTGCGTATTGGAACAAAACATAAAAAGGAGGAAACAAAGCAAATTGGACATAATGTCACCAGTGTTGTAAGTAACGGCGTTTAAATAAACGCCGTTACGTAACGATTGCCCCTCAGGGGGTAATGAGTAATGTAACGACTTACATTTGCCCCAGCGGGAGCGCCGTTGCCGTTAGATTCGCTGCGTTACCGAAATTATTTAGAGCGTCTCAGACTGTCTGTGACATGACACGTCAGTGTCACTGTCACTCTGTCAGGGCGGGATGGAGCTGGCCTGTGATTGGGTGGCCGGGTCATGTGACGCACTCGTCGACGTGACGACGTTGGAGTGACTCGTCGTCACTCGTCGTGGGTGGCGCTGGCCTGGAGCATGCATGCGGCTGGAGTCTCCGAGTCCCGCCCGCCCTGAGGCTGCTGTAGCAGTGCCAGTGTGTGTCACGAGGAGGGAGTGAGTCTCAGTCTGGCTCACCTCCTCACCTCAGCCGACAGCCGCCGACATCTCCCCTGTCCCCCGGGGGGGGGGCTCCGCTCCACCATCCACCGCCGGTCCGAAAGTCACCTCACCTTGCCAGCAACAGCATTGCACCGACCATGGCCCTGCGCAGGTAAGGAGCCGAGCAGTTTGGATTGCTTGGAACGGGGAGTGGGGGCCTGGGGGGGGGGGGGGGACAGAGAGCGGCCTAGTACCAGAGAATCTTTTTTTTTAAATAGCTGCAGACTGGAGAGTGTGGGTGACGAATTGGACTTTTGTATTGATGGCTGAATTAGCAGGGAGTGCCAGGGACAGCAATGAGCACAAGTAATTAGGGTGTGCTGCCTGGGCACACCCCGCATGTCAGTATTGCTGGCGCAGCCTGGGCAGTGATGGGCACTGGGGCAGGTGGAGTTGATATAATTAATTGTACATAGTATTGCATTTGCTGGACATGTGGAGCGGTCCGGTGGACTGTGTCACACAGTGTGACACTCTACCAGACCGCTCCACATGTCCAGCAAATGCAATACTGTGTACAATTAATTATATCATCATCACACTCCAGTGTCCAGCAATAATGTACAATATAGATTCATATATACTGTACTGTACTCTATAACTGCACTACAAAATTCCTTTACAAATAATGCATATTTTAAAATGTTATTACTAATAACTTATTAGTAATAACTTATTACTAATAAGTTATTAGTAATAACATTTTAAAATATGCATTATTTGTAAAGGAATTTTGTAGTGCAGTTATACAGTATTATACAGTATACGGCAGGCCCAGCAAATGCAATACTGTGTACAATTATTAATATCATCATCACACTCCACCTGCCCAGGCAGCAATACTGTACAATATACATTCAGTGTGCACTGCAGAAGTGTCACTCACACTGCACACTGAATCTATATTGTACAGTATTGCTGCCGCCTGGGCAGGTGGAGTGTGATGATGATATTAATAATAATTGTACACAGTACGAAATGTTGTAAAATACTGTATATAGTGTTTTTATTCTTCAATTAGTTAATATAAACATCTTTGATATTAAAGATGTAATAGCATTGTAGAATATAAAAAAAAAATTCTCAGTTACTTTTCCGAGTAACTAGTTACTTTGCCTAAAAAGTAACTGAGTCGCTAATTCACTTACTTTTTTGGTCAAGTAACTTGTAATTGTAACTAGTTACTTTTTAAAAGGAAGATGAACAACACTGAATGTCACACACAACTCCAAAAATGGGCTGGTCAAAATTCTTGGCACCCTTAACTTAATATTTGGTTGCACACCCTTTGGAAAAAATAACTGAAATCAGTCGCTTCCTATAACCATCAATAAGCTTCTTGCACCTCTCACCTAAAATTTTGGACCACTCTTCCTTTGCAAACTGCTCCAGGTCTCTCTTATTGGAAGGGTGCTTTTCCCAACAGCAATTTTAAGATCTCTCCACAGGTGTTCAATGAGATTTAGATCTAGACTCATTGCTGCCTACTTTAGAACTCAGTCTACAGTGCTTTGTTGCCATCCATGTCTGGTTGCATTTTGATGTATGTTTGGGGTCATTGTCCTGCTGAAAGACCCAAGATCTTGTATGCAAACCCAGCTTTCTGACACTGGGCTCTAGTATGACCCAAAATCCTTTGGTAATCCTCAGATTTCATGATGCCTTGCACACATTCAAGGCACCCAGTGCCAGAGGCAGCAAAACAACCCCAAAACATCATTGAACCTCCACCATCTTTCACTGTAGGTACTGTGTTCTTGTCTTTGTAGGCCTCATTCCGTTTTCGGTAAACAGTAGAATGATGTGCGTTACCAAAAATCTCTATCTTGGTCTCCTCTGTCCACAAGACGTTTTCCCAGAAGGATTTTGGCTTGCTCAAGCACATTTTGGTAAACTGTAGTCTTGCTTTTTTATGTCTCTGTGTCAGCAGTGGGGTCCTTCTGGGTCTCATATGCCATATCGTTTCATTACATTTAAATGTCGATGGATAGTTCACGCTGACACTAATTCTCCCTGAGCCTGCATAACAGCTTAAATTTCTTTGGAACTTGTTTGGGGCTGCTTATCCACCATCCAGACAATCCTGCGTTGCAACCTTTAATCAATTTTTCTCTTCCATCCACGCCCAGAGAGATTAGCTACAGTGCCATGGGTTGCAAACTTCTTGATAATGTTGCACACGTTGGACAAAGGCAAATCTAGATCTCTGGAGATGGACTTGTAACCTTGAGATTGTTGATATTTTCCCACAAATTTGGTTCTCAAGTCCTCAGACAGTTCTCTTCTCCTCTTTCTGTTGTCCATGCATAGTGTGGCACACACAGACACACAATGCAAAGACTAAGTGAGCTTATCTCCATTTTAGCTGCTTTCAGGTGTGATTTTTATATTGCCCACACCTGTTACTTGCCCCGGGTGAGTTTAAAGAAGCATCACATGCTTGAAAAAATCTTATTTATCCACAATTTTGAAAGAGTGACAAAAATTTTGACCAGCTAATTTTTGGAGTTTTGTGTGATATTATGTCAAATTTGCTTTTTTTCCTCCCTTTTTTTGCTTTGTTCCAATACACACAAAGGGAATAACATGTGTATAGCAAAACATGTGTTACTGCAATATTTTTCTGTGAGAAATACTTGATTTCCTGGAAAAAAATTCTGAGGTGCCAACAATTTCAGCCATAACTGTACATACAGTGAAACCATGGACAATGGATGCCTCTAACAAGAAGTCAGATTACAGCAGCAAAAATAAATAAAAAAATAAAAGGAATTTAGAGCAAAACAAGGTACCTTTCTGAGTTAAGAATGCATACTTGCATAGGTAATATTTTTTTGAAACAAATGGTTGTTGTCAATTTATTGGTATTGTTGTCTTTACAGTTCTAAATATATATATTTTACATTTATTTTACAGGCACATAAAAACTGTTTTTTTTTTATTTTGTTTTTTATATACAGACACTACTAAATGTACAAAAAAATAAACAGTATAGCCAGTCTACATTTTTCTTTGATGTTTTTATTAAGTAAAGGTCACTAGGTAAAATTAATTAAAAGTGCAGAGACTGGGATTGCCAGACTACAGTCAGTCCTCCTTGGTGAGACTTGACAAAGTGTTGAGATGTATTACATGTGATAAAGCATTGTTTTGTTCTCAAATTTTATGTGACCCTACAGCAGGGAGTAATATGTAGCATAAAATAAAGACATTTCACAGTATCATAGCTATCTCTGATTAAATCTGGTATATAAATATATTGCATTATTTAGCAGGTGGAATGTTTGGTTCTATCAAAATGAATTATATTACATGTGCATGTGAGATAGAATCTACAAGACTTATTTAGTAGAGTTATGCAAACAGCAATGATACTGTGCAAAGATCAATTCCTAAGGTGTATGTCCAGCCAAAAAATTTTTTTTATTGGTATCTGTGTCCCTGTTGCATATTTTTCCCCCTGCTTACTGTCTGGTGAAACTGTTGCCATGGTGAGGGTAAGTGAGGGAAATCTCTCTAACAGAGTTCTGAATAGTAGTAAAAATCTCATGGTGGAAGGGCTGTATAGTCGCATCCTAAAGCATCCTAAAGCCAGCCCTAAGAAAGCCTGAAAATTAAAAAAAAAAAAAAAACACACACTTTTTTTTTATTTGTTTGTTATAAAAATGTGCAAATAAATAATTGTTAATAATTGTTATTGTAAATAATTGTTTATTTTAGGTCAAAGTGTATTTTACTGACATATAATCACATATAATCACACACATAGGTTGGACTTGATGGACTTGTGTCTTTTTTTAACCTCACCTACTATGTAATTATGTACTATGTAACTATTCTGCTACATAAATAATAAATAAAAATTGTAAAAATTAAATAAGTACTTGAGTCCATCCAGTGAAGTGATATCCGTGGTGATCCCACAATGTTAATGAATGAAAGTGCACCAAGAAATTAGTGATGTTCAGAAAAGTGACTTCCGCCTCTTTTAGAATGGCCGCTTACCGACTCCCTATGATCTCCTATTACGAGAGATCACGCGCGCTTTCGGCTCTATACCCAAAATCGCACTTCAAGAATTTTCAGCTCCCCAATGTCACCACGTTTGCGAAGGTCCCGGAGTTACAGGCTGCAACTTTGAACCGGCCAGCTTGTTTTTATGCCAGAAACTACTTGCATACTTGTAAGTGTACTACATTTTTAAACCAATAAATGCCAAAAAGATTTTATGCTATGGAGGACTGCATTTTTCTTTGGATTTCCTGTACAACCGTGGCTAATCGGGGCAGTGGAAATTCTTGAAGTGGGATTTTCCCTGGATTCACCAAAGGCCCTGGCTGGGTATAGAGCTGAAAGCGTATGTGATCTCCCATAATAGGAGATAATAGGGATCCGGTAAGCGGCCATTCTATAAGAGGTGGAAGTCGCTTTTCTGATCATCATTTATTTCTTGGTGCACTTTCATTTATCATAATTGTGGGATCACCACAATGGATATCACTTCACTGGATGGACTCACTTATTTAATTTTCACATTTTTTTTTTATGTGTTTAGCACAACTTATTTTCGAATAATTGATTGATGCTGTGTATATCTCATAGGAAGTTGCTGCTCATTTATTATTTGTCAACAATTCTTTTTGAGAGTGCAGTAATATTCCCCTTTTTTTCTATTCTGCTAATGTCTTTGGGGAAAATACCCCAAAATCAGTCTATATTAATTAATCTTGGGGAAAGCTAGAGTCCACAAACTATGGTATATATCTGAAAATTGATCAACCCTGATGTACTCATTTTTTGAGGCCTGAAAATGCCAGGACAGTACAAATATCCCCCAAATTACATTTATTTGGAAAAAAGAGAGTCCAAGGTATTTAGTAGGAGGCATGGTGAGTTTTTGATGTTGTAATTTTCTTTTTATTATTTTATGGAGAATTAAGAAATAATAAAAAAAATCACAATTTTTTTCACATATTGTCACCAGTGCAGTACAGCATTATCATATAACTGGTGTGGTGGTGATCAGGGACACTGACAGTAGGAGAAAAAAAGAAACTCATAAATAAATAAAAAAATATATATATATAGTTTTCCTTTTTTTTCCTATTTTTTTTTACACATTGTGACCAGGGCAATATAATGTAACCATAGTAACATTATACTAATCAAGGGAAGTGATCAGGAATTATTTTTTACCAAAAGGCAATAAAGACTTAACTAATGATTCCAACTATCCTCTCATCCTAATTCTAAAAGTAAACCTAAAACTCTTTACCAAATTCGTTAGGAATTTGGTTACCAATAATCTAGATTACCAATAATCCAGTGTTTTATCCACCTTGACCGAACAGACTTCTTCCTCAACAGAGAAGCCAAAGACAACACTACTAGATTACCTTATGTTATCCATATTGTCCATGGCAGTTAAATACCAATTGTACTTCTCTTAACTATTGGCAAAAAAGGCATTAGATTGGGAAAACAGATGTTTCTCAAAGCAACCTTGAGCTTTATTGGTACAAATACGAGAAAAAGGAGTAATGCCATGTACTGCACCCCTTCAGCCTCAGTTAAGCTACTCTTTTTATGACTCCTTCCCTATAACCACTGGAACGAGACAGGGTTTCCCCTTTAAGCAGAGCAGAGCAATCCACACACATGTTCAAGCGTAACGGACGTGTGTGACAGAAGCTCTATCTATCCACCATCCAGGACTCATCCATGGACAACCTGCACGCTTTCCCCCAGCAAACCCCCACTCCCCCAACCCCAGCTCAGCCCCCCCACCCTCACTATCATGCCACCCGTTCCCAGACAGTGAAACTAGGAGCCTTCACCTCTGAAACTCGGGCAATTTCTTGCGGAGTCCCTCAAGGATCACCTCTGTCACCCGTGTTATTCAACATCTACCTCCGCCCACTCCTCAAAATCATCAGTAAACAGGACCTCTGCTACCACTCATACGCTGACGACACTCAACTATACTTTCGCATTAACGGGAAAAAAGACCAATATAACGGTCTGGAAAAATGCCTCCCATTGATCGATGATTGGATGACCGAGAGCTCCCTCAAACTCAATGGATCAAAGACAGAACTCCTTCTCCTCCACGCAAACCGAAAGACAAAAGCTGAGACTTCATGGACACCACCCACCATCCTCGGACAGTTGATCACTCCAAGCACCAAAGTCAAAAGTCTCGGAGTCATCTTCGATTCTGAAATGTCGATGGATGCACAAATAGGATCAGTAGACAGCGGATCCCACCATCTCCTCCGACTGCTGCGTAGACTCATCCCCTTCATCCCAGAAGAAGACATAGCAGTAGTAGTTGGAACTATCATCAATTCCCGGCTCGACTACGCAAACTCCCTCTATATTGAACTACCCAAATATCAGATATTGCGTCTACAAGTCGTCCAGAACACGGCAGCTAGACTGGTAACAGGAAAAAACCCTGGGAATCCATCACCCCTTCACTGAGGACCCTTCATTGGCTAACCGTAAAGGATAGGGTCACATTCAAGACCCTGTCTTACCCACAAGTGCGCACAAGAAAACGCTCCTCAATACTTGTGCGAGAAAATAAAGCATTACACCCCCAATCGAACTCTCCGATCAACCAACCAAAACCTTCTCCACATCCCCAAGTCCCGCTACAAATCAAAGGGAGAACGAAGATTTGCAGTCCAAGGACCACGGCTATGGAACGCTCTGCCCACAAACATTCGCGCTATACAAGTTATTCACTCACTCATTCACTTTAACCCTTGATCTTTATTCTCTCATTGTCTTTTAAAGGACTATTAGTGCCAATATTACCATAAAAGATCTACAGAGTGGACGTACATGAGGTAGCTTGTATTTCACATGACCTGCTCTTTTTCATTATCTAGCCTGATACCTCTTTTCCAAAAAAACATCTGGATTTTCCATTGTCTCCAAGGTGACTGGAAAGTGAATGCCGGGCTGGGCAGGGTGACAGGTGGGCCACAACTTTCAGCAGCCCCTACAGGGGTATCACTACACACACACACACATGGCCCTAACATACCCTAGCCATTCTCAACCAGGATTCCATAGAACCCTAGGTTTTCTCCAGTGGTTGCCAGGGGTTCTTTGAGCTGTGGCCAATTAGCCTCCCATTTGATAGTGCTTGGATAGTTCCAGGGTCAACACCACTTGAGCAAGTTTGAGTGCACCAGTGAAAGGTCTGTCACCAATGAAAGCTGCCTGTTTGACTTTAACACACATTAAAGAGCCTACTGCTTCAACATTCTATTTTTATGTGTTTTTGATGGTTCTGAGATGGTTCTGTGATGGTTCGGTGGTGCTTCTGTGATGCTTTGTTAGAGCTTTAATAACGCTTGGCAGATGCTGTGTGTCTGTGTTGATATCTCAAAGCTGAAATTACTCCAAAACAAAGCAAAGCTATAGTTGAATAAGGGCTCATTTACACTTTCTTCAAAATATGCTCTCAACGCCATTTAAAGCACCTATCACTAAATAAAATGGTTAGCTTACAGTCCTGTGTTTGCTTTGCAAATTATACCCCATGTCGCTTTAGTGGTGCTTCAAAGTGTCTTCAAAGCCTCCATAGAAGTATATGACAACATTTATTCAGCTTTAGCTTGTTTTGGAGGTAATGCAGGTATAAGATGTCAACACACACAGGGCATCTGCCAAGCATCATAAAGCTTCATCGAACCACCACCAAAGCATCATCAAAGCACCACCACAGGATCATGGAAGCACCACTGAAGCATCACCCCAGCATCACAGAAGAATCAAAAACACACCAAACAAACATGTTGAAGCGGTAGGCGCTTTAATCTGTGTTGAAGCCTGAGAAAGTGTAAATTCGCCCAAAAAGCCTCACATAAGCTGCAGGTGCTATAAGTAAGCTTTGGCATTGACTTCTATGGAGGCTTTGAAGATGCTTTGAAGCACCACTAGATTGAACCATTTTATTTAGTGACAGGTGCTTTAAATGGCGTTCAGAGTGCTTTAAAAAAGCGTGTCCAACGCCATGTTTTGAAGCAAGTGTAAACTAGCCTTTAGGGGATGCTTTGCTTCAAAATTTGTACCCCATGTTGCTTTAGTGGATCTTCAAATCGTCTTCAAAGCCTACTTAGAAGCCTGCTTCGACTTCAACACACAATAAAGTGCCAATCAAATGTCCTTTCACTAAATAAAATGGTTATCTTACAGTTCTTTTCACACATTGGGGGTCATTTATGAAAGGCAAATTCACTTTGCACTACAAGTGCAAATTGCACTTGAAATTGCACTGAAAGTGCACTCGGAAGTCCATGAGAATTGCAGCCGATGATCCAGGCCTGAGAGTGGTTTATACCCTGCTTTACTGACCCTCTGGGCATATGTCCATTAGGATACAGTATCTCTGGTAAGCCTTCCTTTCAATGATCGGTGGTGGATTTCTTTACTACACTTCATTCCGAGGCATTGTGACTATTATCACCAATTTTCATCACATTGGGCTTTTTTTTAACATATATTTATTTAGAATTTATATATACACCATCCAGTATCTATACATATACATCACTTATTTGGTTGATATATTGTCATCATAATTTTTTCACCATTTGTTTGATGCACTATTTATTCATCCTTTCATTGGGTGATCTATTAATTTTATGCGCTACACTTTTTATGTTTGTTTTGTATTCCACCATTGTCCATTGGTAGTGTGAGCTGCTTACTATTGATAGCGCGGAATTTTCTGTTTTCTGTTTCCATTTGTGTCTTCTACACGTCTATATTTTTTCAGTTGTATCCCTTTTTTCCCCCTCTTCCCAGTTTTCCTTTTATTTTTCTCCTTGTTATAATTTGTATAAAAACCTAAACAACAAATCTCCAAAAAGTTTTGTCAGGGCATACATTTTAGCTGATCTAACTACAGAAAATGTAAAAGCTAATTAGCGACTCTGGGTAACTGCACGTTATCATTGCTGAGTGTGCTGCCTCATTAAAACATGACCTATAATAACTAACATTGTGGTAGACACTTTAGACACTCAGTTTAGAGAAATGTCTCTCTTTGATAGAAAACTGGATGACTAAGAGTTATCTTAAACTCAACAGTTCAAAAACAGAACTCCTTATGTTTCACGCCAGCCGAAAGAGTCAACTGGCAACAACCTGGACACCCCCGCCCATTCTGGGCCAAATCATCACCCCTAGCACCAAAGTCAAAAGTCTCGGGGTCATCTTCGACACCTTCATGACAATGGACGCACAAATAGGGTCAGTAGTCAGCGGAGCGCACCATCTGTTGCGCCTACTACGCAGACTTATTCCATTTATCCCCAAAGAAGACGTAGCAGTCGTGGTGGGAACAATCGTGAATTCCAGACTGGACTATGCTAACGCCCTGTACCTCGGACTCCCAAAGTACCAAATCTCCCGTCTGCAAGTCGTTCAGAATACGGCCGCCAGACTGGTGACTGGGAAAAAAAATGGGAATCAATCTCACCTACGTTGAGAACCCTTCACTGGCTGCCAGTAAAAGACAGAATTGCATTTAAAGCACTCTGCCTGACACATAAGTGCATCCATGGGAAGGCTCCGCAATATCTTTGCGACAAGATAGAACCTCACAATTCGAATCGCGTTCTGCGATCCACCGACCAAAATCTGGTCAGGGTACCAAAAACCAAATACAAGTCCAAAGGAGAAAGAAGGTTTGCTTTTCAGGGTCCTAGACTATGGAACGCTTTACCAACCAGCATTCGGTTGGAGGAAAACCACCTGACTTTCAGAAGACGAATCAAAACTCTGCTCTTTTGATGTCATGAGACACGAACAACTAGCGCCCAGAAGCGATTCAGTTCGCATGCGCCGCGCTTTATAAGTTTTTCATTCATTCATTCATTCATTTAGTTAAACAAAACAATATTACCATTTAAAAGACAATTTGTTTATCATATGCTTTCGCTGTGTAAGTTCTAAGGATGGTAGTGTATCCCAGAAATCTATAGCACCTATTCATTTTTGGAATATGTCATGAAAGGAATACATATGTAGCCAACCTGAGGGGTTGTTGAACGTAGTGGTCCATCTGTCACCATCCCCAGCCAGACATCCATGTCTCAGTCACTCAGAGACATAGAACAGTCCATAGCTTTGTTTTTTTTTTGTTTTTTAGTAAGGACGATGAACTTGGATGGGAAATTGGGAATTATGGGATGCCCAGAAATATTCAGTTTAACTTGCTTGGGACTAGATACACTCCTGTATATACACTCCAGTCTTCTCTCCAGCACAAACTCTTGCTTCAGACATCTTATCCTTCCCTCCTCCAGAACTTCACTTGCTGCACACCATTACTCCTCCAGTACTTCACTTGCTGCAGACTGTTACTCCACCAGCACTTAATTGATGCAGACTGTTACTCCTCCAGACTAGCTAGCACCACAACTCACTCAGTCAGGCCTCAGTGAGCTGCCTTTTGCAGGCAGGGACCACGGGCCCCTGTGGTGTAGAAATAGTTCAGATGCTAGCTGTCCTCAGTTCAGCTACCAATCCCAGATAGCTCTCTTCAGGCCCTGCCAGCCAGCCTGGCTGCAATGACCTCTCTCCACTGTCCTTCCCGCAGTTCTCTCTTCTGGTTCTGCACCCATCTCAAACTGCAATCTCCCAGTTCTCTCAGGCGTGCCTCTCCAGTCCTCCTGACTGTGCTCACTTAGCAGCACTCTGGGCTGTGACCAGTTGACCTCCCTGGAGACTCTTAGTAGTGTTCTTACCTGCTGGCCTCTATCTGCTCTCTCATGTGCCTCTCTTTCCAGGATCTCTTCACTCCTCCTGGATGCACCCAAGCCCTGGCCCAGGGTCACCCCCCAGACTGGGAAGCTCCCTGTGGGCCCTGACAACCTCCACACTCTCTCACTCCAGCTCTTCCACCCGACAACTCCCCCTGGCTGTGTTGACCCCAGGTATTTAAGGAGGCTTGTCCCGGCCAATCCAAGTTGGGGATTGGTCAAGGCTCCTTAAGACACCACCGGGCAGCTCCTCCTCTCCTTCCTTTCTCTCCTTCCAGTACTTTCTAGAAGGAAGAGGGTGAGGACAGTGATGCTACCTGTCACCCAGCCCTGCCCTAGGCCACTCCCAGCCCAGAGTGAAAACAAATAGGCCTAGCCACTAGCTAGCCTGCCTAAATTTCCCTACTCTGCTAGAAAATCCTCACTCTAGTACCTACCTATCTAGAGGGTGCTACACATAGATTAATTGTGCAGCTGATCCTCTGACATCCATACTTTGAGTCACTGACTTGGGACAGATAAGGATATTAGACGGTATTATTTATGCGCATCAGATTTGATCCCTGTCCTCTGGCTTCATGACTTGTCAGGTTTACAACCCCTTTAAGTCCCACTCCTAACAGTAACCGCAACATAACCTCTAAAATAAACTTTACCCTTACAGATCCTAGAGATACTTTATCAGCTGCCAAAATTGTTCTAACAGCTTCTTGTCCTGTGCTGAGATCTATCCCATCAAGATTGGGTATTGTTAAAAGGGAAACAACAATGTTGATATACAAATGCCTACCTACCAGCAGTTATTGATTCCACCTACCATGCTTTGAAACATGCTAAACGTAGTAGGGGTGTACAACTTTCAGTAAATTTACGAACAGTTTGTAAAATCTGTACTATTTGTATCTGTCCTTGAATGTCCATTACGGACATGTAGGCTGCATGTCCGTAACTAACATTTATGGACAGATGCAACAATTATGGATTTTACAAACTGTTCATAAATGTACTGAAAGTTGGTAACCCTGGGGGGTGTAACAGTCCTTGGCTTTCCTTCTCAATAGTGGTATTTACATGTCAGAGTAACCTTGAATTAAGGGGTCCCAGTGCAATTAAAAAAATACTAAAAGTTGGTTGCAGGTACTTTAAGTGTATGCAAACCCTAACAAATGGGTTGACTCTACTACCTTTTGGTCTGTTAAATATACCATTGAACGTGTTTTGTTCAACAAAGCCCTGTCCAAACGATCGGATATATGATGCAAACTAATCCGATGGATTTTTTCGTCGGATATCCGATGAAGCTGACTTTCATCAGTCTTGCCTACACACCGTCAAAAATCCGACCGTGTCCAAGGTGGTGATGTAAAACACTATGACGTGCTGAGAAAAATGAAGTTCAATGCTTCCGAGCATGCATCGACTTGATTCTGAGCATGCATAGATTTTTAACCGATGTTGCTTTACAGTTTTTGTATGCAAATGTTTGGTCTAGAACCTGTAATTTACTGCAAACTATTGCATAACCAGCAAAACAGGCCTACTGGAGTCAGATTTAGGAGGCAAAATACTGTATGTTTGAGGTTTTTAATAATATCTAAATTCTAAAGCTCTTAGTTAAGCAAACTCCGATATTCTTTTTTCAAACACTGAAATAAAATTGTTTCACCTACTGAATAATTCAAAAGTGACTAACATTGTGTGAACAGTGTAGTTTGATTTCATATGCTCCATAGCAATGAGTTTGCAGCTACGCAGTCTTGTTTATTTCGCTATTATGGCATCATCTGATTTAACTCAAGAGTGAAGTTAATATAGTTGATGACACAGGAAAATTTGCAATGAATGCAGTCCACAAAATTTAATGATTTAGCACTTTACCATCAACAGTGAACTCTGCATAATAAAATGAGGGGTTGACATTTTTCCATGAAATTATCTACTCCAGCCTCTAACATGGCACCGTGCAGTCAATTCAAAAGATTTTCAAGGAAGTTTTATGCAACACAGCAGTATCTGTATTGAGTCTCAGGAGACCTTATGTATTTAGTGCCAAAGTAGTTATCTAACAAAATAGACTGGGCATCAAAGATCCACTTCTGTAGCTGTTTATTTGTTATTTTTGAAAAGCAATTTAACCTTTTCTGAGATGCAGTACCTGCATGGAGGTAAGGGATGACATTTTTGGTCTCTAACAAAGGTGCAGAAGGTGAAGGGTAGGCAGGTTTTTCGGCAGCCCATCAGCCAGTGGTGACTGGTACTCAAAATGTTTTGGGGGGGGGGGGCGCAAACAAACTGAAAAATTCTGAAAGTACAGAAAAAACCCATCAATTGCAGCCTTACTGTGCCTTCAATTGCAGCCACTGTGCCCCATAAAATGCAACCACTTTGACTATCACATGCAACCTCTGTGCCCATCATATGCAGCCTCTGTGCCCATCATATGCAGCCTCTGTTACCCCCCCACTCACTGTCTGACTGTCACATACTTTCCCCATCCTGGTGGTGGGTTGATGGCGGCGAGCTGTGGGACATGCAGCAGGTGATGGCGGTGAGCTCCTGTGTCCTCCATGGTTCTCTGTCCTCCCGTGTGTGGCGCCTGTGACTTTAGACATTCAGGTGATGGGTATTTGATCCGCGCCTCCTGATTGGCTGAGAGGTGGTTCAGTGTTAGAAAAGCAATGATTAATTTACTTTGCTAACACACCTGGGTGGATTCGGAGCGCAGTATATATACCACATATTGTAGATGCTATAACTTCCACACAAACCAATCAATATACACGTAATGTGATTTTTTTTTTTTTTACCAAAGACATGTAGCAGAATACATTTTGGAGAAAATTTATAAACAAAATAGGTTTTTCAAAGAAAAGTATTGTTTTTTTTTTCAAACATTTTGGTATTTTTTCATTCATATAAAATAAAAAATAAAAAACCAGCGGTGATAAAATACCACCAAAATAAAGTTCTGTTTGTGTGTAACAAAAATATGAATTTTATTTAGATACAGTGTTGCATGACCATGTACAGTAATTACCAGTTAAAGTGCATGTAAACTCCATTTATGAAATCTGACCTGGGCACATATATCTGTAGTGTTTACCTATCTCTCTCCGAGGCCCTAAGTCCCGTGTCTTTCTGCTGTTTCGTTTTTCTGTTCTGAACATAATAGAGTTTGACAAGCTCTCCGACAGGAGATAATAGCAGCTGGAAATTTGTGTCGTTGAGGTAATTTAGAGACAGATAAGCAGAGAGCTGGTCTATTCCCAGTTTAGCTCTGCATGTATCTTCATTCCTTTGCCTATGTGGAGGGGGATGTGTGCCTTTCCTCCAATCAGCTCACACACAGTGTATGCCCAGACTCCACTCTCGAAACAGAAAGAAAAATTTCTAACACAATGTGCACTTTCTAAAGAATATAGAAAGTTGAAGACAGCAGATATACATGTAGATGTGTTTAATCTATGTGTATCATCTGAGGTTGTTCACTTCACTGGGTATAGGAGAGGGTTTACATGCAACTTAAAATAGCACAGTGCTAAATAGCAAAAAACTGTCTGGAGCTGAAGTGGATATTTAATAATGTGAACAAAGGAAAGCAAAAGGACAGAGAAGTGCCAAGCCAATCATTTAAACAGCTTAGCAATTTATTCAGTATATAAGTATAAAACAACACTAAAATCTTGTGTGAAAAATATTGGAGCACTTGCATACCTCCGAACTTTTTGGGGTGGGAATAAGGGACACCTATCAGCAAAAAGTATGCAGGCATAGGACACACCCCTTGCCACACCTCCTTTAAGGGAAATCTTACAAAAAACAATATTGGTTAAACCCACAAGTGCTTTTTACTACTACTATTCCTTTATATTGGCTTTTGGAGTTTACAAATGCAGCAATTTGGAAATCAGATGAAAGGTTTAGCACTGGGAAACACTTTTTGATAGAGAAAAAGTGCATTTTTTATACATTTACATTGCAGATTTAGAAACTGTGTAGATAGCTAACCCTTCTCTAAACATCCATTGAGACTGTCCAAAGTTCATCTCAACACGTTAGAAAGATGTGAATTTTGTGACATCAGGAATATGTTAGAAATATGTGATTGTAAGGCCTTGTACTCACGACCGGATCTGTGCGCTGAAAACTGTCTGCCGGACAGTTTCCGGCGTACAAGGCTGATTTTTGTTTGGTTCCGCTGGCTTGTACACACCAGCGGACCAAATTACCGTCGTACCGGAACGCGTGCACGTAAACTACGTACGACGTCACTATAAAGGGGAAGACCAAACTTAATGGCGCCGCCCTCTGTTCCTCTTTTGCTAGTTACAGGTTTTCTCGTGTTAGTGAAGGTTTGGTTAGAGCTGATTCGCGCTTCTCGGTCTCCAGGCTTTGACAGCGTGTATTCACGGGTTCAGTGCGTGTGCTTGCGGTAACGTAGTTGTCATTCGGCTATAGGCTAGCAGGTTGTTTCTGCTTTTGCACTTGCATCCTGTGCGCTCGTATCTGTTTGTCACGCGTTTGTCGCAGGTAGTGCTGGATTTGCGAGTGCTTTCTGTTTGAGTGTGTTCTTGACTGACCAGCCGGCCGGTTTGAAGCCATGATGGAGCAGCAGCGTCAATTTTCGCGAGTTGGTGCTGTTTATGGGATGGCTGCTGGATATGTTCATTTTTCCAGTACTTTGGCCAGAAACAGGGGGCGGAGGCGTTTCTGGACCAAGAATTGGTTGCGCCAGCGTGACCAGTTCTCACATATGCCTCTGCTTAGGGAACTCCAGGAGAATAATCCTAATGACTTTATGAATTTTCTCCGCATGACGGACCCCGTATTCAACAGTCTGCTGGATCTTCTGTCCCCCTATATCACGAGGCAGGACACTGTGATGCGCCAAGCCATCAAGGCCGAGCAGAGGCTTATTGCCACGTTGCGGTACCTGGCGACTGGGAGGAGCCTGCAGGACCTCAAGTTCTCGACAGGCATCTCTCCGCAGGCGCTTGGGGTCATCATACCGGACACGTGTGCTGCCATCATCAAAGTTCTGCATGAGGAGTATATTAAGGTAAGTTTCCTGGCTGTAATAATGTGGCCAACTAACTTTATTTTTAATTTCCCAGATATGCTGTGTGTTTAACTAACGTTCCCTTTTCTCCCTATGCATGTTGATATAAGCTTTACATGTTTTATTCTTGACCTACCTGCATATTTGTCCCTTACCCAATATTAACCTGTCCAGCATGCTATCCTCGGGACAAACCCACCTTGCCATTTTTTCAAACACGACTTTTTGGTTTTTGTGTCCCCCCCCCCCCCTTCAAACTTTTTTAGTCCCCATCAGAGGGCTGTGGAGTCTCTTAATTAAGTGGCCCTATATATTTCATTCCCCAAATTCTCCATGCACATTTTTCAAATGCAATTTTAATACTGTGAATTTTCACAAGGATGCTTGTAGGATGTTTTTGTGCCAAAGTACTAAATCTCTTTTTTTGTTTGTCCCCACAGCTACCCTCCACACCACAGGAATGGCAGTCTGTGGCTTCCCAATTTGCCCAGCGGTGGGATTTTCCAAACTGCGGTGGAGCAATAGATGGGAAACACGTCCGCATTGTGCCCCCACCCCACTCGGGGTCCTACTATTATAATTACAAGGGTTATCATAGTATTGTGTTGATGGCGGTGGTGTCGGCACAGTATGAGTTTCTATATGTGGACGTGGGGAAGAATGGCCGGATGTCTGATGGGGGAGTGTTCGCACGGACTGATTTCTATGATCGTCTCCAAGCTGGTGGTCTGGCATTGCCACCAGATGAAGAGAATGTGGAAGGACTTCCGTTTGTGTTCCTAGCGGACGAGGCTTTCGGGCTTGGTCCTCACCTCATGCGGCCTTTTCCCCAGAGGACCCTCACCTCAGAGAGGAGTGTGTTTAATTTTCGGTTGGCCAGGGCTCGGAGGGTAGTCGAGAATGCCTTTGGGATACTCACCAACCGGTTCCACCTGTTGAGAACATCGATACATCTGGCGGAATATAAATTGGACACCGTTGTATTTGCCTGCTGCATTTTGCACAACTTTTTACGCAGGCACTCCCAGACGTACCTACCCGACATCGGTTCTGAGGCAAGACTACCCTCAGATCCCCTTCCCGGGCTGGACACTGGTCGCGCTGGCTTGGCCCCCCAATCAGCTTGTGAGGTACGCGACAAATATGTTGAGTACTTCATGGGTCGGGGGGCCATTGCTATGCCAGATCATATTTCTTTCTAATTCGGCCCCCAAAGAAAGGAATATTCTCACAACTAATAAATAATTAGACCATTGGACTTTATACAGTTGTTTGTCATTAATGCTTTTTCTCTTTTTATCTGTCTTCCTGGTTCTCTAACTAACTTCTTCAATTTTAGTGCATAATTGATTTCTCCACTTTTAGTAAATAACCACATTTGCACAGTATTCACTCATCTACAAACAGGGTATTGAGTCTAGAAATAAGAAGCAACTCCATTTTGAAAATTTAGAGGTCAAGTTTTTTAATTTTTGCTTGTTCATGACCACAAAAATAATTTTTTTTTTTTTCATTACTCCCTGCTTTTGTACTTAGGAGTCTACAATATTTTTTTTTTTTTTTTTCAGGTAATTCAACAAAAAATATTATGAAGATTATACATTTTTTAACAAGTTCACAGTTTTGTTTATCAAATATAGTTCGATTTATTGTTTACATATATATATATATATATATATAGAATATTTTTGGTGGGGTGTTTACCGCCTTTGTATTTTTTCTTCTCTGCATATTTTTTATGCCCAAAAACATATATTTTTTTTATTATAGTTTTTTTTTTTTTCAATTTTTTTGTGTGTTTTTAAATACGAATATTTGTTGTGGAGATTTAGGAGTCAAATCTCGACTTCACTAAATTCAGTGATTAGAGAGATTTATAATTCTATATATATATCTTTTTTATTTTTTTGGGTGTTTATTCTTTATGGTCTAAACTTTATAGTATCCAAAAATGTACAACATGGACAAAAACTAAAAAAAATATATTATAAAAATATAAAAATTCACAACAGCAGTCAGTCATGGTGTGCTTTCACACTGGAACACGCCAAAATTTGAAGATACACACATTCAGTGCAAACTCGCCAAATGTCATTGGTTCAACAGACAAATGGCCACATGTGCTATCTGACATCATGGGTGATCAATGTCTGTGTTTTGTGGGAGCAAACCCTTCCTCTCAACTACTTGAGGATGGAGGAGGGGGTTGGACCCACAAAGCACAGACACTAGATATTCTGTGATGGCAGATAGCACATGTTGGCACACTGTGTGTGTATCTTCAAATTTTGGCGTATTCATTATTAAAACAGTAAAAATGTTTGTGGGGGCGGGGGATGGGCGGGGGGTGTTTCAGTCTTTGACACGGCCCATCATGTCAATAATATTTTTAAAATTAGATTCGATGACCATCATTCTTTGCCGCATATTGTCCATTTCCGTGCTGCACTCCAAAAGGACATTTGTTACATTCTGTTCCATGACAACCATCCTTTCACGCATATTGTGCATTTCAGTGCTGCACTCCATTACCTGTTGAATAATTATAGCAGCACTTGCACGTGAAAATATTGACACACCATCCTCCTCCCCTAAAAAATAAAAAAATTGTCATTTCCAAAATTATTTTTTGATGAGGCCTATCTACATATGTTTTTTTTTATCAAGCTAGGGTGACACTGACCTGATGGGCTTCTCCTTTCCACCTCTTCGACATCTTCTATCACTCCTCCTTCTTCCACCACCTCCCCATCATCTTCTATCACTCCTCCTTCTTCCACCACTTCCCCACCATCTTCGACTCCTCCTTCATCCATCAATCCACCTTCTTTCAATTCGCCAAATTGTTCTTCCGCCACTTGCCCTTCATCTGCTATAAATTCTAAGTCCAAAATTACTTCTTCCTCCTCTCTTCCTTCCTCCTTTCTTCCTTCCTCCTCTCCTTCCACATCCTCTTCTCCTTCCACATCCTCTTCTCCTTCCACATCCTCTTCTCCTTCCACATCCTCTTCTCCTTCCACATCCTCCTCCTCCTCCACATGTTGAGATGGAAGATTTTGGCCTTGTCTGGCCCTCTCTGCCTCCTCCAAATGCTGGCGACTTCTTTCCCCTTAAATAACAACAAAAAAAATGTAGACTCATCAGCACACAGATATTGGAGAGCATAAATCGCACACATTGCTTAGAAGAGGCTTTCATTTAGTTACTTTTATCTTTCACCAAACCTACATTTTGGAATTACTTCTATGGCAAGCTCTGATCCTGCCCCTTTTTAGCAAAGTGACACACATGGATGTCCCCCCTAAACTGTATTTCTAGGAGACCCTACCAAAACCCATTTTTGATTTGGGGAGACACAGGTGCTCTGCATTGCAGATGTGAAAACATCTGCTTTATTACCACTGTTTTTAGAATGAATCCTGTTTGCCTTTCCCATTCTCCTAATTCTATTTTGTAGAACTAGCTTTTACACAATGTTTACAAACAAAGTTTTTGGCCAGTGAGCCATGTCCAGGTGTGTTGTTCCTGGAATAACCGAGCCTTTCTGAGAAACTATGTGATGTTACGTGGTTTACTAAGAACACTATTTGTAAATATGTAGTTATTTATGTCATAAAAAATAAATGACAACATGTCTTTTAAATTACAAGCAGGCCAAGGAGGCAGATGGTGAAATATACATGGCAACACATTCTTGCAGACTATCAACCCCCCCCCAACCCCAAAATATATTTACTTACTTTTACGCAGAATTTTAAGGATCTTCTTCATCTGATGTGGCTCCCTCAATTTTAAGTCTGACCAGCGTTTCCTCAGCTGTTCCTTGGACCTGGTGATCCCAAACATCCTCTGCATTCTCCTCGCCACCTTGTCCATAATATGTGCCTTTCGGCGGTTAGGGGTCTTGTATGGCCCTAATTCACCATCATAGTCCTTCCTCCGCATGATGGAAACTAACTCCACCATTTCCTGGAACCGCATATTAGTGGCTTTGTATCTTCTTTGCCTTGATCGGGACGTCCCTGCCTCTGTCCCTTCACTTGTGGCATGAGAGCATCGTGCCCGCTCGTGTGACATCGCCATCTTTCCTTTCCCACAGAGATTATGGGCGGGGAAAAGATGAATTGTTATGCCATGGGCGGAGAAGAGGGCGGCGTTTAATACATACGCGGAGTGTAGAGAATGCAAACAACGTGTTTACGTAGGTTACGCGGAGAATCTTCGAGCGCATCCAGAACATACACAGTTAACGCCATATTTCCTAAACACATTGATTAGGGGCCTAGCAAAGGTGACGAGGGCGGGGTTTAATAAATACGCGGAGTGTTTAAAAGGTGCACGCCGTGATTACGCATCTTACGCAGTAATTAGGCGAGCGTGAGAAACGAGGAGCGAGAGACAGGAAGGTAAGGAAATTAAAAATGGGATCAGCAGAGGCCTAGAAAATGTAGACACATGGGATGGGGGTTTGGGCTGTTGGTTGCACCCTTTTTAAGCTCTTCTGTCTATGGGGTACCACAATGTTATTTTGGTATCCAAATGCTTTTGGACACCTCACAAAATAGAGATGTGAACAATGCTGTACCTCATTGACAAGTTTTTGAATGGTGTATTCAGATCAGGCAAAGTATTGTTCAAGTGTTGGTTGTACAGAGGTCATTAGGAAGTGTCTTTTATGTCATCCATTGTCAGGGGCATGAGATTTACACATGAAAGAGTGCGTAGATGAATACTGTCATTTGTAATCCTTGTTTATTTTTCTATATTAAAAATAGTTACTGCAATGTTAACAATGGCTCTGCATCTAGCAAATCAATGTTTGGTACAACCAATGCGGCCGAGCTGCCAATCATTGTTTAAACAAGAGAGACTGTGTTTGTAATTAGATATAGGTAATAAATTTGAAGACACATATTATATCAAGGTCAACGCTGATCCTTTTGAATATTTATTTTTCTTTGGTTTATGTTTTGCGAATATAGACTCAAAAAGAAATATCATATTTCATAACGGGAAATGGACCAACTACAAACCAAGGAAGCTATAGAGGCCTTACTCCAAAAATATCAGGACACGCCCATCCTGTGGAATTCCAAACACGCGTTATATTGCAATAAAGATGTACGAGCGGCAGCACTAGAAGAGCTAGCAAACTATATGCAAACATGGGTGCCAGGATGCACTGCCAACATGGTGAAGGATAAACTTGCCAACCTGAGAAGCACATACAGAAGAGCATATAAAGCTAATAAAAGCAAAAAATCGGGAGCAGCAGCAACACAAGCAAAGGAACCCAAACTGTGGTATTACAAACAGATGGCTTTTTTGTGGGACGAAATGGAAGGCAGGAAAACGATGTCGAGTCTTGCTTCCAACCTTTCCTCCATGCTACCTTCCAGCGGACATTCCCCAGATGACCACAGCCCTGCAGAGTCGGAGGAAGAGGGCCTGGCTGACAGAGATGCAGATCTGCCACCCTTCGATGAGGAGGTATAGTAGTTTCCTCTATATTTCTGGCGTAAAAAATTATTGGTGGATTAATGAGTTGATATTGTAAAAGAAAAGCCAAGCTGGGAAAAAGCACAAAAAAAGGTGTACAGACAAATAGGTGTCAGGGATGACAACTGCAGGGGTCAGAAGTAGAGTGTATTCAAGTAATAATGAACAGAAAATACTAAACGAAAAACATGAAAATGAGTGTGGTTTTATTTAGCGAAATTGTAAAAAATGTCCTTTTTTTTCCACACAGGAAGAAGAGATCAGCCAGGAGGTGGCAGATCCTCACGTGTCTGTCAGCCAGGAGGAGGCCGGGGTCAGTGGCAGCCAGGAGGAGGCCGGGGTCAGTGGCAGCCAGGAGGAGGCCGGGGTCAGTGGCAGCCAGGAGGAGGCTGGGCCCAGTGGCCTGCAGCAGGTCCCCCCGGCCAGGAGAACCACCACCAGCCAGTCTTCTCCCCCCCAGGTGAGGCCATCAGGCCGAAGGAGGCAGTTGAGGCCTGTGGAGGAGGCAAGCCTCCGCATGATACAGGAGGCAAGCGCCATCATGAGGGCCCCCCTCAACCCCACAGAGGCCTTCAGTGCCTCATTGGCCCACGATTTGAATGAAGGGGAGGAGGACCAGAGAAGACTGGCAAAGGCCCTGATGAACCAGGTCCTTTGGTGGATGCAGAAGGGCCTGCTGACCCCAGACACTGGGCTATGTGACCCGGCCCGGCTTGCGGAACACCATCCTCCTGCTGCCACATCGACCCCACCTGCAAGAGCCCGTGTTAGATCCGCTGGAAGGCTGCCTGGAGGGAAGGCTGGAAAGAGGAGGAAACGTTGATTCTCTGCCTTCCATTTCCTTCCACATAAAGGACATATTGTTTGGACTACCACAGTTTGGGTTCCTTTGTTTCTGTGCTGCTGCTTCATATTTTTGTGTTTGGCTCCTGAGGCTTGGAAGTTTATCCTTCACCATGTTGGAAATGCAAGTTTGCATATAGTTTGCTATCTATTCTAGTGCTGCCGTTCTGTTTATTTTTTGTGATGACATTTGCCTAAATAAAAGGCTTTTTGCTTTCATTTGAAAACATGTCTATTGTTTGTTAGTTATACTGTGGGGATTATTAGGCAGCAAACCTTTAATAAATATACAATGGGTCATTTACAAAGGACACACTCCTTGGGGGGGGGGGACATTTGGTGTGCCAACATGGTTCAATATTCTCAAATGAAACACAAAAAAAAAAAAAAAATAACAAACAAAAAAAACATGTAAAAAAAAATTAAACAAAATGGTGACATAACTAGAAACAACAAAAAAAAATAAAAAGATGCACATTCCTTTACAAAAATGACTACTATAAATTATGGAGGACCACCAACCAAAACACACGTCTGGCATAGAAAACCTTATTAAAGGATTACATCACAAGCAAGAAATGTGACATTTCAGTATGGGACAACTCTATTGAAATTGCATCAGCAAGAGAACGGGGTTATTCTAGCAAGAGAAGAATTAATAAAACGAGGCAAGAAACTGTGGTTTAGTGCGCCTTTTTAAGACATTGTTCTCTTGCTAGAATAAAAGGTTTCTAATGACGAATGTGCCATATCCCAAACAAACGCGAGTTTTACCTGAACGAGCGCTCCCGTCTCCTCATTTGGACTGAGCATGCGCAGGGTTTTTGTACGCTGCTTTTGTGTACAGACGACCGAACATGTCTGACGGACACGATTCCAGCAGACTGTTTTAAAGCAAGACCAGGAAACAGTTGTTCGTTGGAAAACGGTCTGGCCGACGAATGTTTGCTGGAATCCTGTCCGTTACTGCCTACACACGACCGAACATGTCCGCTGAAACTGGTCCGCGGACCAGTTTCAGCAGACATGTTTGGTCGTGAGTATGGGGCCTAAGTCATACAAAGTATATATAATATTTTAGGTCACGGAGATGATTATAAGTTTAGTATCTGTGGACAACTTTGGTATAAGAAAAAAATATATAAAAGTTGTGATTATAAGTAGAAATGTTTTAAAAACGAATTAGCATTATGAAAGACACATAGGGCCAGATTCACGTATCTGGGCGTATCTTTAGTTGGGCGTAGCGTATCCTATTTACGCTACGCCGCCGCAACTTAGACAGGCAAGTGCAGTATTCACAAAGCACTTGCTCCGTAAGTTGCGGCAGGGTAGCGTAAATGGGCCGGCGTAAGCTTGCGTAATTCAAAGTTGGCTGGTAGGGGGCGTGTTGTATGGAAATGAATCGTGACCCCGCGTAAATGACGCACCCAATGAACGGCGCATGCGCGCGCAAGCTCAGTATCACGTCGAATTTTCTCCCAAACTTACGCCGGCTCAATGTTTAGTCGACGTGAACGTAACCTACGCCCATCCCCATTCACGGACGACTTACGCAAATGACGTAAAATACGAAGCTGTTCCGACGTTTTCCGATGTCCATACCTTAACATGACTTACCCCTGCTTTATGCATGTGTCTTTCCTAGAGAGACCACTTTATAAGATATACATTTATTTATAGATACAGAACCATTTTATGTGATGGTGATTAATCAAAATGATACTGAGCGTATTTTATATTAGACCGGTTACCAGAATACTCAAAGATATATATTCTTCTCACTATTATACAAACTAATACACATTATGAAAATGGAACACATCATTTAAAAGATAATTCAGAACACATGTTTCTGCTCTCAGACACACCCTAGTGGTTAAAGGTGATATTACCTAAAACTCACTGAACTCCCTGGAAAGTAAATGATTAGGCGTTGCTTACCAATGAAAAAGAAGCCATACCCTTTGGGCAGAGCTTATTATAATTTTTATGATCTTATTCTCTGAGATAGTATTTAGAGACAAGAAAAATGTTATGACAGGACTGACACTGACACTCACACACACTCACTTGGCTTTGTCTTTTTTTTTTTTAGGAGATTACCACATGCAACAAACATCTCCTGGCTGAACAGGTGCTTTGAATCAGCAAAAAAAAAAAACACATTTGCGCATAAGTATGATGACCCGGCTCAGGTGGGACTGGTGATCCACTTCACCAGGGGTATTGCTTCAGGCTTTGCTGCCCTCTAGGACTGGGGGTGTCTTTTGAAATTTCTAGAAAATGGAAAGAAAAGACGGCGCACCAGCCTAGTTTATTGTCCCACATTTATTAAAGATAAAAAAAAAAGTTTTCATATGGAAAACAGTTGACAAAATAGAACTGCTCACATGTGTCAGATGGCTAGGTGGGTTAAAGAGTGAGCAGTTTCTCCTGAGTCAGGGACTACCTTTAGGATCTATGTAGGCATCTCTCCTTGTCTTTAAGCTCAGAAGAAGCCTAAGAACACCTTAAAGCGGAGCTCCACCCTCCACCTCCACTCCCGCTCATCGGAACCCTAAAGACAGGTATTTGCACCCACTTCCGGCCACACAGTCTGCAGATAGACTGCGGGAAGGACGTCAGATCCCCCCCCCCCCCCATCGTTGTGTTCTGGGAAACACAGAGCTCCCAGAACACAGCGGGAACCAGTCAGCACGGCGCAGCACGACTCGCGCATGCACCGTAGGGAACCGGGCAGTGAAGCCGGAGCGCTTCACTTCCTGGTTCCCTCACCGAGGATGGCGGTGGGGGCAGCTCTGCTGCGAACGGCGCTGGACTCCAGGGCAGGTAAGTGTCCTAATATTAAAAGTCAGCAGCTGAAGTATTTGTAGCTGCTGTTTTTTAATATATTTTTTTTTCAGGGGACATCCGCTTTAATAGCTGGATTCAGGTAGGCGGGCGCATAGTTGCGGCGGCGTAGCGTATGGCATTTACACTACACCGCCGTAAGTTTGCAAGGCAAGTACTGTATTCACAAAGTACTTGCCTGCAAAGTTATCTAGTGATTTACATATTCTACGCCGACCGCAATGGAAGCGCCACCTAGCGGCCAGCCTAAAAATTACACTTTAGGATACGACGGTGTAAGACACTTACGCCGCTCGTATCTTAGCCTAATTTAAGCGTATCTGGTTACCAGAATACGCTTAAATTTGCGTTGGCGGAGATTCAGACTTAGGCTGGCATATCAGTAGATCTGCCAGTAAGTCTATCTGAATCTGCCTATAAGAGTGTACACTGCTTCATGTAGTCTTTTGAGAGAACCTGAAACTGTTGAATTGTGTGGGGGGGGGGGATGAAAGATGTTCTGACACTGTCTAGGGATAATACTCTGGTTCCCTGTTGATGAGAAAGATGAGTAAAGTTTGTTTTGCAGCAGTTTCAGTGTATGAGCCTCAAGTTATTCCAGTCATCAGCCTGTGCAAGTGAGAGTATCCTGGATGCACCGATGAAAGAGAAGTCTTAAAAGATCTCTTTGTACTAGGCTCCAACAAGCCCTTTCCCTCTAGTCTTGGCAACAACTTCCTACATCAAAATGCCATACCATAGACACAATGATAGTATGCTTTCAGCTGCAGAACCTGCCTACAGCTGCTACAACTTGACTGTTTTAAAGCTAAGCAGACATAAGCGTCTAGTTCTAGTACAACAAAAGATATAATATTTTCTGTTGTTCAAATGATCATGAAGCACGCACTTAAGTGCCTATGTGCTTTATAACCATTAAATTCTCACACAGGAGAATAACTGTTTCTGATACTTAGCCAATGTCTATCTTCAGAACAGTTATAGTTGATATCATCTATTCAATGCTACAAATACACCGCCTGGTGGAAGCTTCTATGAATATTGAAACTTTTCATAGCTTCAATGGGTTTACATACCTAGGGCCAGATCCACAAAGAACTTACGCCAGCGTATCTATTGATACGCCGCGTAAGTTCTAGGATGCGCCGTCGTATCTTTGTTTTGTATCCACAAAACAAGATACGACTGAATGTGGGCTCAATCCGACAGACGTACATCTTAGTATGCCGTCGGTTCTTAGGTGCATATTTACGCTGGCCGCTAGGTGGCGCTTCCGTTTATTTCCGCGTATAGTATGCAAATTAGCTAGATACGCCGATTCTCAAACGTACGTCCACCCGGCGCATTTTTTTACATCGTTTACGTAAGGCTTTTTTCGGCGTAACGTTACCCCTGCCTCTATGAGGTGTACGCAATGTTAGGTATGGACCTCGGGACAGCGTAAAATTTTCCGTCGTTTACGTCGTTTGCGTAAATCGTTCGCGAATAGGTCTTTGCGTAAGTTACGTTCACGTCGTCTAGGCATTGAGCGGGCGTAATTTAATTTGAAAATTCGACGTGATACTGAGCATGCGCGCATGCGCCGTTCGAAAAAAGTGTAATTTACGTGGTGTCATGCTTAGTTTACATAAAACACGCCCCCTGTTACTCATTTGATTTAGGCGCGCTTACGCCAGCACATTTACGATACGCCGCCGTAACTTACGGCGCTAATTGTTTCTGGATAAGGAAACTACGCTCTAAGTTACGGCGGCGTAGTGTATCTGAGATGCGCTACGCCCGCCTAAATATACGCCCGTTTTTGTGGATCTGGCCCTTAGTTTTCTGTAATGAGCAGGATTACATGACCATTCACTGACATTTGGCAGTAACGTTCATCTTCAGTTTAATATCAGTAAATGCTTAAAGGTAAAAGTTAACTGATTCCTTTTAAAAATGATTACAAATAGATAAAAATCAATCATATAATGTGCCTGCAGGTTAGTTTCACTTTTAAACTGGTTTCATGTTCCTGTGAACTAGAGAGACACACAGAACAAAAACAAACAAATCCAGGGCAGTGTTTTGTTTTTAAAATGAATCTGATTGGTTCTGTTAAGTTTTAGTCACACAGTAATGACAGCTTAGACCACCGTGAAAAGCTCCCAGTACTGTGGTTATAAGGAAACAGACAACCAGGAAGTGTGGAGATCAGAGAAGAATTACAGCAACTTCAAAGCAAAAACGAGCAATGAGGTCATGAAACCAGTACTGCAGTAAGGTAAAGGTAAAAAAATTCCTTTAGTGATCCTTTAAAGTGCTTGCAAAGGCACACGTTTTTTTTACCTTCATGCATTCTACAACATAGAGAGGCAAGTACAGTATTCTCAAAGCACTTGCTCCATAAGTTACGTCGGCGTAGCGTAAATGGGCCGGCGTAAGCCCGCCTAATTCAAATTAGGAAGGCAGTTCCGACGTCCATACCCTAACATGACTTAGACCAGCTATTTGGTGGTTTATCTTTACGCCGGAAAAACGTCTTACGTAAACAACGTAGATTACAGCGACGGGCGTAAGTACGTTCGTGAATCGGCGTATCTAGGTCATTTACATATTCGACGCGTAAATCAACGGAAGCGCCCCTAGCGGCCAGTGTAAATATGCACCCAAGATACGACGGCGTAGGAGACTTACGTCGGTCATATTAAGCCAGAATTCAGGCGTATCTAGTATTGAGAATACATCGCATAGATACGACGACGCATCTGTACACTTACGCTGCGGTGTAAGTCTTTCTCAATCTGGCCCATATTGAGTAAATACAAACATAGCAGATAACTGAACAATTGAGAAACGTGCGTAGTGTGTTGAACAACAATGATTAAAGGCGCATACATATATAAATAAATATGTGAATAGCTGGATATTGCCCTGATGCATTTTTAACCCCATCCCATGACGGTGTGGGCAATGCGACCCATCCAGTGGTGTAAAAGATGTGAATGTGCACAAAAAGTGCATAATAGTGGAAAAAACATTAATAAAACAGCTGGCTGGAGCAGGAGTGAAGTGCTTCAGTGAAGGGATAAAGAAAATGTATTAGAGTATACAAAAGCAGATTGCATGAAGTACACATTATCAAAGAGAATAAAAAAATAAAATAAATAAGAGTAATAATGAGAGTAAATGATAATTATGAATATAAATGTGGAAATGGAGAATACACTTCTACATTAAATGACTAATAGGTGAAAAAAGTGATAAAATATATGAAATTAATGAAAATTAGAACAAGGGTGTGGTCTAGGGTTAATAGAGGCCTATCCATAGGGTGTGATACATATTCGATCATTTTTTTTCTTCTCAAACGTCCTTGATATTTAGGTATTGTTTTTTCTGTCTCTGCGTATTTCAGAGCACCTACCACATGCCCAGGAGGCTGGTTAGGTATAAAGCGTTGTACACTCCCTACCCCACTATCAGTGGCTGGATCGACGTATTTTTCGAGATTCGATTGATCCGTAAGTTTAAAACTATTTTTTGTTTTGAATGTTTCTACACGGCTGTTTTTATGTAGATACTAAGTATGGGTGCCTCCTGAAATGCAATTTCAGAATGTCTGTTGCGTTCTTTGAGAATTATTTACTTCACAGTACCTGCAGCTATAGTATTATCACTGGAACAGGGAGGGAAGTTAAAAGAGTTGTAAAGGAATTTTTTTTTTTTTTTTTTTGCTGAAATTACTGTTTACAGGGTATAGAGACATAATAGTTAACTGATTCCTTTTAAAAATGATTAAAAATAGATAAAAACAATCATATAACGTACCTGCAGTTTCTAGTTTCGTTTTTGCATGTTGTTTCCTGCTTCTGTGATGTACAGAGCCACAGAGCCAATACAGGGCTGTCATGGTTTGGAAAACGAAACTGATTGGTGCTGTGGGGTTTTAGACACACAGTAATCACACCTCCTTGATTAGTGACCACAGAGAGAAAGCTCCCAGTACTGTGGTTATCAGGAAACAGACAACCAGGAAGTGTGGAGATCAGAGAAGAATTACAGCAACTTGAGAGCAAAAACGAACAATGAGGACATGAAAACAGCACTGCATTAAGGTAAAGGAAGCTATTAAGATAAAAAAAAAAACTTCCTTTACAAACCCTTTAACTGGATAGGCTGCACATAGGGTGCATACCTCAAAATTTTTGAGATGGGAATGAGGGACACCTATTAGTAAAAGTATGTAGGCATAGGACACACCCCTCTGACACACCTCCTTAAAGGAGAACTGTACAAAAAATTGGTTGATTAAACCTACTATATATTCATTTATGAGAGCGTACACACATTGTTTTTTTGGGACTTCCTTGGGTTTACAAACTTTTTATGTGTATATCACATGCTAACATTATTTCAATTAGCACTCATCACTTGTACTTGTAATTGCTTGGGAATTGCGTACCTATTCTTTGTATGTACTGGCAATGACTGCCTTAAGCCTGGAACCCATAGACATTACCAAAGACTGGATTCCTCCTTTCTGATGCTTTGCCAGGCTCTAGCTGCAGCTGTCTTAAGTTGTTCTTTGTTTGTGGGTCTTTCTGCCTTTAGTTTTGCTTTCAACAAGTGAAATGCATATTAAATTGAGTTGAGGACAGATGATTGCCTCTGCCATTACAGAATATTCCACTTCTTTTTATTCAAAAGCTCCTGGGTTGCTTTTGCAGGTCATGTTTTTTTGTCATTGTTCATCTGTACTGTGAAGCGCCGTCCAATCAACTTTACTGCATCTGACTGAATCTGGGCTGACAGTGGATCTCTAAAAACTGCATAATTCACCCAGCTGCTTCTGTCACATCATCAATAAGCACCAATGATCCAGTGCCACTGGAAGCCATGCATGCCCTTACCACCACACTGACTTCACCATGTTTTACAGATGACGTGGCGTACTTAGGATCATGAGCTGTTCCAAATCTTATCCACACATTTTTCTCCCCGTCATTCTGGTACAGATTAATCTTACTTTCATTCGTCCAAAGAATGCTTTTCCAGAACTGGTCTGGCTTTTTAAAGTTTTTTTTGGAAAAGTCTAATTTGGCTTTTCTATTCTCCAGGCTTATGCATGGTTTGCACCTTGTGGTGAACCCTCTGTATTTGCAATTGTAAAGTCTTCTTTTGATTGCAGACTTTGACAATGATACACCCACCTCTTGGAGAGTGTCATTTACTTGTCTGGATGTTGTGAACGGGTTTTTCTTTACCACAGAGAGGATCCTGCGATCATCCACCACTGTTGTCTTCTGTGGACGCCCAAGCCTTTTTATGTTGCCGAGCTCACCAGTGCGTTCTTCCTTCCTCATAATGTACCAAACGGTTGATTTGGCCATTCCTAATGTTGTTGCTATCCCTCTGATGGATTTGTTTTTGAAGCCCTACAATAGCCTGTTTCATGTGCATGGACAGCTCCTTTGAACGCACAATGTAGATTCAAAGCAATAGATTCCAAATGCAAATACCACACTTAGAATCAACTCCAGACCTTTTACCTGCTTAATTTATTAAGAAATAACGAAGGAGTAGCCCACACCAAGTTTTGATTCAATTGTTCAATTACTTTTGGTACCCTTGAAAAAGGGGGATGGCAATTCTTAAGAGCTGTAATTCCTAACCCCCTCCTCTGGTTTGGATGTACATACTATCAAGTTAAACCAGAGAGTGTGCACTTTCAGCCCATATCCATTATATAACTATAGGTTGAATATATTTTGGTAAATACCTGAAAAAACTAGAATTGTACCTGTGTCCAAATATATATGGACCTACTGTAACTGTTTTAAAATATATTCAGCTTGCGCCTTATTTTATTTGTAACTTTACTGAAGCTTTGGGGTCCTGCATTTACTACTTATGTTTTTCCTGGGAATGCATGAGTTTTCAAACTTCTTAACTTTTCCCCTAATGGTACTGAACATTAACCGCTACTGCATACGTTTTGCCCCAATTAAACAGGTTCTTTTTAAAAACTCCAGTTCATTTCTAAAGATTACATAACCTTATCTGAGGCCACTCTATCAGCTACACTAACATATTCCATAGATATACAAAGTGATGCAAAGTTGAAGCCTAACTCATGGTTTTGTGTTACATTAACCACCTCAATACCACTGTACGTATACTGTATATACGGCCTCGTATTGAGTTATTTTTTTAGATATGATGATTCTCTTTCTATTCAAAATAAAATAAAAGTGATACACACAGCTATATAGTTGTTGGATCACTTTTACAGGTGGCAGAAGGTCCCCCCACACTGCTGCCTTTTCCGGGGGTTACCGTCTCTCTTTTGTGGTGTTAGAAGCCAGAAGCGATGAGGGTTTCATCACTTCTGGTTTCAGTATGTTTGTGTTGATAAACAGTTACCGGCTTGTACAGCATCTGATCAAGCCGATCTTGGTTTGATCAGATGCTTTGGAGACCAGAGGAGATAAATAAAATAAATAATATATATATATATATATATATATATATATATATATATATATATATATATATATATATATATTTAAAGCTCCCATCCCCCTGTGCTCTTATGCAAATGAGAATGTGTATGTAGGTCCTGCACACATATGTATAGTGCCTTGAAAAAGTCATACCCCTTGAAATTTTCCATATTCTGTCATGTTACAACCAAAAACATAAATATGTTTTATTGGGATTTTATGTGATAGACCAACACAAAGTGGCACATAATTGTGAAGTAGAAGCAAAATGATAAATGGTTTTCAAAATGTTCTTACAAATAAATATCTGAAAAGTGTGGCATGCATTTGTATTCAGCCCTCCTAAGTCAATATTTTGCAATTACAGCTACAATTCTTTTTGGGTGTATCTCTACCAACTTTGCACATTTAGAGAGTGACATTTTTTACCAATATTCTGTGCAAAACAGCTCATGCTCTGCCAGATTGGATGGAGAGCATCTGGGAACAGCATTTTTTCAAGTTTTGCCACAGATTCTCATTTGGATTTAGGTCTGGACTTTGACTGGGCCATTCTAACACATGAATATGCTTTGATCTAAACCATTCCACTGTAGCTCTGGCTGTATGTTTAGAGTCGTTGTCCTGCTGGAAGGTGAACCTCTGCTCCAGTCTCAAGTCTTTTGCAGACTCAAAGTGGTTTTCTTCGAAGACTGCCCTTTATTTGGCTCCATCCATCTTCCCATCGACTCTGACTCATTGCTGGTACATGGATTCCTCTCCCTCTTCATCTTAGAAACTGAATACCAAAACCTAGAGAACGCTGCAAAAACTGTTTTCTCCACTCCACATCTGCACCCTGAGCCAATGTGCACACCCTGTGTCCTTTGGCTCAGTGGCTCGCAACGTCAGTCCCCAACAGGTTGTGTTTTCAGGTTTTCCTTTAACCTAATAATCAGAGTCAGTGGCTTGATATTTTGCACAGCTATTTTATCTAAGAGAAATTCCCAAACATGGCCTGTTGGGGATACTTGAGGACTGAGGTTGAGAACCACTGCTTTAGCTGACCAAGAGTCTCGTCCTGTTACAATATGCATATACAGTATATATTCTTTTTGCATTACCCCCTAGATAAAAGTGCTGTATGTAGCAAGGGAAAAACATTTTCAAATTGAATGCCCATAGTTCAAACTGAATTCAACCTATATCACTTAAAAAATTAACTGTCTATGGCACATTTACCAGTCCTAGGGACAACACATATCCCATAGCATATGCGTAGAAGTACAATGGCAGCAAATGTCTGTGTATGAAGTCAGCCTTCAACTGCTTATATTGACCCCCTAAACACTATAGAAAATTCTGGTCCAATTTTAGGTGATCAAATCACCCCACTATCCAAAATCTAAAGGGATCAAATAATATGTTTTTTTTTTATATAACAGCTAGGACTATATATCCCAGCATGGGACTACATATCCCAGCATGACTACACATATGGTTTGAACTCAAGATATGATGCAGACTTGTTTCTCATTTAGTTTATGTGGCAGAACCTTTTTGTCTTGTCTTACACACTTTGTTATTTCCTATTGTTGAGATCGGGGTAGTAAATTAAAATTCAAGGAGTCATTAAAAAAAAATTCCGTCCGAGGTCTTAATCACAAGTCTGTGCCATGAAAGATTGTACGCATCTTCTTTCACTTTTTGGTTCTTTGGTGCTTTTCTTACGGTTTCCTCCACATGCTCTGGCAATACTCTGTGAATGTAAATGTTCCGAATAGCGTTGTCACGGTCTGGAGTCAGGCTCAGAGGCCAATTGCTATAGCAGTGACAGAACAGGTATACAGGCAGTAGAGTAGTCCAGGAACAGGCCGAGGGTCAAACACAGGTGGTTGCAGATTGGGATCAGGCAATAGAGAAGTCCAGGAACAGGCCGAGGGTCAAACACAGGTGGTTGCAGATTGGGATCAGGCAATAGAGAAGTCCAGGAACAGGCCGAGGGTCAAACACAGGTGGTTGCAGATTGGTATCAGGCAATAGAGAAGTCCAGGAACAGGCCGAGGGTCAAACACAGGTGGTTGCAGATACAATGGCAGCAGAGCAGACAAATCGCAAGGCACTGGCTGGGAAGGCACAATAACCTGGCAAAGAGGAAGTGCAGAGACAAGGCTTTTATAGGAAGTCTGTGGGAGGAGCAAGGGGTTCAAGGTTCAATGCAATCAAGACACAAGGCAGGAATGTTCAATGGATCAGATGGGTTTGTCCAGCAGATCAGACAGGGAGCTGTCCAGCATCCCAGATAGCTCAGTGAGAAGGTTCACTGCCAGACACAGATGAGGTCCCAGGTTCAAGTCCAGGTCCTGACAGTACTCCCCTCCTCTCAGGACGTCCTAGGACTTGGCTTGTGAGGAAACCTCTGGTGGAATACTTTTGTTAATCTAGGGAGTGAACCTTATTATTGCTTCAGAAGTTCCTGCCCGGGAGATTCTCCTTGCTTGCAAGGCTTTTTCAAACATCTCCAGCTCCTGCTTACGGATAAGGGTGCCATTCGAGGCATACATACAGTCAGGTGGTAGAACTTCTTTGGCAGGACAGGAATTAGTGATGAAACCAGACATTACGGAAGTGGTGACGGTATCAGGAACAGGCGTTTTCTTAAGAAGTAGCGAAGATGTTTCTGGAGCAGGAGGTGGTTCTTTGGCAGGACAGGGTGATGTTACTGTATTTACCACTGTGGAGTGTGGGTTGACTACTGGAACTGATCTGTTGTCAGGAAGATGCATAGTTGCCTTTAGGCCAGATGGTAGGGGTTTCACAGGGGTATTGGTTGCAGGTTCAAGAGGGGCACTGGTATCGTTGACCACCGTAGTCTGGGAACCCACTTGTGCCATCGAACACGGACAGGCCTTAAAGCAACCTTGGCAGTTCACAGGCCGAACAGCAGGGATAGCATGATGAGTCCCAATAGTACACACTTGAAGAACCTTTGGTCGAGGTGGGCGAGTTGGGCAGAGGGAGATAAGGTGACCTCTTTCTCCACAATAGAAACAAAGGCCATAGCCTCTCCTCCGCTCTCTTTCACCTTTAGACAGCTTGGTCTGGATGACCCCGATCTCCATTGGTTCCACATCTTCCAGGATAGGTGTGTGCATATCCACAGGAATGCCAAGGCTTTGTGGTGTTAGGGCTTCACGGCTTGGCACATACTGGGATGGCTCAGAGTCGTATGTGTACCGGGTATTCCTGTCCCTGGGTTCCCGTAGGCCACATGAGCTAGGAGCAGACTTGGGAACCCTGGTTTTCTTGGCAACAGTACAGTGAGAGTCCAGAGCTAACATAAATGCTTCCCAGCTGTCCAAGACTGGACTCCTTTCCTGTAGTACCTGATGAGCCCATGCTTTGATTGGTCCAGTGAGCAGGTTGATAGTAGCGCGAACCTTTATATAATCGGTGGCATAGGTCCTAGGCTTAAGAGCAAACAACAGCTCGCAATCCACCTTGAAGCACAAGAATGATGCACGGCTACCATCAAACCTCTCTGGCATCACCACAAATGGCTCAGGGCATGCTGGTTCCAGGGCTGGGCCTACTGTACCTTTCAGTAACAGAACTTCTTGCTGGAGCTCCAAAAGTTGCTGCCTGAGAGGAGCCACAGCCTTTGCTATAGCGGCCTCCATGTTTTAGGCCAGGTTATTCTGTCACGGTCTGGAGTCAGGCTCAGAGGCCAATTGCTATAGCAGTGACAGAACAGGTATACAGGCAGTAGAGTAGTCCAGGAACAGGCCGAGGGTCAAACACAGGTGGTTGCAGATTGGCATCAGGCAATAGAGAAGTCCAGGAACAGGCCGAGGGTCAAACACAGGTGGTTGCAGATTGGGATCAGGCAATAGAGAAGTCCAGGAACAGGCAGAGGGTCAAACACAGGTGGTTGCAGATTGGGATCAGGCAATAGAGAAGTCCAGGAACAGGCCGAGGGTCAAACACAGGTGGTTGCAGATTGGGATCAGGCAATAGAGAAGTCCAGGAACAGGCTGAGGGTCAAACACAGGTGGTTGCAGATACAATGGCAGCAGAGCAGACAAATCGCAAGGCACTGGCTGGGAAGGCACAATAACCTGGCAAAGAGGAAGTGCAGAGACAAGGCTTTTATAGGAAGTCTGTGGGAGGAGCAAGGGGTTCAAGGTTCAATGCAATCAAGACACAAGGCAGGAATGTTCAATGGATCAGATGGGTTTGTCCAGCAGATCAGACAGGGAGCAGTCCAGCATCCCAGATAGCTCAGTGAGAAGGTTCACTGCCAGACACAGATGAGGTCCCAGGTTCAAGTCCAGGTCCTGACAAGCGTTCACCATTACATCAGGTGCCACTACTAATGTAATTCATTACATTGGGTGCCCCCATCAGACTACACCCAGACTACACCCATAAATAAGTTGCCACCGTCAGGGTACCCCCTTATATCAGGTATTCTGATCAGGTTTCTTCATCAGAAGGCTCCCTTACATTAGGTGCCATAATCAGAGTGTCCCCATCAGAGTGTCCCCTTACATTAGGTGCCGTCATCACAGTGCCCCTTTACATTAGGTGTGCCCATCACTGTGCCCCTTTACATCAGGGGTCTCCATCAGTGTGCCACCTTACATTGGGGTCCACATCAGAGTGTCACCTTACATCAGGCATCCCCATCAGAGTGCCCTTTACATCAGGTGTCCTCATCACTTCAGGTGTTCCCTTAACATAATATGTGCCCATCAGCGTACCCCCACTAACATAATATGTGCCAATCAGTGTGTCCCCTTAAAATAAAATGTGCCCATCAGAGTGAACCTTAACATAAAATTAGGGGCATGCTGATGGCCCCTTTTTAAGGTAAGAGGTACTCTGATGGGCACAACACAATGTACCCATTAATGTGCCACTTAACATAAAATATGCCCATCAGTGTGCCCCTTAACATAAAATGTGCCCATCAGAGTGACCCTTTACATAAAATATGGCCATCAGCGTGCCCCTTAATATAATAGTGCTCCCACCGTTCCTGTTAATAGAAATAAAATCTCTTTGTTCATTTTTACAAAAAGTGACTGTCGCCCAATCTTTCCATCTTGCCCCACACCCACTATGCCTAGTAACCTGCACCCTGTGGAGGAATGTCAGTTCTTCCTGGCCCTGTGGGTCACCATCAGGCCCTTGGAAGTTGGGGAGACCGCTACACAGCAATAAAGAAGCAACAAGAATGTTTGAAGTTGCCATCTCTATTCTTTGTACCGGTGTGAGAGAGAGCATCAGAGCCAGAGCGCCCACTGTGGATTTTATCATAAGCCTGTAAAGGACTCACACTGATTCTGAGCATTGCATTATCTGCTTTTACTAGCTAGGACAATGTATTTCAGCTGTTTTTCTGTTACTAGCGCTTGGGGTGGTTTATTTCCATCTACAGTCTATCTTTTGAATGATAACCAATTTCAGAGGTTCAGCTCATTCTTTAACCCCTGTGGCTACCACTGCTATCTATTAACATGTTTATTTACTATCCTGGACATTTAATTATCTATTTGCAATAAGTTTGTGCATCTCTTTGATGTTATAATTAATATATTTTTTTATAAATGGATTCAAATAGTCAGAGGGAAAAAAAAACTGACAAAATGTGTTGAGGAAAGTGCTCTGCAGGAAGCAAAGAGAGAGAGAGAGAACATTTTCTGGCTGAGAGACTTTATGTCCCGGGTACGATTTATTTGAAGCATTAATGCTGACCCCCCTCCTGCTGAGACTGAGCACATTTAGAGGAACATTAAGCAATTTCATCCCATAAATATGCACGTTGTCTGTGAAGCAAACAATATAGAGACAGGCTTAAAGAATATCCTTGCAATGGAAAACTTGTTTCACAGCACACCACTGCTGGCACAAAGCTGAAAAATGAAGAAAGAAAGAGCAGCCAACCTCAGCTGCTTCTTACAGGGGAGCTAAACAGCTTATTGTATAAAAAAAACTAGATGTATGGGGAAATCATTTTTCTGCCCTTGTTTAAGCAGCTGTCTCCAGCTATAGCTTTCCTGTAACCAAGAAAAATACCTTCCAATAGTGAAAACACAGTGGGGTAGATTCAGGTAGGGGCGCACACTGCTACGGCGGCGCAGCGTACCGTTTTTACGCTACGCCTCTGTAAATTACTGGAGCTACGCTTCATTCACGAAGCATTTGCTCCGTAATTTGCGGCGGTGTTTCGTAAAAGGGGGCGGCGTAAGCGCGCGTAATTTAAATTATCCCGTAGGGGGCGTGGATGCGTGGATACTGCGCATGCTCCGTCGGGAAAATTTCCCGACGTGCATTGCGGTAAATGACGTCGCAAGGACGTCATTTGCTTCGACGTGAACGTAAATAGCGTCCAGCGCCATTCACGATCCACTTACGCAAACAACGTAAATTTCGAAAATCGCGACGCAGGAACGACGTCTATACTTACCATTGGCTGCGCCTCCTAATAGCAGGAGCAGCCTTACGACGAAAGCGACGAACGCAAACGAGGTAAAACACGACCGCCGGGCGCGCGTACGTTTGTGAATCGGCGTGAGTATGCAATTTGCATACTCTACGCTGACAACTACGGGAACGCCACCTAGCGGCCAGCGTCAGAATGCAGCCTAAGATACGACAGTATAAGAGCCTTATGCCAGTCGTATCTTATGCCGCGTACACACCATCACTTTATGTGATGAAAAAAAATGACGTTTTTAAAAACGTCACTTTAATTGACTGTGTGTGGGGGAAAACGTCGTTTTATGTCTTGTAAAAAACGACCAAAAAAAATTGAAGCATGCTTCAATTTTATGTGTCGTTTTTCAAAAGTGCACTTTTTACTTCACAGAAATTGACCGTGTGTAGCAAAAAACGTCGTTTTCTAAGACGTTTTTTCATCCACGCATGCCCAGAAGCTACTTCAATGGTAAAACGTGGTGGAACGTAACCTCACTTTGCAAGAACATTGTGAGAAAAACGATGGTGTGTAGGCAACTTCGTCTTTGAAAATTGAAGTTTCAAAAACGTCATTTTTTACTTCACAGAAAGTGTCGTTTTTTTTCATCACATAAAGTGATGGTGTGTACGCGGCATTAGGCTACAGTCGGCGTATCGAGCTTTCTGAATACAGAAAGTTGATACGCCGGCGCTACTTAGCAATTACGCTGCGTATCTATGGATACGCAGGCGTGATTGATTGCTGAATCTAGCTGAGTTAGCAGACTGAGAAGTGCAAATAAATGGGCTTTTGAATAAGACAGTGCCCGTCACTATAAAAGGGGGGGGGGCCTTTCTGAGGTTTTCAGAGTTCAGCGAAGGTGTCCGGGTCCCTTTATGGGTGTTTCTGAATCTCTCCGGCGCCCCCCACCTCTGGCCACATGCGGTATTGCATGCCATTGAAGTCAATGCGGAACGAATTTTTTTTGTTTACATTCACTTCAATGGGGAAACTCTCTTTGATATGGGATTACTTTGGATTATGAGCATTCTCCTGGAACGGATTATGCTCGTAATCCAAGGTTCCACTGTATTATGATGGCTTGCAAAGGTTTTTGCAGGATACCACTAGCCAGGCTGTAGATCTTGAAATTAGGAAATTAAATGCCCAACTTGCCATCACTTCAAAATGTGTTCAACCCACGGCAGACAAGGCTAAAAAATTAGTATGCATTCCTTTTGAACAAATCTATTGATTCTTTAACCACTTAAGGACCGCCTGCTGCACATATACGTCGACAGAATGGCACGGCTGGGCACAAGCACGTACCTGTACGTCCTCTTTAAGTGCCCAGCCGTGGGTCGCGGGCACACGCCCGCGACCCGGTCCGAAGCTCCGTGATCGCGGCCACGGGATCCGCGGACCCGAACGATGCTGGAGTCCCGCGATCGGTCCCCGGAGCTGAAAAAACGAGGAGAGCTGTGTGTAAACACAGCTTCCCCGTTCTTCACTGTGGCGCTGTCATTGATCGTCTGTTCCCTGATATAGGGAAACACGATCAATGATGTCACACATCCAGCCCCCCTACAGTTAGAAACACATATGAGGTCACACTTAACCCCTTCAGCGCCCCCTAGTGGTTAACTCCCAAACTGCAATTGTAATTTTCACAGTAAACAATGCATTTTTATAGCATTTTTTGCTGTGAAAATGACAATTGTCCCAAAAATGTGTCAAAATTGTCCGATGTGTCCGCCATAATGTTGCGGTCACGAAAAAAATTGCTAATCGCCGCCATTAGTAGTAAAAAATGTTTTTTTAATAAAAATGCAATAAAATTATCCCCTATTTTGTAAACACTATAAATTTTGCGCAAACCAATCGATAAACGCTTATTGCGATTTTTTTTACCAAAAATAGGTAGAAGAATACGTATCGGCCTAAACTGAGGAACAAAAAATGTTTTTTTTATATATTTTAGGGGGATATTTATTATTGAATTTTTTCAAAATTGTCGCTCTATTTTTGTTTATAGCGCAAAAAATAAAAACCGAAGAGGTGATCAAATACCACCAAAAGAAAGTTCTATTTGTGGGGAAAAAAAGGACGCCAATTTTGTTTAGGAGCCACGTCGCATGACCGCGCAATTGTCAGTTAAAGCGACGCAGTGCCGAATCGCATAAACTGGCCTGGTCCTTTACCTGCATTTTGGTCCGGGTCTTAAGTGGTTAACAATGAACAAAAGCTGAAAGCCTGTAAGTAGAGGTAGAAAAAATTCCACTGTTATGTCCCATAGGCAGACAGCTGTGAATCTGATTAGTTCACATAGTGATGGCCAAGTGGTATCAGACAATAGAAAAGCAAGGCCTACGATTTCCAGGAGCTCGATGTGGACTGGCTTACTTAAAGTGTTTTTAAACCCACAACAGTAAAATCAGTCAGTATATGCCGTAAATCATGCATTGTTATATTCCCTGTGGAATCTAAGGGGTTAATCCTCTGCATTGTGTAAAAAGGCTGTTTGATCCTGTATGCCCAGATCCTCCTGTTCTTGCAGTGTCCCCATAACATGTCCGGGTAAGACAGAGTAACTGGAGTCAGGCTGCACATGCTCAGTTTGGTGTGTATTGCTAGAGTTTTTGTTTTCTTAAGAGAGTGCATGTGATTAGCACAGGGCCAGTCAGCACTGTCCAGACAGAGGGTCAGGGGTCCTGTATCCTTATAGAACAGCCAGTGCAGTATCAAAACTCCTCCTACGGGATTTAACCAGGCCCTGATAGAAGTCTGCTATATATTGCTGATGAAAAAAGTTATTTAGCAGTTTATATTTACCAAAACTATTGCATTTCCATGTTCAAAGTAGCTTGGAATGGTAATTTCAGTCGCATCATATGTTTTTGTTGTCATAGACCAGGGCGCATAGCTAAAGAGTGCAATTCTGTGAAGATTGACCAGCAGCAGGCCAGTGTTTCCAGGACAGCATGGAGAGAGATGCAAATGTATTATTTCTGCTGGACGTCTGTGCTTTTGCTTGAGAATATTACACAGCAACAGTGAACACCCTGCAACACCCTTTTTTGCTTTTACACTTTTTTAAGGTTAAAAACATTAGAAGGCAGACCAGAAACCAAGGATAAAAAGAAAACGCAGATGATTTCCGATGACAGCTAAATAAGAGCCCTTTTACACTGGCAGTGCGGGGACATCGGTTGTAAAGCACCGCTAGTTTTAGCGTTAGCGGGACGCTTTTAACTCCCGCTAGCGGCTGAATAAAGGGTTAAAAGTGCCTGCAAAGCGCCGTGGCACTTTGCAGGCACTTCGGCGGTGCTATCCATTGAACTCAATGGACAGGGGAGCGATGTATACACCGATTCTAAAGCGCCTCAAAGAAGCTGCTTGCATGACTTTTTTTGATGTCCTGCTAGCGCAGCGCCCCAGTGTAAAAGCAATCAGGCTTTCACACTGGGATTGCAGATGATGCCAGGAGGGGGAGTGGCATAAGATCACGTGACTCCCGTGATTGGCAGTCATGTGGTCCGAAAACTCCTGATCGCTCTTTGTTTTCAGTTAGTCCACAGTAACTGTGCTGGGATCATGCAGCACGATCACTTCCGGTGAGCTGACGATATGGTTCCTCCTATCGATATGGTTCCCGTCTTGACTGCGCAGGCGCAATCCTTGCCGACGGAAATCACTGAACCTCCATTTGCGGTAAGTGGCCAGTCATCCTCACGTCCTCGCTTCGCTCAGACGGCTCGCTCCGATCGCTCTGCCTCCTGGCTCTTTTTTTAACATCCTCCAATCCACTGGGATGTTAAGGAATGAGCCTGGATGCCGCCCGAGGTTCTAGGATTTCGGTGGGCTTCGTCTGCGCCTGCGCAGTCAGGCAGGGAACCATCTCGATAGGGGAACTAGATCGACAAGACACCGGCACAGGTATACTGCCAGCAATTCATGCAAATATGCAACCCCTCAGTGCTAAGGACCAGGCGCCCAGAGGCTGCATATTTGCATATGGCTAGCGCCAAGGGGTTAAAAGTGTAATATGTTGCCGTGGCCATTTTAGTTTTCTTTTTTCAGAAATATGAAACATAATTTGTAGCAACTATTTAGAAATTAAAGAGTTTAACCACTTCAAAACTGGGCACCTTCACCCTCTTCCTGCCCAGGCGCAATCATGCAACACTGTACCCATATTAAAATGTTATAATTTTTTTCACGAAGAAGGTGATCCAATTGCAACAATAAAATGTGTTTGAAATGTGAAGATGAAGATAAAAAGAAGAAGAGGCAGTTATGATTTATGTGCCCTAATCAAGAAAAAACTTCATCTTATCCAGAAGCATCCTTCAACCATCAGAGCTGATTGAAGTCCCTTATTTAAAACGAAATAATAATTGTGTGTATCATTGTTATATGCTTACACTATGGTAAATAGATAATTTAGGGTTGATTGCTTGTGTATATATCTGTAAGGCTATAGTCACTGGTTTCCTCTGTGCTTTGTAACCTATTCACACCATTGTTTTAACTATTGAAAAGTCAGACAGCTATCAATTTAAAATGAAATAAATATGGAAACATTGCTGTTTGCTGTGTATATTTAAATGTGCAATATATCCTGGAAAAGTTTGAAAGCTTAAATTATGCTGCATGATGTTACTCTGTATTGGAACTTAAAATGTGAAAACCATGGGGAAGTGCACTTCTAAAATAAAGCTCTGACACCTGCTACCCAACTCATGAAAAACATTTACCCAAATGAAGATCTCTGATCACATCATATAGTTCACAGCATTGCAGTCTATGCTTGGCTGGGTGGTGTTTCACTGTTTCCATGTTTCCAAAATCCATTAAAAAGCATAATACTCCATAGTCTGCTAGCTCCCAGGATTGCCTAGTACCTAGTTTTACATATCCATCTTATCTCCGTGTGAGGCTTTCTAAATCAAGAGTAAAAGTAATGGACCCATGGAACTAGTCTTATTTAAACATCCAGTAAAATGGAACTTTACCTAAAAAAAATGTAAACAGGCAGGATTTTTAATGCAGACCAGGCATGAAATGTCTCTTTTGCATTAAAATTACCTGCATGTCTACACTGTACATTGAGCATGCGCATTTTCAGCTCAGAGTAATGACCCGTACACGCGATCCAAAAATCAGATGACAGATCGTCCGACTTTTTTTCACTTGCTAGTCGTAATTAGAAATTGAATAGGTTATTAAAGTCACGAAAATTCTCGTACAACAGAAAAAAAATACGGAAGTGATGTCATGTTTTGTGGTGTATTTGTATTGTATTTTCGGATGACAACTGTACTGACTAAACAAAAAAACTTATGATCTCGTATTGTACAAGGAAAATGTTGCTGCTTGTCTGATCGGATAATATCGGATGAACTGTCGTGATAGGTTATCAAAAGCTGTGTACTAACGATCAGATTATAAAGTGGTATTTTTCGTACAATTTTCAGATGGCGTGTACGGGCCTTAAGACTTTTGGCAAAGCTGACAGACTAAACTAACAGTGACATAATTTTTGCAGGGCCAATGAAAATCAATGGGGATCAATAACTAGATACCACCATGCCAAAGGTGTCATCGGCCAGTTGGGAACTCCAGAGGTTAACAGCACTGGAGAATGGGTGAGCATAGTTCCGCTTTAAAAGTAATATATGCATGGTGTGACCAGTGTATAAACCAGATAGCCCTATCAGTCCATAGTCAGAAAATGTACAAGTACATGCCATAGCTAAAAGTACTGACACCCAATGTAAATATTCCCACATCAGTCTTCTTCTAAAGGATATGGATGGAACAATGTGCAATTACTTGTGACAACATTACAGCTTTTACCTTACATCAATAAATTAATCCATCTTATGTGATACTGAATTTTTCTCCCTACTCTGTGCCTTGGTATATCAGCCAGCCCACTCCACTTTCATTGAGCTGAATATATATATTACAAAAGGAAAATGTTTATTTATTAACTATTATACATTCATACACTCCAATTAAAATGGAGATTACTGCAGAAATATATCAAGACTACATCATATACTAGATGAGCTTATCAATCACAAACATTTGCCATTTTTGTGCCATCACAGTTATAGCGGCATTCCGGATGTTTTTTTCAACAACCTCCTGTCACAGTCACTGCTTGTAGATTATACATCGGCATGTGTTGTCTATTGTACTACTTTTGGTTCCCCTCTCATTACTTACTAAAAACTCCAGATTCAGAATACAGCCATCCAGATTGTGGGAATCTAAAGCCCACTGAGAGTCTCTCCCGGATTAGGTGCAGCTGGCTACCCAGAATGCACCTCCGATCTTGCTAATGTGAAATAATGTGATGCTAGCAGATGGGGATGCCCATTGACTCCTGGGATTGATGACACATATATCCCAGGACCCAAAAGAAAAGAAGATATGACATACGATACCTCGTCGTGGCAAAGTTGGATGGAAGTGTAGGCTTTAGACTAAAGAAAAGGTAGAAAATGACAAAAAAAAAACGAAAATGAATGGGGTCATCTATAATTGTAGCTATTGTTGTAATTTAGGTTGGAACTTCACTTTAACATAAAACATCAAATCATATACAAATCTGTTATAATGTATTTCTACTCACCTGAATTACTCAACACCATTTAATGTCTATTCATAGTGAGTACAGTAAATCAAGATACTACTTCAAGTAAAAACATTGTAATACTTTGTTTATTTGAAGAACAAAACACACTCTCATTATTTACCAATAACCAGATGGAGCTGGTATTTTCCATATACATTGTTAACATTCATACTTAGTAGAAACATTTCAGATTTGTGCAAAATACAAAGAATCATACACAGTTTCCAGTACATCAGATTCTGCTTTGTACAAAAATGAACCTGCCGGGATATTCTTCACTAGCCTTCATAGTAACACAAATAATAGAAATCATTACAAGATGCACCATATTAAAACTGTCACCGCTTTTATTATTGGCACAAATGAATTTGAACATTTAACGCTTCACAATATGTTTTACATTGTTTCATTTCATGGAAAGCTGGAAATTCTGCTAAAGTCTATGATGTAAATGGTCTACACCGATTACAAGAGTAGAAAATGTATTTCTAAATAATTGAATTTAGCAACGAGGGCATGACATGAATATGATTATTCAGAGTATCAGGCTGTGGTTGTGCAACAACAAAATCATAGTCTTACAAATGAGTTTGAATTCACAGTTTGATGACTAAACACTGATTCTAGCTGGTAGCATTATTACTGGATCTGTGGCAAGGATTTCATTATTGGACCCCCATATCAAGTTTTCCATTGAAGGCAGACATTTACTTATGGAAACACAACAACTTTAGACTCCACATTGGTTTGCTAGGTTTCGTGCTTAAAGCTGAACTTCAGGTAAAAAAGCTAAATACACAGATGAAAGGGGAGCTTTTTACCTGTCAAAATATTTGTAGTACTGTCTATCCAAAAATTGAGAAATAGTAAACCAAGTTCAATATATCGCCCTCAGCGCACACAGAAAAATAGAGACGGTAAGCAGCTACTATAGTAATACAAAATATATCCAAAAATATGTCAAAGTACTAATACTCAAACATTAGCAGCGCTAGTGCAAAAATAGCAAGAAATGGAAATAATATATTTAAAATCAAGTCCACTGGTAAACCACTTAGATAATGCACATTAGTGTGAGTCCATTAAAAAGCAGAAGTTGAGAGTAAAATAGGCCATCAAAGAAATTAGGATAATTTGATAAACTCCAACTCTGTCAGAAGGCCAAGCTCGTGCCATCTAGGTTATTGCTCATCACAAGCAAATAGAGAAAAAGTATACATAGCGTAATCCAGTACAACTCATATTTATTGTTTAAAATCGTCTCACGATAACACACAATACATGGATAAAACAAGGGCATGTAAAATATACTGACAGAAACCGGTCAGGGCGACGCTACGCAGCAATCCTTTTACCGTCGGCTTCCCCTCGTCTTCCCTACCCGGAATCACTCCGGGTATTTATGTATTGTAAGTGTGTTATCGTGAGACGCTTTTAAACAATAAATATGAGTTGTACTTGATTATGCTATGTATACTTTTTCTCTATTTGCTTGTGATGAGCACTAACCTAGATGGCACGAGCTTGGCCTTCTGACAGCATCTGTGGAGTAATAAGCGTACTATCCAGTATTATCTGGTAAGTTTATTACCTGGAGGGAGTGACACAAGCGGTGTGGTGACGGAGATCTTATCCAGTATCGAAGTTTATCAAATTATCCTAATTTCTTTGATGGACTATTTTACTCTCACCTTCTGCTTTTTAATGGACTCACACCAATGTGCAATATCTAAGTGGTTTACCATTTTTTCATAAGTGGACTTGATTTTAAATATATTATTTCCATTTCTTGCTATTTTTGCACGAGTGCTGCTAATGTTTGAGTATTAGTACTTTGACTTATTTTTTGGATATAGTACTGTCTATCCAGTTCTGGGGTTTAAGCTGGCCTTAGATGGTTCGATTTAAGAAAACAAAGGCAATTCCCCCATCTACACATTCAAGGTGGATGAAAGAATTCTTCCCACTGTGCTATTGCATTCTGACAGCAAGGACTCTTCCACTGTCAGAATACACTGATCAGTGCTGCAGTCGATTGGCTACGACCAACTTTACACAGCTCTGCTATAATAAAGCTCTATCTGGCAGGGAAGGACAACCAAATTTTCTCTGCTGCAATTTAGTAACACCTTTTCCCACTATAAACTGCTACTGTACTGTGAAAAGAGAAACAGCTAATTTTTTCACTCTTCTCTTTTTTTTTTTAACATGCTCCTTGCACTGCAATATAACTAATAAGCTCCTTGTGCTGCTTATTCAGCAGTCCGAGCTCTGTATGAGTCTAATACAAAATCCAATTCAGGTTCTTACACTGCTTGCATTTTGAAGCACATTTAAAGGCTGTAATCATACAGAGCTACATAAATGTTTGTATTTTATATCTGCCTGGTTTGCTTTTGCTGAAAAACTAAAGGTTTCCTAAAATCCACATAATGGGATTTTTATTTTATTATCATGTAATGACGCTTGTATTACACCTAACACAAATTACATTGGCTACTGTATCTGTATTTCCGGTATATGTAGAAATGTTTAAAGCCAAAAAAGATCAGTTAAAATATTTTAAATCTAGCCAATACAATTACCTGAATTAGTCTTTGAACTTCCTGATGTCCATCAACTTCCTGGTGTCCCCTGCATGGCTGGACTCAGAAAGCTCCTTCACTTTATTGCCAGCAAGTTAAGGCTGTGTTCTGCAGCGTAAGGAACCGACTGTTTGAGAAAGTTGTCAGGAACAGGTTTTGTAATCTTTTAGCAGCTAAGACAGTACAAAAATCTTTATTTAAACTGTACCTTAGTGGTTTAATTGGAGTGCAGCTTTAAACCTGGGCGAAAACCACTAAAATGTACTGCAAAAGATGCATTGTATGAAAAGTTACAGTTGAACTTTAATAGATGTATATTTATACATATAAATTAGGCATTATCTGAAGAAATTTATAACATTTTTTTTACTAGAAATATTGTTACAGATCCGATATCCTCTTGCACATGACATATATTCATGTGCCTATTCTCCACCAACCTTTTACCATCAAATTTTGTTTAACTTTTTTCTATCCAGAATGATGAAAGATCTCTGTGGTTCACCATGCATGTAATAAAATGTAAGATTGAACTAATTATATGTGCCTACAGGTACTCTATGTTCTCTGTGTCTACCCCAACCAAGCTTTGCTACTAGCTGCGGAACATGCATATATACGGTAAATAGAAATGTGACCGAATTGTATACTTCTGGTAAAGGGAGGGAGATAAATTCACTAAGCATCTAAATAAGGCTGAACTACCTATATATGCCTACAAGTAGCATTTATAGACTGTGCGTGCCCTGAAAATGTTTTGTTACTAACCTTGGAACGTGCACATTCAAATAAAAGTGTGGTGTGACATAGTAAACCATTATAAAGAACTGTATCAACCTAGGAAAGAAAATGACCCTTAACTGGTTGTAGTTTTATCCATTTATGTGTTTAAGTAAGTAACCACAAAATGTTATAGACAGGAACTAAAACAGTTATCCAAAGACTTTAAAGTAATGAAATGCATGTAATTAGCAAATGACCCAAAAAAATAAATTAAGCTGTCTATTTTAAAATGGTCAGGAAGACAATTCATTAAATATAGAAAGGCAGTCATTTTTTATTTCCACGCCAATTTCTAGAGCTTTTACACACTAAATATGTAAACAGCTTGATTCATAAACTGTTTGGTGTGGGGTTCTGATATCAGAGGGAAGACTAATGAACAGAATTAATACTGAAGCACAGCTTTTGACAGTCAGTATTACCTGCCCCAATTAATTAAAAAAGTTTTGAATTAGTCCATAGTTAATTATTTTGCTCCCCTTTTGTGTTTTTACTTCATTTACACTTAACAGCTCAAAATCTTTAGAATTAACAAATGTCAACAAAGGTTCACATTTTTTGTTAGGCTTAAATAAATATCACATGAGCCTAATGTATGAAGGTCAATTACAACCTAATGACAACACAATTAAAGCAGACCTCCATATAAGGCATATTTAATAATGTACTTGCCAAAATTACAAATTTAAAATGCAATTTTACCTGGGGTTCCATTTTAACACATATACACCAATAGATATACATTGGTAGAACAAAGAGTACAATAAGTGCTGTGCTTAAAAATCTTTCAAATGTAAGCCACCAAGTGCAAAATCAAATCACAGTTCATAAAGAGTTAAAAGAAAAAAAGTCCACCATCAAAAGTGAATAAATATAAATAAACTGAAGTGTATCTTCCACTCTCTAAAGTGCAGTTTATCCCACCACACCACTGTGTTCCTTCACCACATGCTTCATAAACATAACTTGACCCTCTTACTCAGAGAAGTCAGTAAGAGCTTGTGTGTTAACGATCTTCTGTGATGCAGCACATCCATCCTTCTAATTCGGTCTCAACTAGTTATTCTCATAGGCTCCACATTGCCCTTGAAAATAAAGCCAAGAAATCCACATAGTGTAAAACCATATATACAAACTTTTATTAAAATAGTAGCAGTACTCACAAAAATAAAATATTCCGTGCCAGTAACAATAAAAAGGTCCAGTCTCAGAGCTACAACAGGCTACTTCTGAACTCCAGGGTGTGTGATGACGTCATTTTTACTGGCACTGAATTGTTTTGATTTGTGAGTACCTCTACTGTATATGGTTTTACAATATGTGGATTCCTTGCCTTTATTTTCATGGGCAACTTGGAGCCTGGGAGGATAACTAGCTGAGACCAAAATAGGAGGACAGCTATGCTGCACCACCTCTTATAGACTTTTTAAAATAAAAGGGGCAAGTTTCTTCAAGCAAGTGTGTTTATGAAGTATGTGGTGAAGGAACACGGTGGTGCGGTTGCCTAAAGTGGGGTGATCTGCACTTTAGAAAGTGGAAGATACACTTCAGCTTATTTATTTTTTCACTTTGGATGGTGGACTTTTTTTCTTTAAACTCTTTATGAACCAGGATGATAGCACAATTGGTCAAATCTGTGTGAACTGTCTGTAACTGCACAACAGAGGGAAGGGGAGCATATTTTCCTTATTGTGTGTATGTTTTTATGTGGTAATTCATGTTTTAACATGTAATATGGGATGTTTTTATGAGATATGGGGCTACACCTGTATTTCATGTTAGGATTTTTATTGTAGAATGATAATAAATGTCTTTCAAATCTCTTGAACGTGTAGGCAGTTGGTGGGGTAGGCTTCTCTGCTTATACTGCAATCATTATTTAATGTTATTCAAAGTGATAGGATGGGAAGGGCAAAGCTGCTACCTTGATAAGGGATCCATTCTTAATATTTTCATCTGAGCTGTATGTGTGTTGCTCTTGTTTTGGATGAAAAGGGTAGGCATAGTCTAAAAATTCAGGCCATATATCAGGCTGACCTAGTTGTGGTTGCACTGTACAAAATTACACAACATTTGCCCCTAAAGTCAAAAGTGCCCTAGAAAATAAAAATAGACACCACAGATGCTCAGGACTCAGTAAACTGACAGCCTACTGATCTACCAGGCACCGACACAGGGACCTGTATAACAATAACGGTTTTCTGGAGGTTACCTTATCCCCCTTCTAGTAGAAGGACACATGCTCTGTATTTATATAATGCTCAGTAGATTAATAGGGTCACTCTTTCAGAGGTGACTTGCAGGGTATGTGGCTTCCACCTGTGTTTGCACATGTATATACCACTGTTTTTATTAAACTTTAAAACATAGGTTCTAATTGTACCCCCTTATTTAACTTAAATGGTTGAATGCTATGGAATTTTGTATTGTGCATAGTGCGAACTTTCCCTCTGGAAGTACCTTCCTTTGTAAGAAGGCTTTGACTATGCAGTGCAGTGATAATCAATTGTAGGTATGGTGACATAACTGAAGCATACACTTAGATGGGAGACTTTTGAGGGGATTTAATTTCATCCACTACAGTTAGAGAGTACAAGGTTAAAAGACAACAAAAACACATTGAGTATTTGGATGTCATGTTTTTCTAAATGTTATCATCATGGACATTAGTCCCTGGAGATCTACGTACATACATCATGGCTTTAAGTTTCAAATCAATGCAATGGATCCTTTACACATTCACAGTCTTTAGCATATACCCAGGTTAATGACAAATTACTGCATTGGATGTAACAGTTGCCTAAAACTGTTTTCATTCAGTGCCAATTTTAGAAAAAACAACACTGTATTTTGCAACAAACCTCTTTATAAAATTTTCCTACAAATTAGCTCTGGGCAAATAAAAAAAAAGCAAATGCCGATTTTCCAAACTCTGGATTTATTAAAAGAAATGGTATCTAGAATACAGAAAAAAAAATCAAGAAGTGTTTTGTAATTTATCATGAGCTTAGCAAGCGTGGGTGGCTTATACCAATTGTCAAGGATTTATGTTGTCACTTTTTAGAACATACTATGATTATATGATGCCTTGCATTGGTTTCAAAACAAAACTAACCCCGGAGAACTTATTACTGAATGTGTCTAAAAGAACTGTCTGTAAGGCCTCGTACACACGACCGTTTTCCTCGACAGAATCCATCAAGAAACTTGGTGGCAGAGCTTTTTTGCCGAGGAAAACGGTCGTGTGTATGTTTTTCATCGAGAAAACTGTCGTGGAACTCGATGAGAAAAAAAGAGAACAAGTTCTCTTTTTCCTCATCGGGAGTCTCAATTTCCTCGTCGTGTTCCTCGTCAGGCTGGTTTTCGACGAGAAACACGTTCTTGTGTATGCTTAGAAACCCGCACATGCTCAGAAGGGTGGCGCCAGTGGAATCAAACTTCCCCTTTATAGTTCCGTCATATGTGTTTTACGTCACCGCGTTTGAGAATGACGAGATTTTGTCTTGACAGTGTGTACGCAAAGAAAGCTTGTCAAGGTTCTCGACAAGCCTAACAAGGAACTCGTCGAGGAAAACAATGTTTCATTTACGACGAGTTCCTCGGTCGTGTGTACGAGGCCTCATTTCCCTAGCAACCAAACAGATTCCCTATTTTATGAACAACAAAGATTAAAGACCAAGATTGGTTGTATTGGGCAGGACAGGCAGTTATCCACCTCCAAAGCTTTTATAACGTCATGCGTCTGTAAAATTATATATTCTGTTTCTATGGTATGCAAGCTGCTGATGTGCTTATGGTTTGATTACAGTTTATGCACCTCAAGTTTTACCGCACAGCAGAGTCTATAGATTATGGGCTGCTTTGTTCTATCCCTTGGATTAAAATCAGAGTCTATTGTATATTTGATTTTTTTCAGGTATAGCAATCAACGCTAATTACACACTTACCACTTTTGACATGCTGGCAGTTTTCTCATTTATGAAAGTATGTATCGTGACAACTTTAAATAACTCTCATTCATTAAATCAGTAGAAAATGCTTCCAATCATTGGTATTAGTGAACACTATAAATGAGTCTGTTCCAAGACAAACGGAATTGTAGACCAAATACAATAAACAGTACCCAACTGCACCAGCGGACGCAAGCTTCTGAGGAACTACTAGTGCCAGTATATTTGGGTTTTCAAAGTGATTAGTAATCCTCATTACATATAAGTTATAGATATCACAACTCTGGTGCAAAGAATGTGACCAGCCAACACATATTTAAAGTATATATTTATGACTGTTAATAATAACTCCTATGTAGGTGTTGTTAAAAACATTCACAAACATGTACAAGATATAAAACTTCTTAAACCTGTCCAATGTTTAATTTGTAATATGACCAGTGGGATAGAGGAACTATTACTGATACTGTATATGGGTACTTTACTTAAAAATATATGACTATATAGAATACGGGACCTGTGCAATGAAATTGTTAAATGGCATACTGGCTTTTTATATCTCCATGGGCTTTATTTATTATTGGTACTTACAGTATATAGAACCAACCATTTATGACTAAATATCTTGCTTTAATTTGGTTGTATGGTTTCAGAGCCATACATTCAGAATATAGATTGTGACCGACAACCTACCGTATTTTTCGCTCCATAAGACGCACTTCCCCCCCCCCAAAAAAATGAGGGGAAATGTCTGTGCATCTTCTGGAGTGAATACTGACCAGCAGTGTCGCTGATAGGGGGATCGTTTCAGCCGAAGAACGATGCCCTCTGCAGCTATCTTCCCCAGCTAAATCCTTTAATTAACCCCACAGGATCAGCATTCACATGTAAATCTCGTGGGCATTGTTATGTAAATAAAGGTTGGCCGTCTCATATGCAAATCACGCCCCCTCCTCTGCACGCCGCCCACCTGGAGGATGTAAACAGCATACAGGTGAGAATAGGGGGCATGTAGAAGTAATTAAAGGTGGTGAGCAGAGGAGAGGAGGTGTGTAGTGAGCAGAGGAGATGTGCAGAGGTGAGCAGAGGTGGTGTGCAGTGAGCAGAGGAGGTGTGCAGAGTTGAATGGGAAGGAGGTGTTGGAATGCAGAGGTTAGCAGAGTAGGGGTTTGGTGGACAGAGGTTAGCAGATGATGAGTTAGAGGGGCAGAGTTGTACTGAGAGGGAGATAAGAATGCAGAGATGAGTAGAGAGATGGGGGGTTACTGTAAATACACCTGTTACATGGCTGGTCAGTGTAAATGTCTCAATTACATTGGTGGTTGATGTAAATACTCCTGTTGTGTCGAGGTCATGGTAAATGTCCCAGTTACTTTGGGGATCAGTGTAGGGTGCCCCCTTACATTGGTTGTCAGTGTAGAAATATTATATTTTATGAAATATTTTAGTACACCATTTGGTTCAGAATATTTTTTTTCATATTTTCCTCCTCTAAAAACTTGGTGCGTCTTATGGTCAGGTGTGTCTTATGGAGCAGAAAATACGGTACTTACATGCATGAATTCCCCAGAACTCAATGTACAATACCTAACCCTGAGGTGAATGGATTGATACAGAGGTGCGTTTTATAGCAATACTTGACAGAGCTCTCAACAACATAGTCTGCACATGGCCAGGCAGTATTTATATCACACTTATGCACTTCATTCCATACTGTATATAGTGCATTGTGGAAGACACATAGGAGGCTGTCCATTAAACCCCATTGATGGCGCATCCCAGGTTAAAAGTGGCTGCAGCAGACTACCTGACAGTGTGCAACTTGTTGCAGTGAAACCTTCATGCATCTCTATCTGGAGTACCTAAGTATATTTAGATTAAAATGAGGAGCATGTAGCAGGATATTTTAAGGTGCGTTATTCTAATGTGCACCTATAAGTGTTCAAAATGCCTTTCTATTTACATAGACACCTAGTATACTATTACAATAACTTGTGATAATTTCCTTTTACTTGTGCATTTTTTCACTTTGGCGTATTTTAACGTATTTAAACATATTTTATTTAAGTGATATCTCACTACATTGCAAAAACAACAATAACGTTTGGTTAGCATATGATCCAATGTTTCAGGCGTTGTGAAACATTGCTATATATACTGTATATATATATATATATATATATATATATATATATATATATATATATATAACTGTATATATATATATATATATATATATATATATATTAAATAATGGGGTGAGTTACTTCCCTTTTTTTCTCTGTGCTTTCCTGGAGCAGTATCATGGTTGGCTCCTAATGATCCACCAATATTCAGTAGAAAAAGACGATGGGACAAGATCTCCAATGCAAACGTTTTTTACTGAAAAATCTTTAAGACATATATATATATATATATGGTGGCAGCAAAGCTGTCTTAAAGATTTTTCAGTAAAAAACTTTTGAATTGGAAACCGTGTCCTTCTATATATGTATATTTACACACATATATACAGTATATTATGTAGGCTGATGCTCAGCTTTGCATTACATTCCTCGTTTGGGAAGAATCACAATTTACCCTTTCTTTTACCTTAAACTGGCAATACATAGATCGAAATGTATCCGGTTCAGCAGGTACCAACCAAATTTTGATCCATGTATGGGCTAGCTGCTTGTACACAAGTCGGCCTATTGATCGACTTGTGTACAACCTGCCTGCCGTGGGTTTTTCCGGAATATTCGTTTCAACTGACTGTAGCCGTAACACTGATTAATATATTCTGCCAATAGGAAAGGCTCCCTGCCAGCAGAATACAGTATCACAGTGGGAAGATTTCATGTGGATGGGGGAATTGGCTCATTTTACTCCCGTTCAGCCCGCTGGTTGAACAGGAAAAAAAAAATGAATCATGCTTTAGTAAGGGACTGATGTTTTTACCTTACCCAGTTTACAAATGTCTTATGAATGTCTTGGCTAGAAAGCTTTCTGCAGCAACTGCAACAAAAGGGGGAGGTTTGTGTGATAGAAAGGCGCTCCTAAGTACAATAAGTATGGCACGTTAATAAAATGTAGTACAATATTTCAGATGTGCTGTGTGTGGTTACACTACAGTATCTTTTGGTTGTAGAAACAAATGGGGTGTTATTTATTCAAGTCTGTTTATGTGCGGTAAGTCAAAGTCATATGACAAGGCACTTTCATATTTCAGGCAGGACAACAGTTACTACATGCCCCTCAAGATTATGCAACTAGACAAAATGGGTCTATGTCAAGAACTTTACAATGTCATTTGCTACAAAGAAATAAATTAATATGCATTTGCAATAGTCACACCATAGTTTATAATTGAATAACATGGTCATTTATTATATTGCCAGAATTAATTTGTAAAGGTCAATTTTCTGCTGAAAAGCAAATGCATTTCTCAAAGTGTTTTCCATATTGATGGTACTAGAATTAGAACAATGTTACTGTGTGCAAACAGCATGATATGGGTCTCCTGTCTAAAACTGTTTGCATTATAAGTTAAACCCTCCAACCCACAAGTATCACATTCATGGTCTAATGATTTCATAATTTCCATGCATTGGAGGTAAACAGTTAACTTCAAAGGGACACTAGAGAACTGACATTTCCTCACCATGTTTACTATGACACAGAATCTCTGCAAAAATAAAAACAATTTGAAACAAATACAACTGAGAAATCATTGAGTGTCCCATTTTTTAGGACATTTACTATATATACACTCTAGACTTAAAGGAATAAAACATAACAAGTTAAAGTGTCCCTTTTAAAGTAGTAAAATACCCCTCATTTTGTGCAAGTTAACCACCTACCCAAATTATGGGGTTCAAAGTAATATTTTAAGCTACCATTATTCTAAGCCATAAAAATGGATTTGATGATTTAAAAATTATGTGCCACCTTTGTCACACAAAACAAACAAACATTTCCAAACTCTCAGTTTTACTGGTTAGCAAAAATATACTTTATAAAACTTAAAACCTGCTTCCAAAATTATATTAACAGCAGAAGTCTCAGTTGCAACCATTGGTAAATAATTTTGGAAAGAGACTTTCTCTAGACTACATTAGATAATTCTAGTCCATGATAAAGTTTACACCAACACCTAACCAGAGGACCAGGCCTACTCAGGGAAGCTGCAGAGCATATAGACTTTATAAATTAACAAGCAGGTTTTGCATAAGGTTTAGTTTAGGAGTACTAATTTGACTGATCAACTTTAATGTAGTACATTTTGCTGGTTAAACTTGATTGATCAATTTGACATTACTTACAGTAGTTTCACAAATACCTACAGCAGAATTAGGGAGTTGAGATTGGAGTCTATAGAAAACCAATTTTGTCAAGTTTACTAAACGAGAGGAGGGAGCTAAATGATTGGGTATTCTTTGCAAAGTGAAAGTTCACCACATTCACTGAGCTAAGGAAAAAATACCTTGCAAAGTGAAAATTTCCTTTGGTAAATGAACCCTGGTGATGTATTAATATGTCGAACGGTGATGTCATGCTGTCTGGATCTTTCTCCTAATGGTCCTAGGGAAATGGCATAGGGAGCACATTACAACATTTCTTTAATTATAGCCATTTCAAGACCATTATGATCATCTAGGATCCCTGCAGGATTTGAAAAATGAAAAGGTGACTAAAACCAATTTTGGGAAGTCACATTTCAGTGCACCTTGCCTTATACATTACTTTGACACTTCTAAGGTTACATTGCTTTTGGCTCAACATTGAAGATAAAGTGTAATCAAAGACCTATATGTTCTGTTTTTAGGCTTCCAAGTATTTAGATCAAATCTGGCATCATTTGTGAGAGCTGGGCACATAAGGTTTAATGAGAATTAGCGAGTGGTTATTATTGCACAAAAGAATATTCAATATGGTGGAATATGAGGTCATTCAGCAATTGTTACTTTTATTCCACAGAAAAGGGAATGATTACTATCATGCCATGTTTGCAACACTTCTGAATGTTGGTTGAATATGGGAAATAAGGATCTCAGCGGTGCAACGATCCAGCCATGCACAAACAGATCCTTTACCGCTTGCCATTTTAATTGTGACATCTCCATTGTAAGGACATCTTTAATAAATCGCACTGCTTCATTTTAATTTTATTAGTTACTAATGATTAGTCTTTTCAAAATTATTGCACTCAAATGTCCCAAGAAGCATATGTATTTTGTTTTTGTTTTTTTGCTGGTCTTTTCTGTATACTGGCATTAAGTGAATGTAGACCTATAGCCAGGTATCCAATTTTTTCAATACCACTTCAGAATTCATACTAGAAAATGACAAGGACAATACTCCGACACAACTTTACAATCTGTACACAAATGTTTTCCACATAGGGACGTGCAGTGTTCTTTTTACTAGTACATGTTTTATTTCAGGTATATAACAGAACTTATTCCAGATAACCATCTTCGTAAACAAATAATATATAGATAAATATATGAATCTGAAATATGGAAGATTTGAATAAAGATCATAAACTACCAATAGATACTAATGTTTAAAAGGTTGTTTTTGCTTTTAGTACAGTTGTCCTTCAAGTACCCCTTTGACAGCAGACTGCCTTCTCTGAGTGCATGATCTTCATGGTGTGGTTCTGCTGGTCCCACACAGCCTTTAAAAGGGAAAACATCTCTGCCAGGTCCTTTTTGTATGAATGCTGGAGGCCACCATGGGTATGGTTAATCCAAAGGAAATCAAAGGCTGTGGAACGCAGTGTGAAGAGGATCCAGCCAAGATGTTTTCCTTTCCATGACTGTATAGTAACAAACAGGGCCACACATGAAGTGAAAGGTTTGACTAGGTGGACTGCACTGAGAGAGCTGGGGGTTTACCCAACGGAAAACAACACTACAAGTACAATTGTTCTTTGACCCCACTGTTGTGCCTTTTCACAAATGTCTTTGTGTTTTGTGTGTCTTTTCTGATGCACTGTGGGTAAAATGTGGCCATTTCTATATACGTGTAAACATTTCTCAGCAAAATAATTGATAACTAAGAAAAAAGTTTAAAATGTAACACAATAATTTCAAAGTAGCCATAAATGTTCAAAAATGAACATTTTAAAGCAACATGTAAACATACATTTTAACAATCATATTCAAACCATCACTATAGTGATAAAAGAAAGACCAGTATTTAATAGATTGGTAAAATATATTTTTTGATCGCTACAAACTTGTGCCCTTCATTGTGCATATATTCCTATTATAGAGTAACTGTGGATAAAACCAGTTGTTGGTCACTTCATGTTTTCCACTACTTCAGTTGATTGGTTAATGTTTGATGCCTGCTGGCCCTTCTACGTTGCTTAATTCTCTTGCATAGGCAAGTAATAAGAACACTGCAGTGTATACAAATAAGTTAGCATATAATAAAAGATTCACTTTAAAGTAATTTCATTTATATTCTATACATCACAATGATCAAACAAGATTAAAATGTACATCTTCTCAAATTGTGGTTCCAAGTGGAAGGCACTACTCCAACATATCACTGAATGTTCAAATCAACGATTTATCAATGAAGGACATCAAACTCAAGATCTTCTTTTACATTTTAAGCTAAAGGGGTCCAATGGTATCTTTCGAAGTCAAAATGACAACTCATATTTATCGGGCTTCCTTATATTTTGATGTCTTGTGCTTATTCTTTTGTGCCATGGACATCATAATCCACTATTTATTTTCCACATAATTACACAGATGCTTTTCAATATAAAACAATCATTGAATGCTTCAGAAACTTTCTACAAAGCTTCCAGGAAAAAGCCCTGTCCTTCCATTTCTCTGTAATGTGCCTTTATACCAGCCATCTTCTCGCTTCTTGTGAACAAAAACAATGTCTCCTTCTTTCAACTCAATTTCTGCTTCACTTTGAGGCGGGTATGGCACAACCACTCGATATCTGAAACACACAGCAATCATTTGTGAATAAACCATATAGATGCATACTTGGACATTTCAATAAAAAAGGTATACTGTAATACACAATCTAGTTTTTTTGTATTTTTATAGGATGTAGCATGTCCTTTCATATCCGCGCATTACCTGGACTGCGTTCTAAATATTTAGGGGTGTATCATGTCTGTGCATTACTTGGACTGCATTCTGAATATTTAAAGCGGGGGTTCACCCTATAAAAAAAAAAAAAAAAGTTTTTTTTCTTCTAGCATAAGATTTGGCATAGTAGCGCGAGCTACAGTATGCCTGTCTTAATTTTTTTATCCCCGTACTCACTGTTATATCGTACATAGAAGATTCCGACTGCCCGCGGGGAATGGGCCTTCCTTTCAAGAGGGAGGGTGATTGACGGCCGGCTCTGGCACGTCATGCTCCCCGAAGACAGCCGGAGTAGGTCTCGGCTCTTCACGGCGCCTGCGCACAGACTATGCGCAGGCGCCGTGAAGAGCCAAGCCTATTTCGGCTATTTCCGGAGAAGCGTGACGCGCCAGAGCCGGCGAAGATTCCGACTGCCCACGGGGAATGGGCGTTCCAATCCAGACGGAAGGTGATTGACGGCCGGCTCTGGCGCGTCACGCTTCTCCGGAAATAGCCGAAATAGGCTTGGCTCTTCACGGCGCCTGCGCATAGTCTGTGCGCAGGCGCCGTGAAGAGCCGAGACCTACTCCGGCTGTCTTCGGGGAGCATGACGTGCCAGAGCCGGCCGTCAATCACCCTCCCTCTTGAAAGGAACGCCCATTCCCCGCGGGCAGTCGGAATCTTCTATGTACGATATAACAGTGAGTACGGGGATAAAAAAATTAAGACAGGCATACTGTAGCTCGCGCTACTATGCCAAATTTTATGCTAAAAAGTTGTTCTGCAGGGTGAAACACCGCTTTAAGTGGTGCTTGTATTGTATTGCTCTACTGCACTAATCTGATTCTCCTTTTTACAGTATGGAAGAAAAAAAGAGTAACCTGAAATTTGGGGGCTAGTGTGAGGATTCTGGAAGGAACCAGGGTCCACAAAATGCAACTATTCCGACCAGTGTTGTTTTGAAAAAAGATAGTGCTATAATGTGTCCCATTTATAATGACAGTTTTTCAATGGTTTCTTTAACCACTTTAATACCAGGCACTTTCCCCCCTTCCTGCCCAAGCCGATGTTCAGCTTTCAGCATTGTCACTTTTTAAATGACAATTGCGCCATCATGCTACACTGTACCCAAACAAAATTTTTATCATTTTGTTCCCCTAAATAGATATTTCTTTTGGTGGTATTTGATCACCTCTGTGGTTTTTATTTTTTGCTAAACAAATAAAAAAATACAGAAATTTTGAAAAAAAAAATGTTTTTCTGTTTCTGTTTTAAATATTTGTAAATAAGTATGTTATCTCCTTCACTGATGGGCACTGATGATGCTGCACTGATGGGCACTGATAAGGTGGCACCGATGAGGTGGCACTGACGATGGGCACTTATAGGTGGCACTGATAGGCAGCACTGATAGGTGGCAGTGATATGCAGCACTGATGAGCATTTATAGGCAGCACTGATGGTCACTGATAGGTAGCACTGGTGGGCACTGATGGGCACTGATAGGCGACACTGATGGCCACTGAGAGGCTGCACTGATGGGTACTTATGGGTGGCACTGATAGGTGGCACTGATAGGCGTCACTGATGGCACTGATTTGCATCTGCATGGGCACTGATTGGCATATCGCTGGTGGTCCAGGGTGGCATACCTGGTGGGCGTCCTTTGTGGGCTTCCCTGGTGGTCCTGGCGACATCCATGGTGGTCCTGGGAGGGCTGCGCTGATAAACAATCAGCATGGATCCCCCTGTCAGGAGAGCCACTGATCGTCTCTCCTCTACTCGTGTCTGTCAGATGCAAGTGAGGAAATGACGATAAATGTCTCTTTCTGTTTACACTGTGATCAGCTGTGAATGGACACGGCTGATCATGTGGTAAAGAGCCTCTCTCAGAGGCTCTTTACCGAGATTATTGTTGCGGTGTGTCCGAAAATCTGTAAGATAAACTTACACTGGACCCCCTCTCTATCCCCCCGGTCTTGCTGTACCCGAGGCCAGCGATCACCCGCTAGGAGACATCAGATTGCTGCTTCACTTGTTCGGGGATTTGAAATCCCTGTGGCTTAATCTCCTAAGCGATCCTCGTAAAGGTACATATAGGAGGCATTTTTATTGGTCAGCGCCATCACATGGACGGCCATCACATCAGAACCCGCCTAGCCATCCTGTCAGCAGGGGAGAAGAAGAAAGAAAGCCACTGGGATTTCAAATCCTCAGGCCAGTGAAGCAGTGACCTGATGTCTCCTAGTGGGTGATCACCAACTTCAAGTACAGCTGGACCAGGAGGGGGTCCAGTGTTTGTTCACCTTACAGATCTGTAAAGGTGAACTTACACGTTAAGGGCTTGTTTACACCAGAATGTGGTGCAATTTTTCTACACCGCCTTCAAAACGCAGTGGGTGTGTGATCTTCTGCTAGTGTTATGTATTTGTAACCACACCCTAAACACAGGTTGCAAATGTTTTCCTGCAACAGATCGCATGATGCCGTGGTACCATGAAATTTGGTGCAGTGCATTTTTGAAAATAATTGTACTACTTTTAGTGCAATCGGGCTGAAAATTTAACTGCACTGGATAGTACAGGAATTGTACAAGAACACAGCCCACATTCCTGTGATATTTAGGTGTGAACTAGCGCTAAGGCTACTTTTACACTGGGACGGGGGGCGTTAGTGGTAAAGCGCTGCTAGTGGTCGAGGAAAGGGTTAAAAGCTCCCATGCTGTAGTGCTGCTGAAGCACTTTGCAGGCGCTTCAGCAGCACTGCCCATTGATTTTAATGGCGGAGGTGGTGCAGAACTCTTTTTCCCAGTGTGAAAGCCCTCTGACTTTTAGAATTGGGAGGCATGAGAGGTGCTTTTCAGGCGCTTTACAGATGCTATTTTTAGCGCAACAACAACTAAAAAACGCCCAAGTGTGAAAGGGGTCTATGTGTTAGGCTTGCTTTTACATGATTGGTGTCACAAGGCACAGTATATATATATATATATATATATATATATATATATATATATATATATCAGGGATATTTGAAAGGATACAGCATTCTGTAAATCATGATATGCAGATTCAATTAATTGCTTTTCTATATTCATGTTTTCTTTGAAAATGTAAAAAATGTCCAGTAATCAATGATGTTTCATGAAGACAAAATTAATAACGTGTTAGGCCCCATACACACCATAGAATCTATCCGCAGATAAATCCCATCGAATGGGTTTCAGCGGATAGATTCTATGGTGTGTACACTCCGGCGGATATTTATCCGCGGATAAATCTCCCCTGGGATGGATTTCCAGCAGATGGATATTTGCTGACATGCTCAACAAATCCATCTGCTGAAGTCCATCCCAATGGATGGATCCGCTCGTCTGTACAGACTCACCGGATCCATCCGTCCAAAGGGATTCCCCGCACGCGTCGTAATGATTTGACGCATGCGTGGAATTCCTTATATGACAGCGTCGCGCCCGTCGCCGCGTCATAATCGCTGCGACGGCGCGACACGTCATCGCCAGAGGATTTTGGCGCAGATTTCAATGCGATGGTGTGTACACGCCATCGCATAGAAATCTGCTGAAATCCTCGAGAGGATTTATCCGCGGATACGGTCCGCTGGACCGTATCCGCGGATAAATCCTCTCGTGTGTATGGGGCCTAAGAAGGAGAAAGAAGAGCAGACACAAATGAAGGAAGACAGAAGTAAAACTAGTAAATACTTATGCCTTTAATAAACAGGACAAGCTTGGCATGAAATGGTAGCTGGAATTTGGAATATGTTCTTGAATTTCCAGACATCATTTCTTTTACAAAGTACAATTTGTTTGAGCCATTTGTAGCCTCAGTGTTTATATATCATCAATAGACCACTGTAATTCCAAGTTCACATGTTTTTGCCATTTAGCTCTTTTAGGAAACCTAGAAGTATGTGAGAGATCAGTTTTTAGTGTTTTTGGGCTTGATTTACTGTATAATGTTTTAGCTAGGTATTAGGTTCAGTTTCTTCACTGCCCTAGTTTCCTTGCAGATTCTGCAGGTTTGAAATTTGTGGTTCTGGTTTGAAATCACACAGGTAAATGTATTTTCAACTCTAATGCAGTGCGAGTTTTTCTTTTTTTACCATGGCCAGCAACCTTAGAAGTGTCAAATTACAACTTTTGGATAAACCAGCCTATCACTATAAAAAGGTGGTGCAAAGAGAGATTAGAGTAAGTAAGAACATTGTGCTTTACTTTTTAATGCTAGCTATTTGTGCTGACTTTTTGTTTTTTCCTATTATTTTATCTTTACATTTAGTGTGCAGTACATTTAAGGGCAGTGGTCACTTTTAGCTGACTTATGCCCCTTTCACACGGGGCGGATCAGTAATGATCCGCCTCCGTATGCTCAGCGGGGATTGCTCCTTTGATCCCCCTGAGCCTGCGGATGACAGGGCAGTGCCCGCACACTGTGAAGGGACCGCCCTGTCTTTTCTCTGCTCTCCCCTATGGGGGGATCGGATGAACATGGACCGTATGTCCGTGTTCATCCGATCCGCAGACGGAAGGAAAAATAGGGTTTTCTTCTGTCTGCAGAATCGGATCCTTGCGGAGGCGGACGAGACACCCGTTCATCCACTGACACACGCAATCTCATAGGGACTAATGTATGTCCCTTTTTCATCCGCAAACGGATGGATGAAAAAGCAGACATACGGTCCGCAGGTGTGAAAGGGGCCTTACCATTCAAAGCAAACTATTTATTTATTTTTTAGTCGGCTTTTGTTTCAAATGGCGTTATTGTGTCCTTAGCTATTACTTAGCTATGTTAATTATGTTCCTGTTTACAATTTGTATTGTTAGAGTAATGTAATAATGCCCTACCTGAAGTTGTGTGGTACATAAAGTCTGTGTAAGTTTTTAATAAATTGAGTTCCAGTTTACATCTAAGCTATTGCCGGCTAGTCATGGATGGTGAGCTAAAATATCTGGTTCCTGGTTTAGATTGGAGAAAGTTATATCTTGATGGAAGCACCCAAGCTGGGTGCAGGACGGTTCCATCACAAATACATTTAGGATGTGTAGTTACGTTGTATATAATGTTTAATTATATAGTTGACTGCTAGGCCTCCTTATGATTTGCTGGCTAACAAAAACAAACCAGTGCCCGAAAAAAAAAATGTGACAGGATTCTTTTTTTACTATTCAGATGTCTAATCTCTTATATAGTTATTGGTGCTCTGGGAAACATTTGTCATGCACTACAGATATAAAAAAAAGCAGTTTATAAAACATATAAACCCCCCTCCCCCCAAAAAAAATATATATATATAATAATGATTACATCTTCTGCTATGGTATGTAATTTTGCCTAGGAACACTGGGCCAGATTCACAGAGGAGATACGACGGCGTATCTCCTGATACACCGTCGTATCTCCTGTCGTATCTATGCGGCTGATTCATAGAATCAGTTCCGCACAGATAGCCCTAAGATCCGACAGGTGTAATTGACTTACACCGTCGGATCTTAGGATGCAATACTTCGGCCGCCGCTGGGGGGAGTTTGCGTCGTATTCCAGCGTCGGGTATGCAAATTAGCAGTTACGGCGATCCACAAAGGTTTTTCCCGTCGTTACGTCGGCGCAAGTCTTTTTTTCCCGTCGCAAAAGTAGGTGTGCTTTAACATGGTGTAAAATTACTCCACCATGTTAAAGTATGCCCGTCGTTCCCACGTCGCTTTTGAAATTTTTTTTTCCGACGTAAGTACGTTACGCACGTCGCAATTCACAAACACGTCGGGCCGCTGTAAGTTCGCGCAAAGCACGTCGGGAAAATTGCGAACGGAGAATGCGCAGAACGTCCAGCGCAGGAGCGCGCCTAATTTAAATGGTACCCACCCCATTTGAATTGGGCGGGCTTGCGTCGGACGACTTTACGTTACACCACCGCAAGTTTCCAGGTAAGTGCTTTGAGGATCAGGCACTTACACTGAAAACTTGCGGCGGTGTAACGTAAACGGGTTACGTTAAACCACCGCAAATTTTCGTGAATCTGGCCCACTGTGCCTAGCGCTTCAAGGCTGCAGTGTGAAATCTAAGGTGTTGCTGCCATTGACTTTTAGGAGATTTGGAGTGAGTTTTGCTCAATGTTCTCCCTGCTGGAGGCTCTGAAATGACAAAGAAAAGTATTGCCTTGATCAAAATGACTGCCTTCACAAACAGACAGTGTGCAGAACAAGTCATGGTAAATTAGCAATGGGGGAATATCAGCTGCAGGAAGAACACAGGCAATACTGTTGAATTTTAAATTCGAAAAAAATTCTTGAGATCTTGACTGCTGTTCAAACAGAGAGAAGGGGTTAATTTTCTACTTCTAAAGGTCTCCTGATTTCCCTGAAAATGGGATTTTAATATTAATTTTTTTATTCGTTTTTTTCCCCATAATTTGTGAAAAAAAGAACAGAGGAAAAACTATTTCTCCAGATAATTTTACTCATATATTTAAACATTTAATAACATAACATTATTTCACTTGTAGCTACATCTACTGCTTACAGTCTAGATACAGATTCAAATTATTGTTCCATATTTTGTTAAACAGTGTGAACCTGCAACAGTTAACAGTTTCCAAATACAGTTCTAATTTGCATCAGTGCTTTTTCATAACAGAAAACAGTTGGATTATGGGATAGTAAAACGCGCTGAATGGAACAGACTAGTGAAGTATGCAAATAACTGTTTTGTGGCATTTCAGTAACACGCTCTATGTGTTGCTTTTTATTGAACATGTTGCTTTTATTTAACATGCATATGTGGTTTATCTTATGGTTACATACAAAGATTGTACATTTATTTTGTGACAAACCATGACCTGCAGGTAAAAAGGCAACGACCATACATATTAATTTCGTAAAAATATTATACTAGAGGAAACCATGAATAGGTCTGAGAAAAACAACTAGTTGCAAGATAAAAATTGAGTAATTAGTACTAAAGTATTATTGTCCCCTGTTGCCATGCAGCAGCCCATTAAACGTAATATTAGATATTGTTATAGTAACATTAAACCCTAAACTTAAAAATGTTATCAAAACATATACCAGTATAATATCTAATTATGTGTTCTTTTTTTGTTTTTGTTTTTTGGGGGGGTTTTTTAAGTGGTGCTGTGGCTGCAAACACCTGGTGATCCTGCCAGTTCCCTGTACTAAGTGGCAACACTATTGCTATTTGCTTTCTTTTGTGTTTCACTTCTGTTCTGTGCATGCTTCAGATTCTTTCTACAGAAAGCTGCCCCACGAAACACTCCTTCACATCACATGTAGGGCAGCTCAGGGATCTTAATTAGCAGTGGAGCAAAAGCTGCTTTCATGGGTTTGTGACGTGAATGCGTGTACATGGGGAGTCTGAGAAGAATATGGGGAGGCTGAGAAGTACAGTATATGTTTTTTTCTTGTACAACATAATCCTCCATGTGCATAAATGAAAGCAAGCATTGCTTGCAAGTGGTTCTATTTAAATAATTGTATTTGCATTTCATTTTTTTTCTTTACATCAATCATTTAAATGGCATATAAAGCCAAAGCCTTTCTAATTTTGGACTGAGTATAGAGGCGTTAAAATCACTGTTAAGCTTTTATCACTGCATAGTAAAATTTACCAGCTTTTTTTTTTTTTTTGCTCCAGTGACAATTGCCCTTGGATATAAAGTGATGAAAAAATCAAAATATTTCAATTGTTACCTGAATAGGAGGAAAGGGTGAATCTTTCAACTGGAATATTATGGTAAGAGGACTTCCCCTATTTTAGAAAGGGTTCCTCTAAATTCCTTTTATGTCTTTAAGACTGAAAGTTCTTTAAAAGATACAAATGACTAATTCATCTGTTTGCCCATCAATTACAATGACTGGCCCGGATTCAGGTAGATTTGCGCATTTTTTTTACGGAGGCGCAGGGCAACGTTTTTGCCCTGCGCCCCCGCAAATTTACTGCGCTGCCCTTGATTCACGGAGCAGTAGCTCCGTAAATTGCGTGGGCGCGCCGGCAAAATGCCCGGCGTAAGCGTGCGCAATTTAAATGATCCCGTAGGGGGCGGGAATCATTTAAATTAGGCGCGTTCCCGCGCCGATCGTAGAGCGCATGCTCCATCAGGAAACTTTCCCGACGTGCATTGCGGCAAATGACGTCGCAAGGACGTCATTTGCTTCAAAGTGAACGTGAATGGCGTCCAGCGCCATTCACGAATCACTTACGCAAACTACGTAAATTTGAAATTTCACGACGCGGGAACGACGGGTATACGTAACATTGACTGCCCCTGCTAATAGCAGGGGCAGCCTTACGCGAAAAACGCCGTACGGAAACAACGTAAACTGCGTACGCAGGGCTCGCGTAACGTTGTGAATCGGCGTTAGTATGCAATTTGCATACTATACGCTGAGCACAACGGGAACGCCACCTAGCGGCCATCGCAAGAATGCAGCCTAAGATATGCGGGCATAAGAGCCTTATGCCGCGCATATCTTAGGCTGCAGTTGGCGTAACGAGGTTCCTGAATCAGGAGCATTCGTTACGCCGGGGCAAGTAAGCAATTGCGCTGTGTAACTATGGTTACACAGGCGCAATTGCTTCTTGAATCCGGGCCACTGATAACATGTAGGCCTCATGAACACTGATGCTGCGTACACACGATCATTTTTAATTTTTTAAAAATGTCATTTAAAATGATGGTGTGTGGGCTTCACATAATTTTTTGGGTTCTGAAAAACGACAAAAAAAAAATTCGAACATGCTGCATTTTTTAACGACATTTTAAACTATGTCGTTTTTCGGGTTGTAAAAAATGATCGTGTGTGGGTTAAAACGACGTGAAAAACCCACGCATGCTCAGAAGCAAGTTATGAGATGGGAGCGCTCGTTCTGGTAAAACTACCGTTCGTAATGGAGTAGGCACATTCATCACGCTGTAACAGACAGAAAAGCGTGAATCTTCTTTTACTAACACGAAATCAGCTAAAGCAGCCCCAAGGGTGGCGTCATCCGCATGGAACTTCCCCTTTATAGTGCCATCGTATGTGCTTTTCTAGAGCATTTTTGTTTTCACTATCGTGTGTAGGTAACATCGTTTTAATGATGAAGTTAGAAAAACTTTAGTTTTTTCTAGAGGCTGAAAAACATTGTTTTTTACAAGCCGAAAAATGATCATGTGTACGCGGCATGAGCGTTTGCCCAACTCTTCTGAATGCCTTTTCTCTTGGCAGGAGAGAGCAGCATAAAAACGGTGGTTCACCTACATTTTTTTTAAAAGTCAGCAGCTACAAATACAGCAGCTGCTGACTTTTAAAAAATGGACACTTACCTGTCCAGATCGCCTGTGACGTCGGCAGCCGAAGCCGAGTGGTAGCTCGGCTCTCGGCTTCCCCCACCGCCATCCTCGGTGAGGGAATCGGGAAGTGAAGCGCTGCGGCTTCACTACCTGGTTCCCTACTGCGCATGCGCCAGTTGCACTACGCTGTTCTCACTGGTCCCCACTGTGTTCTGGGAGCCGTGTGTTTCCCAGAACACAACGGGGGGTGACGCGGAGGGGCAGGACTCCAGGGGGAGTCTATACCAGGAAGTGGTGCAAATACCCGTTTTATACAGGTATCTGCACTCTCTCCCCCTGAAAGGCGTCACATGTGACACCGGAGGGGGGGAGGGTTCCGAAAAGCGGAGGGTGAACCTCCGCTTTAAAAGTGGCATTTATAGTGCCCGGTGTGCATGACGCCTTAATGCTGCAACCTGCAGGACATGGCACCTTTATCATTTAATCAAGAGATTCAAAAAGTGGGTTAGATAATTCTAAGGATAAAATAGAACATCTCCTTTTAAAGGTCAGTCCACTACCCAGAACTGGTGTTTTAGTTTTTCCACTTGCTGGAGAGGGAAATTACCTGAGTTCCTTATATCGTTCTGTTGGTTCGATCTTGTGAGCCTCTGGGTCTGCATACCTGCTGTGACCATTATGAGGGGTACAATTTTTACTTTGGGGTTTTTATGAAGTATCAAGGACATATAGGAAGCCAGGGGCTGACTCTCCCCACCAGGTTGCAGAAATAACTAATGTATCACTATTGGGTAAACTGACCCTTTAACACTTATATAACATTCATCCTAAAATGCCTCAAACATTAAGGCTTTCGTTTTATTTCATTTATATTTTTTCTTAACTTACATTATCTGCGGTGCATGGTTATGAAGATATGTTAATTGAAAACTATTTCCAATTCTAATAAAGCTAAGGCTCCAGACACACTCTATGCCACCTCCACAAGCCCCTGCTTTCCAGATGTCAGCTTGTGGTGATAAAAAGTAGAATTAGTTTAAGAAAATCATTGTGTGCTGTAGATGAGTTTATTAGTTTAGCCAGAAAGTGTGAACGTGCCATGAATACATATGAGGAGAACAGTAAATGTGAATCAACTGAGATGATTTTAGGGCCCAGCACTATCTTTCCAAGTGAATGAAAAGAGTAATCATTCTACATTGACAGCATAAAATAACATCTATGGCCAGACACTCAAAGAACTAAATCACATTTTAACTTACTAATTTTAGCCCACAAAGAGATTTTACACATTACTTGTGAAATCATTTTTTTCCTAAATATAATTTTTATATTTCCATAAAGAAAAGGGGAAAATGGCTCTTTGCTGTGTACAAAAGGACATTCAATTTTCTACCGTGTAGTCTTTAAGAGGGGGGAAATATATTAAAAGACAATTTTATTTTCAAGGAGTTAAATATGTACAATACATTTTTATTTTTTTGTAAAGCTTCTATTATACCTTTAATTATTTTCTAAAAGTGGTTGAATATATTTGTCTTTCATTTTTTTTTAAGTTGTTAAGCTACATTGAAGTATATAGGGCTTTTAGGAGGCTAAAAGGTAGCATAGCTTGCCAACTTAAAAAACTCAGGGACCCTAATTGGGTACCACTGATAACAGACCAAGCACCTTGGCTTTGTTCAAACCAAGTATTATATTGTGTATTCTCTGTGGTAATGTAATCTCAGGATGTACCTTCTGTATCTAAGTGTGTACTTGTATTGTCCTGTTTCCTGAAAGACATCATCCATGAAAGTAAAGTATTGTCTGCATACAAGCTTCCAAGTGCATGATTCAATAACCTGCTAAAAGCCAGTGTACCGTATTTGCCGGTGTATAAGGCGACCGGGCGTATAAAGCGACCCCCTAATTTTACATTTTTTTACGATTTTTTTGCCTGTACTCACCGTATAAGACGACCCCCTTTCCGAGGCTTCCGACGCTTCATATTTCTTCCTTCTGGAGTCATATTCTTCTTACTTCTTGCTGGAGCTGGAGCCAATGACAGCGAGCGATGTATTCTATTAATGAATACAAAGCCTGCTTGGATTGGCAGAGGTTGTAACATCATCAGCCCACGCCTCTCTGACTCTTGAAGCCAATCCGAGCAGGCTACTGTATGTAGCCTGCTCGGATTGGCAGAGGTTGTTATGCCAATCCGAGCAGGCTCTGTATTCATTTGAATACATTGCTCACCGGGATTGGCTAAGCTGTATATACTGTATGTAGCCGAAGCCACATACAGTATTACCGCACATCCAGCAGGCATCCGAGCAGCTGACCCGGCGTATAAGATGACCCCTGCTTTTTGGCCAGTTTTTTTATGTGTAAAAGGTAGTCTTATACGCCAGCAAATACAGTAAGCATCTTGGATGCCAGTCTTCATTGGCCGGTGTAGGCTGACATCATTCTGGCACACAAAGACAGGGCCAGCGATGTAAGATGCTTAAAAATATATATATTTTTTAATAAACACCACTAATAAATGCATAATATTACAAGGTAGATCAAAAGTAGAACACATGCCATGCATACAATTTGGACATTTAGTTGCTAAAGTTTTTCACGGTAAATTTTTTCGTTTTAAAGAAAACCTTACCTCTCTCTGGATAAGGATTTCGGTTCAGGTCGGATAGCCACCATTGCACAAGCTGGTTGCCTTATTGGAGAAGAAATAGAAAAATTCAGATCTAAAGAACCCGTTTTCCTGTGTAGTGGATGCATTCCCATTGCTCCTTGCATTTCACTTTCAATAGGACATGACCCAGCTCTTCCGTGGTTGGTCAAAGAAAACTCAAGTCCTACTGCTCCATGTATTACACCTTCAACAATAGCTTGGGGGTCATGTGTTGGCGAGATAGATGGGGGAGAACGGGCCTTTTTTTTTGCAGAGGCTCCAGCCAGCAGCTTCAGCAGCCCACCTTTCTTCTCTCTCTGAAAGATAACATATTTTTCTTTATTAACAAATCAGCACTTCTGTAGTTTATGTTACCAAATTAAATTGTTATGTATGTCTCCCTTAAGCAACTATCAGTAAGTGAAAAAACAAAATGAAAATAAAAATCTGATAAACATTATCTGACTAAAGCTAGCCATAGGTGGATTGAAATCCAGCCAGTTTAGCAGGAACTAGCTGAATTTTCCATCCGTCTATAGGCAGGCAATCAACTTCAGTACAACCAGCCTGTCATTTTTTGCCCGTTCACTGCGGGTGGCACTAATCAATGTATTCTGCCAGTGTGGAAGGTTTCCCTCACTCCCCACTGGTAGAACACAATTGTACTGTGGGAGGGATTACTCAATCAACACTGATAGTGTTGATGGGGTATTCAAGCAATTGTCTTTCCTTCAATCCGTGGTTAGGGATCAATTACATCAGATGTTTTTATTTTTTCAAATACTTTTTATTACATAACAAACTATACATAAAAGAAAAATAAATTTTCATATACAAATTACAAAATTGATTATTCCATACATTTAATCTACCTTACACTACAATCACCCAGGTTACTATCATCCTATCTATTTAATTTCTTATTTAATTTTTAATGCATATACATGTCAATCTTTTCTCACACTTTCCTCCCCTTTTATCACCTCTTTTATCACCCTCATATCAATAATTAATCACTTCCACTCCATACCATTTGCTCAAAAAATGTTGATACTTCTGTGGAGTTCCCCTGCTTTCATACATACATTTTTCATATGATATATTATAATTAACTGCATCCATCCATTCTTTAATAGAGGGGGTTGTAACTTGCATCTCATAGCAATTTGTTTACAAGCTTGAAAGAGCATTTTCATATCTTGACCATTCTTCATCATTCAGCAACCCCAGCAAACATATTTCTGAAGTATATGGCACCTGTCTTTTAATTGTCTTTTAACCTGACTCCAATAACCCATTACCTCTTTACATGACCAAATCAAGTAAACACTCTGATGTTGATGCTTTAAACAATGGGTGCTCAACCTGTGGCCCTCCAGCTGTTGCAGAACTACAAGTTCCATCGTGCCTCTACCTTTGGGAGTCATGCAATGCCTCATGGGACTTTTAGTTCCAAAACAGCTGAAGGGCCACAGGTTGAGAACCCATGCTTTAAACTGTATTGAACGGCATTAATCAACACAGGCTCAACATAAGTACATAGAGAAAACAATTGTTTTCTATGTACCCTGTTAACACCATTCAGGTGCATTGTGTAAACGTGCACCAATCAGCATTTTTACACACAACATGATATAATTAACCACAATGTGTCACAACTTGATGCTGTGAATAGAGTCATGTTGTGACATTTCAAAAAAGTAAAAAAAAGTAAAAAAAAATGGTATTCTTTGTAACACCACAACGCACTGCCCTTACACAAAGCATATATGCAGGCTGGCGTGAGAGGGCCCTTATTCAACAACAATTCAATATAATTTCATATGGAATTGTCTCTATGGTACTAAACATTGTTTGAAATGTGATAAATGATAAGCTCACTCATTGCAACCATGCTACTGTCAATCTGTTCTGCTACACCCCTTTGTGCCTTAGGCCTTGGTAATTCACCATGATTTGTGTGAATATTAAAAAAAAATCATGTCCTTTTTATGTCAGAGGACACCAATCATATATTATTTATCCATTCATCCATTAATGCTATTGGATCCAGTTAAGGGAAATAAACAATCTCCATTTATCTATAAACAAATACAATTAGGCTTAATTACTAAAGGAGTTGAGAATATTCACACAATAAATAGAGAGGATATTCACTTCAATCACCCAATCGTGGGAAAAGCAAAAAAAAATAAAAAAAATCACCTTTTTTTTTTTTTAAAAGAAACACATTTTTAATAATTACTTTCTATTTGATTTAAGATTCTACCAGGAATTGTCAATGAAGTCATATTTTTATGTAACTTCTATCCATTTGTGTTCTTTTTTAAATAGTAAAATCCATTTTCTAATAACATAGTCTGGAATAGGAAGCGTTAAAATGTGATACCAACGAACTGAATGTCATAGTAATTCTGAGATAGCAATGACAACTGTGTCACAGTAGGAGACAGAACTAAATGGACTATGTCTTACCTACAGGAGACATTGGAAACAAAGGCTCTGGGCTCTGCAACATTCGATCTCAACACTCTCTGCACTGGCAGTACTAAAAAAATCATTATACAGTAAATATAAGTAGTAATTATGTGACTTTCTGGGCTGAGGTTCATGAGACCTTAGAGTCTACATGCTGCATCTGAAGTGCATACATGTTGAGTAAAGTATCAGCCAGTATTGACAGCTACGGCCACCTTTATCATCTAGCATTTCTCACATCAGATACCATAAACTGTTGACCCCTAATAATACTTTGGTGGCAGCTGGTGATCTTTGATAATAACCTATAATAATAGGTGCCTAAGTTGCATTAATAATTTTCCTGGAGAAATGGACAGGGATGGAAGCAATAAAAACTGGCAGGGGGTTACCCATTCCCTGTCCAATTTTTTTTTTAAAAAAGAAGAAATAAAATGGGCTTTGATTGTTCCACATATATTAAATTGAACAGTCTTCATTTCCAATCCCAATGCTATTAGCAAAATAAAAGCTTGAAAAAATCAGTTAAGGAGAATTGCTGTAAAAGACAGGTACGCTTTCTAGTCCTCTAGCACTATATTACTGAATGGAAACACCTACTCATTTCACATTTATTATTCATTTTCATTTGTCAAAATGCAATTATCAGTGTTAGTAATGCCTGCTGAAATAATCTGTTCATTTATTATATTCCTATAATTTCTAACATTAAAATATTTTCCAGTCAAAAAGAATAAAAGGAAATGACAATATACTTTAGGAACCTGAGTCCTGGAATTTAACAAGTGCTCCTGAGCCAGCACTGAGTGCTTCATGTGTGTTATACTTTAATTCACCGAGCCTATGCAGCTGTGAATGTACTTTAGAGCCTTTCAGCTATTTGTATAACATTATTTGATTGAAAGATGTATTAAAATATATCTTTATGCATACAGTATAAAAACACAGGCTGGGTGATTTAAGAAATAAAGTCATTCATTGGATGTCAACAATAGCTTGTTTGACAACTACTGTTCAGAAATTACATACATTAAATAACAATGGGGGTGTAAAATCAATGCGTTCAGCAACCACTAAATATTACCAGCCACTTGTCCTGTTTTAGCAATGCATGAGAGAACTTCCTATGTTGACCACATGAATAGGTTGTGTTGTAACCAATCCACAATATTTATAGTCACGCTAATAATTGCAAGAAAAATAACTTTCCTATTTATAATTCAACAAACTTTTTTTTCACTATTTTCTTAATAATTTTTTACATATCATTTACATTATGTTTATGTGATTGTTCATAACCTGTCATGATACGTATCTTTTGTTCACATATTGTTTATTGCAATTGTTAGTGCGACTATTTGAATATCTGGTTTAAAGTGCCCTAACCTCTCTTGGTGGTATGATTATGTCAGATTTTTGCATCTCAAAGTGGTACAATATTTTGCATAGAAATTTGATGTTTTATATTGTAGGCCATGGGTCTTCAAACTACGGCCCTCCAGTTGTTCAGGAACTACAATTCCCATCATGCCTAGTCATGTCTGTGAATGTCAGTGTGTTCCATTGCCTCATGGGATGTGTAGTTCTACAACAGCTGGAGGGCCATAGTTTGAGGATCCTTGTTGTAGGCCTATAATTCTTAGGAATAACTCACCTAAATCTGTCCAAACAAGAGTGTAGTAGACATAAACATTTAGGCACAAAATCATAATTTATAATATAATAAATAACTATAAATTATCATCAAAAATGATATTAAAATAATAAAATTTATTTATTAATCTAATCAAATCAAAAACACGGAAGTTCATCGCAGAATTGTCGCTGTTGTCACTTTCGACAGAATTGTCACTGTCGCTGTTGTCACTGCATTGGGGACAGAGACACCAATAAAAATATAACAGAGATTCTAGCTATTATATATATATATATATATATATATATATATATATATATATATATATATATATATATATATATATATATATATATATATATATTATATTATATATTTTTTTTTTTTAGCTTTTTATAGTGTGGGGAAATAGCTAGAATCTCTGTTACTCTGTTATATTTTTATTGGTGTCTTTGTCCCCAATGCAGAGATTTACTGTCACCCGAACTGAACAGGGCAAGGCGAAAAAATCTTTCTATTGGGGGGGGGGGGGGGCATTTTATTTACAAGTAGTGAGTGTGCAGCTTGTATAACAGTGTTAAAGCAGGTGTGTTAAATTTGATGTTATCACTCTCACTCTCTCATACTGGTCACTGGAAGTTCAACATGGCACCTCATGGCAAAGAACTCTCTGAGGATCTGAAAAAAAGAATTGTTGCTCTACATAAAGATGGCCTAGGCTATAAGAAGATTGCCAAGACCCTGAAACTGAGCTGCAGCATGATGGCCAAGTCCATACAGTGGTTTAACAGGACAGGTTCCACTCAGAGCAGGCCTCACCATGGTCAACTAAAGAAGTTGAGTGCACGTGCATTACTGCAGAGTTTAAAGGGGTGGGGGGTCAGCCTGTCAGTGCTCAGACCATACGCCACACACTGCATCAAATTTGTCTGCATTGCTGTCGTCCAAGAAGGAAGCCTCTTCTAAAGATGAAAGAGAGCCCACAAACAGTTTCCTGAAGACAAGCAGACTAAGGACATGTATTAATGGAACCATGTCCTCTGGTCTGATGAGACCAAGATAAACTCATATGGTTCAGATGTTGTCAAGTGTGTGTGGCAGCAACCAGGTGAGGAGTACAAAGACAAGTGTGTCTTGCCTACAGTCAAGCACAGGAGTGTCATGGTCTGAGGCTGCATGCGTGCTGCCATCATCTCAAGTGCTACAGTTCATTTATGGGAACCTTGAATGCCAACATGTACTGTGACATATTGAAGCAGAGTATGATCCCCTCCCTTCAGAGACTGGGACGCAGGGCAGTATTCCAACATGATAACGACCTCCAAGACGACCACTGCCTTGCTTTGGAAGCTGAGGGTAAAGGTGATGGACTAGCCAAGCATGTCTCCAGACCTAAACCCTATTGAGCATCTGTGGGGCATCCTCAAATAGAAGTATGAGAAGCGCAAGGTCTCTAACATCCACCAGCTCTGTGATGTCGTTATGGAGGTGTGGAAGAGGATTCAAGTGGCAACCTGAGAAGCTCTGGTGAACTCCATGCCCAAGACGGTTAATAAGGCAGGGTTTGAAAATAATGGCAGTCACACAAATATTGACTCTTTGGGCCTAATGTGGACATTTTCAGTTAGGGGTGTACTCACTTTTGTTGCAAGCGGTTTAGACAATAATGGCTGTGTGTTGAGTTATTTTGAGGAAACAGCAAATGTACACTGTTATGCACACTGTACGCTGACTGGTAGCAAAGTGTAATTTCTTCAGTGTTGTCACATGGAAAGATATAATAAAATATTTTCCCAAATTTGAGGGGTGTACTCACCAGTATTGTGAGATACTGTGTATATATATATATATATATATATATATATATATATATACACATATACACACACTAGACATGTGCACACTGAAATATTTTGTTTCGTAATTTCGTTTTCGCCCGAAAAATAAATGTATTTAGTTACTCCCGAAACTCGTTTTTATTTACCGTATTTATCGGGGTATTGCACGCTCTGGCGTATAGCGCGCACCCCTAATGTGGACCCGCATTCCTGTAAAAAAAACATTTTAGTACTTACAGTTTTGGTGTATTGCGCGGCTTCCATCGGCGGCCTCGTCGGGTCCGCCGTCCGTCTGCGGCTTCCGTGGTGTCCTCCTCGTCGGGTCCGGCGTCCTTCTGCGGTGTCCTCCCCGCTGAGTTTGAACCACTGCGCTGGCATATACCGAGCGCAGTACACTCGGGTATAGTCGGGCAGACTCGTCTCCTCTCGCGGTCAAGTCCTGTGCGTCCTGTATATCCAGGACGTGACCGCGAGAGGAGCCGAGCCTGCCCGACTATACCCGAGTGTACTGCGCTCGGTATATGCCGGCGCGGTGGTTCAAACTCGGCGCGGGAAGCGGGTATCGGTGTATATCGTGCACCCACGATTTTGCCCTGATTTTCAGGGCAAAAAAGTGCGCGGTATACGCCGATAAATACGATATTTTGTTTTTCATTTAAAAATGCATTAGTCCGAAAATCCAAATTAAGGTTGATCCTGTCATTGAAGGCTTATGGTGTCTGTCAAATGTTCTAAGAAAAAAAAAAGAAGATTCAACAGAATCTTTAAAAAAAAAATTGACTCTTCATGTCTCTCTATGTCGAATCTTCATGTCTCTCTATGTCGAATCTTCATGTCTCTCTATGTCGAATCTTTTCTCTCTATGTCGACTCGTCTTCATGTCTCTATAATGTTGAATCTTTTCTCTCTATGTCGAATCCTTTCTCTTCATGTAGAATAATATTGGACGAGTTAAGGTTAGGCACATTCGACCGCAACGAAAACGAAAATAAAGCATTTGTTTATGTTGGATCTTTCGGTTTTTGTTTTCTGTGCTTTCGTTATCGTTTGTTAAAATACCGGAAATTCGGACGAAAACGAATGCACATGTCTAATACACACACACTGCTCAAAAAAATTAAAGGAACACTTTGAAAACATATCAGATCCCAAAGGGCAACATCTCATGTGGGATATCTATACTGATATGGACTGGGTAATGTGTTAGGAATGAAAGAATGGCACATCATTTGATGGAAATGAAAATTATCCACCTACACAGGGCTGAATTCAAAGACACCCTGAAAATCAAAGTGAAAAAATTATGCAGCAAGCTAGTCCATTTTGCTAAAATTTCATTGCAACAACTCATAATGGTCCTTAGTAGTTTGTATGGCCCCCAAGTGCTTGTATGCATGCCTGACAACATCAGGGCATGCTCCTAATGAGACGACGGATGGTGTCCTGGGGTATTTCCTCCCAGATCTGGACCAGAGCATCACTGAGCTCCTGAACAGACTGAGGTGCAACCTGGCGGCACCGGATGGACCGAAACATAATGTCCCAGAGGTGTTCTTTTGGATTTAGGTCAGGTGAGCGTGGGGGCCATTCAATGGTATCAATTTCTTCATCCTCCAGGAACTGGCTGCATGCTCTCACCACATGAGGCCGGGCACTGTTGTGCACCAGGAGGAACCCAGGACCCACTGCGCCAGCATAGGGTTTGACAATGGGTCCAAGGATTTCATCCCGATACCCAATGGCAGTCAGGGTGCCATTGTGTAGCCTGTAGAGGTCTGTGCGTCCCTCCATGGATATGCCTCCCCAGACCATCACTGACCCACCACCAAACCAGTCATGCTGAATGATGTTACAGGCAGCATAAAGTTCTCCGTGGCTTCTGCAGACCCTTTTTTGTCTGTCACATATGCTCAGAGTGAACCTGCTCTCATCTGTGAAAAGCATGGGGCACAAGTGGCAGACCTGCCAATTCTGGTGTTCAATGGAAAATGCCAATTGAGCTCCACAGTGTCCAGCAGTGAGCACAGAGCACACTAGAGTACAATCGGGCCCTCAGGCCCCCCATGATGTCGGTTTCTGATTGTTTGGTCAGAGACATTCACACCAGTGGCCTGCTGGAGGTCATTTCGTAGGGCTCTGACAGTGCTCATCCTGTTCCTCCTTGCACAAAGGAGCAGATACCGGCTTAAAGGAACACTAAAGGTTCGTTTTTTATTAGATCAATTGATTGCTGTAAGCTAGAGCATTTAAATATCACTTACCTCGTTTTTCCTTTTGACCTCCAAAATACAGTAATCAAGGTTTGAAAATGCCATTTCCTGTCTCTCCTCTTCTTGCTTTCCACCAGCATCTGAGCCGTTTTGCATGGTGGAAAGCAGAATGTGCTCACCCCCTCCCTATGACTACAGGCCTGCGTGAAGATGCGTGAAGATGCTCTCTTATCCCTCACAGGCATGGAGGCTAAGCCTAATGGAAACTGTAGTTCCCATTAGGCCGTGATGTAGCAAGAATGAATGTGCACCGCAAACCAGGAAGTCAGTGAGAATAATGATTCAGGAGTGACGGAGGTGAATAAAACAGCTCGATTTCAACAGGTATCAAACTAGTTATAATGCAAAACATTACTTTTTACTTTATCGGGTACTGTCAGACTTTAATTTAAGAGGAAAATATTTTTGTCTTTACAACCCCTTTAAGGACCTTCTACGGCTCTGTCCAGCTCTCCTAGAGCAACTGCCTGTCTCCTGGAATCTCCTCCATGCTCTTGAGACTATGCTGGGAGACACAGCAAACCTTCTGGCAATGACACGTATTGATGTGCCATCCTGGAGGAGTTGGACTGCCTGTGCAACTTTTATAGGGTCCAAGTATTGCCTCGTGCTACCAGTAGTGACATTGATAACACAGTAATTCAATTTTTGTAGTTCATTGAGGTACACTAGAAAATTAGGTTATATCGCCACCCAGGAGGATTTAACACTGCCGAAATAAAAAATAAAAAAATAACAGTGACTCAGTTTTGTAATACAGAAGTACCGAGCAGAACACAGAAAGCGAAAACATAAAAAAATGGTGGGGCCAGTGACCATTTGATGAATTCAAAGAAAAGAATTTTAAAGTGAGTACAAAAATTATGTTTTCTTTTTCATTCATTGAGGGACACAGATTTCTGAGACAATTGGACATCCAAAAGCACTCCAGCTGAGGGGTAGACAAAACAGCAAGACAAAACTGTAAAGGGACCACTATGTAACCCCCCTCACCACCCTCCAAATAAAACAAGGAATGCAGGAGTGCCTGCAGCTCCAAGAGCTGCCTTGAGAACCGTATGTCCAAAACCGGGATCAAGTGAGGTCTGAACATGGTAAAACTTAGGGAATGTGTGAACAGAAGACCAGGTTGCAGCCTTTAGGTTTGGGTGGAATGAAACTTCTTGTTTACATTCCCTTCAATAAGCATTTGCTTTGGTATAGGTAATGTGCTTCATGCAGGTTAAAAAAACTGTTGTACCCATTTACGCAGTAGTTCAGGGCTACCAGCATGAGATCTAAAAACTCAATAAATTGGAGGTCAGTGTGGTAGAAGCTGGAACCCTTCTCATACGTTGGTCAATTACCTTAAGGCTAGACAGATTAACAGTTTTGTTATTGGCAGTTGAAAGATAGGGCCTGCCAGTTTTTTTAAATAATCTCTATTTTTTTATCCATGGGCTCCTCAAATATTGGTACATCTTCTACAAGAATTATCAGTGCTTTATTAAGACAGGATACTGCAGAATTAATGGTGGAAATTGCACACTTCCTAATAAATTCCTATCCAAATCAGTATTGGACTGTAAAATATTAAAAACAATTTACCAGGAGTATCCCAGTGTCTGTACATGAGTCCTTAAGAAAACTTTTAGTAGTCTTAGGGCTTCTAAGGGACCATAGATAGGTGGCAGCACTGGTGGAAGCTACAGGCTGACACTCCATTTTTAAACTGGCAAGCACCATCAACAACAGCGGAAATGGTCTCTTTAAGCTTGGGAATTATGGTGGGTACCTACCACCCCTCAGGGACAACATCATCTGAAAAGATTTATGAAATTCTTCATCAGATAAACTCTCCATAGCTTAAGGCTCAAAAGCTGCTAAGGCTGCAGGTAAGTTAGATAATTATTCTGCAGGGAAAGGCATTGAGGTATGCTTATCACCTCTGTGGTCAGTGTCAAAAAATTAAAGTTGCAATCTAGCACATAACATTTTGCATAACAATGGTGAAATCTCTAAGGCTAAAACCAATAAAGGTGGAGAAATGGAGGATGGAGAAAAAGAGCAAGGAGGGATGGTCTTGTTATTTATGGGCCTCTTCTCCCCATTGTGTGAAAGTAATACATGTTATCAATGAATTGGCGGGAGTAAACACCACACTCCTTGACTATATACGCACTGGAACTCAGAACAGCAGGGAGAGAAGATCAAAGCTGACAGTAGACATGTGCATTCGTTTTCGTCCGAATGCATTTTCGTCCGAATTTCAGGTATTTTTGTTATCGTTTTAACAAACGAAAATGAAAGCGCAGAATACGAAAAACTAAAGATCTGACATAAATAAATGGTTTATTTTCGTTTTCGTTGCAACAACAGTTCGATATAAATGGGAGATTCGACATGACGCTGACAATAACAATCTGTGTCTATCAAACCTGTGGTCGAATGTGCCTAACCTTAATTCTATTAGTCCAAGATTATTCTACATAGAGAGAAAAGATTCGACATAGAGAGGAAAGATTCGACATTATAGAGAGAAAAGATTCGACATTATAGAGATAAAAGATTTGACATTATAGGGATAAAAGATTTGACATTATAGAGAGAAAGGATCACTGCTGGAATTGGTTGGGGGAAGTAAAATAAAAATAATGATGATGATGAATGTTATTGGCTGATTGTAACCAAGGAGGAGGAGCAGTAAAATAGCTAGAACTAGCTTAATAATTCAACATGAACGACAAAGATTCGACAAAGCATCGAAAAACATACAAACATCGAATCTGTCATTAAAGGCTTATGGTGTCTGTCAAAAGTTCTAAGAAGATTCGAAGGAGCAGCTAAACTGTACGAAGCTGCAATCATACATTTCCAGTCAAATGCTTGGCCCATAGGCTATAGAAAAATTTGAATGTTGGTTGACTAGTAATAATAATTAATACATATAATTATTACTAGTCATACAACATTAGAATTCTACTATACAGTAGCTAGCTTGTAGGCTGAACATTTGACGGGAAATGTGTCGTACAGTTTCGTACAGTTTCGCTGCTCTGTCGAATGTTCAAAGAAAAGCCTTCAATGACAAATTCAACCTTAATTAATTCAGATTTTCGGGCGAATGCAATTTCTAACGAAAAACTAAATAAATAAAAATGAATTTCGGTAACTAAATAAATATTTTTTTTTGGACGAAAACGAAATTCCGAAACAAAATATTTCAGTGTGCACATGTCTAGCTGACAGTAGCATCTCCAACAGTCATCTATAGGTAGTATATCAAGATTTGGAAGAACATTTTCTTTCCTGGAGGTAAACTTTACCTAGGCATGCGTAGGTGCAGGTGAATATGAAAAACATTAATCTGTTTTGCTTTCTGCAGTCACACAACACAGTAAGGGATGAGTGGATAATTATACCATGCACATTATTTTACAAATTTAATTATAATTTTTCCTCAGGCATCTACATAACAGCTTCAACATTCACTTATGTTTCTGACCACAAAGTAAATGAAGCGTATCTATTTCTAGTATTTATATCTACTCACAGACATTCTGTTTCCTATGTTAGACATAGGTCAGTAACCTTCGTGATTAGTTTAATTCAATCTGTAGTGACTGGAGTGGTAAGCTACTGTAAAAAAATAAATAAAATAGAGCAAATTTTAATTATGCTGAAATGAATGCATCCATTATTTAACCCACCTATTCCAAGGGATAGAAATGCTTAGTTTAATGATATGAACGTGTCTTAACATTTCAGTTTCTGTTACAAGATAACTAACTGTACCCTAAAGTGAAACTTCTGCTCATCGGAACCCTCCCCCCCTCCGGTGTCACATTTGACACCTTTCAGGGGGGGGGTGCAGATACCTGTCTAAAGACAGGTATTTGCACCCACTTCCCGCCACACAGTCTGCGGGTAGACTGCGGGCAGGACGTCAGATCCCGTCCCCCCCATTATGTTCTGGGAAACACTCGGCTCCCAGAACACAGCGGAAACCAGTCAGCATGGCGCAGCGCAACTCGGGCATGCGCCGTAGGGAACCAGGCAGTGAAGCCGGAGCGCTTCACTTCCTGGTTCCCTCACCGAGGATGGCAGTGGGAGCAGCAGAGTGACGAGCGATCGCTCCTCCTCTGCTGCGGACGGCGCTGGACTCCAGGACAGGTAAGTGTGCTGATATTAAAAGTCAGCAGCTGCAGTATTTGTAGCTGCTGGCTTTTAATATATTTTTTTTCGGCGGACATCCGCTTTAAGCTCTAGCATACCTTTTTGGTATGCCTTTCTTGTCAAAGTTCTTGGTTTTGTTCACGCTACAACAAAATGTTTATTATTGCTACTCATGATTAGTAGCCAGACTATATTTTCCATATTTTTCCATATATAAGGATTGGCTATACTTCCTCTGCACGTCATCCCACTCCCTATTCACAGCGCAGCACTACCCCTTTATTCTACAACAAAATGTTGTTCTTTCTACTAAACTTCCCACAATTGCCAGGAGCATGAAAGGAATTGGATCTAGTAGGTGGAAGTCAATCTCTCTACCAAAATCCCCAAGAAATAACAAAAAGCCAGTGTTGATTGAATTCACCAGCACCTACCCAGAACTGAAAGATCAGGTTTGGGTTGAATGACCCTTTGTTGTTTACACGCCCTTCAACAAGCATTTTCTTTTTATTGGTGTACCTGATGTGTTACAATCATAAAATGATAAAAGATTGTAGACAGTAAAGATGAAAGCAAAGTAAAGAGGAATATATTTTTTACAAAAATCTCCAATCTATTTTATCATAACACACTTGACAACAGTGGCAGCTGTCAGACTGACCATTCATCAGAAGTGACATTTTCAGCAGGTGAAGCCAAGGCACAAGACAACATGATTGAAGCATGAATCATTTGGTAGCCAACTGGAAAACAACCAGCACTGTGGGAAAATGCAACCTTCAGGCACTTTGTCAGAAGCTTCACTGGATATGTTACATGTGTATTAACAGGATCTACAAGTCATAATTGTCAAGCAATATTTTGTGTTCAATTTTGTTTAGTGAAATAGATCTTAACGCATTGCCCTCATTCACCATATGCTCTTAAGTAATCACAGAAATTAGTAACAGTATAAAACATATGTGCCCTGTCATAATTAATTACTGCATGTACGATGCACACACATTCTAATACAGCTGCAAAATTGCTGTAGAAATGAAAACAATGGCACAAAACATTTCCAGTTAAACCCCAAGGAATAGTTCTTATTATACATTAGTGAACAGACACCAGCTGACGTTATACAGAAGTCATTTCATACAATGGAACTTTAAGGATTTTTTTTTTTATTATTTAATTAGCATTCCAGGTAGACAGCTAAATAGACAAAGTTATTTTAAATGTTTGCCTGACAAAGGATTTGAAATTCTATACAGTCAGTCTTGTGATTTACAATATGTCCAGGGAGGTTATATCCCTGTTGCAACAACCAGTATCAGCATCTGTCCAGTAAGCAGAGAGCTGACTTAAGAACTGGCTATGCAGTATGTCAAGAACATGTAAAGTACTGGACTGCTTGAACAGATTTATCAATCCTTTAAAAGAAAGTATTTTGCATATAAGTATATCAATTGTGTATTTAGCTGTTCCTTAAAGTTCTCCTTTAACCCCCTTCACGCCGACATCACACAAACATGCGGCCCCACTGGACTGGGCTTTTGCCATGGGGCCACATATTTACGTACCTCCCTTTGTCCCTTTTGCGTACCTCTCACTGTACTAACGATTGGGACCTGGAACTTCCGAGTCCGGGTCACCTGATCGCTGTGATAGCCTCTGATTGGCTATCACAGTGATCTTTCACTGTAAAGCCCGACACAGTGTTTTCTTTTTCTGTGAATGGAAGAGAGAGATACATTGTATCTCTTTCTGTCGTTGCACAGAAAAAAAGTGTGTTTTAAAAAAACAAAGGTTAAATAATAAGAATAATACCAAAACAAAGATGGGAAAAATATATCTAGATTAAGGTTTGATCTAGGTCAGTGCCAAGGTTAGTGTTTGGGTCAAGTTCAGGGTCAAAGGTCATGTTCAGTAATTTTTTTGGAGGGTGGGTTGCAGAATTTAAAAAAATGAATTAGTGTAAGTTAGTGTCAGTGTGTTTTAGGCTCCATGCACACTGGAAGTAAAAAAAAGCTATAAAAAACACCAGTAGCTTTGCATGGAGCCTTTCAATGTTTTTTTAGCGTTTTTGCAATAGCGTTAATTAGCGTTTTTCAGTGTAGCTTTTTTTTTATTCAAAGGATAAAAAAATTCCAAAAAACACTGGCGAGCTGCGCTTTTGAGCTTTTTCGAGCGTTTGACTGCGTTTTGCTTGGCGTTTTTTCCTCCGAAAAATGGCACTTTGAACGCAAATTTCTGGCGTACAGAAAAAAGCCCATAAACTCCATGGCTAATTAACACTAAAAAATGTCCATGTGTGCATGGACACATAGGCTAACATAGAGTGCAGTTTATGGGCTTTTTTAGCCAAAACGCCAATAAACTGCAGTTTATCAGCTTCAGTGTGCATGGAGCCTAAGGTAGGATAAAAAAAAAGCAAAATGCGCTCTATTGTTTTTGGGCTGTACTATGGGTACATACAACACCTCGCATACGCATATCTGGTATGGCTGTGATTGTCAGGAGCAGGAGAATTTATTGTAGGTTGTCCTTTGGTGTTAGATTATGGTAGTACAAAGAAATATGCAGCTAAATTTAATTTTTTTTTATTTTTTCCTCGCATGTGATTGGGTATTCCTTGTAAATTGAAACTTTACCTCATTTACTAAGCTCTGGAGCAACTGCACTTTGCAACGTGCACAGTCTATTTGCCTTTAGTAAATCAACCCCTCTGTGTCCTCCCACAACTTTGGCACCTTTTTTCAATAAAGGTCAAAAGCTCCATCTTACTACATATACAATTTCTAAATATTTCAATGCAATGTTTATTATTTACCTAGACTTAAAAAGGAAAGCAGACAATTTAAAAAAGTTAAATTACCTTTAAAAAGAGAAATCACACTTTTACAGGAAATGTAAGCAACTTTGAATCATTTAGTTGGCATTACAATAATCATAACATGATAAAAACAAGAAAATATGATTAGCTGTATAGTATGTGCACAAATATACAAAATGAAAATAAATTTGGTAGCTGTGCAATGGGGAAAATATTGTAACATTATTTACATACATTTGCTATATCACCATTCCAACAATGCTTTAACTTCATCAATAATAATCATGGTAGCAGAAAAAAATCACTATAAAACTTTAGCTGCTAAAAATTACTAAACAACAGAAATCATTTCCAGTAAACCATAGGATTTAATAATATAATACAACATGGTAATTCTATAAAGAAAACAAATTCAGCTAAGTGCATAAAGGAGCCTATTTCCTTAAGGTATTTTTTGCTGTTATTACCAAACATAAGCAATTATAATCATTATAAAAGGAAGAGCCGCTGGCAAATTTAGCTCTCAATTACCATTGTTACCATTGTGTTGATGTCTAGTGTCCATAGGCACCAGATGTCTGTTGGATGGAACTCCACAATCAAAATACTGAAGGCACGTTATATGCATTGTTCCTTTGCAATGTCATTTACTTTGAATGGCACCTCAAAGTAATAAGACAACACACATGCATAGCAGAGAGTTGCAACACAAAGTAATGTACCATAATGTGTTGCTGTGCCTTAGGCATTTGGTGGAAATTCAGATTTTCTGGACATTTTGGTGCCCTGGCAACACATTGATTTTAAATATACTGGTTATGTTAATGCACAACATGTAAATGGGTCCCAAGGAACTTTTTTTTATTCATCTTGCATTCTTTGTAATGCGCTTAAAATGTATCTAAACACAAATACAAAAATATAAAATATTGTAGTTATAAGTCCCTAAATGCCATTGCTGCATTTATTTTCTTTATTCAAGCTTTTGTTTCCCCTGTTTTCACCTGGTAATCCTAATAGCACACTTTCTGTACCTGGGTGGCTATGCTCACTGCACTGTATCTATGGAGGGAGCCATGTTATCACCCAGGCTGGACACGTCTGCCTCTATTCATAGTATTCACATGTTGGGGGGGGTGATTAGTAATTTACATTTACACTGTCATTGTGCTTTCAGTTCAGCTCACAGGAAGATCAATGCGTATTTTTAATACTTGTTGAAAACAAATGCAGCCACCACCTCTAAGAAATTTAAGCTAGCTAAGTTTCATATGGCATAAGATGGGATTGCCATATGGCATGAGTGAAACGATATTTGGGATTGCCCTTTTAAGTACAGGCATACCCCACTTTTAAGTACACAATGGGGCTTATTTACTAAAGCTGATGAGTGCAAAAGCAGGCTCACATAGAAATCAACGAGCTTCTAACCCCAGCTTGTTCAACTAAGCTTTGGTAATAAAACCTGGAAGCTCCTTGGTTTCTATGCAGAAGTGAGCCTGATTTTGCACTTTCCAGCTTTAGTAAATAAACCCCATTGTGTACTTAAAAGTGGGATATGCATGTATTTTGTGTCATCCAGGGACCGCCTCATCCAATACAAAATTCTGCATCAAATTTATTATACTCCAGCCAGACTTGTCAAAATGTATGCTTCAGACTGTTGGCCTTGCCAGCATTCCCCAGCAGATTTTGAGCAGATTTTCTGGCAATGCAACTAATACAGCTTTTCTGGCAGACAGTGGTTTGCACTCCTTGAAGATATTACAGCACTTCATATACTTTTGACTATTGCTGTGTGTTTAATTGGCCTGGTGGAAGAATTAGCACCTCTCAGGGCGCAGAGAACTTTACTCTCTATTACTCTATTTTACGTACATAAGATGATTCCTTTTTTATTGGAAAAAATTTGAGGCCCCTTCTTTGACTTACTGGAAGGCTTAACAAGGCATAGCCATTTTATAAAGCCACTTACCAAAATAAGCATGTAGATGTCAGCAGTATGCTGGATGTAACAGTCTATTGGTGTTTTAGGGTGAACCCCTGCTTTAATGGCAATCTCCAATCACCTTCTTCTCCGTTTGGAGGTGACACAGTAGAACAGGGAGGCAGCATTTGTTAAGGATGAAAAAAGCTATTTTCCTATGTAATCCACATCTTTTTAGACTTCTCTACAAATCGTTATAATAGTATATGCATTTAGCGCTAGTCCATTTTGATTACAATAATATTTAAACTGGTGTTGGTAACTCTTTAGGAGTTCAGCAGCTACAAACATTTTTATTATTTTTATATTGCTTTATTAATCACACTTAGAGTAGCGCATAAGTAATCTCTTTCCCAGATTTTATTTCAAAAGCATATATTTATATATCTTTCCGTTTTTTGGTATCTTGGATACCCTGTTTTGTATACCCTTTAAGGACAATAAAAAAAATATCAAATAAATAAAAAAAGTTTCATATGACATACATACAGTATGCTCCGAAGACTACAGCTGCAAGGATGCCCTTCCCTGCACAAGGTGTGTAGGCAACAGCACTGTTTTGCAAGAAAATAAATCCATGCATGTGGAGTGGGACAATTATGCATGTGGAGTGGGACAGAGAGAGATGGGAGATAGGTGGAATTCTGTCATCCAACAAGTAGTTGGCTGTTTGGAAATTCACTGCAACCAAGGCATTATATTGTCAACCCAAACAGGAAGTTAGAAGTACATTTATAGCAAACCAATCAGGGATAATCAATGGGGGAAATATATGCTTCCAGGTGTAAAAAAGGAATAGCCAAAGATTGGAATCATAAGATTTATTAGTTGAATTGCAAGGCGTAGAAATTGCTGAAAATTACCACATCTAGTGGCAGCAATAGGCTATCGTCAAACTATCACAGAACATAACTATATACATTGAACAAGAGCACATAAAAATAACCATAAAAAAATTAAATGTTACAACATGATGTACAGTATAGGATTAAAAAATAATCCAGCTAAACAGATTTCAAATTTTACTTTCGGTAGTAAGATTTTACATTTTAGGGTTCATCAGATACAAATGTCAATGATTGCCTAGAAACAAAACAAGCTGCCGACCTTCCCGGCAGATATGGAGTTTAAGGCATTGCAGTTTACCAAGTACAACTTGTAAGATAATGAAAGACACTGCTGTGGACAAGGCTGGTTTGCATTTTACCCCTAAAGCAATGTCAGACTTTAAATTTAACAGCATGATCTCAGTAAACATGAATGAATGTAAGAAGTAAATCACCAACTGCCTCGAAGAACTACAGTCCCTGAAGAGATATCATTTATTTAGTGTTTGCAGGAATTCATTGAGAATGCAATTCTGATTACTGTGCACCTACCCCCACTGATTAATAAGCAGACACATTTACCAGAGGCAGTGGTCACACAGTACACAGGGTGGCATACAAGAGATCAAACTCCATTGCTGGAGGGGGCAGCCTCTACTGTCTGGGGGAGAAGATTTGACATGTGTCGTAGCTTTGAATACCGCTATACAGTGAGGGAAAAAGTATTTGATCCCCTGCTGATTTTGTATGTTTGCCCACTGACAAAGAAATGATCAGTCTATAATTTTAATGTTAGGTTTATTTTAATGGTGAGAGACAGAACAACAATACAAAAAATCCAGGAAAATGCATTTCAAAAAAGTTATAAATTGATTTGTATTTTACTGAGTGAGATAAGTATTTGACCCCTTCGCAAAACATGACTTAGTACTTGGTGGCAAAACCCTTGTTGGCAATCACAAAGGTCAGGCATTTCTTGTAGTTGGCCACCAGGTTTACACACATCTCAGGAGGGATTTTGTCCCACTCCTATTTGCAGATCCTCTCCAAGTCATTAAGGTTTCCAGGCTGACATTTGATAACTTGAACCATCAGCTCCCTCCATAAATTTTCTATGGATTAAGGTCTGGAGACTGGCTAGGCTTTAATGTGCTTCTTCTTGAGTCACTCCTTTGTTGCCTTGGCTTAGTGTTTTGGGTCATTGTCATGCTGGATTACCCATCCACGGCCCATTTTCAATGCCCTGCCTGAGCGAAAGAGGTTCTTACCCAAGATTTGATGGTGCATGGCCCTGTCCAACGTCCCTTTAATTTGGCGAAGTTGTCTTGTCTCCTTAGCATAAAAACATCCCCAAAGCATAATGTTTCCAACTCCATGTTTGACAGTGGGAATGGTTTTCTTGGAGTCATAGGCAGCGTCCCTCCTCCTCCAAACACAGCAAGTTGAGTTGAGGACAAAGAGCTTGATTTTTGTCTCATCTGACCACAACACTTTCACCCAGTTCTCCTCTGAATCATTCAGATGTTCGTTAGCAAACTTCAGACGGGCCTGTACATGTGCTTTCATAAGCAGGGGGACCTTTCAGGCACTGCAGGATTTCTGTCCTTCATGGCGTAGTGTGTTACCAATTGTTTTCCTGGTGACTATGGTCCCAGCTGCCTTGAGACTAGGGTTGTCCCGATACCGATACCAGTATCGGTATCGGGACCGATACCGAGTATTTGCGGGAGTACTTGTACTCCCACAAATGCCTCCGATGCCTCATCCGATACTCGCCCCCCCCCGCCGCCACCACAGCCGCCGTCGCAACGAATGCCGCCGCCGTCGTATAACGCAACAACGCCGCCGCCTGGTTAAACAGCGTGCGGGGAATATCACAGCTTTCATTTGAATAGCTGTAGTGTTTCCCGCCGCGCCACGTATAGACACTCCCCCTTGCTCAGGATTGGACGGGTGATCTGTCCAATCCCGAGCAAGGGGCAGTGTCTATACGCGGCGCAACGGGGAGCACTACAGCTATTCAAATAAAAGCTGTGATGTTCCCCGCATGCTGATTAACCATTCGGTGGCGGCGGAATCTAGGTATGGGGGGACATGGCTGGATTTATGGGGGACATGGCTGGATTTATGGGGGACATGGCTGGACATAGGGGGGACATGGCTGGATATAGGGGGGACATGACTGGATATAGGGGGGACATGGCTGCATATATGGGGCACATGGCTGCATATGTGGGGGGACATGGCTGGATATATGGGGGACATTGCTGCATATGTGGGGGGACATGGCTGCATATGTGGGGGGACATGGCTGCATATGTGGGGGGACATTGCTGCATATGTGGGGGGACATTGCTGCATATGTGGGGGGACATGGCTGCATATGTGGGGGACATGCTGCATATGTGGGGGGACATGGCTGCATTTGTGGGGGGACATGGCTGCATTTGTGGGGGGACATGGCTGCATTTTGGGACACATTTAAAAAAAAGTATCGGTATTTGGTATCGGCGAGTACTAAAAAAAAGTATCTGTACTTGTACTCGGTCCTAAAAAAGTGGTATCGGGACAACCCTACTTGAGACCATTGACAAGATTCTCCCATGTAGTTCTGGGCTAATTCCTCATCGTTCTCATGATCATTAAAAACTCCACAAGGTGAGATCTTGCATGAAGTCCCAGACCGAGGGAGGTTGACACTTATTTCGTGTTTCTTCCATTCGTGAATAATAACACCAACTGTTGTCACCCTCTTACGAAGCTGCATGTCGATGGTGTTGTAGCCCATTCCAGCCTTGTGTAGGTCTACAATCTTGTCCCTGACATCCTTGTACAGCTCCTTGGTCTTTGTCAAGGTGGAGGGATTGAAGTTGGATTGATTGCTTCTGTGGACAGGTATCTTTTATACAGGTAACACCCTGAGATTAGGAGCACTCCCTTTAAGAGAGTGCGCCTAATCTCAGCTCGTTACCTGTATAGGTAAGACCTGGGAGACAGAAATCTTGCTGATTGATAGGGAATCAAAAACTTACCGTATTTATCGGCGTATATCGCGCACTATTTTCCCCTTAAAATAAGGGGAAAATCGTGGGTGCGCGATATACGCCGATAGCCGCTTCCCGCACTCAGTTTGAAATCCTGCGCCGACATATACCGAGTGCAGTACACTTGGGTACATTCGGCCAGGCTCGGCTTCGCTCGTGCTCACGCATAAACGTCACAGAGCGTGAGCGCGAGCGACACCGAGCCTTGCCGAATGTACCCGAGTGTACTGCACTCGGTATATGTCGGCGGAGGCGTTCGAATTGAGTGCGGGAAGCGGGGACTCGACTTGAGGCGAACGCTGGAGAAGCCGGGAGGACACCATCGAGGCCGCAGACGGACGCCGGACCGGACGATGGACGCTGGGAAGACACCAAAACTGTAAGTAATGAAATCATATAACAATTTTTTTACAGTAATTTCGGGGGCAACTTTAGGGGTGCGCGGTATACGCGGGAGCGCGTTATACCGCGATAAATACAGTATTTCAACCATTAAAATGTAAATCAAATTAAGAATCTTTTTTAAATCAATTTTTTTTGGATATTTTTGTTGATATTTTGTCTCTCATTGATAACCCCCTTTTGCCCCTACAGAACTGCCTTAATTCTTCATGGTATAGATTCAACAAGGTGTTGGAAACATACTTTCGAAATTTTGGTCCATATTGACATCATGCAGTTGCTGCAGATTTGTCGGCTGCACATCCATGATGCCCATTCCACCACATCCCAAAGGTGCTATATTGGATTGAGATCTGGTGACTGTGGAGGCAATTGGAGTACACTGAACCCATTGTCATGTTCAAGAAACCAGTTTGAGATGATTTGAGTTTTGTGACATGGTGCATTATCCTGCTGGAAGTAGCCATCAGAAGATGGGTACACTGTAGTCATAAAGGAATCGACATGATCAGAAACATAATTTCCAACCAGTCTGCCCATTCTCCTCTGACCTCTGACATCAACAAGGCATTTTCGTCCACACAACTATCATTAGATATTTTCTGTTTTTCGGACCATTCTCTGTAAGAGAATGGTTGTATGTGAAAATCCCAGTAGATCAGCAGTTTTTGAAATACTCAGACCAGCCCCTCTGGCACCAGCAACCATGCCACGTTCAGAGGCACTTACATCCCCTTTCTTCCCCATTCTGATGCCCGGTTTGAACTCCAACAAGTCATCTTCACCATGTCTATATGGCTAAATGCATTGAGTTGCTGCCATGTGATTGGCTGATTGGCAATTTGTGCTGCCAAGCATTTGAACAGGTGTATCTAATTAAATGGCTGGTGAGTGTATATTTATGTATGAGAACACTCAGTAAGAAAATGAAATATGCATTGTTTTAAGTGATGATGTTTTGGACTGAAATTGTAAATAAAAGCTACAGTTTATCTGTCTCAAATAGATACCTAAAAAAATAAACGTATCTTGTGTATATGCAGTTGAACAGACACAGTTAATCAGGTGGCATCGAATCTGTCTATCATGTCAAGTAGTATACCATACTTACACTGCTAACCTAGAAAGTATAAGAGGTATGGCTCCTTACACACAAAACAGCTATGGCTCCTTTAAAAGACAAGCACAGCTCCTGTCACACATCACAGCTGTTCCTCCTATAGAGGTCTTAAATCGATACCATGTGGAGAAATTAGCAAAGACATTGTTGATAGCAATATATTTTATGTCCTGTTCTCTCTTCTGTGTTTTAGAATTCACAATGTTACTGTGTGAATGGGGCCATAGGAAAGCATTGTCTGATAACTTGATCTATCCGCAACTAAAAGCTGAATTCTATCCACCCATGTCAAAGGGGCCTTAAAAAACGTCAGAAACTACTTTAACCACTAGCCGACCAGCCACCGTCATTATACGGCGGCAGGTCGGCTCTCCTGGGCGAGAGCCCGTAGCTATACGTCCGCTCTTCGAGCGGCCACTAGGGGGCGCGTGCGCGCCGCCGGAGGCGCGCGCGTGCGCCCCCCGCTCGCCCCCGACTCCTGTGCGTGTGCCCGGCGGGCGCGATCGCCGCCGGGCACACGCGATCGCTCGTTACAGAGCGGGGACCGGGAGCATTTTTATAGTAATCCAATGCATTTTTATAGCACTGATCGCTATAAAAATGCCAATGGTCCCAAAAATTTGTCAAAAGTGTCCGAAGTGTCCGCCATAATGTCGCAGTAACGAAAATAAATCGCTGATCACCGCCATTACTAGTAAAAAAAATATATTAATAAGAAAAAATAACAATAACCCCTATTTTGTAAACGCTATAACTTTTGCGCAAACCAATCAATAAACGCTTATTGCGATTTTTTTTACGAAAAGGTGAGAGGTGATCAAATACCACCAAAAGAAAGCTCTATTTGTGGGAAAAAAAGGACGCCAATTTTGTTTGGGAGCCACGTCGCACGACCGCGCAATTGTCAGTTAAAGCGTCGCAGTCCCGAATCGCAAAAAGTGCTCTGGTCTTTGACCAGCAATATGGTCCGGGGGTTAAGTAGTTAAAAAAAATGTTGGCCTTGTCTGGATTATACTGTTAGAAAATGGTTGTAAAACACTCAATACTGCACTTTATATAGCTACTACTACTACTACAATAAATGTATGTTAATAGCTGTTAGTTCAACAATTTCCCTGCACAACAAAACATAAACAAAAATCCAGTCACAAACAGAATATAAACATCTGAATATTCTAGATTACCATTTAAAATGCCTTTAAGGTCCAGAAATATTTGAATATAACATCTAAAATTGTATTATACATTCCGATGCTTTGTGTAGGCATATTTTTATTTCCTCCAAAAGGAAGCGATATATTTTCTGATCTCTGTGTAAATATCTGCTGAGGTTTGCACTGTGCTGCTGACCGCATATTTCAGTATAAATTTAAAATTGTTATTTTTAGCACTACTGCCTGCTTTTACTTTTATCTCTTACTAAAAAAATATGACCAGTAAAATGCAGAGTGGAGACTCTATGCAGACCAAAAAAAGACCTGTGCATCACATTCATTGATGACAGATGGCAAATTCAGAAGCCCAGGGAAGGATACGTTTTTTAATTTTATATAAGGTATATGCTCTGTGGTGCCAATTACTTCCAGTTTTGTGGAAACATTTCTTAAAAAATATTAAGCTACCTGTACATTATTCTGAATATTCAGAGGCTTTACACTGGGCCAGATGTATACATACAGACTTAACCCCTTGGAGTCGGCGCCTCTGAGCCCTTTAAGGGGTTTAGGATGCCGGGAGGCATGGCGGGGTATATGATCATGTGACTGCAGTGAGTGGCAGTGAGTTTGCATGCGGCCAGCACCAAGAGGTCAGAGTGGTTCTAAAGGCTCATTGATTTTAACCTTCATGCATTCTATGCCATGGCTCGGGATCAAGCCTGCTTGGGTGCCCCTATGGCAAGCTGTTTGCTCTGGGGCACTGGGCAAGAGGGAGGGGCCAGTCCGCCAGTAGGAGACATGAGAAAAGGAGGATCTGGCTGCTCTGTGCAAAAAACACTGCACAGAGCAGGTGAGTGCTCAAAATAAAGCCTTTAATATCACTTTAACTACTTGCCGACCCCCTTCCGCAGATATACTGCGGCATGGTGGCTCGGCTGCATGAACTGGCATACCCGTATGTTACTCTCACCCGTGGTTAGGGGGTGATCGGATTCGCTACAAAACGAATTGATCCCCAGGCCCAGACCAATGATTTCTGGCCTGGACCTGCTGATCGGTTATGGCGAATGAAAAGCCTCCTCTGCCTGAGTAATGTAAACACAGGCAGAAGAAGTGATGTAATTTCCCCTCGTAGAGCCCTTTTCAGTTTGAGCAAGTGAGGAGAAGACATCTATAGTGAGTACACCAAACACTACACTAACACCAGGACATGCAGGCACACTTTTAATTCCATGATCCCCCCTGATTGCCCCCCAGTTAACCCTTTCATGCCCTGTCACAGTGTCACCAAGTACAGTTTTCTGATTTCTCCCTGATCACTGTGTTGGTGTCACATGTGACACTAAACAGCATTAGGGCATTTAGTGGTAGTTAGTGGTAGGCTCAGGTAAGTTTAGGGTACCCCCATATATTCCCTAATACAGGTTAAACCCCTCGATCGCTCCCCCCCAGTTAGCCCTTTTACTCCATGTCACAGTGGTCACTAGTATAGTGTACAGATATTTTTTCTGATCACTGTATTAGTGTCATGGGTGACACTAGTTAGCTAGTTAGAGCCAGCATCAGTCTTGTATAGCGTCAAGGTCCCGGTCAAATTTTCCCTAATAATGGTTTAACCCCTTGATCGCCCCCCAGTTAACCCTTTCACTCCCTGTTACAGTGTCACTAGTATAGTGTACAGATCTATTTTCTGATCACTGTATCAGTGTCACGAGGGACATCAGTTAGAGTTAGCATCCGTTAGTGGACAACTGCCAGCACCTGCATTTAGCCCCTCTGCCCAGCACACCCAAGTGCAGTATAAATGCTAGCACTAACAACCAGGTGCTTTTTTACCTGCAAGTCTCACTAGTTGTACCTCTTAATTTAGTGATCAAAAAGGTACACTAGTGAAGAGGCCTACAGGATACTGAACATGACAGATGAGAGCGCAGGGGAAGCCTCACTGTCAGAATCACAAACTGATTCAGACTCAATATATGAACCTGTAGAGAGCAGCGGCACCCTGACAGATAGCTCTGACGACAGAGTAGTGGTCCCTGGTAAGGTCAGGCATGCCCTACCCCATTCTTCTGTTGCTGAGATGCAACAACCGCATGGTTTTCCTATGCAGTAGAAAGTCAGTACTAGTGCCACTCAACCTTCTGGTGAACTGGCAAAAAAACAACGGCCTAGTTCACCCTGGCCGTAGACAAACCAGCACTGCAGTATCACTTGGTGATGTAGCGAGTCCCATAAGTGCAATTTAAGCTGGTGCGGTGGCTAGCACACACAGTGCCCCGCAGCCAATGAGAATTTGAATACAGGCCCATAGAGCACATAGTGCCCTTCGTGATGCACTTGCAAATCCTGTTTGGCAGCCCACCACTTCTGCAGTACCAGTACTTCTCCCATTCACTGGCCAACCCGAAATTCAGGTGAAAACAGCAGATTTTACTCCCCATGACTTTTATGTTTTTCATTGAAGATCTGTACAGATCTATTGTGAACCAAAGCAATTTATAAGCTGGTCAATTTTTACCACAAATCCAAATTTGACCCTTGCCAGTGAATTTAGCTGGAAACCTATAACGGTTCCCGCATTACTAAAAAGAGTGATTTGCGGTCTTATTAGTCCACTGACCCAATTCACCATATGCCCATGTTCTCTGCTGCCATGGCAAGGACTTGATACAAGCAAATCTTGTGGTTCATGCACTTTAACGACAATGAACACTGTCGTCCTCAGGGTGACCCTGAATATGATCGGCTCTACAAAATTTGACCGCTCGTAAACCACTTTAACCAACATTTTGCAGCCTTGTTTATCCCCGATCAAGATGTCTGCATTGATGAGTCCCTGATTAAGATATCTGGCTGCCTTGTGTTCAGTTTCTCCCCAGCAAGCGTGCCAGATATGGGGTCAAGATGTATAAGCTCTGTGACAGGGCGACAGGCTATATATATATATATAGTTTCCTGGTTTATGAGAAAAAAATAGAAGCATGGAGCCCCCCAACTGCCATGACTACATAGGGAGCAGCGGCAAGATTGTTTGGGACTTGGTGTCACCCTAGAAATTGACGCATGTGGCACTGTGCGATCTAATTGCTGGGGATTCCCCCAATGGATTATAGATATCGGACTTAGACGGGGGAGATAGCCTGCTTGAGGTCCAACAAATTGCATGAGCACCCCAAAAGAAGATGTGTCTGCAGAAAACAAAGACATAGGCGTTTGTCAGGGCTGGGCTCAGCCCTTCCTTCTTTGAGCTGGCCACTCAGCTGTCGGCTAATTGCCAGCTCCTATCTCTCCACAGTGACTCACCTGTTGATAATCCTGCTCGTCAGTCCTGCCTACTTAAGCCTTACAGTTCAGATGATCTCTGCCTTCACCTTGGTCAACATCACAGAGACTTTCTCCTGCATTCCTGTTGAAGGCTTTGCTTGGCTGACATCCCTTCTGGCTCTTGATCCTGCTTGCTGTTCTACTACGTATATCTCTGGCTCTCTGACATTTGGCTGGGCTGACTATCCAATCCGGTTCCTGAACTTTGGCTATGTTTTGACTACACTTACTCTGTTTATCTTATTATTATTATTATTATTATTATTATTAATAAACAAGTGTGATTTAACTGTACTTCTATCTCGGTCTGATTCATGATTTCTGACAGCGTTACACACAGGTATTATTGTCCCTCCTGTCCTGACCAACCTGGTCTCTGCATCTGAGGTTTCAGTCGCTACCACACACAAGTGGAGTATTAGCATAGGATACAGCACAGCAAAGTCCTAGGGAACATATGCACACAGGCAGAGGCGGCTCTCTAATTAGGCAAAATAAGGCAGCCGCCTAAGGCCTCGCACTTACAGAAGCCGTGTGGCTGCCTTATTTACCTGTGATCAAACACCGATTACAGCGCCGGCAGCTCACCCTACCCCCGCTGGTACCCTGCGTAGCCTCATCATGCAGCGTCTGGTCCCGCAGTGGCAACAGGCGCGGGACAGCAAAGGCCTCTAGGTGGTGGCAGTGTCCGGTTGACGGCACACGGCTCCAGGTGTCATCTCCACAAGACATGCATGCAGCATGTCAATGTGGGGCCCACCCCTAAGGCAGCTGGGGCTGCTCCTTCAGCCCGTGCCGGTCCACACCTGCCCAGCCGCCTATTCTAATCAACAGTCCCCATGACTGTGAAGAGGAAGGATGGAGCTCCAATGCTGTCTGGCTGACCCCCACGACCGGAAAAAAATAAGTGCCTGTGCAGCGCCCCCCCATACCTGGATAGGAGGAGTGGTGCAGCGGCTGCATTTTGAGGAATTGAGCTTTCCATATTCCTCCTTTGTCCCTAGTGATCTGCCCAGTGTCCTGCATGTACTTTTATATAATAAAAACTGTTCTTTCTGCCTGGAAACTGGAGATTGTCCATAGCAACCAAAAAGTGTCCCTTTATGTCAAAAGTGGTTTTAGACCAGCTAGAAAACAGCGAGAATAAATTAGAATCACTTGCAGAATTGAGAGATAGCGATTTGTGGTGAAATTCATCATCAAATTTGTCATCAAAAAATAAAAGTAATGACAGCGACAATTCTGCAACTAAGCACATTTCAGTGTTTTTGATTTGATTACATTATTAAATAATTTTTATTATAATTATATTATTATTTGTAATAATTATTTATAGTTATTTATTATATTATAATTTATGATTTTGTTTTTCAAACTTTATCATACCCGGGATGTCTACTATACTCTTGTTGGACAGATTTAGGTGAGTTATTCCTAAGAATTACAGGCCTACATTGTAAAACGCCAAATTTCCATGCAAAATAATGGTACCGCTTTAAGCACCTAAAATCTGAAATAATCATACCGCCAGGGAGGTTAAGTTAATGTTTTATTGATACTGTGTTTTATTGTTACCACTGTTTGCTTTGCAGGTATGCTATTCAGCTGCAGCACTGATTTATTTATTTTAACAGCAAAAGGGTTTACTTTTACGATACGTAAATCTGTGACTCCAGAACTGTAGGAGGTGATTTCACCACCACAGTTAAAAAAGAGAATATATGCAGAAGCATAGGGTACTACATATACATATAGGGTACTGAAGTATGTCGCCATTTCACCACAACACAAATTTTAAGTTTGACATGTTGGGTATCTATTTACTTGGTGCCAACTCGTCTTTTATTATTTACCAAAATTTGGGTAGTTTATTGCATTTGTTTGCCCTAAAAGTCACTTTAGTGTGTTTTCTACTGAAATGTTGCATTTTCTATACCTTTGCAGTAATTTATACTGTCTTTTTTGAGGCTTCAGAACTCTCTGCTTATAGGCTCCTGAGATGTAAACCCGGCCCTGCTTGTCATTAATAAGGTAGACATGCCATGACAATGTCATTGTATTGCTTATCTTCTAAAGGCTACTTATCCAAAGGCTTAGGCTGACCCTCTAGCTTCAGTACAGTCTACGTTATTGACCCACACGCAGGTGTGCAGAGTGCAAAAGACCTTATTCTAGTAAGTGCTGAAAGTATTACAGATAGAGGGTCAGCATGATGGCCAAGTAACTAGCAATTCCAATAGGAAAGGAGAGCAATAGCAGCCTTTGTTCTTTTTTCATGACAGGTGTCCTTGTGCTTTTTTTTAATTTGTCCCAAATTGAAAAGTGTACGGCCATATGTCTTTTTCAACCTAAAAGGCAATTTAATTAAGTCTTGTCATATGGTTCCTAGCCAAGACCCTTAAAAAAGTGATGATGTTGATTAAGTAATTTTGAATGTACAAAATTAAAAGCCTTCAAAATATACAGGTGTAATTTGTATAGGACCATGAAATTAGCATATGGATATCATACAAAAAAAATTAATTCATGAAGGCATCATTTAAGATGAATCAGAAAAGTTGGTAAATTACTGCACTGCAGCAAAACTCATCTAATTGTAAAAACAAAGATGTACAAAATGAACATTAAACACTATAAACCAGCTGGCTCTTGCAGAAACTTTATGGCAAACAAAATGCCAGGTGGGCTATAACCCACTTTAAATCTTTATAATGTTTCCTGCCTTTAGACAATAATGTATATTATACACATTATCTAAAAACTGAGAGCTTGTAACTGAAGGTCAGCAAAGGCAGAAAGGTATGAATTAGGAATCCAAGAACATCATGCACAGATGGATACCAAGGAACCACATGCATCCTCTCTGCCTAATTAAGAGTTATAATCAATAATGTCAAGTGATCTCAATGTTGACAAGTAAAATGTTTTATTTTTTTTATAACTCTGCTGTGAATCTTGCAGTTTAAAGAGACACCGGCACTACCTAAAACATAGCATACATATTCCACGCCACAAAATAGTAAATTAAAACGTACTGTTGCTACCTTTTTATAACTAACTGTAACAGCAGAGAACTCCAGTGACATGTAGCAAGGGGGGCAGCTGAGGATGGATAAGGTGAAGATGCCTCTGACACACCCAGAAGTTTCAGAAGTTACATGACAAAGGGAAGCAAAGTGTTTAGAAATGTTGGGCACTTAATTATACAAGGAAAAAAGCTCCCTTATTGTTTTTACAGCATGACATGTGCCTGTTATGTTTGGGTAGTGACAGTGTCTCTTTAAAAGACTAATAAGGACTTGTTCTGTAATGTTTAATTTTTTTTGCGGCTCATACAATCACCTTCCTCCATTCCAACGACTGTTAAGAACATACCCCAACATTCATAACTACAGGGGCATACCTCCCAACTTTTGAACTTCAGAATGAGGGACACTTACAAGAGAAAGCGACTGGCAGCGCGCTACCTGCATCCCGGCAAAAGTGTGCATGACCAAACTCTTAACAGTGGGAGGGGCCTAATGGGTACAGTGTTTGCTAGATACAGAGTGTGGGGTTCTGTAGTGCCTTAAGTACAGGAAGATGGGTTCTGGAGTGTGCTATGCACAAAGTGCAGGGCTCTGGAGTATGTTATGCACAGGGTGCAGCGTTTTGTAGTGCATTATGTACAGAGTGCAGGAGAGTGCTAGGCACATAGTGTAGGGTTCTGGAGTGAGTTACATACAGAGTGAAGGGTTCTGGAGTGCGTTACGTACAAAAAGGTGGGTTCTGGAGTAAGTTATGCACAGGGTACAGAGTTCAAGAGTGCGCTAGGTACAGAGTCCATTCATCTATTTACATCTTACTATTGCACCTCTTCTCAGCTATAACCTCTACACACACACACACAAATCACACGCATACAAACCATGCACAAACAAACAAAGCACATACAAACAAAGCACATACAAACCCCGCACATACACACCCTGCACATACAAAGCGCATACATACAAAGCACACACAAAACAAACACATACAAAATACACACATACAAACACATGCCCTCCCTTTACCCAAAGCTCCACCATCTTCCACATGGTTACCTATGGAAAAGTACCTTTCTGTAGCTGGCTTTGTCACGGTTTCATTTTTCAGTGCCACTCTTCTCAGGTTCGGCTCCCAAACTCCCCTCACCCAGCAAGAAGGAGATAAGAATTATGGTGCAGCTCACCCCTCTCCTCCCCTCAAACATTCTTGTCTCGGCTCTCAGTGCAGAGCAGGAAGGCTGCTATAGTGGGGGAGAGATGTTATTTTTAATGTGTTAACTCACTGGAGAAGCCATACTGTGAGTGCAGGGCTACCACATAGCTATGGGAAAAAAAAAACGGTAAGCAGTGCCATGGTCTGTTTCCCTGTACGCTGATTTCTTGACAAAAGGGCCAGGTATGAATAGCAGTCCTGCCATACCCGACATCACGGCTTGATTCTGACAGCTGCACAGAGTACACCCAGCAGGTTTTCTGCCCAATTCCTGGGTGTGCTTGATGTTAACACTTGCGCTGAAAGTTACAATATAATGAACTGATGCAGTGATGTGGGACAAAGCCCTTGTACAGCGGGATTGCAGGACAGAAGTATAAATGCGGGAATGTTCTGCCCAATCCGGAACTGTTGGGAGGTATGCAGGGGTAGTTTAGTCATCTGAATACAGTCAACATTAAATGTGTTAAAACAGATGCTGATTGTCCAAGAACACAATAGAAGGGCAGTTTGTAAAACCATCCTGTTCTGATTACATAATTTAATCACCATGGTGCCATGACATCTGTGAGACGTGTTAACTGTTTTAGTCACATGAATAAAGCCGGCCATACATGATTTTTTTTTCTTTTCATTAAAAAAAATTGCCAATTCCCCCAGCCACACATTTGATTTGGATGTGGGAATCCTTTCTCTTGAGCTATTGTACTCTGACAGTGGGGAGGCTTTCCCGCTTTAAGACAGCAATGATCAGTTTTGCCGGCTAAAGCCGGTGGCACTGATGGTTTGGCAAAAAACAGACAGCCTGGTTGTACACAAGTTGATTGATTGATAAACTTGCGTACAACCAGCCTGCACATACATTGATCGAAATTTTTTGGGTATCTGCTGAACCATCCAAATTTCGATCCATGTATGGCCAGTTTAAAAGTGTGAATTGTTGTCAAATTGACAGGGTAGATATATAAAAAAACTGATTATGGGTGGTAGACAGTGTCAAAGTCTTCCACTCTTGTTTATGGGTGGTTGTTCCGGTTTAATTTTGATGGCTCTTTCACATTCCTTTGGAACTTTATAGACGTAGAAGAAACAGTGAACATTTTTCAAAACGTTATTATCTGATAGGCGCTTGTGAACAAATCATCATTGGTGTCTGGTAGAAGAGATTTTCCCATAAAGCCTTGTACACACGATCGGATATCTGATGGAATATGATCCGATGCATTTTTTCGTCGGATATCCGATGAAGCTGACTTTCATCAGTCTTGCCTACACACCATCAGTCAAAAATCCGACCGTGCCAAAACACGGTGACGTAAAACACTATGACGTGCTGAGAAAAATTAAGTTCAATGCTTCCGAGCATGCGTCGACTTGATTCTGAGCATGCGTGGATTTTTGACCGATGGACTTCCACACAGATGATCGTTTTTTTCTATCGTTTTTTTATCCATAGGAAAAATTTAAAACATGTTCTATTTTTTTTCACCGATGGAAAACAAACCGATGGGGCCCACACACGATCGGTTTGTCCGATGAAAACAGTCCAGCGGTCTGTTTTCATCGGACAAACCGATTGTGTGTACAGGGCTTAAAGAAGTTGTAAATAAAAAAAAATAATTATGCTGAAATGACTGTTTACAGGGTATAGAGACATAATAGTTAACGAATTCCTTTTAAAAACGATTAAAAATAGATAAAAATCAATCATATAATGTACCTGTAGTTTCTAGTTTTGTTTTTGCATGTTGTTTCCTGCCTCTCTGCTGTACAGAGCCACAGAGCCAATACAGGGCAGTGATGGTTTGGAAAATGAAACTGATTGGTGCTGAGGGGTTTTAGACACACAGTAATCACACCTCCTTGAAGTTATTGACCACAGAGAGAAAGCTCCCAGCACTGTGGTTATCAGGAAACAGACAACCAGAAAGTGTGGAGATCAGAGAAGAATTACAGCAACTTGAGAGCAAAAACGAAAAATGAGGACATGAAAACAGCACTGCATTAAGGTAAAGGAAGCTATTAAGAAAAAGAAAAAAACTATACAAACCCTTTAAGTCTACCAAATATAAAACATTTGCTTAACCTGATACTTTCAGCACTATGCCTTAGCTTTGCCAAAAACTTAAAGATGGAGGCTTGCAAAGTTTCAGACTGGATCTTCTTATGTACAATGTACAATATTTAATACTTGTACAACATATTATAATATCCAACTATCAGAAACAAACTTACTTTTTCAGTCTTTCGTTCTTCTGCTTTGCAGCCTGTATTGGATGGGCTTCCAGTAGGCAGGCAGTTGACTTGTCCATTGAGAGCATCACCATTAATGTTGGCGGCAGTAACATTTGGGGGTGTGATGGCAGCTGCAGCTGATGTTAGAGGAATGATTGCTCTGGCACAGTGGATTGCAGGGGAAGTCTGTACAGATATCTGCTGCTGTTGATGCATATGTTGTGGAGAGACATTGGATTGTAGCCTGTTTGGGCTAGCTGGGAGTCGTGATGGAGAATTTTGAGTCCTTAAAGGTGATACAGTAGCTGTGGGACGTTCTTGGGGTTGTGCTGATGAGTGAGCTAGAAGGTAATAGAGTAAGACAACACATAAGCCAAAGCAGTATTACACATAGGATTGTGTTTACTAAATTGTATCTATATGTATGTAAAGTACATAATGCAAAAGTCTTCAAACAAGTTGTTCTGTGGTCTGACTCATAGGGCTCTTTCACAAAGAATCTCTACACAGAACCTCCCCACAAAATCCCAATCTTTGGTGTGGTCTGGTCATAAGCGGTTTACTTTGGCCTTACTCTCATGCCGCGTACACATGGTCGTTTTTTGTGATGAAATAAAACTATGTTTTTCATCATGAAAAAAAAAAAAACGAAGTTTTTCTAACTTCATCATAAAAAACGACGTTGCCCACACACCATCGTTTTCTGAAAATGCTCTAGCAAAGCGCGGTTACGTACAACACGTACGACGGCACTCTGTTCCATTCAAGCTCCCGTCTCATAACTTGCTTCTGAGCATGCACGGGTTTAAAACGTTGTTTAAAACGTTGTTTTAGCCCACATACGATCATTTTTTACAACACAAAAAACGACATTTTCAAAAACCACATAAAAAATTGAAGCAGGTTAAAAAAAAAATTTTGTCGTTTTTCTGAAGACAAAAAATGATGTGAAGCCCACACACGATCATTTTAAATGACGTTTTATTTCATCACAAAAAACGACCGTGTGTACGCGGCATAACTGACTTCACCTCTGTAGCCCACATGTGTGTTATGAATCGCAGCCTTCTGTGGAGAAATGGCATGGACACAATAGGTGATGTTGACAAATTTACTACAGACCAACTCAACAAAGTCTGTATATCAAATATTAGTTCCTTATCTCAAACATTGTCTGGCAACTTGCTAATAGAGTCAGCCCCTACTATTGAACAGTGTCTGTAGCAGTGATCCAAACTAGCCGACATGCTTGACATATTTTCACAGAATGTCCCAATTTGCAACCCATGACAAATGCTGTTTTTTTGCACCACATTTTCTGGCAGCACTTCCACCCCAGTGTTCTGTGCTATCTCACTGTTTCACTCTAGCTCCAGCTGGCTATTTAATGCTTGCCTCTTACTGCAGCATTAATATTGATTCCTAAGCTCCGCATGCACCTTGTTAATGAGTGCCATGTGTACTTCATTAGAGACCAACATGGGCACTATCTTTTTAAGTGCTCCAATGCACTGGACTAATTGCCAGACACTTCAATGCCCCTAATGTCTGCCCAACCCCAACACCCCCTCATAACAACTAGGGTCATGAGCAAACTCCCACACCAGAGTTTTTTTCTGTCCTACATGTTTGTATTTTCCATATATTGGATGGTCCAAGCTTTCCTTTTTTTCACTTACTTCTGCGTAATAGTCTGGAAAAGGCTTTAATGCACATACACAGATGACAACACGATGAGGCTTGCCAGAACGTACAGTCAATGCATGTATGTTCTTTTATATCATGCATGGTGTTAGTAATACAGCCTGCATTCATCACAGAGGCAAATGTATGCTGTATTGAATGTGAGACCACCAGGCAGCAAAAGGCATCTTTTATGCCTCGTACACTCAATCGGATATCTGATGGAATCTAGTCCGATGGATTTTTTCATCAGATATCCGATGAAGCTGACTTTCATCAGTCTTGCCTACACACCATCATTCAAAAATCCGACCGTGCCAAAACGCGGTGACGTAAAACACTATGACGTGCTGAAAAAATGAAATTCAATGCTTCCGAGCATGCGTCGACTTGATTCTGAGAATGCGTGGATTTTTGATCGATGGACTTCCACATGTTTTTTTTTCTATCGTTTTTCATCCATAGGAAAAATTTAAAACATATTTTTTTCACCGATGGAAAACAAACCGATGGGGCCCACACACGATCGGTTTGTCCGATGAAAACAGTTTGTTTTCATCAGGAAAACCGATCATGTGTACAGGGCTTAAGGGTGCATCTAAAATACCTCTGTTTAAGAGACCAAACAAAATGTATAATATTGGTCTAATTGTTAATCGTTTGTTTCTAATACAGAATGATAACCATTTCAGTCCCCGTACACACGACCGAACATGTCTGCTGAAACTGGTCCGCGGACCAGTTTCAGCAGACATGTTCGGTGTGTACGGCCGACCGGACAGGTTTCCAGCGGACATTTGTCCAGCCGACCGTTTTCCGGCGGACAAATGTTTCTTAGCATGCTAAGAAACATGTCCGCTGGAAGCCTGTCCGTCGGACATGTTCGGTCGTCTGTACAGACTCACCGTACATGTCCGAGCGCCCGCCATCCCTCGCATGCGTCGAAGTGATTCGACACATGCGTAGAAGCATTGAACTTCCAGGGCCACGCACGTTGCCGCGTCATCGATGACAGCGCGGCCACGTCACCACGTATCGTGTACGCGCGGATTTCTGTCTGATGGTGTGTACAACCATCAGACAGAAATCTCCGGCGGACCGTTTTCAGCGGACAGTCCGTCCGTCTGTACGAGGCCTAACAGTACAAAATTACTGTATACAAAATATGACTTTAGACCAAATTTCTTGAGCTAGCCATACATAGAATATTTGATATGAAGTTGGTAAATTTAGAGTTAAACAGCAACCATGTAATATAAAAGCTTTATTTTACGGCCCCGTACTCACGACCAAACATGTCTGCTGAAACTGGTCCGCGGACCAGTTTCAGCGGACATGTTCGTTCGTGTGTAGGCAGTAACGTACAGGATTCCAGCAAACAATCGTCGGCCAGACCGTTTTCCAACGAACAACTGTTTCCTGGTCTTGCTTTAAAACAGTCTGCTGGAATCGTGTCCGTCAGACATGTTCGGTCGTCTGTACACAAAAGCAGCGTACAAAAACCCCGCGCATGCTCAGTCCAAATGAGGAGACGGGAGCGCTCGTTCAGGTAAAACTCGCGTTTGTTTGGGATATGGCACATTCGTCATTAGAAACCTTTTATTCTAGCAAGAGAACAATGTCTTAAAAAGGCGCACTAAACCACATTTTCTTGCCTCGTTTTATTAATTCTTCTCTTGCTAGAATAACCCCGTTCTCTTACTGATGCAATTTCAATAGAGTTGTCCCATACTGAAATGTCACATTTCTTGCTTGTGATGTAATCCTTTAATAATGTTTTCTATGCCAGACGTGTGTTTTGGTTTGTGGTCCTCCATAATTTATAGTAGTCATTTTTGTAAAGGAATGTGCATCTTTTTTTTTTTTTTTGTTGTTTCTAGTTATGTCACCATTTCAAAAAAATTTTTTTAACATGTTTTTTTATTTTTTTTTATTTTTTATTTTTTGTGTTTCATTTGAGAATATTAAACCATGTTGGCACACCAAATGTCCCCCCCCCCCCCCCCAAGGAGTGTGTCCTTTGTAAATTACCCATTGTATATTTATTAAAGGTTTGCTGCCTAATAATCCCCACAGTATAACAAACAATAGACATGTTTTCAACTGAAAGCAAAAAGCCTTTTATTCAGGCAAATGTCATCACAAAAAAAAAACAGAACGGCAGCACTAGAATAGATAGCAAACTATATGCAAACTTGCATTTCCAACATGGTGAAGGATAAACTTCCAAGCCTCAGGAGCCAAACACAAAAATATGAAGCAGCAGCACACAAACAAAGGAACCCAAACTGTGGTAGTACAAACAATATGTCCTTTATGTGGAAGGAAATGGAAGGCAGAAAATCAACGTTTCCTCCTCTTTCCAGCCTTCCCTCCAGGCAGCCTTCCAGCGGATCTAACACAGGGTCTTGCAGGTGGGGTCGATGTGGCAGCAGGAGGATGGTGTTCCGCAAGCCGGGCCGGGTCACATAGCCCAGTCTCTGGGGTCAGCAGGCCCCTCTGCATCCACCAAAGGACCTGGTTCATCAGGGCCTTTGCCAGTCTTCTCTGGTCCTCCTCCCCTTCATTTAAATCGTGGGCCAATGAGGCACTGAAGGCCTCTGTGGGGTTGAGGGGGGCCCTCATGATGGCGCTTGCCTCCTGTATCATGCGGAGGCTTGCCTCCTCCACAGGCCTCAACTGCCTCCTTCGGCTTGATGGCCTCACCTGGGGGGGAGAAGACTGGCTGGTGGTGGTTCTCCTGGCCGGGGGGACCTGCTGCAGGCCACTGGGCCCAGCCTCCTCCTGGCTGCCACTGACCCCGGCCTCCTCCTGGCTGCCACTGACCCCGGCCTCCTCCTGGCTGACAGACACCTGAGGATCTGCCACCTCCTGGCTGATCTCTTCTTCCTGTGTGCAAAAAAAAGGACATTTTTTACAATTTCGCAAAATAAAACCACACTCATTTTCATGTTTTTCGTTTAGTATTTTCTGTTCATTATTACTTGAATACACTCTACTTCTGACCCCTGCAGTTGTCATCTCTGACACCTATTTGTCTGTACACCTTTTTTTTGGCTTTTTCCCAGCTTGGCTTTTCTTTTACAATATCAAATCATTAATCCACCAAGAATTATTTACGCCAGAAATATAGAGGAAAATACTATACCTCCTCATCGAAGGGTGGCAGATCTGCATCTCTGTCAGCCAGGCCCTCTTCCTCCGACTCTGCAGGGCTGTGGTCATCTGGGGAAGGTCCGCTGGAAGGTAGCATGGAGGAAAGGTTGGAAGAAAGACTCGACATCGTTTTCCTGCCTTCCATTTCGTCCCGCAAAAAAGCCATCTGTTTATAATACCACAGTTTGGGTTCCTTTGCTTGTCTTGCTGCTGCTCCAGATTTTTTGCTTTTATTAGCTTTGTATGCTCTCCTGTATGTGCTTCTGAGGTTGGCAAGTTTATCCTTCACCATGTTGGCAGTGCATCCTGGCACCCAAGTTTGCATATAGTTTGCTAGCTCTTCTAGTGCTGCCGCTCGTACATCTTTATTACAATATAAAGAGTGCTTGGAATTCCACAGGATGGGCGTCTCCTGATATTTTTGGAGTAAGGCCTCTATAGCTTCCTTGGTTTGTAGTTGGTCCATTGAATTGTTAGAAAAATTATATTTCTTTTTGAGTCTAGATTCCAAAAACATAAACCACAGAAAAAAAAATATTCAAAAGGATCAGCGTTGACCTTGATATAATATGTGTCTTCAAATTTATTACCTATATCTAATTACAAACACAGTCTCTCTTGTTTAAACAATGATTGGCAGCTCGGCCGCATTGGTTGTACCAAACATTGATTTGCTAGATGCAGAGCCATTGTTAACATTGCAGTAAATATTTTTAATATAGAAAAATAAACAATGCTTACAAATGACAGTATTCATCTAGGCACTCTTTCATGTGTAAATCTCATGCCCCTGACAATGGATGACATAAAAGACACTTCCTAATGACCTCTGTACAACCAACACTTGAACAATACTTTGCCTGATCTGAATACACCATTCAAAAATTTGTCAATGAGGTACAGCATTGTTCACATCTCTATTTTGTGAGTTGTCCAAAAGCATTTGGATACCAAAATAACATTGTGGTACCCCATAGACAGAATAGCTTAAAAAGGGTGCAACCAACAGCCCAAACCCCCATCCCATGTGTCTACATTTTCAAGGCCTCTGCTGATCACATTTATAATTTCCTTACCTTCCTGTCTCTCGCTCCTCGTTTCTCACGCTCGCCTAATTACCGCGTAAGATGCGTAATCACGGCGTGCACCTTTTAAACACTCCGCGTATTTATTAAACCCCGCCCTCGTCAGCTTTGCGAGGCCCCTAATCAATGAGTTTAGGAAATATGGCGTTAACTGTGTATGTTCTGGATGCGCTCGATAATTCTCCGCGTAACCTACGTAAACACGTTGTTTGCATTCTCTACACTCCGCGTATGTATTAAACGCCGCCCTCTTCTCCGCCCATGGCGTAAGAATTCATCTTTTCCACGCCCATAATCTCTGTGGGAAAGGAAAGATGGCGATGTCACACGAGCGGGCACGATGCTCTCATGCCACAAGTGAAGGGACAGAGGCAGGGACGTCCCGATCAAGGCAAAGAAGATACAAAGCCACTAATATGCGGTTCCAGGAAATGGTGGAGTTAGTTTACATCATGCGAAAGAAGGACTATGATGGTGAATTAGGGCCATACAAGACCCCTAACCGCCGAAAGGCACATATTATGGACAAGGTGGCGAGGAGAATGCATAGGATGTTTGGGATCACCAGGTCCAAGGAACAGCTGAGGAAACGATGGTCAGACTTAAAATTGAGGGAGCCACATCAGATGAAGAAAATACTTAAAATTCTGCGTAAAAGTAAGTAAATATATATTGGGGTTGGGGGGGGGGGGTGGGTGATTGTCTGCAATAATGTGTTGCCATGTATATTTCACCATCTGCCTCCTTGGCCTGCTTGTAATTTTAAAGACATGTTGTCATTTATTTTTTATGACATAAATACCTACATATTTACAAATAGTGTTATTAGTAAACCACGTAACATCACATAGTTTCTCAGAAAGGCTCGGTTATTCCAGGAACAACACACCTGGACATGGCTCACTGGCCAAAAACTTTGTTTGTAAACATTGTGTAAAAGCTAGTTCTAGAAAATAAAATTATGAGAATGGGAAAGGCAAACAGGATTCATTCTAAAAACAGTGGTAATAAAGCAGATGTTTTCACATCTGCAATGCAGAGCACCTGTGTCTCCCCAAACCAAAAAAGGGTTTTGGTAGGGTCTCCCAGAAATACTGTTTAGGGGGGACATCCATGTGTGTCACTTTGCTAAAAAGGGGCAGGATCAGAGCTTGCCATATAGAAGTATTTGCAAAATGTAGGTTTGGTGAAAGATAAAAGTAACTAAATGAAAGCATCTTCTAAGCAATGTGTGCGATTTATGCTCTCCAATATCTGTGTGCTGATGAGTGTACATTTTTTTTTGGTTATTTAAGGGGAAAGAAGTCGCCAGCATTTGGAGGAGGCAGAGAGGGCCAGACAAGGCCAAAATCTTCCATCTCAACATGTGGAGGAGGAGGAGGATGTGGAAGGAGAAGAGGATGTGGAAGGAGAAGAGGATGTGGAAGGAGAAGAGGATGTGGAAGGAGAAGAGGATGTGGAAGGAGAGGAGGAAGGAAGAAAGGAGGAAGGAAGAGAGGAGGAAGAAGTAATTTTGGACTTAGAATTTATAGCAGATGAAGGGCAAGTGGCGGAAGAACAATTTGGCGAATTGAAAGAAGGTGGATTGATGGATGAAGGAGGAGTCCAAGATGATGGGGAAGTGGTGGAAGAAGGAGGAGTGATAGAAGATGATGGGGAGGTGGTGGAAGAAGGAGGAGTGATAGAAGATGTCGAAGAGGTGGAAAGGAGAAGCCCATCAGGTCAGTGTCACCCTAGCTTGATTAAAAAAAACATATGTAGATAGGCCTCATCGAAAAATAATGTTGTAAATGAAAATTTTTTTTTTTTTTTTAGGGGAGGAGGATGGTGTGCCAATATTTTCACATGCAAGTGCTGCTATAATTATTCAGCAGGTCATGGAGTGCAGCACTGAAATGCACAATATGCGTGAAAGGATGGTTGTCATGGAAGAGAATTTAACAAATGTCCTTTTGGAATGCTGCACGGAAATGGACAATATGCGGCAAAGAATGATGGTCATCGAATCTAATTTTAAAAATATTATTGACATGATGGGCCGTGTCAAAGACTGAAACACCCCCCGCCCATCCCCCGCCCCCACAAACATTTTTACTGTTTTAATAATGAATACGCCAAAATTTGAAGATACACACACAGTGTGCCAACATGTGCTATCTGCCATCACAGAATATCTAGTGTCTGTGCTTTGTGGGTCCAACCCCCTCCTCCATCCTCAAGTAGTTGAGAGGAAGGGTTTGCTCCCACAGAACACAGACATTGATCACCCATGATGTCAGATAGCACATGTGGCCATTTGTCTGTTGAACCAATGACATTTGGCGAGTTTGCACTGAATGTGTGTATCTTTAAATTTTGGCGTGTTCCAGTGTGAAAGCACACCATGACTGACTGCTGTTGTGAGTTTTTATATTTTTATAATTGGATTTTGTTACTTTTTGACCATGTTGAACATTTTGGGATACTATAAAGTTTAGACCATAAAGAATAAACAACGCCAAAAAAATTAAAATATATATATATAGAATTATAAATCTCTCTAATCACTGAATTTAGTGAAGTCGAGATTTGACTCCAAAATATCAATAAAAAATTTTCTTATTGAAAAACACACCCAAAAAAAAAAAATGGTTAAAAAAATAATGGTTTTTGTGCATAAAAAATATGCCGAAAAAAGAAAAAAATAAGGCGGTAAACACCACACCCAAAATAGTCTATATATATATATATATATGTAAACAATAAATCTAACTATATTTGATAAACAAAAATGTGAACTTGTTAAAAAATGTATAATCTGCATTATATTTTTGGTTGAATTACCTGAAAATAAAAAAAAAAAAAAAAAATTTTTGGTAGACTCCTAAGTACAAAAGCAGGGAGTAATGAAAAAAATATAAAATAATTTTTGGGGTCATGAACAAGCAAAAATTAAAAAACTTGACCTCAAAATTTACAAATGGAGTTGCTTCTTATTTCTAGACTCAATACCCTGTTTGTAGATGAGTGAATACTGTGCAAAATGTGGTTAGTTACTAAAAGTGGAGAAATCAATTATGCATTAAAATTGAAGAAGTTAGTTAGAGAACCAGGAAGACAGATAAAAAGAGAAAAAGCATTAATGACAAACAACTGTATAAAGTCCAATGGTCTAATTATTTATTATTTGAGAGAATATTCCTTTCTTTGGGGGCCGAATTAGAAAGAAATATGATCTGGCATAGCAATGGCCCCCCGACCCATGAAGTACTCAACATATTTGTCGCGTACCTCACGAGCTGATTGGGGGGCCAAGCCAGCGCGACCAGTGTCCAGCCCGGGAAGGGGATCTGAGGGTAGTCTTGCCTCAGAACCGATGTCGGGTAGGTACGTCTGGGAGTGCCTGCGTAAAAAGTTGTGCAAAATGCAGCAGGCAAATACAACGGTGTCCAATTTATATTCCGCCAGATGTATCGATGTCCTGAACAGGCGGAACCGGTTGGTGAGTATCCCAAAGGCATTCTCGACTACCCTCCGAGCCCTGGCCAACCGAAAATTAAACACACTCCTCTCTGAGGTGAGGGTCCTCTGGGGAAAAGGCCGCATGAGGTGAGGACCAAGCCCGAAAGCCTCGTCCGCTAGGAACACAAACGGAAGTCCTTCCACATTCTCTTCATCTGGTGGCAATGCCAGACCACCAGCTTGGAGACGATCATAGAAATCAGTCCGTGCGAACACTCCCCCATCAGACATCCGGCCGTTCTTCCCCACGTCCACATATAGAAACTCATACTGTGCCGACACCACCGCCATCAACACAATACTATGATAACCCTTGTAGTTATAATAGTAGGACCCCGAGTGGGGTGGGGGCACAATGCGGACGTGTTTCCCATCTATTGCTCCACCGCAGTTTGGAAAATCCCACCGCTGGGCAAATTGGGAAGCCACAGACTGCCATTCCTGTGGTGTGGAGGGTAGCTGTGGGGACAAACAAAAAAATAGATTTACTACTTTGTAACAAAAACATCCTACAAGCATCCTTGTGACAGTTCACAGTATTAAAATTGCATTACAAAAATGTGCATGGAGAATTTGGGAAATGAAATATATAGGGCCACTTCATTAAGAGACTCCACAGCCCTCTGATGGGGACAATAAAAGTTTGAAGGGGGGGGGGACACAAAAACCAAAAAGTCCTGTTTTTAAAAATGACAAGGTGGGTTTGTCCCTAGGATAGCATGCTGGACAGGTTAATATTGGGTAAGGGACAAATATGCAGGTAGGTCAAGAATAAAACATGTAAAGCTTATATCAACATGCATAGGGAGAAAAGGGAACGTTAGTTAAACACACAGCATATCTGGGAAATGAAAAATAAAGTTAGTTAGCAACATTCTTACAGCCAGGAAACTTACCTTAATATACTCCTCATGGATAACTTTGATGATGGCAGCACACGTGTCCGGTATGATGACCCCAAGCGCCTGCGGAGAGATGCCTGTTGAGAACTTGAGGTCCTGCAGGCTCCTCCCAGTCGCCAGGTACCGCAACGTGGCAATAAGCCTCTGCTCGGCCGTGATGGCTTGGCGCATCACAGTGTCCTGCCTCGTGATATAGGGGGACAGAAGTTCCAGCAGACTGTTGAATACGGGGTCCGTCATGCGGAGAAAATTCCTAAAGTCATTAGGATTATTCTCCTGGAGTTCCCTAAGCAGAGGCATATGTGAGAATTGGTCACGCTGGCGCAACCAATTCTTGGTCCAGAAACGCCTCCGCCCCCTGTTTCTGGCCAAAGTACTGGACAAATGAACATATCCAGCAGCCATCCCATAAACAGCACCAACTCGCGAAAATTGACGCTGCTGCTCCATCATGGCTTCAAACCGGCCGGCTGGTCAGTCAAGAACACACTGAAACAGAAAGCACTCGCAAATCCAGCACTACCTGCGACAAACGCGTGACAAACAGATACGAGCGCACAGGATGCAACTGCTAAAGCAGAAACAACCTGCTAGCCTATAGCCGAATGACAACTACGTTACCGCAAGCACACGCACTGAACCCGTGAATACACGCTGTCAAAGCCTGGAGACCGAGAAGCGCGAATCAGCTCTAACCAAACCTTCACTAACACGAGCAAACCCGTAACTAGCAAAAGAGGAACAGAGGGCGGCGCCATTAAGTTTGATCTTCCCCTTTATAGTGACGTCGTACGTAGTTTACGTGCACGCGTTCCGGTACGACGGTAATTTGGTCCGCTGGTGTGTACACGCCAGCGGAACCAAACACAAATCAGCCTTGTACGCCGGAAACTGTCGGGCAGACAGTTTCCAGCGCACAGATCCGGTCGTGAGTACAAGGCCTTAGTGTTTAATTTGGGATAAGCCAACCCCTTTGTTCATTTAAATCAAAATATATGTGCAAACATTGAGATGCTATTTGCAATGTTTTTTTGCTGTTCATTGGTCCCCTTACATCATCCTGGTGTATTCACCATTCACTTATATCATTATTTATTTGTTGTATACATTAGATATTTTTTAAATTAGAATAACTAGATTTCCATCCACTGTACAAAGCAAAACTGAATTCCTTCCAGGTATGGTGTTATTATAAATAACTCCTAAACCTGGAGCTGGCCATGCAATTCTGAGACATTTGATAATGATGAACGTGAACAACATGATTACTGAACCTCTGGCATTATTTACACGATACAAGAGGCTGGCATGCTGTAGTTGGTTCTTTGAAGAAAAATCCTGGCTGCAGATCAAGTAAAATCATAGCTGTACAAGTTCCTCTTGGAAAATGTTGAAAAAAAATCTGGTCTCTATATCAGTGTCTAACCTATATACTTGGTTTGACAAGGTTTCATCTCAAGCCATTTTAAACCTAGGAAGAGCTTAGAAGGAGAGAAAGACTGACTGCCTTCTCAGTTAATTTATAAAGTGGAACTCTGTTTGAATTAAAAAAAAGTCTCTTTTACGTCATTTATATAAAGTATCACGATTTTAGCGAATGTTGTTGCTGATTCTTACCTGTGATGCTCTGTACATACAAACTTCAAATTAGTGACAAGACAGAGGTTGTACTTATGATTAACTAACTAATAATTGCATAACAAGTTATATAAGTATAGTAACAGGAGAAAATGAAACACAGAATTGCCTAATGTTTAAAATACAAATACAACATTTTGGACTTTTCGTTTGTTTAAATGTTACAGCCTGGAACTAAAATTGATTTAATTTGGATGTTTACTTGTTTTTTACAATATACTTAGCAAATAAACCTGGAATTATTTTTATTGCAATCACACAAAAAAAGGGAAAAAAAATACAGCTTTGGGTTATGCCTACCAGTTCTACATATAAAGATCTGGCAATATTTACCACTCTTCTTGGCAATACTGCCTTAGCTCTGATTGGGAATTGCTGGTGAAAAGCAACTTTTAAAGTCTTCTATACTTGCTCAGGTGAAATAGATTTCTTAATTTTGAAACCACTCCAGCGTAAGTGTACCTCTTAGGCCTTGTACACATGGGCAAACATGTCCGCTGAAAACGGTCTGCCGTACCGTTTTCAGCGGACATGCCCGCCCGGAGATTTCTGTATGATGGCTGTACACACCATCATACAGAAATGAGAGACAATCCGCGCGGACAGACAGCGCGGTGACGTGTTCGCGCCATCGCCGCGACGATGACGCGGCGACGTGCGCGACACTGAAAGGTCAATGCTTCCACGCATGCGTCGAAGTCATTCGACGCATGCGAGGGATGGCGGCCGCTCGGTCATGTACGGTAAGTCTGTACAGACGACCAAACATGTCCGACGGACAGGATTCCAGCGGGCATGTTTGTAAGCAAGTTTAGAAACATTTGTCCGCTCGAAAACGGTCTGGCGGGCAAATGTACGTTGGAATCCTGTCCGATCGGCCGTACACACGACCGAACATGTCTGCTGAAACTGGTCCGCGGAGCAGTTTCAGCAGACATGTTCGGTCATGTGTACGGGGCCTAATGGTCTTTAACCCTAAAGAAAGATCCATTTCTGTCTAGGTCTCAGGTCTCTTTCAGATTGAAAAATTTGTCCGCTCGAAGCCCTGTACAGCCCTGTATTTTACTCCATCTAACTCACCCTGAATCCTTTCATGTTCCCCAGTCCCTGCTGAAAAAGTATACCCACACTGCAATATGGAACTCCATATGCATTATTATGGAGATGGCATTTCTAGGGAAATTAGCATTGTTGGCCTTCCAACACACGTCATTTAAGCTTACACATTTGACTAAGGCTAGAAGTTTACTTTTTAGCCTCATCTGGATGGATAACCTGTTTTAATTTGGCAAACTCCAAGTGGTATTTGCTATGAAACTTTTTCCACAATGGTTTTCATCTTGTCACTATTTTGTAATGAGAATTTAGGTTATAGTTGTCCTATGCATGGTTTCTCTCAGCAAAACAATGAAACTTTGAAGGTTTATTGGCGATACAAGAGTTTTGCAAAGTTTAGGGTATTTTTCAAAATAATATATGATTGGAACTTTTCTAGAATTGGTAATTATAAATGTTTTCTAACAAACCTTGGGACCTTCCAGAGAAAAGAGTATTCATTTTCACACAGAGTGATACCATTTAACTAACTATATGAAGTCTCTTGGCATTGAAAGATCATTTATATAGGTTTCACGACAAAAGGGGTGATGTTTGCAATTGTGGCTTTTCAAGATACTTGCAAAATTATAAACATAGCTTTTTTTCTGCATTATTATTGCCTCTTTTGCCTCTTTTGTGTGGATCAGTGATATAAAATATAAATGACATTTAATTAAAGGTTGTAACACTATAAAGTATATTTAAAAAAATCCTCTTATGTGTTTAACAGTGGTTGTAAATCCAGTGAAATAACTGGACTACATAAGTTGTACCTGTCTACTCAATTGCCTAAATTCACAGTGTACTGATAGACATAAGTCATACACAGATCGTGATTACAGCAACAACCCAAGGCTGTAATCACGATCTGTTTATGACTTATGTCTATCAGAACACTGGGAATTGCGGCAATTGAGAAGCTGTATTATTTTTTGAATCATGCTTTTCCATGATTGTTTTTAAATATTTACTTTCTTATTTTTCACAATACAAATTTATACTTTTTTATATCATTTTTGTACTCCTTTACGGTATCCTGTCTTGGCTTCATGCCCGCACCATTCCTTGGGGTTTCTTTTCCTTTTCCGGAGGTGTACTGATACACAATCCTACATAAACACTGCTGAGGTACCTGAATGAACTGTCTGAATTCATAAGAAGTCACTTATGGGACTTATTCACCTGAACTTACTTCATAAAGTTTTTTTTTTTTTGCACATTGCGTGTTTGCTGTATTATTTATGTTATGTAATTTAATAGTGATTATGCACTGTTAGTTCTATGTTGATATGATTTATTGGCCTTTAAAAAGCCTTGATTTTACCTTGCTTTTATTATATAACAATATTTTGTGACCAGTAATACAGTGCACTTACCCATGTGCATAGCGATTCGTGAATGGTTGGCAGATTGCTGGGCAGACATCTTAGAGGAGCTATTATGAGAGGATGTTGGAGACTGATGAGGTACAGTAATAGGGAGCATTGGCCTGACAACATTTGTGCAGTTTGTTAGTCCAGGAGAGGATGAATGTGAAGAGTGTGGAGAACTTCTGCTTGCTATCGGGACTCCCATAGCGCAATTTCTTGCCTGGAGAAGTCCAGCAGGCATCCTGTACCGGGAAGACAAATAAATATGCGCTTTAAGAAATAAAATAGCCAAAAATATGAACTCACAAAAAAGCAGGAGTTTTACTTAGGTACCTTATTTCTCTGTAAAGACTGCACTGAGAATGTATAGAAAAGTGGAAGTACCATCTCAGCTAGCCAATCAAGTTGACAGAAATGGAAGTTCGGTCATCAGATACAATTTTTTTGACCAAGGGGCTCAATATCTGAGTGCAGTTATCGCTGTCCACTTTCTGATATACACCACTGTGCTAAACACCTTCCTAATTGATTACTGTAATACAGTCAAGCTGCATATACAGTAAAAAAAGGAAATGGGTTGGCTATACATACAGTCACTTGCAAATTATCACAAATTCCCAATTTGACCATCAAATTCCTTATTACAGACACACAACTGGATAGCTTTTTTGCATAATAAATGTATAGGTCATGTGTGAGCTGGTTGGGATACTATTGAAAAACATGAAATAAAACGAGTATAAGTATTACAAGATTTACTATTCTATATATCCATAGCCAGTAGATTTTTTCTCTGATATACCTGATTATAAACAATTACATTACCCAGCTGTGGTAATAAAGAGAGGTTTTATGATTTGTTAAGGACTCTACTTTTTACAATATGATCCAGAAGAATTATGACGTAATGTTTTAAATGAAGACTTCCATTAAACACTGTTCCATGATAACACACAGGGCCTATGCTGTGCGGAGCTGTTAGTTTAATATATTTCCATCTTGTTCTTGTAGGCCCTCAATTATGCACCATCTCAAGAAGATATACTGTTAACATATTCATTTTGAGTTCTCCTTCATGCAAGCTTTATTTTGCAACATATTATTATATCCCCTGCCATACAGTATAAGCTGTTTTCCATAGCCTTAATCCTATTACATGTTTATATTTTCATTCATTTTTGATTGTACGTTACACCAAAGATAAGAGCTACAGGGAACCTTCTGGAGGAAATTGTTATTTTAGTAATTTAATGAAAATAAAGGATTTTAGTATTTGTTTGACAAACATTTAACCCAAAGCAGTCTGCATTCAATTTATATGGAAACACTGATGCGGAAATGTGTCTTTTATTTGTTTGACTCAGCTACTGGACTTCAAAGCAAATCTAATTGGTTTCTGTGCAAGATGACCTTTGCGTCTACCTCTAAAGTTATTGATTTACATACATCAATAGTTTTAAATGTATTTGCAAATATGATAGCAATAAAAGTGATATAATTTACTATCAAATTAATCCGATTTTTGAGCTCAAGTTGTATAGTCACATAAAGACACTAACCATATAGTTCAACCTTAAAAAGAACACAAATAGAAAACCTCCATATACACCAGGGCTCAAAATTTCAAGTCCTGAGCTACTAGCCAGGTCTCAAGGGTTACTCGCCACCAGTTGCCCCACCCAACCCTTACCCTGCCCCACCCCTAATCAAGCCATCATAAATTATTTCATGAAATTACACTTAAATGTTTTATGCAGAATTAAGTTACAAAAATAAATATTAACAACAACTTTATCGGTTCCCCTTAGCACAGCCTCACCAGTGCCCATCAATGCAGGCTCATCTGTGCCCATCAATGCAACATGACCTGTGCCCATCATTGCAGCGTTAAAATGAATAAATTGTATCACACCACAGAGTGGTACTGTGGATACAAAATGAATAAAAAAGTGCCACGTCCTATGAATTTAGAATACAAGTGAAAAAATGGGACTTGGACTTTTTAGGCACAGTAATATAAAAGTTTTATACAAAAATATATTTATTAATTAGACATATAAAAAATTCACAAACTCTCTAAAAACCACATTTGATAGAAGTATATATATCCAACAATACCACTGCTGTACAAAACCAAATATACTACAGGGAAACTTAGGAGATCCAGTGTCGTCATTCCATAAGGTAGAAAGAGTCCAGGAGTCTGGTTTGGTGACAGCAAAATGGTAGAAAGATGTTTAACAAAAGGAAAAGATGGCTCAACATGTTACGCGCTCAATCAACGCTTCTTCATGAGCATTTAGGTATTGGTGTATGATGTGGGGTATAGAGCAAACTATAATATAAAGTAAAACCAACAGCCAGATTATAGTACAGGAAGACATATCAAGGCGCTGTAAAGCAGGGATTATAATTGCTAGTGGTCCAGTAACAATGCTAGACACCAACAACTGCTGATAGCCAGGCTAATAAAAGATAAATAAGAATGGTACAAAGGGCAGAATGGGTCCCACATCCATATCAAATAATCAATATATTTAATATAGCCCATAATGCCCATAAATGGAACAACAAATAATTATATCCAATGCTGGTGGGTCCAGCATTGCAGCCTCACCGTGCCCCACATTGCAGCCTCACTGTGCCCCACATTGCAGCCTCACCGTACCCCCATTGCAGCCTCACCGTGCCCCATATTGCAGCCTCACTGTTCTCCCATTGCAGCCTCACTGTGTCCCAAATTGCAGCCTCACTGTGCCCCAAATTGCAGCATCACTGTGTCCCAAATATCAGTCTTACTGTGCCCCCATTGCAGCCTCACTTTGCCCCATTGCAGCCTCACAGTGCCCCTATTGCAGCCTTGCCAGGGTGGAGGAAGTGAAAGGGTGGCCGGATCATGACCAAAGTTAGAGGAGAGCTGCGGTAAAACACGCCATACCAGCTTACATTGAAACTGTCTCCACTCTGCTCACTGATCTCACACAGCCCCGCCTCCTCCTAACCCCACGCCTGTGATAGACAGAATGCATCCCAGCATTAGACCCGCATTCTGTGTATCACAGGCACAGAGTTAGGAGGAGGCGGGGCTGTGTGAGATCAGTAAGCAGAGCAGAGACAGTTTCAATGTAAGCTGTTACGGCGTGTTTTACCGCTCGGTGATCCCCCGGCTCTCATCTAACTCCATGCACTCTTCCACCGGGAGAACGGATCCTGATCAACCCCGCCCGCCGGAGATGTTTACCCCCCACTCGCAGGCAGCCCAGCTCCTCACCAGCCCTAATTTTCCACTCGCAAAATGCGAGTAGGCAGGAGGAAAATTTGAGGGCTGATATTCACTATCCTATACCCATACTTTATCCAGAGGAAGGCAAAAAACCCAAGTAAAGCTTAGTCAATTTTCCCTGTTAAAAAAAAAAAAAAGATTGGTCCAATTTGCTCTAGTGGGGTAAACAAATTAATTTCTGATACCCCAAGAGGCAATCAAGTTTTCCCTGAATCAGCTAACCCCTGTGTTACTACCTCTAAAAATTTGTATCCAGTTATATTTTGTGCATTTAGGAATACAATGCCTTGAAAAAGTATTCAAACCTCTTGAAATTTTCCACATTTTCAATGTTACAACCAAAATTGTAAATGGATTTTATTGGTATTTTATGTGATAGATCAACACAAAGTGGCACATAATTGTGAAGTGGAAGGAAAATTATAAATGGCTTTAATTTTTTTACAAATAAATATGTGAAAAGTGTGGTGTGAATTTGTATTCAATACTTTGTAGAACCACCTTTCGCTGCAATTACAGCTGCACTTTTTTTGGGTATGTCTCTTCCAGCTTTGCACATCTAGAAAGTGACATTTGTGGTAATTCTTCTTTGCAAAACAGCTCAAACTCTTTCAGATTGTATGGAGAGCGTCTGTGAACAGCAATTTTCAAGTCTTGCCACAGATTCTCAATTCAATTTAGGTCTGGACTTTGACTGGGCCATTCTAACACATGGATATGCTTTGACCTAAACCATTCCATTGTAGCTCTGGCTGTATGTTTATTGTCATTGTCCTGCTGGAATGTGAACCTCCACCCCAGTCTTTTGCAAACTCTAATGCCATGTACACACATGCAGGATTTCCAACGGGAAAAGTTCCCGTTGGAAATTCCGAGGGGAAAGCCGAGAACCTGCTCGGTCAGCCTTTCCCCCTACACACGGACGTTTTTCCCCAACAGGAAAACTGCGATTTAGCTTTGGTCGGGAATCCCGACCATGTGTATGCTCCAGCGCAAAAACCTCTGGGCAAAAGTATTTTTGCCAGATTTGTGGAGTGCATGACTAACAGTTGTCCTGTGAACAGATTCTCCCACCTGAGCTGTGGATCTCTGCCGCTCCTCCAGAGTTACCATGGGCCTCTTGGCTGCTTTTCTGATTAATGCTCTCCTTGCCTGGTCTTTCAGTTTAGGTGGACGGCCATGTCTTGGTAGACTTGCAATTGTGCCATACTCATTCCATTTTCAGATCATGGATTGAACAGTGCTCCGTGAGATGTTCAAAGCTTGGAATATGTTTTTATAACCTAACCCTGCTTTAAACTTCTCCACAACTTTATCACTGACCTGTCTGGTGTGTTCCTGGCCTCCATGATGCTGTTTGTTCACGAAGGTTCTCTAACAAACCGCGCTGTTTGGCGCATTGTAAGCAGCATACTTTGTGGCATTTGCGTAGTAATGGCTTTCTTCTGGCGACTCGACCATGCAGCCCATCTTTCTTCAAGTTCCTCCTTATTGTGCATCTTGAAACAGCCACACTACATGTTTTCAGAGAGTCCTGTATTTCACCTGAAGTTATTTGTGTGGTTTTCTTTGCATCTCGAACAATTATGCTGGCAGTTTTAGTTGGTCTACCTGGCCATGGTTTGGTTTCAATAGAACCCCTCATTTTCCACTTCTTGATTAGAGTCTGAACACTGCTGTTTGTCATTCTCAATTTCTTGGATATCTTTTTATATTCCTTTCTTGTTTCATACAGTTCAACTACCATTTCCCGCAGATCATTTGACAATTCTTTTGCTTTCCACATGGCTCAGAATCCATAAATGTCAGTGCAGCACTGGATGAAAGATGCAAGGGTATGTCAGGAGTCCAGAAACTCATTGACCTTTTAAACACACACACTAATTACAAGCAAACAGATCACAGGTGAGGGTGGTTACCTTTAGTAGCCATTCAAACCCCTTTGTGTCAACTTGTGTGCATGTTATCAGGCCAATATCAGGGTATGTAAACTTTTGATCAGGGTCATTTGGGTAGTTTCTGTTGTATGTTTTTTTCTTATTATTTATAGCTATTTTAAATTTGGATGTGAGACACATTTTTATTTTTAGCCTTTTAAACATATTGCCCATGGAAATATATTGTGCAGTTTGTTTTCTACCCATGATTTCTTTTAATTGAACAACAGTAATAGGGTCTGCATGGTTTGAGATTAACAGCTCCAGCACAGCATAATTTCTAGTTGGGACCTCTATGAACTGTACCATAAAATTGTCTTGTAACAGGTTTATAAATGTCCACTCCTTCACTGTTTGTGCAGTGCCAGTCAATTTTCAGGGTAAAATCCCCCAATATTATCACTGTCCCAGCCCTCCTTGCCCTTTCTATCTGTGCAAGGAGCTTAGTCTCCACCTTCTCATTAACACCGGGTGGCCTTTAACAAACTTCAATACATAACTTTGAAGTGTGAACACCGATACACAGTTCAACCCATAATGCTTCAGTCTCATCACACTCTCCATCAACAAGGTCCTCTTTCACACTCTTTGATATCAGGAATATTAATAGCCCACTCATGTGAAGAATGAAGCCAAGATTCAACAATACCAATGAAACCATAGTTTTCTTCATGCACCAAAGCTTTGAACTCTCATATTTTGCTTAGCAGACTTCTGGTATTGGTGAACAAACACTTTAATACATTGTCACAATTTGTACGTTTGTGTTCTAGAAAGTTTAGAAGGGGTTGGGTTGGTAACAGGGGAGGACTTTAGCTTTGAGGGTAAACACAACCAACTGAACCTTTCATAATAGGGACTGTTTTTGTGGGCTAAAGGAAGTATACCATGCAAAGTGTGCCATAATGCTGCATTAATTGGCGAGCATTAAGAACAGTGGCTGTTCCTAAAAGCCATGGCTTATTGTTACCCATCCATCAAAATCTGCTTCCTTTGTGGCCTTCAGCAGTCACATGATATTTTCTAGATACTGTGATTACAGGTCTCAACAAGGAACAAGTAACTAATAAACTGGGTCACTAACTGTAGGTCTAACTGAAATTAAAGTCTAAATGATGATGCATCTCAACCGAGGGCCACCAGCCCATGTATTTTACAGGTACTGGCCTGGGGTAAAAAAAAAAAAATCATAAAACTCCAGTCCTCCCCTTGCCAGAAAATCCAAACATCTGCATTTGTTCTCTAAGTCTTTTATACATAACATGTAAAAAAAATTGTTTTGTCCAGACTCAAAGGTATTAATGGTTTAAAAGCTAATGGTATATATATATATATATATATATATATATATATATATATATATATATATATATATACATACAATCATAAGACTTTTATTCATTGACTTTAAAATAAGTTCTGAATTAGGGTAGAACTAATAAAATAATGCTTTGTTTTACACAGCATATTGTTACAAAGAATAAACTGTTTGCATAAAATACCTCCAGCTATATATAAGACAAACTACATACTTCTAAACTTAGCAGAGGTACTGTATTTGGGATGCCCAACGTTTCAAGCAGTTTGTATGCAAATTAAGCAGTTTGCTCACAGTGGTAAGCTAGATGCACAGTATGAAAGTATATGTCATAATATCCTAATTAAAATAAAACCTGCATCCAAGTTTGATTTTATAAGCAAGTAAATATACAGTGTGTATATATATATATATATATATATATATATATATATATATATATACACACACATACATTGCTTAAAAATCTAAAGGAACACTTTGAAAACACATCAGATCTCAATGAGGAAAAATATCATGCTGGATAGCTATACTGATATGGACTGGGTAATGTTAGGAACAAAAGGATGCCACATTGTTTGATGGAAATGAAAATTATCAACCTACAGAGGTCTGAATTCAAAGACACCCCGAAAACCAAAGTTAAAAAAAAATGCAGCAGGCTAGTCCATTTTGCTCAAAATAGTACTCAGTAGTTTGCATGCACGACTGCATACTCTCGCCACATAAGGTGTTGTTGTGTACCAGGAGAAACCCAGGACCCAGTGCACCAGCATAGGGTCTGACATAGGGTCCAAGAATTTCATCCCGATAACTAACTGCAGTCAGGGTGCCATTGTCTAGCCTGTCTCTTCGTCCCTCTATGGATATGCCTCTCCAGACCATCACTGACCCACCACCAAACCGGCCATGCTGAACAATGTTACAGGCAGCATACTCCAGACCCTTTTACGTATGTCACATGTGCTCAGGCCATAATCTCATCTGTGAAATGTGCAGGGCGCCAGTGGCGGACCTGCTAATTCTGGTGCAAATGCCATTCCAGCTCCACTGTGACAGGCAGTAAGCACAGGGCCCACTAGAGGACATCAGGCCGCTCTCATGAAATCTGTTTCTGATTGAGGATTAAGGACCTTCTTCTTTGAGGCTCCTCTATTCTTTTTTATACTCTATAGTTACTGCTGGATTTTGCTAATCCCCTTGTGGAAGCTGCCATTTGTGGATGGACATTTTATGGTTACACAACTATCATATTGCTATAATCATTTTATATGGACTATAAACTAAAGGACTTATGAATAAATGGTTGTGGAACGAATCATCGGAGATCTGAGAAATTTGTGAAAAACAGCCGTGAAAGTTAGGAAGAGCTGGCTTTCAATAGATCAGAATCCAAAAGACATTGATGGACTACATGGACTAATAAGTCTTTTTTAATGTAATGTGATCGCATTTAGTGCTTTGCAAAAATCAGGGACTTTTACTGTGCCACATCCAAAACGTTATAGCAAATGCATAAAAACATGGACTTAACTGGCACAAGAGGAGGGAAGAATGGTATATTTAAAAACATAGGGCCAGATTCACAGAAAAAGTACGCCGAAGTATCTGCTGATACTCCGGCGTACTTTCAAATTTGCCGCGTCGTATCTTTATTTGGAATTCTCAAACAAAGATACAACGGCATTTGGCTAAGATCCGACAGGCGTACGGCTTCGTACGCCTTCGGATCTTAGGATGCAATACTTTGGAGCCCGCTGGGTGGAGTTTGCGTCGTTTTCCGCGTTGGGTATGCTTATTAACTGTTTACGGCGATCCACGAAGGTACGCATGTTCATCGCATTCTCTTACATCGTCGCTAGTTGGCTTTTCCCGTCGTAAAGTTGCGATTGCTATTTAGGTGGTGTAAAATTAGACAGCCCATGTTAAAGTATGGCCGTCGTTCCCGCGTCAAATTTTTTTTTTGTAAGACGTCCGGAAATAGGAAAGGACGTAACGCACGTCGCCGTTCAAAGAATTACATCGGTGCAACGTCATTTCGCGCAAAGCACGGCGGGAAATTTTAAAACGGAGCATGCGCAGTACGTTCGGCACGGGAACGCGCCTAATTTAAATGATACACGCCCCATTTGAATTAGGCGGGCTTGCGCCGGACAGCTTTACGCTACGCCGCCGCAAGTTTACAGGCAAGTGCTTTGTGAATCAAGCACTTGCGCTGAAAACTTGCGACGGTGTAACGTAAATGACATATGTTACGCCGCCGCATTTGTACCTGAATCTGGCCCATAGTTCATTACAATCAGTAAAAGCTTTTTACAATTTAGACAAATAGAATTGATCTTTAAGATACTAGGATAAGCTAGTACTATCTACTTTTTGTATCTACTATAAATCTTTTTAAGCCTTTGGCTCAAAAGTGAATGCCCCTCTTAGGGTGTGTAGCTTTGACTGCAAGACCCATGGTTACATGCATGCCTGTGTATTTGGCACTGCATGGGTCGGGATAAAAAAAAGAGTCCTCTGAAGGGAAATAAAGCTCTTTGGTGCATGCAAGATTTGTTACTGACTGAACACACCTCAGAAAAGCTTTTGTCAGTCTAAATGAGTTTGAAATTCTATGCATTAAGATGAAAAGCCTTCTGGGTGCAGCAGCCCCTTAGCCCCCCTAATACTTCCCTGAGCTCCATCTCTATCCAGTGATGGTTATGAGTGCCTAGGCGGTCCGGGACTCTCCCTCCTGATTGGATGAGACACAGCAGCGGTGCCATTGCCTCACGGCAAACATAGTTAGCCAATCAGGAAAGAGAGAGGAGGCAGGGCTGAACTGCAGCTCTGTGTCTGAATGGATACATGGAGCTGCAGCTCAGCTCGGGTACCCCCATAGCAAGCTGCTTGCTGTTGGGGCACTCAACAGAAGAGAGGGGCCAGGAGCTCCAGCCAGGGACCCGAGAAGGGGAGGATTCGGGCTGTTCTGTGCAAAACCACTGCACAGGACAGGTAAGTATAACATGTTTGTTATTTTAATAGAACAAAAAAGGAGAGTTTACAATCACTTTAAGACTCCAGTAAAACATTAGAAAAATAAAGGTTCTATTCAAAGAACATTGAAGAGCAAGAAATTACCACTTGTATAAAATTAGCCCTTCTATGCTACCTCTGAGACTCTATTTGTTCCCCATTATTATAAAATGCTTTTTGCTAGTCAACACTGACATCTGACAATTGTCACCACCATCTGACCAATGATCAAAAGACTGCATGACTTGCACCTTTTCTATTATAAATACCCATGCCAATCATCTTTTAAATTGGGATAGTTCCAGCATACATTTGGTGTCCTCTTTGATCTCCCATACTTGCTGTCTTCCAATTAGGTTTCCCTGACTAACTAAGGATGGGAAGCTGTATATGTTCCTCCATAGAAAATCCACAACATAACTGTACCATCTCCCTTTTTTTCATAAAGCACTGTGCAAACCGTTTGGAGCTAAATAAATCCTGTATAATAATACAAGTGCTGGCACAAAAAAAAAAAACATATATAAAATCTGTGCCTTAAAATTAAATGATCATGTTCACATACCACATACCATCTAGCAACCTAGAAAGGCAATACAAATGTCTGATGCAGGGATATCAATAAACATACACAGAACATGAACAAGCATTAAAAAGTTGCATACGGGTCCATACATTCATATAAATACCTCTCTTTGCCTCTCTAGTTAAATTCTAATGGTTTGTAAAGAAAACCTCTTATTTAGTTCTTGCATTTCTGCCCTTTTAGCTATTCACTGCCAGAAGTCTATTTGTGGGTGTTGCTATTGCTGAGCTCAGTCAGAGTACAGTCGCCACCACCTCAGTGTTCAGTGAGTGCACCTGTTGTTGGTAACATTGGCATTATTGACACTGACCATTTTCCTAGCTGTCCATAGCTGTGCTTGGGAAGACATTTTTTGTTCACTGGCAAACTATTAGTGTTGAGCAGAATATGCCATATTCGATTTCGCGATATATCTCGAATATATATTCGAATATTCGAGATATATTCGCTAAATTCGAATATTCGTGATATTTTATCGAAATTAAATGATTGCGATTTTTCGCTATTGCGAATGCGAAAATAATTGCGATTTTTTGATAACTGCGGTAGGAGCACTCTGATTGGCTCAGAATATTCGTGATATTTTATCGAAATATCGCAACATGCGAATGCGATATTTATTGCGCAATTTCGAGAAATGCTGGAGGAGCGCTCTGATTGGCTCAGAATATTCGTGATATTTTATCGAAATATCGCAACATGCGAATGCGATATTTACTGCGCAATTTCGACAAATGCTGTAGGAGCACTCTGATTGGCTCAGAATATTCGTGATATTTTACAATACAAAATAATTGCGAATATTCGGCAAAAGCGGAAGGAGCACTCTGATTGGCTCAGAATATTCTTGATATTTTACAATACAAAATAATTGCGAATATTCGGCAAATGCGGAAGGAGCACTCTGATTGGCTCAGAATATTCTTGATATTTTACAATACAAAATAATTGCGAATATTCGGCAAATGCAGAAGGAGCACTCTGATTGGCTCAGAATATTCTTGATATTTTACAATACAAAATAATTGCGAATATTCGGCAAATGCAGAAGGAGCACTCTGATTGGCTCAGAATATTCTTGATATTTTACAATAGAAAATAAAAAGTGTTTTGCATTGGTGGTGATTCTTTACTCTATCCATCTGTCACAGCCGTTTGTCAATCAAACACCTTGAAGATTGAACACGTTCATGCTGCATGCTTTGGACTTTTTTTCACATCACATATCAAAGACATTTTTATGAAAGATTATTTTTCTATTATTGGGACTATATTTCTTTATATATTTGTTTCACTGTGTATTTCACAAGTTATTTGCGCTTGCTTATTTTATAATTTGCCCACATGTCTTGTCACTAGACATATTTTTTATTCTTGTAGAGCGACTCCATTTTCTGTCTTGTATTAAATTATGTTGTATAACATTTTTGAGTTGCTGCTGTATTCTCCCCTTTTTTTAAGGTATGCGCAATTTTTTCCTTCTTACAAAAAATAATAATATCAAACATACAAATATTCATAACAGAAACATACACAAAGCCCCCCCCTTTTGCATCAGAGACAATCAGAGTTCTCCTACCACAGTTATCGAAAATTCGCAATAATTTTCGCATTCGCAATAGCGAAAAATCGCAATTTTTTTTTTTCAATTTGGCAACATAAAAGGATCGCCTCAGCTTAGCTACTCGGCCCAGGGTCTCTAATCATACCAGCAATGCTTTTAGACGTCGATAGGATGTGATCTGTTTTAAAAATCAAATTGAAAAAATGCGAATATTCGGAATTGCGAATATTCACCGCGAAATTCGAAATATAGCGAGATTTCTCGAATATGCTATATTCGAGTCGAATATTCGCAATACGAATATTCGTGAGCAACACTACAAACTATCTCATACACCTCCTCCCACTGCAATCCTAGTGACGGCATGTGCCTTGGGCAAGTGTCTGGTGCCAGAGACAAGCACTGTCAATATATGCTCATTACATATTTGTCACCTTGTTAGCTGCGTTGTCCAACAGTAGTGGGGGGAGATGACCTAAAAGGATAGAACAAAGTTCTACATGACACAACACCAGAAATCTCAAAAGAAATAGCCATGCTCTTAAGTGACTGTGGTGTAAAAGCAAATCCCTGCAGGACTTCCCCTTACAAATCTGCCCTCATAAAATACAAATCTGGTCTCCATTCTGCCAAACAAACCTACTATTCATTCTTATTAATACTGTGTCATCTAGTTCTTGTCAGCTCTTCTCTACTTTTAACTCTGTTTTGTGCCCCACCCTCTCTACCTGCTAACTCACTCACTGCCCAAGAGATTACCAATCACTTCAAAAACAAGATTGAACAATATGCAACAAGATTGATGCATATTGCAAGGACACTTTCATGGTACAGATATCTTCTCCAATTAACATACCCTGTCTAACAGCACATTCATCAATTTCCTATTTTGAACCAGCTACTACTGAATAGGTTACCAAACCTTTTTTAGATGCCCGTCTAACCAATTGGATCCCGTTCCCTTTCAACTACTACGGTCACCCTTTTCTTCTATCCTATACTCTTACTCACATCTTCAATCTTTCCCTATCTACTGGCATATTTCCCTCCCTTCTAAAGCATGCATAGATTACCCCCATACTTAAAAACCCCTCAATAAACCCCACTAACCTGAACAATTTAAGACTTATCTCCTTGCTCCCATTCAGCTCTTTTAGAACGCTTAGTCTGCAACCATTTGAGCTTCAACCTCACTGAAAACCAACCATCTTGACCCCTTACAGTCTAGCTTTTGCTTCCAAGACTCTAGAGAAACTGTCCTACTAAAACACATTAACAATTTATTAACTGCTAAAAATAACAGCCCCTACTCCATACTCTTACTACTAGACCTCTCTGCGGCCTTTGATACTGTAGACTACCCGCTCCTTCTCAACAAACTCCACTCCATTGGCCTCCATGATTCTGTTATTTACTTGCTCTCCTCCTATCGGTGTTACCTATAACTCTGTCTCTTCCTCTCCACTTCCACTTTCTGTAGGGATACCCCAAGACTGTTTTGGACCCCTTCACTTCTCTATTTGCACCTCCTTTCTTGGTCACTGGATAACCTCCCACGGCTTGCAATATCATCTCTACGCTGATGACACCCAAATCTATCTCTTTACTCTCCACCTCATCCCTTTGTTGTCAAAAGCTTGTAGACTTCACCTCCGTAACATCTCTAAAATGTACCCATTTTTAACAGATGAAATCACCAAGCTACTCACTCATTCACTCTCTTGTTACCTCTTGCCTTGACTATTGCAACTCCCTTCTCATAGGCCTATCTCTACATACGACATCCCTTCTTCAGTCTTTCATGAATGCTGCTGCCAGACTCATCTACCTTACCAACCACTCAGTGTCGACCACTACTCTCTGCCAATCCCGGGTTCCATAGAAAATGTAATTCAAAATACTAACAGCAGCATACAAAGCCATCCACAAGTCTGCCCCAAGGTACATCACCAACCTTGTCTCCAAATATCACCTAAACAATCCTATACGTTCATTCCATGACCTCCTTCTATCAAGCTCTCTTGTCTCCAGGATTTCTTCAGAGCCTCTCCTATTCTCTGGAACACTCTACCTCAATCTGTCCTGCTATCTCCTACTCTGGCTGCCTTTAGGTAATCCCTAAAAACTCCTCTCGCCAGGGAAGCTGATTAAGCCTCCAATTAAGAACAGAAATTTTAACTCTTCTATCAAGATCATCCCCCACAGTTATGACATTTTGTACCACTTGTCCTACCCTACTAAATCATGAGCAGAGCCCTCTTAACCGTCTTGTATTCTATTGTATTTTGACTGTACTGTCTCCCTTTAGATTGTAAAGCTTTGCGCAAACTGTTAGTGCTATATAAATCCTGAATAATAATAATACGTTTTTTTTACTTTTTTCACCTTGGGTACCAGAGTAACTGAGAAAAAGTTGCACGAGTAGGACTTTAATGATTGCTGTCCAGAACACAGCATGTAATCATATTTCCATGCAGTCACTGTAGAACATGGTGTGATATTTAGGGTCATGTGACAGCAACAGCTCATACACGGAAATGTAATTCTGCACTCAATGCCAGGCAGCAAACAATGAAGGATTACCCCTTCCTGTATATGTTGCATAGGAGTTTGCAGTCATTTAGATCATGTAGAAAGATGGAGCACCTTTTTTGCCAAAATAGGGGACTCATTAAGTCCTCTTTGTGGGAAGTAAAACTATAGCAACTGATGAAAGCAGTGCATTGTTTTAACTTTAAAACACACACACACGGAATGTACTACAGTAAGTTTTAGATTACTAAAAACATTAATATATGTGATATTCAAGCCTGTAATATTGAAACTGTACTTGAGATGTAAAATTGCAGCAATTGTACATAATAACAGTGCTAGAGATAAACTGGCCCCTTGGAATTAATTTTGTTTGCCATGTTTTTACTAGTACAAACTGTGAAAAAATGCATATAATAATATAAATCCCACAGGACAATCTGTTTCTATAGTAACGCAATGCCATTACAAACACATAAACTAGATGAGACAGTTCTGAAATACTAAACAAGCAAATAAAGATAATCCACTGGCATTTGCAGGTTGATACTGCCAAAATGTGATGAAAGTGAAAGAATATAAACTGCAAACCTTTCTCATAAAAAAAGTGTTAAGCATTTTGAAAACTATAAATTCTTCTTTACCTAAAGAGAAATGGTCCCATTGATACTAAAATAAAGATAATGATAGTATGAAGCGTTTACTGCCAAGGAAAACAAAACAAGTACATAAGCATAAAAAAAGATGTGTATATATACAAAAATCATATCAAATCATCACATTTTCATATATCATGAAACTATGACCTCTGATGGGAACCCATCTGTGTAAGAAAATAGAAGTTTGTTCAACCCTTGCAGCCATACAGCATGTCAATGTTCCTGCAAAAGGAGATAACTGGGCTTGTTTAACAATGTAATGTAGCAAGCTATAATAATGTGTAACATGCAGTAAGTCACATCAAACATTTCAATTTTAATTCACTGTAGTCCGTGAACGTTAATGTAAGGGATACCAAGTGCAGGCATCCAATGACAGCAAAGAGGATGGGCACTGATGGTGCTGCACTGACGGGCACTAATAAGGCAGAACTGATGGGCACCGATGAGGTGGCACTGATGTGGTGGCATTGATGGGCACTAATATGCGGCACTGATGGGCGGCACGGTATGTGGCAACAACATGTATGAAAAAAGCATCTGTGGAGTTCTCATATTTTCTGAATCACAAAATAGCTAGATGAAGTTATATCTGATTGTTGTTTTCACACTAAACACGATCTACACTGGTGCTTAGCCTAGGGGATGCAAAGGATTATTCAAAGCAATGTCTTCTGTCAGTCCTTAACAGTGGCGACCAGTGGTAATTTTTTTGGGGGGGAAGGGAGGCAGCAAACAGTAACACAACCCCCGTCAGTCGGTCGGTCGGCTGTGTCCGGAGCACTTACCCCAGTGCTTTTCCTGGGCTTCACCGGCCGCTTCCCCTGCTATCCGCAGCATCATGGCGGTGGCTCTCTGCCTTCCCCTGCTCTCTGCGGCTTTTGTTTCCTTCCTCCTCCTCAGCGGCCAATCAGGATGCTTCTCTTTTCAGCCAATCGGGAAATGGATCTCATACCTGCTTCTTGATTGACCAAGAGGAATATTGGTGTTTCAGTAGCGAATATTCATTTGCTCTTGTAACACACCTGGGTGGGCTTGTAGCGCAATGCTCTATGCTCATAGCCCACCCTATTTTGAAGCGTATTTGCTCCTCTGGTTCTAATCAGGTGCTTCAAAAAAACACCATCCCATTGGAATCCATGGATTCATTGGAATTCATGCATCCAACGTCCTGAAAGGGGCTGGATGCATAAATAGATGGGGTGGCCATGGATAGGGGGGCAGCGCCCGGGCTCCCCTAATGGACAGGCTGCCCATGGTCCTTAATACATTCATACTGTATGTCCACATTAAAAAATAAGCTGTAGCACACAAAATTTCTTTAACTGATAAAAATATTTTCCTGTAGTTAACTTAGATCATTACAATGTAATTTTAACGATAAGTGATATAGGCCACAGTTTGTTAACCACTTCCGGACCAGCTCACGCCGATATACGTCGGTACTTTGGAAAGGGATATCTTTGTTATGGCAGCAGCTAGTTGCCATAACCCCGGTATCCTTTTCTTCAGTGAGCAGTCCGGTTTCCGATAACAGTGGCCTCCGGCGCTTACCGAAGCTGGTCAGTAGCAGCGGAGGAGATCAGGTCTGTTCTCCTGCTTGGTATGGAGACGAGTGAGGAGAAGATGGCCCCCACCTGTCTCCATATCATTGCGGGGGGGAAGCGGCGTCAAAACGTCACTTTCGTCACCCAGAGCTCTTAAAGGGCCTTTTTTTTTTTCAAATTACATTTTTATTTTTTTTTTTATTATTTTTATTGCACTTTAGTGTAAATATGAGATCTGATGTCTTTTTGACCCCAGATATAATATTTAAGAGGTCTTGTCATGCTTTTTTCTCTTACAAGGGATGTTTACATTCCTTGTAATAGGAATAAAAGTAAACACGAAAAAAAAAGAGTGTAAAAATAAAAAAAAGGTAAAATAATTAAGAAAAAAAATGTTTTTTTATTAAACTAAGCGAATACATATGTGAGCAGCGCCCATATATCAAACCAAACATGTGAGGTATTGCTGAGATCAGTAGAGCGAGAGCAACAATTGTAGCCCTAGACCTCCTCTGTAATTCAAAACATGTAACCTGTAGATTTTTAAGGGTAAAAGTTTGTCGCCATTCCACGAGCGGGCGCAATTTTGAAGCGTGACATCTTGATTATCAATTTACTTGGTGTAACATTATCTTTCACAATATAAAAAAAACTGGGCTAACTTTACTGTTGTCTTATTTTTTAATTAAAAAACTGGGTATTTTTTCCCAGTGCGCTTGTCAAACCACTGCAAATACGGTGTGACAGAAAGTATTGCAACGACCACCATTTTATTCTCTAGGGTCTTAGCATTTTTTTATAATGTTTGGGGGTTCTATGTCATTTTCTAGCAAAAAAATGCTGACTTGTAAACAACAAACCTCAGAAAGAGGTTCGGTCCTTAAGTGGTTAAACTATGAGCTGGGACTCACATTGGGTCACGGTTCTGTTTGTGATGGATTGCCAAATAATTGTGTTAAATCTTCCTGGATTCGACTTAGAGCCAGGTAAGATACGGCGGCGTAGCGTATCTCTTGTAATAGGAATAAAAGTAAACATGAAAAAAAAAAGTGTAAAAATAAAAAAAAGGTAAAATAATGACGATTTTTTTTTTTTTTTATTAAACTAAGCGAATACATATGTGAGCAGCGCCCATATATAAAACCAAACATGTGAGGTATTGCTGAGATCAGTAGAGCGAGAGCAATAATTCTAGCCCTAGACCTCCTCTGTAATTCAAAACATGTAACCTGTAGATTTTTAAGGGTAAAAGTTTGTCGCCATTCCACGAGCAGGCGCAATTTTGAAGCGTGACATCTTGGGTATCAATTTACTTGGTGTAACATTATCTTTCACAATATAAAAAAAACTGGGCTAACTTTACTGTTGTCTTATTTTTTAATTAAAAAAAAGTGTATTTTTTCCCAGTGCGCTTGTCAAACCACTGCAAATACGGTGTGACAGAAAGTATTGCAAAGACCACCATTTTATTCTCTAGGGTGTTAGAATTTTTTTATAATGTTTGGGGGTTCTAAGTCATTTTCTAGCAAAAAAATGCAAATCCCAGAAAGAGGTTCGGTCCTTAAGTGGTTAAACTATGAGCTGGGACTCACATTGGGTCACAGTTCTGTTTGTGATGGATCGCCAAATAATTGTGTTAAATCTTCCTGGATTCGACTTAGAGCCAGGTCTGATACGCTGCGCCTGGGCATTTCTATGTGAATCTGGCCCATAGTTTGCATAAAAGGGGGAATAACGAGTAGAAGAACTAGTTGAATTATTGTAAGAAAATTCAGCGAGAGGGAGAGGGTAGACCAGTTATCCTGAAGATGGGTACAATAACATCTGAGATATTGTTCAAGACATTGGTTTACTCGTTCTGTCTGTCCATTTGTTTGAGGATGATATCCACTGGAGTATCTATGGTCTATTTGAAGAATATGACACAGGGCCTTCCAGAACCTCTGTCAGAAACTAGACGTGAAGGAACACCATGTAGTTTAACCACTTCCATACAGGGCACTTATACACCTTCCCGCCCAGACCAATTTTTAGCTTTCAGCGCTGTTGCACTTTGAATAACAATTGCGCGGTCCTGCTACACTGTACCCAAACTAAATTATTTTTTTCATTTTGTACCCACAAATAGAGCTTTCTTTTGTTGGTATTTGATCACCTCTGGGATATTTATTTCCTGCAAAAAAAATTAAAAAATGACCGAAAATTAAAAAAAAAAAATTGTTTTTTGTTTCTGTTATAAAACATTGTAAATAAGTACGTTTTCTCCTTCACTGATGGGCACTGGTGGTGCTGCACTGACGGGCACTAATAAGGCAGAACTGATGGGCACCGATGAGGTGGCACTGATGTGGTGGCATTGATGGGCACTAATATGCGGCACTGATGGGCGGCACGGATGGGCACTGATAGGCAGCATGGATGGGCATGGATAGGCGGCACGGATGGGCACGGATAGGTGGCACAGATGGGCACAGATAGGCGGCAGGGATAGGCGGCACGGATGGGCACAGATAGGTGGCATGGATGGGCACTGGTAGGCGGCATGGATGGGCACTGATAGGCGGCATGGATGGGCATTGATAGGTGGCACGGATGGGCATAGATGGGCACTATCGTATGTGTTGTACTAAAGGATGCAAATCAGTGCCAAACATTGCCTGCCAATCAGTGATGCCCATTGTGGGCACTGATTGGCATCCATTGTGGCACTGATTGGCATCCAAGTTTTGTGTCATTGTCATCCCTGGTGGTCTAGGGTGGCATACCTGTGTTTTTTTTTGCATCCCTGGTGGTCCAGTGGGCATCCTCGGGGGGGCTGTGCTGATAATAGATCAGCACAAACCCCCCCTGTCACAGGAGCAGCGTCTGACAGACGCGAGTGAGGAAAAGCCGATTACCGGCTTTTCCTGTTTACATCGTGATCAGCCATGATTGGACACGGCTGATCACGTGGTAAAGAGTCTCCGTGAGAGACTCTTTACCTTGATCCGTGTTACGGGGTGTCAGACTGACACCCTGCAACAACGATCGCCGCGATGTGTGCCCCCGGGGGTGCGCAGCGGCTCAATATCCTGAGGATGTCATATGACGTCCACTCAGGATATTACAACCACTTTGCCAACGTCAATTTGTCATTGGCGGGCGGCAAGTGGTTAATAACATGATCCAGTAAGGTTTGTGCTGTTTCTTTAGAAGAATGTAGTTTCTTAAGAGGGATAAAATGAGCCATTTTAGTAAGCATATCAACTATTACCATGATGGTGTTATATCCGTTGGAAGGAGGCAATTCAACTTTGAAATCCAAAGACAATGCTTCCCAAGGTTTTGTAGGAATAGGTAAAGACATGAACAATCCATAAGGTGGTCTTCTTTCATGTTTGGATCTTATACAGACCTCACAGGTCTGTACGTAATCTTTTATGGTGCTAGTCATGTTAGGCCACCAGAAATAATGTTGGATGAGATCAGTGATTTTTTCTATTCCAGGATGGCCAGCTAGGGGAGCATCATGTAGAACTTTTAATATATGGTTAACCATAGAAGGAGGAATAAAAAGTTGAGTAAGCTTGTAAAATAAACCTTCTTCATCTTGCGCTAAGCCATGAGGGATAGTAGTATCTTGCATTTTCAAACTTTAAGTACTGTATTTATTGGCGTATAACACTCACTTTTTTACCCTGAAAAAAGAAGGTAAACTGTGCCTGCGTGTTATACGCAGGGGGCTGTGGAAAGTTTTTTCCTGAAACTTCCCTCTTAAAGTAAGGGTGCGCGTTATACGCCTGTGCGTGTTATACGCCGATAAATACAGTAAGTGTTTCAGATTGATATTAGCAAGTATAAACTTATGAGAAGGAATAAGAAGGGATGGAGGTTCTTCTACAGGTTCTGAAAGTCTAGAAAGAGAATCTGCTTTTCCATTGTTTGCGCCAGGCCTGTAGGTAATCAAAAAATCTAAATCTATCAAAAAAGAGACTCCAACATGACTGTCTAGAAGAGAGATTTTGTTAGACTTGAGGTATTGTAGATTACGATAATCAGTATAAATCATTATGGGATGTAATGATCCTTCTAGTAAGTGTCGCCAGTTCTCCAAGGCGCATTTAATTGCGAGCAATTCTTTTTCACCAATAGGATAGTTACATTCAGCTGTATTCAAAGTTTTTGAGAGTGTAAAAGGGGAAGGGAAATAGGAAAATTTGCGCTTGGTAAAGAATAAGTGAAATAAAGTGAAAATGATATTAATAGTCCCTGAGGATAATATTAATAATCCCTGAGGGATCCTGCAGCTAGACACTAAAACCTTGATAACAAGTCAAAAAAACATATGTAAAAAAACAGTGTAGCGCTGGAAATCAAAATGAGTAAAACAATATACGTAAAAATTGAAAAATACGTGACATTCAAACACCTTCAAAAAAACAATGAAATGAAAATCTTAGGATATATGCAATTGACATATAATATATTCAAATGGTGAGTGATCAGTGAAAACAATGAGTCCAATGAATCAGCAGATGGAAATCCAGAAAGGAAAATTCAAAAGGAAGCTATGAACATCCAGTGTATATTGAGTAGTTCCAGATAAACGTGAAATCAGCCCATCACCTGATAGTAAAATGGAAGACTTACCAGAAAGCCTGTGACCGCCCTTCTCAGGGGGGGTCAAAACAGGCTTTTATGATGAAGTTATCCTGCAGAGCAGCTGAGAAGATCCTCCGTCTCTCACACCTTCTATGGCTCCAACCACGGCTCACAGGTCCTTCCAAGGGTATCACAGGTGTGTGTGTATAGTGTTGAATACACACTCAAAGTGGGGGTGGGTGTGCCGCAATGGAAAAGAAACAGAGAAAGAATTCCATAGTGCAGGCGTTTACAAATCTAGAGGGTTTATTGTGGGTATAAAATACAAACTTTCGTGTTCAGCGAGAGGTAATAAAATATCCTTGCAAGGAATTATAAAACAAAGTAGCTCCGTTTGGCGTCAAGCCGCCTATGGGGAAGAAAAAAACGTGCATGCGCAATGCGTGTGCGTGTCGCCCGACGATCGTTTCGTCACACTTACATCATCAGGGGCACCTGTGATACCCTTGGAAGGACCTGTGAGCCGTGGTTGCATGGAGCCATAGTAGGTGTGAGAGACAGAGGATCTTCTCAGCTGCTCTGCAGGATAACTTCATCATATAAGCCTGTTTTGACCTCCCTGAGAAGGGCGGTCACAGGCTTTCTGGTAAGCCTTCCATTTTACTATCAGGTGATGGGCTGATTTCACGTTTATCTGGAACTACTCAATATACACTGGATGTTTATAGCTTCCTTTTGGATTGTGAACTTTCCTTTCTGGATTTCCATCTGCTGATTCATTGGACTCATTGTTTTCACTGATCACTCACCATTTGAATATATTATATGTCAATTGCATATATCCTAAGATTTTCACTTCATTGTTTTTTTGAAGGTGTTTGAATGTCACGTATTTTTCAATTTTTACGTTTATTGTTTTACTCATTTTGATTTCCAGCGCTACACTGTTTTTTTACAAAAGTTTTTGAGAGAAATGCAACAGGATGAAGTGGAGAATCAGGAGCAGAACGCTGAGAAAGGATTGCACCTAAAGCGCATTGTGACGCATCAACTTCCAATACAAAATGATAATTAGGATTGGGAAGTTGCAGGATTGGGGCTGTGGTAAAGCGATGTTTTAATTGTTGAAAGGCGTTTTGGGCAGCTTTTGACCAGGTGAATTTTACCAATGAGCTGGTAAGTTGAGTAAGTGGTTTCACCAATAAGGAGAAATGTTTTATGAACTTCCTGTAGAAGTTAGCGAAGCCCAAAAAACTCTGTACAGCCTTTCTACAAGTAGGTGTAGGCCAATTCCAAATGCAAGTCACTTTGGACTGATCCATCTGTATTCCTTTTGGAGAAATGACAAAGCCAAGGAAGGAGATAGTAGTTTGTTCAAAGACACATTTATCAAGTTTGGCGTACAAGGCATGAGCTCTAAGTCTTGCAAGTACCCATCTGACATGTTTTCGATGTTGCATCAAGTCATCTGAGTAAATGAGTATGTCATCTAAGTATACAACTACGCATATATCGAGAAGGTCTCTGAAAATATCATTCAGAAAGCTTTGGAAAGATGCTGGAGCATTACACAACCCAAAAGGCATGACAGTATATTCGAAGAGTCCATAACGTGTGCAGAAAGCAGTCTTCCATTCATCACCTGATTTAATACGAATCAAATTATAAGCTTCTCTAAGATCGAGTTTAGTAAATACAGTAGAAGTGTGTCGTCTTTCGATCAATTCAGGAATAAGTGGAAGAAGATAGCGATTTTTCGCTGTGACTTTATTCAAGGCTCTATAGTCTATGATAGGTCTGAGGCTACTATCTTTGTTTGTAACAAAAAACATACCAGCACTGGCAGGAGAAGTAGATGGTTTAATGAAACCCTTTTTTAAATTATCCTGTAAATATTTATTTAAATGTTGAAGTTCAGGTTGATATAGAATAGATAGAGAATAGAGAATACATCCTACCTGTAGGTATAGTGGTACCTGGCAGTAATTCAATGGGGCAGTCATATATCCTATGAGGAGGCAATGTCTCCACATTCTTTTCACTGAATACATCAGAAAATTCAAGGTACTGGAATGGTATCTCTTGAGGGGCAAGATGAAGCAGTGGAGCAACTTGATAACAAGTCTTTTTACAATATAGTGATTGCAGAAGTACAGTTGCTTGATCCCAGAGAAAAGTAGGCATATGCAGTTTAAGCCAAGGTAACCCCAAAACAACAGGAAATAGAGGAGATGGAATAACATCATAGGTCAAAAAATTCACTATGATTAACTCCACAAATAGTCAATAAAGGTTGAGTTTGATACAAAATAAGTCCAGATGCAGAAGTTGTTCCATCGATATGTTTTAGGTGGAATCTATGCAGCAGATCTTCCTATAGTACTACAAGTGAAACAATTGCTACTTATCCGTTTGCAGGCCTTGAGTGTAGCGACATCCGAGAGATCCCGTACGAGATCCCGTAGTGTAGGGTGTCAGCAAGGAAGGTCTTGAAGGTTGTCCCCAGCAAAGGCAATGTGAAGTAGCCAAGGTAACAGCAGAAATGCTGGAGTGGCAGCTTGGTGAAGATTTGCAGCATGGGGAGCGATGGCACCATTGATTATAGCGTGGTATGGCTGACAATAATAGAATGGTGTGCAGTCAGCACACCGCTCTGTTTATAGCATCAAGGCAGCTGTAGTGCATCAACACTAATTCAAAGTAAAGCGCCATTGTGGAACGCACGCGGCGCCGTGCGATGACATCATCGCACGGTCGTCACATGCGCTCCACACCGGAACGCATTATGATGGCGCAGGGAGCGCCTGTTACATTAGGGTTGTCTAAGGGTATATCATATTGATGCGTTTCGTCATTAACAACGTCTTCAGCAGCAGCTTACTATGTTGGGGAGAACATACCGGAGTGCAACTGGGAGAAGCAAGCCCCTGAGAGCAACCAGGAATCAACAGGAATTGAATAGGTCATAGATAAGCCTATAGACCTACAAGCCTTGTTGACGTTCCTTATTGTAAAGTAAAGGGGTCACTGACATCTAGTGATTGTGGTGTGCAACTATTACAGCATGTGGTGGAATATGGAAAAAAGAGAAAAAATAAACTGCGCTAGAAGATACTAAAACAAATAACTGCAGAACCGTGTCACAGTTATTCAGTTGGGAGCTGAGATTTTCATGTAAACAAAACATACAAGAGCAAAACTGTGGAAAAAATTTAATCGCGCTGACCCCGTGACCTTTCAATATTGAAATTGAAACAAATAAAATCACCAATAATAAACTAGTGAATAACCCATACATAAATCAATATTGTAATAAATCCATAACATTTATAAAAATGTAGGACGGGTGTCTGTTGTTTGTGCATAATTTTATGGACAATATTTTTTGGTTTATTAACACTTTAAAGGATTTTCATTTTTCCTTCATTATATATTTTTTTTAATACATTTTATGGATTTATAACAATATTGATTTATGTATGGGTTATTCACTAGTTTATTATTGGTGATTTTATTTGTTTCAATTTCAATATTGAAAGGTCACGGGGAATATACAGGGGAACCATGGGAATTAAACACAAAGCACCCAAGACTGCACTAAAGACTTATGTTTTCTTTTGCACCTTCTTTGCACTATGTCACTCTTTCAAAATGTTTGAAAAACATGTTGCATAAGCTGTAATTTCATTTTTCTCTCAAAGGTTTTCATATGTTTTCCTGTAGCTTTCAATGCCATCTGCACTATTATAAGGAATGTCATACATTAAAGGCCTATTAATGACCCAACTTTACACCCTATTCTTTGGTAATTTTGTCAAAGACCGTATGTCAGTTATTACAGAATGATAATAACAAGCAGTAGAGCTTCTTTGGAATTATTAAAGGACATCTTGTGACATTCGATGCAAATTGCTGTTATTATATGGTGGAAATAGAAATTGACTTACCTAGAAACTGGGGTAACGTAATTGCCTGGGAAAACTCCAGATGTGCCAGTCCGAAGGGATGTGCCTTTGAACCAGCCATCTTGGCATTTTTCTATGACTCTGTACATTTCTCCCTTACGCAACTCCAGCTCATCATTCTTCTGGGGCTTGTAAGCATATAGGGCTAAATATCTGTATAGAGATTGAATAGACTTAATATTCTGATATAAATTATATAAGGCAAGTATAAACAGACATTCTTATTAAAATAAACCAATGTATCTCCCAAGGCTAAAACACTTGTCTACATTGAGCCATCTACATAATGGATCAGTGTAGAGAAATATTTGGAGTAGTAGTAGTCTCTCTAAAATTAATGTGCAATATGAGATGTGTAGTTATTGATACTGGTGTCTTGTGCTTTACCCTATCAAATTTCAGCGCAGGGAAAGGCCAAACTGCTAAATAGTGCAAGAAACGAAAAACAAGAAAACCAATTGAAATTCTCTTTTTTAATTTTAGTTATTTCAATGAATGCATACAGTATCACAAATATCTGTTAATAAAAATAAAAAATCAATGGTTTTGACATAATAAATTATACCGCGTTTGCAAAAATATCTCATTACTTTCTTCGGGTCTGGTTTTCTTATGTGTATATATGTACTGTACAGTAGTCAGCTTAAATGAGTACACCCCTTTTAAAAAGTAAAGCCCTGTACACACGATCGGTTTATCTGATAAAAACAGACCAATGGACCGTTTTCATTGGACAAACCGATTGTGTGTGGGCCCTATCGGTTTGTTTTCCATCGGTGAAAAAAAATAGAACATGTTTTAAAATTTTCCTATGGATAAAAAACTGATAGAAAAAAACGATCGTCTGTGTGGAACTCCATCGGTCAAAAATCCACGCATGCTCGGAAGCAATTCGACGCATGCTCGGAAGCATTGAACTTCATTTTTCTCAGCACGTCATAGTGTTTTACATCACCGCGTTGGACACGGTCGGATTTTTGACTGATGGTGTGTAGGCAAGACTGATGAAAGTCAGCTTCATCGGATATCCGACGAAAAAATCAATCGGATTAGATTCCATCAGATATCAGATTGTGTGTACAGGGCTTAAAGGGTCACTAAAGGAAAAATAATTTTTCCTTTAAAATAACAGACATGTTATACTTACCTCCACTGTGCAGTTCGTTTTGCAGAGAGTGGCCCCCGATCCACGTCTTCTGGGGTCCCTCGGCGGCTGTCTCTGTCCTCCCCACAGTCATGCGAGAGCTCACATGGTGGTCAGTAATTACAGCGCGCTCCCGTTATACAGCGAGCAGCCATAGCCGCTCACTGTATCACTCAACCCGCCCCTCGGCGCGCTGCGTCACTGGATGTGATTGACAGCAGCGCCAGCCAATGGCTGCGCTGCTCTCAATCCATCCGTTATAGCCAATCAGCGGCCAGGCTGAGCGGCGAAGAGGATATCGGGACTGCACGGGACTTTCGACAGGTCAGGTAAGTAAAACGGGGGCTCGAGGGGGGGGGCAGCAAAACACCAGATGTTTTTTTCACCTTAATGCATAGATTGCAATAGGGTGAAAAAAAAAATTTCATTCACAACTCCTTTAAGATTTTAATCAATATCTCAATGAACACAAGAACAATTTACAAAATGTTGACAATATTGAGTTATATAGAACATTTGTTTAGCTCATTACATGAAAGTACAGTTAATAATATAACTTAGATTACAAAATCGTAATTTCTACTCAAATTAATTGATGCAAAATTGAATACTGCCCACTAGGGATGAGCCGAACACCCCCCTGTTCGGTTCGCACCAGAACTTGCGAACACACCAAATGTTCGTGTGAACTTTAGAACCCTATTAAAGTCTATGGGACTCGAACGTTTGAAATCTAAAGTGCTAATTTTAAAGGCTAATATGCAAGTTATTGTCCTAAAAAGTGTTTGGGGACCTGGGTCCTGCCCCAGGGGACATGTATCAATGCAAAAAAAAGTTTTAAAAACGGCTGTTTTTTCAGGAGCAGTGAAATAATGCTAAAAGTGAAACAATAAAAGTGAAATATTCCTATAAATTTCGCACCTAGGGGGGGTGTAAAGTTAGCCTGTGAAATAGCGCATGTTTCCCGTACTTAGAACTGTCCCTGCACAAAGTGTAATTTCTGAAAGAAAAAAAAACAATTAAAACTGACTTGCGGCTATAATGAATTGTCGGCTCTGGCAATTCAGAGCGAATTCATTCATAAAAAAATATATAAAAATAGTGTGGGGGTCCCCCCAAATTCAATTACCAGGCCCTTCAGGTCTGGAATGGATATTAAGGGGGAACCCCGCCGTCAATTAAAAAAAAATGATGTGGGGTTTCCCCCAAATATCCATTCCAGACCCTTCAGGTCTGGTGTGGATTTTAAGGGGAACTCTTCTGATAAGCCCCCCGCCCGCAGACCCCCACAACCAACGGGCAAGGGTTGTGGGGATGAGGCCCTTGTCCCCATCAACATGGGGACATCCTCCCCATGTTGAGGGCATGTGGCCTGGTACGGTTCAGGAGAGGGGGGGCGCACTCTGTCCCCCCCTCTTTTCTGCGGCCGGCCAGGTTAACATGCTCGGATAAGGGGTCTGGTGTGGATTTTTGGGGGAACTCCACGCCATTTTTTTTTATTTGGGGTGGAGTTCCCCTTAAAATCCACACCAGACCTGAAGGGTCTGGAATGGATATTTGGGGGGAACCCCACGTCATTTTTTTTTTAAATTGACGGCGGGGTTCTCCTTAATATCCATTCCAGACATGAAGGGCCTGGTAATTGAATTTGGGAGGACCCCCACGCTATTTTATTTATTTTTTATGAATGAATTCGCTCTGAATTGCCAGAGCTGACAATTCATTATAGCCGCAAGTCAGTTTTAAAAGTCTTTTTTTCTTTCAGAAATTACACTTTGTGCAGAGACATAGTTCTAAGTAGGGAAACATGCGCTATTTCACATGCTAACTTTACACCCCCCCAGGTAAGAAATTTAAAGGAATATTTCACTTTTATTGTTTCACTTTTACAATTATTAAAATCACTGCTCCTGAAAAAACAGACATTTTTAAAACTTTTTTTGCATTGATACATGTCCCCTGGGACAGGACCCAGGTCCCCAAACACTTTTTAGGACAATAACTTGTATATTAGCCTTTAAAATTAGCACTTTAGATTTCTCCCATAGACATTAACAGGGTGTTCCGCGGCTTTTCGAATTTGCCGCAAACACCCCAAATTGTTCGTTGTTCGCCAAACAGGAGAACAGGCAATGTTCGAGTCGAAGATGAGTTCGACTCGAAGCTCATCCCTACTCCCCACAACAAAAACTATTACATCTATTATTTTGACCTTCATGATTTGTAAGGACAGCACCAAGTCTTATAGGCATGAAGTTAACAAGTTGGCGACATATTGCAACATACATATGATTTCAATTTTTCAAGAACGACCGCTTTTGGAGCCTGGATGCTGGATGGAGAGTGATGCACGACTTGTCTCTTCAGAATTCCCCATACCCAGGTAGCAAGGATAACTTGCCAAAAATTTGTGACAGTGTTGAACACCATCGTAAATTGCAACAACAAAATCATGGATTTTGGCTCAAATGTCCGATGGAGCCTGCACACGGTCTGACTTTTCGACAAACATTTGTTGTTGGAATTTCCGATCGTGTGTAAGTCTATTAACTAGCTGCACATTTTCACTGGCAAGTTGTACACTTGCAGAGCACTTGAAGCAAAAATTCTAGTTGACACTTTTCCAATTTGTAGCAAATTTGCATGGCAAGTCTCTATCAAAAGCAAAGTTGCAGTGGTGAGTCTACAGCAAGATCTATGCAAGTCTACAGCATGAAAATTCAGCCACAGTAACCAGAACTTGCGGCAGATTTGCAGAATGTTTACAAAGAAAGTTCATCTGGAGTCATGCAATGTGGACTTGCTGCAATTGTGTAAACGCCTGGCAAGTATAGCAATAGCTTAGCAAGTAATTTTCAAACTTGCACACTGGGTAGGTGTTCGATTGGTTTTAGGTCAGAAGACTTGCCCACTGAATCACTTTCACCCTTTCACCCTGTTCTTCAGAAATGCAACAGTGGCCTTAGATGTGTTTTGGATCATTGTCATGTTGGAAAAGTGCATGACGACCAAGAGCACGGAGTGATGGTAGCATCTTCTCTTTCAATATAGAGCAGTACATCTGTGAATTCATGATACCATCAATGAAATACAGCTCTCCGACACCAGAAGCACCCACAGAAGGGCACTGCCACCACCATGTTTCACTGTAGGCACCATGCATTTTTTTTGTACTCCTCACCTTTGCAACGCCATAAAGTTTTGAAGCCATTAGTTCCAAAAACATTTATCTTGGTCTCATCACTCCAGAGTACAGAGTCCCAGTTGTCTTCTTTTTTAGCGTAGACATGGGCCCTGGCAAATTCCAGGCAGGCTTTTTGTGCTTGGGCTTTAGGAGAGGCTTCCTTCGTGGACGACACCCATGCAAGACAATCCTCTGCAGTGTACGCCATATTGTGTCACGGGAAACAATCATCCCAGTTTGGCTTTCTAGTGTTTTTGCTAACTGCAGTGAACTTGCATGGCAATTTACTTCAACCCTTCTCATCAGAAGATGCTCCTGTTGAGGAGTTAACTTCCGTGGATGGCCTAAACGTCTCTGTGAGATGATTGCAGTTCCATCTTTGTTACATTTTTGTATCACTTTTGCTACAATATTCTGACTAAGTAAAGCATTGCGGATCTTCTTGTAGCCGTCATCTTTCTTGTGTAAAGAAAGTATTTACTTTCTTTCTCAGACCATGTGACATTTCTCTTCCATGTGGTGCCATTGCTGACAGCATGTAATGGAAAGGGGTTTTCTTTGTTAACACCCCTTTATAATCAACTGTCTGCTGGACACCTGTTTAATGAATAATTAGACTCACCTGTAGCTGATTTCTTGTTAATTAGGATTATGTTGTCTAACATTTAGCTTTGCTCCTAAGGCCCCGTACACACGAGGGGATCTCCGCAGGAAACGGTCCGCCGGACCATTTCCAGCGGAGATTCCTTCTCCGGATTTGGATCCGTTGGCTTGTACTCACCATCGGATCAAAATCCGCGTGGAATTCATCCGCGGTGACGTGTCGCGCCGTCGCCGCGATGATGACGCGGCGACGTGCGCGACGCTGGAAGGTAAGTACTTCCACGCATGCGTCGAATCATTACGACGCATGCGAGGGAGGGGAGCGGACGGATTGATCTGGTGAGTCTGTACAGACCACCGGATCAATCCGCTGGTCCCGATTCAAGCGGATAGATTTCTTAGCATTCTAAGAAATTTCTATCCGCTTGAAATGGTCCGGCCCGAGGAATCTCCGCGGATAAATATCCGCTAGGCTGTACAGATGACCGGATTTGTCCACTGGAACTGATCCGCGGATCAATTCCAGCAGATAGATCCGGTCGTGTGTACGAGGCCTAAGACTTTCATTGGGGTTTATTCATTTTTGCAACATGGTCTTGAATGAATTTGTTATGAAACATATTTTTTTTGTCTGTGCAAATTAACAAATCTCGGTTGCAATCAATAGCCCGCATTTGTGGGAGTATTTTTTAGTATAGTGTTCCATAGAAAATTTTGATTCTGAAAGGTAAGTAAAGGTTTTCTGACAAATCTGTTGGGGTGTACTCATTTATACTGAGCATTATATGTAATGTAAGCTTATAAACTGTTACTGTTCTTTCAAATGCAGAAAATAATTGCATTGGTTGCTGTAGATTATAGCTCATTTTTACCTATTTTATTTTTGTAGCCTATGTAACCTATACCTTGTTTTGTATTTTGGCTGGGAAAGGTCCTGATACATCATGGGAACAGAGCTTCTGCAACTGCTTAAGTCCTGTTTGTATTCTGAGGGTTAGAAATAACCTTATATGCAAGCTTATAACATGCTGAAGGAGTGGCTTCACATGTAAGCCAAGGATCATACTTGTGATGTACACAACACATAAAGGCTCAGGGACATAGGAAGCACTGAGTGCTTGTTTACATCAGATGCATGCAACTTATGCAAGCATTGGACAATAATGATGCATGCACCAGATACATGCACAGTTTGATGCACTAGACATATGTGGTGACAACCCCTATTCATCTGAGGTTATGGGTTAATGTAAATCAATGCATCAAACCAGAGACACACAAGACATTTTTCACATTTCTGTGAATATGTTCTGAAAAAAACATGTATTTTTCCTTGTCATGTATTTTTCTCATGCGTTCTGATGTGTGCTGCAAAATGCATGAGAATGCATAACAAGACACACACTGTGAATGAATACCAAGTACTTTTTTTTTCTAAAAAAGTTGAAGATTTTTTTAAAGGAGTTGTAAAGGCAAACGTTTTCTTTATCTTGATGCAATCTTCTATTCTTCTATGCATTAAGATAAAAAAAAAACTCTGTGTGTAGAAGCACTCCCTAATTACTTACATGAGCCCCTAATCTCTCCAGCAATGTCCACGAATGTCTAAGCCATCCAATACACTCCTCTTGATTGGCTGAGACACAGCAGCGTCGCCACTGGCTCCCACGGCTGGCAATTAAAGGCAGTCGGTCAATCAGGGGAGAGAGGAGCGGGGTCAGGTTGGGGCTCCGTGCCTGAATGGATACACAGAGCTCTGACTCGGCTCCAGTGCCCCCATAGCAAGCTGGTGGCTGAGGGGGCATTTGATAGGAGGGAGCAGGCCCAAAGGATAGGAGGATATGATGCACCCGGATGCCTGCAGAGGTGGGGGCACCAAAGTGTCAGAGTTCTCCCTCCCTCTTTCTCTCCTTGTTTGTGTCTGTCCAGAACTAGTGTTCTGCGCATAGGTGTGTGTCCATCCAGAACTAGAGTGTGAGCATAGGGCAGCCGGTCCAGCCTGGCAGTGCTCAGGTGAGGGACGGCTCCTCTTCCTGACACAAGGGTTCTAGTTTTCTGTGGCTGCTGAGTGCTGATGTGCAGGAATGAATTCCTCACACTGGGGGTCTTGGATGCTGCACTGTCTCCACCAACTCCAGTTGGAATGCCTCCCCCTCCCATCTCTATCTCGGGCTGCACAGAGATAGAACCAAGGTAAGTCACAGTGTTCAATGTGCTGTGTGCTGCGGGATGGCATTGCCAGCATCCCTTTACACGTGCTCTGGGCTGCCCCCGCTCTAGATGTTTTATGGCATGAAAGATTGCATAGGATACACAGCCCCTGTCCCTTCCTGCGCCTCAGTAGTCCGTCTACAGATGTGATGTATAATGAGATGTACCAAGAGCCCTTTCACACTGACAGTGCGGGGGCATCAGCAGTAAAGCACCGCTAGTTTTAGCAGTGCTTTACCGTCATTTTAGAGGTACATTTAGCCCCCACTAGCGGCCAAATAAAGGGTTCAAAGGCACCAATGCTGAGGCACTTAGCAGGCACTGCCCATTGATTTCAATGGGCAGGGGCGCTTTAGGAACGGTGTATACAGCGTTCCTAAAGCGCCTCAAAGAAGCTACTTGCAGGAATTTTTTTGACGTCCTCCCAGTACCACCCCAGTGTAAAAGCATTCGGGCTCTCACACTGGGATTGCAGATGAGGCTTTTTTCAGATGCTATTTTTAATGCTAAAGCACCTGAAAAACACCTCCAGTGTGAAAGGGGTCTAATAGACCATCTCCTGTACTATGTCTGCAGTCTCTGACCATCTCCTGTACTATGTCTGCAATCTCTGACCATCTCCTGTACTACATCTGCAGTCTCTGATCGTCTCCTATACTATGTCTGCGGTCTCTGACCATCTCCTGTACTAAGTCTGCAGTCTCTGATCATCTCCTGTACTATGTCTGCAGTCTCTGAACATTTCCTGTACCATGTCTGCAGTCTCTGACCGTCTCCTGTACTATGTCTGCAGTCTCTGATCGTCTCCTGTAATATGTCTGCAGTCTCTGATCGTCTCCTGTACAATGTCTGCGGTTTCTGACCGCCTCCTGTATCATGTCTGCAGTCTCTGATCGTCTCCTGTACAATGTCTGCGGTTTCTGACCGCCTCCTGTATCATGTCTGCAGTCTCTGACCATTCCTTGTATCATGTTTGTAGTATGTCTGGGGGCTCTTTCTAACAGACTCTCTAACAGAAGCCCTCTCTGTGTCAATCAGAGAGGCCCCCCTCCAGGTCCCAATTAAGTACTCTGCTTCTCTTCCTGTATTTTGGTTATTGTTAAGAGATCATGTAAGGATCCCAGGGTAATGAAGATTTCGTGGGGGAGCATCTCTGTGGTTGAGTCGTTGCCATAGAAACATTTTTAAAAGGGAGGAGTTAGTAAAATGACAACGCCCATGTGGGGCGCCAGAAATATTTCTGCACCCAGGCGCCTGTGACCCTAGGATCATCCCTGGGAGGGAGGGGCCAGGAGCAGCAAAGAGGGACCCGAGAAGAGGAGGATCTGGGCCGCCATGTGCAAAACCAACTGCACCAAAGAAGTAAGTATAAGATGTTTTATCATTTAGAAAACAAAAACGTAAACCTTTAAATACTGCTTAGTGGACATCTTTGTTAAAGAAACTGTGACTCTGTAGAATTGTTTGCTACATTGTGCAAGCTCCTAATTCAAAGTGTATGTTCATTATATCCAGTGGCGTGACACCCATCAGAGGGGAGACATTGGGGCTGCCGCCCATCACTACACGCTTTGCTATATTGCTTCTGCTTGCAGAGCTGCAGCGGAGCGAGCAAGGCACCAAGCCATGCAGGGGAGGCTGACTATAACACTCCCCCATCTTAAGCTCCCTGTCCCTCGGGATCTCCAATATCTCCGGAGGCAGCTGAAGTTAGTGGGCGGATCTGGGGGTGTGGCTGCCTCCTCCACTTCTCCCACAGACTCCTTTACTCTGGCTCATCCTGCAGCTGCAGCCTGGAGGAGAAAAAGGTGAGAACACAGTAGCCCCCAGGTGTCTTCATCTCCAGGCATGCTGAAGGGTACTGCACACTGTCTGTCTCTACATAGAGTCCTAACCTGCCCTATGCCACCGCAACCTGCCCTATGCCACCGCAACCTTCCATATGCCACCGCAACAGGCCCTATGCCACCCCAGCCTGCCATATACCACTACAGCCTGCCCTATGCCACCACAACCTGCCCTATGCAAACGCAACCTGCCCTATGCCACCAAAACCTGTTCTATCCCACCGCAACCTGCCCTATGCCCCCCCAATCTGCCCTATGCCACCACAACCTGACCTATGCCATCCTAACCTGCCATATGGGACCGCAACTGGCCATATGCCACCCCAGCCTGCCCAATACCACTCCAGCCTACCCTATGCCACCACAACCTGCCCTATGCCACTGCAAACTGCCCCATGCCACCGCAACCTGCCCTATAAACCCCAGCCTGTCCTATACCACTCTAACCTGCCCTATACCACCCTATACTATCATTTACAGGGGCCGTTTTGGGGTGCGCCCCATGACTGTGCGCTGCCTGTAGGGTGCCAGTGCAGGAAAGACAGGAGGGGAGGTGACATCATGTTTTGCCGCACCAGGTGACACCAACCCTAGTGACGCCACTGATTATATCTAAATATGGATTTCCAATAAAAACAATATTTGAATGCGTTTATTCTCCTTCATCATGCTGTAAAGGTATTATGATAAAGAGATTGGATGAATGAATAGATAGCATAAAAGGATACACTCCTCAAATGTATTGTTCCCATATGTAGCTTCTTCTTTCAAGTATCTGCTTATATTTTGCACAGGTGACTGGACTTATTAGATACCATTATTTTCCCGTACTATCTCCCCTGCTATCATAATTATGTTACTATCCTACACTATAACCTAATGAAATCCTTCACATTATTATTCTCCTCTATGACTGTAGGAATGGATGCTGGTAACAAGTCATACCTGATGTACCGAAACATAAAAGAAGAAAACACTTCCATCCTTCACTCTTATGACCCTGCTGTCTCAATTGCAGCATTGACGATGCACAAATTATATTGTATTATTTCATTAAAAATGATCTAACTATTAATGTCAGTGAGCAACTAGATGACAAAGGCAAAACTGTTTCAATTTAACCTAATGGAATAACCCAGATTAATTACTCTCAGTCAACTCTACAAAATTGGAAACAGTAAGTATTATTTAAATGTGCATTTAAATACAAGGTATAAGATCAAATGAGTAAAAAAAATAAAAAAAGCAAGGCAATACAGCATATATTATTGTGCATAAAATAAAGGGCTGTTATAGCATGTGGGCTAGTGTCCATTGTGAAGCAGCAGTGAGGGGAGGTACATTCAGTTGTTACAACACAAATAACTGTTTATATTCTCTTTAAATGAAATGTAGAAAATTACATTTCATTAATGTATACACTATATTGTCAAAAGTATTGGGACGTCTACCTTTACACGCACATGAACGTTTTTGGCATCCCAGTCTTAGTCCGTTGGGTTCAATATTGAATTGACCCACCCTTTGCAGCTACAACAGCTTTAAATCTTTTGGGAAGTCTGTCCACAAGGTTTAGGAGTGTGTCTATAGGAATGTTTGACCATTCTTCCAGAAGCGCATTTGTGAGGTCAGGCACTGATGTGGACGAGAAGGCCAGTTCACAGTCATCACACTAATTCATACCAAAGGTGTTTTATCGGGTTAAGGTCAGAACTCTGTGCAGGCCAGTCAAGTTCCTCCACCACAAAACTCCCTCATCCATGTCTTTATGGATCTTGCTTTGTCCACTGGTCCAAATTATTTGGTGGAGGGGGGATTATGGTGTGGGGTTATTTTTCAGGGGTTGGGCTTGGTCCCTTAGTTCCAGTGAAGGGAACTCTTAAGGAGCCAGCATGCCAAGACATTTTGGACAATTTCATGCTCCCAACTTTGTGGGAACTGTTTGGGGATGGGGTGGCCCCTTCCTGTTCCAACATGACTGCACACCATTGCACAACCTAAGGTCCATAAAAACATGTATGAGTGGGTTTGGGGTGGAGGACTTGACTTAAACTTGATAGAACACTTTGGGATGAATTAGAGAGAGACTGCAAGTCAAGCCTTCTTGTCCAACATCAGTGCCTGACCTCACAAATACACTTCTGGAAGAATGTCAAACATTTACCTAGATACACTCCTAAACCTTGTGGACAGCATTCCCAGAAGAGTTGAAGCTATTATAGCTGCAGAGGGTGGGCCAACTTAATATTGAACCCTACGGACTAAGACTGGGATGCCATTAAAGTTTGTGTAAAGGCAGGTGTCCCAATACTTTTGACAATATAGTGTATGTGCACCACAGTGGAGCTTCGATGTGGTGAGAAGCACTGACATGAGGTGTGATGTAAAAATTGCAGCATGTCTGCATTATTTCGCAGTGTACCAAACTCTCCTTTAGGCAGGAACTGTGGTGTAAACAGGGCATCCAGAAAACATTTGTTTCTATGTACCCTGGTGTTGAGCCTGTGTTGCTCATTGCAGATCAATGTAGCTTATCTGATTTGGTGTATAAGCTTACATAGGTTTGTACTTCTAGCATTGTTTATCCTATTGTGAATAACTGCCTGTTAATGATCGTCTTTTTTTTTTTGCATGCTTCTCTCTATATCAAAAATGAAGAGGTTACTAAAGTTATGAAAATTCTTGTACAACAGAATACAAATTTGGAAGTAATGTAATGTGTTATATTGTATTTGTGTTGCATATTTGGACAAAAACTGCGCTGATTAAACACAAATCGTACGGTCTGGTATTGTACGAGGATGTTCATGTTTATCATTTAGGATAATTTCAGATGAACTGTAGTGATCGTCTCTCGAAAGCTGTGTACCAATGATCAGATTATCGTACAATCACTTTTAAAGCACTATTTCTCGTGCGATTTTGTGATCGTATGCACGGGCCTTAAGCCCCGTACACACGATCCGAAAATCGTACGAAAAATGCGGCTTTCGAAACGATCGTACGATAATCGGATCATTAGTACAGAGCTTCCGAGAGCCGATCAGGACAGTTCATCAATTTTATTCTATCGGACATGCACGGATTTTTTTTTCGTACGTTGCCAGATCGTACGATTTTCGTTTAATCAGTACAGCTGTCATTCGAAAATGCAATACAAATGCATTACAACACATGACATCACTTCCGATTTTTTATTCTGCCGTACGAGAATTTTCGTGACTTTAGTAAACTCATTAGATTCGACCTGAGATTAGCATACAAAAAAAACGGACGATCATTCGTCCGATAATCGGATCGTGTGTACCGGGCATTAAGCAGGAGAATACTTGCTATTTGAATGACTACTTCATGATTATATAGTCTACAATTCTCTGTGGATCTTATTATTGTGAGGGGTTGTGCATGTGACCTTATGATCCAGGAGCTTGTGCTCCTGACAGGTCCTCCCAACCCTGACAGGTTGAAGGGCAGGCGTAAGATTGCAATGCCTCAATCATAAGACTGGCTGAACAAAAATACAAATCCTTTGGCAGCTAAAACAGTTCACATACTGTGTATTTAGCTATTTTTTTCCTGTAGTCAGCTTCCTGGACCATCATGTCACTCCTACTTCTTACATGCTTACTAGCAGGGGCAGACTGACCATTCAGGAACTCGGGCACTGCCCGAGGGCCCCATGCCACTAGGGGGCCGCATCAGGGTTGCAAGCCTCAATAAAACCAGGGACAGTATGTAAAAATCTGTGTTTTTTTACATCTGTCCCTGAAATGTCCCTTACCGACACCCTTTTGGTCTAAAAATCCCAAGATTATAACTACCCCGCCTCTCCAGAACCTTCTCAGTGTATGTATACTGTGTGTGTATATTGTGTGTGTGTGTATACTGTGTATGCATACTGTATGTGTGTGTATACTGTGTGGCCCCATAATCTATTGCCCGGGGGCCCCATAATCTCCTATTACCCAGGGGCCCCATAATCTCCTATTGCCCGGGGGCCCCATAAGTTGTCAGTCCACCCCTGCTTACTAACCAACTGACTTGATGTTAATTAAAATGTCAGTTGAAAAAAATAACAAAATCTTACTAGTTTTGCAAGAACAAATGTTTATTTTTACTTTGCACTTTACTTTTAGCTAATAATACGTTTGTGCATTTTTAAAGGGGATTATTAACTTAACAGATGTAAGAGAGGAATGAGGAGAAAGGTTGGGATTTTATATGAAGCATGCAGCGAGGGAGATACCACAGCAAGAATGTGTCTGGCAGCTACATAGTGAGAAATATACAGTACTAGTGCTGGGACCAAATCGGTGGGAAAAATCTATGCCTAAATAAAGGGCAGGTATGAGGTAATTAAAGTAGCATAATGTGCCCCAGAAAAAATAAAAGTGAGAAATAGATAGTGAATAGAGTAAAAAAAACAAGCACCAAGATGAAAGTATGAAAACTAAGACACTAGGAGAAAGATAAATTAATAGAAAAGGGGAAGAGGAAAAACTGCCCAAAAAGTTACCTAGGATTCCTAATTAATCAGGGAGTGCCTGATGCAACTGGGGGGAGTATATGTACTCCAATGTGATTGTGGGTGTCCACCAATGACACTAATCGAATCAATAGTGCCGGCGCACTAACACCACAGGTGATGACGTAGTAACCACGGCGTTGGAATCGTGACGTGGATGCGCAACAGGACATCTGCCTGAGCCCCCACGTCACCCAGGAGAGGGGAAGAGGGGGAGGGCTCCCTCCACGCTTGTGCCGAGAATCATAAGTATATTTGTAAGTAGTATTGTTTTTTTTTTTCCATTCCCTTTTTTCTCCTTCTCCTCCAATAGACAGACTCACTTTTACAATCTTTTAATTTTTTGTATTTTTTTAATACTTTTTTATAGACACCTATTCTACATCTGCTCCTGAAGAGTGGCAGATAAGCCATGAAATGCATTGAGCTATTAGATGCTCCCCTCCATTGTTTACACTGCAAGATTGTTACTAAAACTTTACTGATTATGCCATACTGGATTGTACCAATCAAATAATGTTATGTTTACTACATTGTGGAGACACTGTACACATGCCATGTGCCTCATATAAAGTCCCAACCTATATTTGCTTTTAGAATTTTTCTTCATTAGATGTAAGAGAGGAGTAAAAACATTTATATGTTTTAGAATTACATGGTCATAGGCTTTTACTGATCCAAGACCATACAAACCCCCTAAAAATGTATTTGCCCCTGTTACAACTGTATGCATCTGTGCTGCCAGTGTGACTTTTGATTTAAAGTGGAAGTCCATGCTAAAACTAAAATCCCTGCATCTATAGACACTTGACATGTGAACTCGTTTTCGTCTGAATGTATTTTCGCCCGAATTTCGGGTATTTTCGTTATCGCTTTAACGAAAACGAACGTGCAGAATCCGAAAGAACTGACATAAAAAATGCTTTATTTTCGTTTTCGTTGCTACAACAGTTCGATATATATAGGAGAAGAGACATTACACTGACAATAGCGATCTGTGTCTATCGAATCTGCAGTCGAATGTGCCTAACCTAACTCTATTAGTCCAAGATTATTCTACATAGAGAGAAAACATTCAACATTATAGATACAGTGTTGGGGTAGACCCTTCAACATGAACGATGAAGATTCGACGACGCAGCGAAAAACATACAAACATTGAATCTGTCATTGAAGGCTTATGGTGTATGTCGAAAGTTCTAAGAAGATTCGACAAGCAGATAAACTGTACGCCGCTGTAATCGTACAATTCGGGTCAAAGGCTCCGCCTATAGGCTATAGAAGAATTTGAATGTTGGTTGAAAAGTAATAAAAATGTATAAATATAATTATTACTAGTTTCATACAACATTAGAATTCTTCTATAGCTTGTAGGTGAAACATTTGACCGGAAATGTACAATTGCGGCGTTCATACAGTTTAGCTGCTCCGTCGAATCTTCTTAGAACATTCGACAGACACCATAAGCCTTCAATGACAGATTCAACCTTAATTAATTCGGATTTTCAGACAAATGCATTTTTTAACCAAACAAAATAAATAAAAATGAATTTCGGGAGTAACTAAATACATTTATTTTTCGGACGAAAGCGAAATTACGAAACTAAATATTTCAGTGTGCACATGTCTAATAGACACCCACAATCTAACACTAACCAATCTGGCCCTGTAAAGAAAAAATCAGTATACATACCCTTTTCTGAAGCCGATCCGACCCGATCGCCAGTGGCGAAAGCTCTGCAGAGGAAATAAACGACAACGGCTGTGAAATGAATGGGGAGTGACTTCACGGCTGACAACTCAGCTTGGGATCCGGTCAGATCAGCTTAACCACTTAACCCCCGAACCATATTGCTGGTCAAAGACCAGGCCACTTTTTGCAATTCGGCACTGCGTCACTGCGTCACTTTAACTGACAATTGCACGGTCGTGCGACGTGGCTCCCAAACAAAATTGGCGTCCTTTTTTTCCCACAAATAGAGCTTCCTTTTGGTGGTATTTTATCACCTCTGCGGTTTTTAGTTTTTGCGCTATAAACAAAAATAGAGCGACAATTTTGAAAAAAATGTATATTTTTTACTTTTTGCTATAATAAATATCCCCCAAAAATATATATAAAAAAAAAGATTTTTTTCCTCAGTTTAGGCTGATACGTATTCATCTACATATTTTTCGTAAAAAAAATCGCAATAAACGTTTATTGATTGGTTTGCGCAAAAGTTATAGCGTTTACAAAATAGGGGATAGTTTTATGGCATTTTTCTTAATATTTTTTTTTTACTAGTAATGGCAGCGATCAGCGATTTTTATGGGTACTGCGACATTATGGCAGACACTTCGGAAACTTTTGACACGTTTTTGGGACCATTGGCATTTTTATAGCGATTTTTATAGCGATCGGTGCTATAAAAATGCATTGATTACTACTAGGAAGGGGTTAATCATGTTCCCTGGGTGTGTTCTAACTGAAGGTGGGGTGGATTGACATGGGGAAATGACAAATCGCTGTTCATACATTGTATGGACAGACGATAGGTCATTTCCCCCCCTGACAGGACCGGGAGCTGTGTGTTTACACACACAGCTCCCGGTTCTCGCTCTGTAACGAGCGATCGCGGGTGCCCGGCAAAGATCGCGACCGCCGGGCATGCGCGTCGGCGACAGGGGAGATTGGCTGCTCGGCGAGATGACATATGGCCACATGATCTCGCCGCGGCTGGTCGGCAAGCAGTTAAAAAAAGGTATGTATACTAGTTTTTTCTTTACAGGGCTGGATAGGTTAGTGTTAGATCATGGGTGTCTATAGAAAAAGTTCAATAAAAAAAATAAAAAATAAAGATTGAAATGTAAAAAAAAAGATTTAGACTTTTCAGGTAATGTTTTCAGCTAATAGAAATAATGATTGAAACGGATGTAATAAAATGAGTTCATATTTATTATATCAGTCCCACTCCTTTAGGACCCCCAAAGTTGTGTGTTCACTAGTGTTCCAGGAATCTTAATTCTCTGCCATACAACAGAGGATGGGCACCTGACAGCTGCATTGAGTGAAAGGAGTACATACATATAGACAACAACATCAGAAAATGCAACTGAAGTAGATGCAGCAGTGTACAATGGGGAAAAAATGTGCATATCCTTTGCAACTGTAAACAGTCACAGAGCTGTAAGTGGCATTTAAAGACTACAAATCTTACGACATTTGTACACAAGGGAAATGTTAAATTAATTAAAATGCCTTTCATCTTCTTACCTGTGCCTCCGATCATATATGGACCCTCAGCTAATTTATTCATTCAGCTATACCTCTGCCATAGTGTGATTGTACATCATCCCTATTGCTATGAATCTTTTCAAAGCTTTTGTGCTGTAACTTACACATTTAGAGGTAATTGAACCTTTGCTGAGGTCCCTTGTTCTCCATTAAGTGTACTTGTCTTGGGACTTGAAGCTCCTGCTCCAGCCGAAGTACCAAATGTTGCAGAATCCTGCATAAAGAGAGTAAATGAAACAGCACAAATAAATATATACTGCCGGAAAATATAAACTGTATTCCCTATAGGTAAAGTTAAAAAAAGAGCAAAAAGAAATTTAATTTTAGTGTGAAAAACAATTATTTTGATTTTAAACATGATCAGGTTTTTTTAAATGTGTTTAATAAGTATGCAATATATAACCATTCACTCAATACAATGTAAATCCATGACTTGAAGAAATGTTTCATTTCAATACATAGTCATACGATATGTTATGGGGATACAGCTTTACTCAAGTTGCAGGTTAGAAAACAATTAGAGACCTGTGTATGTGGCAATGTTAGTGTTTCAAAAAAGTACAGGAAAGGTATGTTTCAAAATTAATTTTACAATTTTTAAATGAAAAAAATACAGTATATACAAAGTATGCATTTTGGTCCTCCTGCCATATATACCGTTTTTTTTTTTTTTAAACTAATGTGCCTAACACTAACTTGAAATTCTTGGAATTACAAATCATTTTTTAACATACTCCTTGAGATAATATACTCTGTGAATCCTAAATACATCTACTTTTTGTAGACATTCAAATAGTCCTGAATCAAATAAAACTCTAAGGCCCCGTACACACGACAGAGTTTCTCGGCAGAATTCACCGAGAAACTCGGTCAAAACCCGGATTCTGCCGAGAAACTCTGTCGTCTGTACAGTTTTGGCTCGATGGAGCCGCCGAGGAGCTCGACGAGAAAATAGAGAACATGTTCTCTATTTTCTCGTTGTTCTATGGGAGAAGGCGTCCCGCCGAGCTCCTCGGCGGCTTCATCCCAGAACTCGACGAGGAACTCGACGTGCCAAGCACGTCGAGTTCCTCGGCCGTGTGTACGGGGCCTAATAGGTAATCGTGAATGATTAAAGCCCCCTCTCTATTACCATCATTGAATCAGCTTTTGCTATAAATTGGGCACAAAAAAAGGACCTCTGTATTTTCTAAGATCAAATGGCCAGATAACCACAGTTTTGGTTGGCTTGTTAAGTATACACATGCATACAGTGTCACAGCTCTTAACTAGAAGGTAGCATCACTTCTTATAGAATCTAACTGTAAAGAAAATGTTAATTGACTTTTAAGCATAACTCCACTTTTGTTTAGAAAAAAACATTCCCCTCTGGGTGATCTATGTACGTTGCAAGGATTATAACACACTTGTTGCAGACTCCTACCTTTTGTTATTCTGAAGAAATCACTGTTTGTTCCTCTGTGCTTCTGTTTTGAGTGGGTCTAATGGGAGTGGTTTCATAATAATCAGTCAGCTGTGCACCTGCAGAGCACTAATGAGGAAATCTGCTGGGTCTGCATTCCTTTAGACATGTTCCTATTGAAAGTCTTTCACCAAAAATGTAATTTTTGTTGCAGGGGATGCCTGGAATCTGACTTGTATCTTAAAGCGGTGGTTCACCCTGCAGAACAACATTTCAGCATAAAATTTGGCATAGTAGCGCGAGCTACAGTATGCCTGTCTTAATTTTTTTATCCCCGTACTCACAGTGTAATCGTACATAGACGATTCCGTCTGCCGCGGGGAATGGGCGTTCCTAGCAAGAGGGAGGGTGATTGACGGCCGGCTCTGGCACGTCACGCTCCCCGAAGACAGCCGGAGTAGGTCTCGGCTCTTCACGGTGCCTGCGCACAGGCTATGCTCAGGCGCCGTGAAGAGCCAAGCCTATTTCGGCTATTTCCGGAGAAGCGTGACGTGCCAGGGCCGGCCGTCAATCACCTTCCCTCTCCATAGGAACGCCCATTCCCCGGAATCTTCAATATACAATTGCACAGTGAGTACGGGGATAAAAAAATACAGACAGGCATACTGTAGCTCGCGCTACTATGCCGAATTTAATGCTAGAGGAAAAAAAAAATTTATATAGGGTGAACCCCCGCTTTAAGTAGACTTCTGGGAAAATTGGTAAGCCAATCACACAAGCAGGATATTATGTTTCCGGGGAGTGGTCAGTACACATTCTGTGTACAGAACACCTCCAGGTAGCCATATTACATTGCATTTTCAGAAAACTACATTGGTTGCAGATTGAAAAAGAAAGGTAATTGTTAATAACATTCAATTAAAATATGACTTGACTTGTATCGCAATTGTATACGCTATATTATTTTTCCATTATTTGCTATCCCCCCCCCACAAAGTGGAGTTACCCTTTAAACACTATATAAAACAATTTACTGCAAAATACATTCACCTCTGACATTTAACATGATGGAGCTCAAATCTCATTGTCTCTAAAGGTCCTCTAAAATATAAGTGAGACAGCTTTATGCGATAACCTATATGTATGGCACTGTGGAGTATACAGAAAGGTTCTAAAAAATGTTGTGTTTTACAGCATTTTCTGTGTCAGTATTTTTAAAGTTATCATTTTAGCACATACATATTATGTCATAGATGGAGCCATAGCAATCAATCAAATTAGCTAACAAGCGATCAAAATCTAATTGTTAAAGGGTAACTCCACTTTCACGAGAAAAAATAAGCAAATAACGGAAAAAATAATATAGCGTTTACAATTGGGACACAAATCATATTGTAATTGAATGTTATTAACAATTACCTTTCTTTTTCAATCTGCAGCTCTGTAATTTTCTGAAAATGCAATGCAATATGGCTAATTGGAGTTGTTCTGTAGACAGAATCTGTACTGACCACCCCTAGAAACATAATTTCCTGCTTGTGTGATTGGCTCACCAATTTTCCCAGAAGTCTGCCTAAGATAGAAGTCAGATTTCAGGCATCGTCTGCAACAAAAATGCAATTTATGGTGAGCTAATTTCAATAGGAACATGTCTAAAGGGATGCAAGCCCAGCAGATTTCCTCAAGGGTGCTTTCACACTGGAGAGACAGCAGCGGCTCTTTCAGGGCACTTTGAATGTGCTATTTTTAGTGTTATAGCACCTGAAAAGCGCCTCGTAAGAAAGGGGTCTAATGGGAGTGGTTTCATAATTATTAACCAGCTGTGCACCTGTGCACTAATGAGGAAATCTGCTAGCAGTATCTTTGGAGCGGTAAAGGAGCGGTGTGTATACCGATCCTGCCCATTGAAATCAAGCAGCGCTTTGCGGGTGGTTTTAACCCTTTTTCGACCGCTAGCAGGGGTTAAAAGCACCCTGCTAGTGGCCGAATACCCCCAAAAATACGACGGTAAAGCACCGCTAAAAATAGATGCCCCAGAGTGAAAGGGGCCTTAGACCTACTCCGAACAGAGGCACAGACAAACACACGGTGATTTATTTAGAATAACAAAAGGTAGGAATCTGCAACAAAGTTTGTTCTAATCCTTGCAATGTACATAGATCTTTGGTAAGGGAAATGTTTTTTTCTCAAAAGTGGAATTACGTTTTTATAATGCTAGTTCTTACTTCTAGAAAAATTAACAACTTATGAAGTGCTTTGAAAAAAATATGTAAGTGCAGCGCAATAAACGATAGGTAGGGAGACCGCCGCTCCAGGTGAGCACAGGCAGGTAATCAATGTCCACTCAGGAATCACACGGGTGCTGGCAATGCATAGAATTAAGCAGGTGGGAGAATGGATGGACAGCCGCACTCCAAAAAGTCTTGTTGAAAAAAGACGTGCTCTTTATTGTAAAAAGGAAAAAATGCACAGCACACAACAGCATACAGTGGGATAGACAGCTGACGCGTTTCGCATTAACAACTAATGACTAAGCATTAGTTGTTAATGCGAAACGCGTCAGAGAGTGCGGCTGTCCATCCATTCTCCCACCTGCAGCGCAATAAAAGTCCATATAAAAGTAACTGAAGATGACACCCAGTGATACAGTGAAAACTCTTCAAACGAAAGTGATGTAACCGCCACCAACAAGAGAAATGCTTCCTTACCAGATGGGATGGACCATTTGCGTTAACAACTGGTCAAAACAGCTTGGTCTCACCATAGGAGAGAAGACACGGATGGATCCAGCAAAGTGGTAAGTAATCCGATCAGATGGGATGGGCCATTAGCATTATCAACTGGTCAAAACAGCTTGGTCTCAGCATAGGAGAGAAGATGCGGATGGATCTAGCAGAATGGTAGGTAATCTGATTAGATATAAAAGAAACAACAGAAAACACGATCTCAGTGTAGACTGTTTGTATTTTATTCCAAGGGTAAACAAGTTCACTATACAGCAAAAATACTGGACTGGACAATAGGCACAGGGAAATCCACTGGAGGACTACGGTCTGGTATAGCGAATGAGATTAAAAGCATAAAAAAGCATGGCATGTAGCCGTGGTGTACAGCTGCAAACAGCAATGGAAAGGACGCGGTGATGTCACAAAGCTCCTCCCCCGTACGCACGTTACGTCCGATTGGACTTTGTCAGCGGTGGGTCAGTCAGTCCAATCGGACGTAATGTGCGTACGGGGGAGGAGCTTTGTGACATCACCCGCGTCCTTTCCATTGCTGTTTGCAGCTGTACACCACGGCTACATGCCATGATTTTTTATGATTTTAATCTCATTCGCTATACCAGACGGTAGTCCTCCAGTGGATTTCCCTGTGCCTATTGTCCAGTCCAGGATTTTTGCTGTATAGTGAACTTTTTTACCCTTGGAATAAAATACAAACAGTCTACACTGAGATCGTGTTTTCTGTTGTTTCTTTTATATCTGATCGGATTACCTACCATTCTGCTGGATCCATCCGCATCTTCTCTCCTATGCTGAGACCAAGCTGTTTTGACCAGTTGGTAATGCTAATGGCCCATCCCATCTGGTAAGGAAGCATTTCTCTTGTTGGTGGCGGTTACATCTCTTTCGTTTGAAGAGTTTTCGCTGTATCACTGGGTGTCATCTTCAGTTACTTTTATATGGACTTTTATTGCGCTGCACTTACATATTTTTTTCATTTGCTACATTTGAGGCCGTGATTACCTTTTTTTGTGTTCAGCTTGCAATATTTTTAGTTTAACTGTATTATTTGTGCTCTGATTGTTGCTTTTATTGTTATGAAGTGCTTTGTATGTCACTGAAAAATGGGTCTACCCCTCACATAGGGTAGAAAGAGACATATAGGTATGATTTTTCTGTTTAAAGGACATATTGCAAAACATTCACTGGAAAGACACCAAGCAAAAATGTCATGTGCTGTTAGGCAGTCTATGTACATGTGCCAAGTAGGGCTCATTACATTTGCATCATAATCAATAAAACTATATCAATAGAGAGAGCAGTAGAGTAGCACAGTGCGTTCCCTGCATGTAAAGCATCACCTAGGTAGAAAAAATATAACCAAGATGTTTAAGTCCTTATTCAGATGCAATATGACTCTGAATGAATGGCCATTATTGCTGTGGACATGTAGAAAATTGTCTGCTCCTTTCTGCGGCAGAGAGGGGGTTGATCTGCCAATTTGTCACTGCAATGCAAGACACATATCAGCATGACTCCGAGCTCTCTTTAGAAACTCCAGCAATCCCATGTTGCCACAAGGGACGTCAGCTTGTTAACAACTTCTCTGCAGGTACTGTAAAGCTTCTCTCCTGGAACTTAAATGGAAAGCAGTCAAACACCTCATTAGTGTGTCCGCTTCACTACTCTGCAGATAGGGGTCCCGAGGTGGACTGGAAGTCAATCTTATCTAGGTGTCTCTTCTAGGTAACGGGTTAAAGACCACTTCAACTAATCAGATTTTTTTATATTTTAAAAAGACAAATAAAAATAGAAAAGTTTGTAGAATAATAATTAATTGTTTTAAGTCCTTTATTTTTATTTATTTGTTACCACTTCTTATCTTACTATATAGCAATAGAGTACTAGTATACCAATAAAATATTTTTGCTACACAAAGACATTTTGAACATTACAAATATTTTTAAACAGTTCCTACTCCTGGAATTTTATGTACTAGTGGAAACATATAGGGGTTAATTTACTAAAGTCAAAAAGGCTGTTCACATTGCAAGGGAAGTTTCCACTTCACAAGGAAATTTCCCCAGAGCATGATGAATGTTGTGAAATTTCACTTTGCACGATCATGTCAAATGAAAAAAAAAGAAATGCTTTTTTGCTTTCACTTGACTGGATGACGGAAGTCAGCAGAACTTCACCGCATTTACTAAGCTCTGGGGAAAATTCTCTTGCAAAGTGCAACTTACCATGCAAAGTGAACAGCCCATGTGCCTTTAGTAGATCAACCCCATAGTGACTATACACTGAGCTTAATAAATAAGGTGAAACTGTGTTCACTTTAACCAAATAATCATGTTCTAACAAAAAAGTGAAAGTTTTCTGAGTTTCATAAAGACGAGGAAGCTGAGTTCACGCTGATCCACCATTTGTGTGCAAAAAAAAAGGCATTTTTACGTGATTGGTAAATAAAGTCAACACGTCTTAAATGTATTTATTAAGTAAGTTTAAACTAGTTTTTTCTTACACCAATTGTTCTAAAATATTAAGCACATTATACCATGACTGTGCTTTTATCCATTGTTCTTAGTCTTCTTTTTTTTGTCCTGTGCATGCACCCAATCCTCCATTGATGCACCCCATCACTACTTGAGTAGTGTGTGCAATGTGGCTATTTCGGGTCACATGCTCTGCTCTATGCGTACTACAAATCCTGTAGAGCTGAATGTGTCTGCACATAGATGTCTAGTCCATCTCAGGGAAAGGTTGGCTACATTAACACACACAAGGGGGAATGGAAAACAAACATAGCCACCCTATAACAGGAAGTCTAAGAACAGCAGAAGAAAACATGCATTTAGTAAAGACTAACTATTTCTAAAAATACCCCCACCTCCTCCCTTTTCATCTATCAAAAAATCAAAAAATATAACAAACATGGTATACTTACCTCCTCTGTGCAGTTGGTTTTGCACAGCAGCCTGGATCCTCCTCTTCTCAGGTCCCTCTTTGCTGCCCATGGCCCCTCCCCCCTATCGAGTGCCCCCTCAGCCAGAAGTTTTCTATGGGGGCACCTTAAGCCGAGTCATAGCTCCATGTATCCATTCAGACACGGAGCCCCAACCTGGCCCCGCCCCATTTCTCTCCTGATTGGATGACTGATGTTGATTGACAGCCGCGGGAGCCAATGGCGCCACTGCTGTGTCTCAGCCAATCAAGAGGAGTGTATCGGACGTCTTAGACACTCGTGGACATTGCTGGAGAGAGAAGGGTCTCAGGTAAGTGATTAGGGGGTGCTGGGGAGGCTGCTACACACAGGTTTTTGTATCTTAATGCATAGAATGCATCAAGATAAAAAAAACATTTGCCTTGACAACTCTTTAAAAAAAATCTTTGACGTCTCTAGAAAATGGCCAATGGTGCCAATGCTGTGTCTCGGCCGATCAAGAAGAGCGTCCCAGATGGCCGAGGGACTCGTGGACATTGCTGGAGAGAGATGGGGCTCAGGTTAGCATTAGGGGGTGCTGTGGAGGCTGCTACACACAGAAGGTTTTTTTTTTATCTTAATGTATAGAATGCATTCTGCCTTTACAAAACGATTTTAACAACAACTGTGATTTCCCAGAGCCATGACATTACCCATAGACAACCACGGCCCAGCCGTTGTAGCTGCTCTTCTCTCTCCACTACAGCAGCTGGTCACTGACACAGGGGAGCTGGAGCTACTGGATTATGTGACCGTGATAAAAATTGGTAGGTACAAAGATCTTTTTTGTACAGGGTATGCAAGATAGGTAAGAGGAGGGGGAAGGGAATATTTATGAGAATAGTTAGAGTTAACCTCTTCTTCCACTTTATTTACAGCATGCAAGTGCAACTTGTATGTAAATTAGGCTTACAAAGGATGTATAGACTAAGTTTGATTCATTGAAAGAAAGGGAAAAAAAAACAAAGTATTACAGCATATATTCCCAATTCTCAAAGCCCTCTTCCAGCATCTGTAAATCTTCAGACAGCACGTAAAGCATTCCCAGCTGATATGTACACAGCTGAATAGAGAGGGCTATAAACACGCATTATGGCACTTTGCAAACACATACATTGCTAAATATTTTGTAAGCAAATTACTGTTTTGCTTTTTATTCTGTGACCTGAAAGAGCATGAATGAGGTAAAAGGTAAAAATGATCATTTTTACTAATCTTTAATATAAATCTCTGGAATACTAATTTACCTAATGACGTGGGTTGAAAACTTAGTCCACCCATGACAGCATGCCTTTTTGTTTAGTAAAATAAATATTGAAATATTAGGCTAAGGGGAAAATGTAAGTATTTTTTTGGCATAATAGAAAAGATGCACAACTTTTTTTATTACTATTGTTTGAATAGTGTGAGGGACAGCTTGAACCCTTGCAGTTTATTACTGATACCTTTGGGGTATTTCCACAAATTTTCGGGTTTTATAGGACACCAATCATATTGATAGGAAATTAAGAGATTTCTACCTGAAGCTAGCCATACACATTTCTATTCAACTGTATGATCAATGCACACTCTCTTTTAAATTTAAAGTGTTTGTAAACCTCTGAAATTAAAAATGAACAGGACATATCCCTCTACAGTGCATACTTCCATCAATCCAAAGAGTGTCATTGCTTTCTAATCTATCCTCCCTCTGTTATCTGTATGAGTCACTACTGAGTCACTGCTCGATACCAAGCACCTTAGCAGACATTCTAACCCTACCTCATTCTACTATCTAATATGTTTTACTGCTATGTTCTCATTAGAAAGACCCCCCTCACTTTTTGACCTGTCCTATCCTGTCCCCCACTTCTCCAGGAACTGGCTAGCCTTTATGCACCAGCACACTAATAGGCAGAGCTGGCATAGCCACTCTAGGGAGGGAAAGATAAAAAGAGACAGTTTGTTTAGTGGTTAGTACACCTAGAACTAGAAGAGTCATGTTTTTCTATTCTGCTAGAAAATTGGTTTTAGGTGTACAGACTCAGCAACATGTTGTATAGGCGGGTGTATGACAACCCTGGCACATCTACCAGCCTAGACCATGGCTATGCAGAAATTCTGTCCTACAGAGCTGTAGAAATTTTCGTGCCAGTTGCAATGAGCCAACTCTATCATAAAAACTGAATAATCTATGTAAAATGTTGGTGTATTAGCAGGACAGTGTGTGTATTGGTTGTACCCTTGTATTTAACCCCTCTTAACCTTGTTACACTTACTTATATTGTGTCATCACCATGATTGTTTAGTATAGAAGAGGGTCAATTTATTATGCTTGTTTCAGGGTCAGACAGTAAATGCAAAGTCAGCCAGAAAATTCAAAGGGCTATTACATATTTAATGATATTAACCTGCAATTAGTGTAGATGACATCTTGAATGATGATAACTAGAACTGCAAGCATTCATTATGTGCAAGTCATCTACTCCATAAAAAAGTAAAAAGGCATGAAAAAAATGCAATCTAGTCCCAAAAGACTGATAGAAACACTCATCACGCTCTCTATGAAGTCACCAGGATATATTAATGACACTGATGTTCACTTATTTATGCTGCAGTGGCTGACATGGTCTGCAAGCTGAGATAAGCAGCTGCTACTCTGCATTAAAAAAAAACCCAGGGAAGGGATTTCAAGAGCCCACGAGTCTCAGAACTTGCAATGAAAAAAGCTAAACTCTCCAAAGATATACAAAATACCATTTAATTTAGTTACCATATGTAATCTTTAAAAAAATAGTAGACTTTTTACATAGTACGAGCATGCACATACATTTGTCTTTATATCAGCCTACTGTAATATACTGCTCTGTGGAACTTGGTACTGGATGAGGCCCCTTTCACACAGCCAGACAGATTGGCCCACCTGTTAGTTTTTCAGGCAGACCCTATCGGACTATCTATTGCCCTCTATGGAGTGGCTGGTGTAAACAGACCATTTACACCCACTGATATCGGATCCTATTGGCTAAAAACAGACAGATGGGGGATCCGTTCCCTATCTGTCTAGCAGATCGGATTGGATGACAGTCAGATGTAAACAGACAGGTGGTCCGTTTACATCCAACCGTCCATAGAGGAAAGCGGGCTGTGTCTGCTCTGCATCAGCGAAGCGGAACTGTCGTATGGCTGCTCAGCGGGGATCAGTGGACAGCCTGCATTCCTCTATGGGCGATTGGATGTAAACGGACCGCCTGTCCATAGTGGAAAGTGGGCTGTGTTCATTTCTGCTCTGTATCAGTGCAGCAGACATGGACCTGTCATCTGCCTGCTCAGCGGGGTTTAGCGGACAGATCCCCCACTGAGCAGGTGAATCTGCTGGCGGAGTCCACCCATGTGAAAAAGCAGAGAGGAACAGCCCTCCGAGGGCTCTATTGCTTTGCAAAGTGCTGTATGTAAACATGCTAACTGGAAAAACATTGGGGGGCAGCTATGGCCTCATCAGTGTGTTGCTCCTTTTTTTAATTACCAGACAGTAATGTTTAAAGTGACACTAAACAATATCCTTAGTTTCTGAACATCTCCTTTTCCCCCTCAACCTTAACCACTTGAGACCCGCGCTATTGACAAAAGACGTCAACAGCGCGGCTCTCAGGTGCCAACTGGACGTCTTTTTAAAAGCATTACCCGCGCTGCCTCTGGGGGGCGCGCAGCGGGTGAACACTGTGCCGCCGCATCGCTGGGGATGCGATGCGTGTACCTGGCGGCCGCGATGGCCGCCGGGTACACGCGATCGTCGGTGACACAGCCGGTAACAGCAGGGACGTGGAGCTCTGTGTGTAAACACAGAGCTCCACGTGCTGTTAGAGGAGAGGAGACCGATCTGTGTCTCTTGTACATAGAGACACAGCATCGGTCACCTCCCCCAGTCACCCCCCTCCCCCCACACAGTTAGAACACACCCAGGATACACATTTAACCCCTTCCTCACCCTCTAGTGTTAACCCCTTCCCTGCCAGTCACATTTATACAGTAATTAGTGCATTTTTATAGCACTGATCGCTGTATAAATGTGAATGGTCCCAAATTTGTGTCGAAAGTGTCCGATACATCTGCCGCAATATCGCAGTCCCAATAAAAATCGCAGATCGCCGCCTTTACTAGTAAAAAAAAATAATAAAAAAAAATCATAATTCTGTTCCCCATTTTGTAGGCGCTATAACTTTTGCGCAAACCAGTCGCTTATTGCGTTTTTTTTTTTACAAAAATACGTCGAAAAATACGTATCGGCCTTAACTGAGAAAAAAAATCTTTTTTAAAAAAAAAATTGGGATATTTATTATAGCAACAAGTAAAAAAATATATATATATTTTTTAAATTGTCGCTCTTTTTTTGTTTATAGCGCAAAAAATAAAAACCGCAGAGGTGATCAAATACCACCAAAAGCTCTATTTGTGGGGAAAAAAGGACGTCAATTTTGTTTGGGAGCCATGTCGCATGACCGCGCAAATGTCAGTTAAAGCGACACAGTGCCGGAAGCTGAAATTTCGCCTGGGAACGAAGGGGGTTTATGTGCCCAGTAAGCAAGTGGTTAAAGATGAGCACTTCTTTATGCAACAACCTAACAGGGGTTATATCTCTCATTTACTCTATCCAAAAAAAAATGCTTCCAGTTGCACTTTAATAATAAGAAAACCTGTAACAATTTTAACAGTAGATGTGAAGTTATTATTTAAAGAAACATTGTGTTTGGTGTAACACTTTTTGCTAATTTATAATCTGGGAAGTTTATAGTCTGTTCTGTTATTTAAAGCAGAGTCAACGCAAATATAATATTTTGTTTTGGGGTTGCCAAGAAGTTGAATCCAGTGCTGGCCTGCTATAACTTCTGGGAATTCTAGTTGTGAGATGTACTCCACAGAATTTCTGCCCATGGTTACAATGCCAAATGGTGTTGCATTCCCTCAATTGATTTTCCATAATGTAGAATAAACAAAGGACTGGAAAGTACTAAAAAGGGAGAAGAACTTTTATAATGGTGTTGTTATGGCTGGAAGGGGACAGAGAAACAAACTACTGTGTGGACTATTCCACCATTGGAATATCCTGTAGAGATACAGTAGAAGGCCAAAAGATGAATCAAACTTTTAACACCCACTCAAAGCTGTTCTACAGATTTCGGTTAAGTTGTCCTGTATAAATTGTATTCAGTATAAACAGAAGTAACACTGACCGTGTCGCACAGGAAACCTGCTACATGGAGAAACCACCAACATTAAGTGCAGCGGGTAATCATATGACAGTATAAAGTAAGAAAAAACAGATGAACCTAGTTATGGTAGATTAGATACAACTCTGTAAAGGTGAATTGGGTGGATGTTCTTCCCATGGTTTTGTATTGCAGACAGGAGAATGGTTGCTGCTTTTGGCAGTAGGTAATCCAAGTTGTTGTGGTTCTGCAGTAAAAATAATATAATAGCGATAATTCACTACCACTCTACTTAAAGTTGTCCTGGATTTGCCAAGTTCTGTGAATTTGGACAAAGCAAGCTGTGTATCTTGCCCCAGGAAGTTATCTGGCAATGTTGGCAAGTATGCTAAATTATCAAAAATAGAGAGGAAAAACCTTTTTGTAAGCTCAGCAGATCTGTCAGGGTTTGAATGTTATTCCCTTGGAAAACATAATGTAAAATATTCTTTCATGTATTAGTTGTGTCAGTTAAAAGACAGTCTCTCAACCATTGGAATGTATATTCCAGGGAATAATAGTAATGGATTCAAGGGTAACTTTTCCTTGGCAAAGCAAATTCATCAGAGCAGTTCAGTGTTTCAAGAAATAATAGCGTATATGTAAAACAGATCGAAGTAACCATTTTAGTTATTTAAAGTAAGCAAAGTAAAGTAAACTCCCCTGGTTGATTTTACCTATAGGTAAGCCTATAATAAGTCTTATCTATAGTTACAGTAAATATCTCCTAAACGTGCACCGTTTAGGAGATATATACTTGCAAACCCACTGGTGATGTCACCGACACATGCTCTATTGAGCAACTGCATATCCATGCACAGGAGTGACGTCATTATGGCTCGTCCAATTAAAGGATTGGAGCCTGCCAACCCGGAAGCAAGACCGGGTGAAGATGGAAGCTCTGTCAGCAGAGACAGCACACCGCTGGAGAGCTTGGTTTTCAGGTAAGCTTCACATTAAGTGCTAGCACATTATAGCATTTATTTTTTTAAAGGCTGCAGTTTACTACCGCTTTAAAAAATAGTTTAGGGATTCTAAAAATGTCAAGAGGCACTTGAGATTAACCAACCCATAGCAGAAAGTACTTGGTAGGCACAAGCTTTTAAAAAGCGCTACAAACTGAGAAACAGTTATGTCCCGTACACACAAGTCAGATGTGAGCTTTTGAATGGAAATTCCGACCGTGTGTATGCTCCATCGGACTTTTTCTGTCGGAATTTCTGCCAACAAAAGATTGAGGGCTGGTTCTCAAATTTTCTGACGGAAAAAATTTGATCGTCTGTAGCAATGCTGACGCGCAAAATTCAGACGCATGCTCGGAAACAATTCGATGCATGCTCGGAAGCATTGAACTTAATTTTCTTAGCTCGTCGTAGTGTTGTACTTCACCGTGTTCTTGATGGACGAAAGTTCAGAGAACTTTTGTGTGACCATGTGTATGCAAGCCAAGCTTGAGCGGAATTCCATCGGAAAAACCATCCAAAGTTTTTCCGATGGAAAATCCAATCGTGAGTACTCGGAATCACACAATGAGGTTGGAAAGGGCTGAAAGGGATATCCATATCCAATTGATACCCATGCTTGCTTATCAGAATATCAGAAGTTATGATTCTAAATAATTTCCCCCCTTTAGGGATTACAAATGGTAGTGATTTATTTTGCCTTCCTTGTTTGTTAAAAGTCTAAACGGTATGCCATTCCTAAAGCAAGTCAGTGTCGAACTTTAGCACAGTGATTTGACCATTAAAGAGATTGAGTTCTGTCTATATCTTCTGTGATTTCTGCCAACCAGGTAATACAGCTATACGTTGTTCCAGGACTGCTTGAAAACACATCTACCTTTAATGCATCTTTTTCCCAAATGAGGTTTCTGATGGCTAAAGTGATAAGTGTGAAAGTGCAAGACACAGCAGCAATTCCAGTAGCACACTAGAAGTAATTGCTTCAGCAATAGGCTGAGTGTAACTATCATCAATAAAATCACCAGCCTGAAATCTCTATTCTAACTTCAAAGCAAATCTGGAACTGTCTCACCGCAGGCCACTGCCATTTTCATTAATTCAGAGGGAAATGTACTTCTATGTCTACGATGCTTACTTACATCTTATCTTCTGCTCTTGCTTATTTATTCATTTCTTTCGTTATATAAGTGATGCAGACAGGGCTGGCTCAAGGCTTGAGGAGAGGGTGCTCCCCAACATAATATGACTTTGTAAATTTCTAATGACCTTTGAGATTCAGTTCAGTAATTTCCATGCTCAATAAAACAAAGACATAGGCAATCACTTTTTAATGTTTCATAGAAATGTGCCTGGCAAAGCATTTCAATGGCACAAATATTCTCTCTGTCACAAAGCATTTCACTTTTTGGATGTTTTTTTTTTCAACTTAGCAGTCCAAAATAAATTGGAAGTTAAGTGGCATACCAATTCTAAAAATTATAGCAATGTTTTCAGGGTAAAACAACATGGTTTTGCTCAATGTGTTATCTATCCTAAACTTGGACCCTCCAGATTTCTTGAGGCATTCAGATGTATGCCTTCATTAAGAATTATACTTGACTCAATTTCCAATGGGGCGGTATTTTAACAATTACTATATTATTTCAATAGCAACCTAATAGTACATCAATGCAACTGCCTGAGCAATATTATTCTTTAAATTGTACCTACTGCACAAACTATGTTTTCCATTTTGATTAGGAGAGAAGGTTTATTATTGCTGTCTGAGGTCTCCTGGGGATGATTACTTTTCACTTACTACCCTGGTAATAACACTGAGGTAAAATCTGTGGCAGGACACAAGCAGCAATAAAACATACAAAAGGTGTCCTAGCCTTATCTCCCTGTTGGAGAATTACCTCACTTCTTGGCCTGGTGAGAAGGTGGTGGACCTTGTCACTAGGAGAGGAAGTCAAGTCTTCCCTAGACAGCAGTGAAAACCTGACAGGGGTTCTAATCATTAAACCACTCTATCAAAAGCTTAGAAAAAGTTTGTAGACTAATACAATTAAATATCAGAGGAGCCTGAGCTGCATGCATAGGTAGTGGAATTCACAAGGCTTATCATAAACATGGCATGTCTTTAGCAGATTATAATTGTACTATTTTATAAGATTGCTGCACTCAACAAATCATTTAATAATGAAGCTTGAAATTTTTTATTTTTAAATCACGGTACATTTAACATCAAGTACCATTAATCCACAAATAAAAATTCAAGTACTATAAGTATGAATAAGGGGAGGGAGGATGGGTAGTGCCAAAATCTGCAATGTCTTAAAAGGTCAGAACACAAGAAGTAGTGGTTTGAAGTTTACAGAGACCTGGCTGATATGTGTAGAGGATGGTTGCTACTAGTTACTATCATCTACCATATCCCCCTGCTGCCAGACCTCCATATATCACGCTCAGAGACAATAAACAGTCATCTGCTTTGTTTTGTTTTTGTCTATTTGGGGATATAACTTGGTTGGGGAAAGGGAATATGGGATGCCCATAGGACAGATCACTTTGCCATCATAATTTAAAAAATCATTGAATGAATTGAGTTTTGAAGAATTGATGGACTCTGAAGCCTCGTACACATGACCAGTTTTCCCGTCGGGAAAACTGCCATGACAGCTTTTGACCGGGAGAACTGGCCGTGTGTATGCTCCGTGGCAGTTTTCCCGACAGGAAAATCGCTGGGAATCCTGTCAGGAAAAATGAGAACCAGCTCTCTTTTTTCCCACCGGGATTCCCGGCGGTTTTTAACCCGGCAGTTTTCCTATGGGGAAAGCCTGCGGGGGAGCATACACACGGCCGGGTTTCCCAGCCAAAGCTCTCATGGCAGTTTTCCTGCCAGGAAAACCGGCCGTGTGTAGGGGGAAAAAGCTGCAGAGCCAGTTCTCGGCTTTCCCCTTGGGTTTCCCAGCGGTAAAAAGTCTGCCGGGAAACCCGATCGTGTGTACTAGGCATCACATTTACAGTCACTTCCCTTGCATCAACTCCTGCAGGCCGTTACTCCTCCTCTGCACACAACTCCTGCAGACTATTACTCCCAGGACTCTTCTCCTCTTGCACAAAACTTTACTGTAACCAGTTAGTCTTTCCACCCCATCATCTTCACATTACACCAGGGATCACTCTGAATAGTCTTACTTCAGAGAGTGATATACAGCTTAATAGAAGAAAAGGCTGTATGATCTAGATAGACTATTTCTCAATGCAAAATAAGAATTTTCTTTTTCTATATACCAATGCGATACAAACAAGGCAGGGTGGATCCAAGCAGACAGCGATTGCCTTAAAAAGGAAATAGTCACCTGAGGCATAAAAACTGTATTATGTATGAATCAAAACAGGGCGAGTGGCCGCAACCCTCTCTATGACACACTGATACTTTGATAGGATGTCTGCCTAGAGGTCTTGATAGTCCTCTGGAGTTGTGCTTACATTTAGGTGATACTGTATATAAAGTCTTGCAAAGCTCCTCAGGAAGCTATAATTGTGACGAAACACGTAGAGCCTAGAAACTTTTGTACAACGGTCGTATGAATTCTTTCATGCTGGTTTTAGTATAGAATATTGTAAATTATGAATATTATATACAATTCATAAATTTGATTTTGTTTTCAATTTCATTAATTTGCATCTTAAAACTCACATTTCTACATACTCTACTCTGAAAGGCTAGATACATTCATTTAATGTTTAAAATGAATATTCCTGAATACCCTATTTTTATTTTATTTATTATTTTAGTAGCGCCCGCATATGAAAACGGTGTTCAAACCACACATGTGAGGTATCGCCGTGATCGTTAGAGCAAGAGCAATAATTTTAGCCTAACTCTGTATTTTAAAACAAGCAACCTGTAGAATTTTTTAAACGTCGGCCTATGGAGATTTTTAAGGGTAAAAGTTTGACGCCATTCCACGAGCGGGCGCAATTTTGAAGCATGACATGTTGGGTATTAATTTACTCGGCATAACATTATCTTTGACAATATAGAAAAAATTGGGCTAACTTTACTGTTGTCTTATTTTTTAATTAAAAAAGTGATTTTTTTCTAAAAAAAAGTGTGCTTGTAAGACCGCTGCGCAAATACGGTGTTACAAAAAGTATTGCAATGACGGCCATTTTATTCTCTAGGGTGTTAGAAAAAAATATATAATTTTTGGGGGTTCTGAGTAATTTTCTAGCAAAAAAATAGTTTTTAACGTGTAAACATCGAGTCTGAAAAACAAGCTTGGTTCTTAAGTGGTTAAATAGTGCCAACAGCAGTTATATAGACCCAGAAGCATCAGGAAAAATAAGTAGTCACAGCTTAGTTGGCATGCATTTGAACACTGGAGATCATATTCACTAGTATCTTACACTTGTTAGTAAATTCTATGTAAATGTGCTTTAGCGTGTGCATGCACTTTTATATGCACAGTATAAACTGGAAGCATAGAGTTTCCTTGTTTGCGCAACAATTCACCAGTGTATGCATATATTCTTCAAATCCGGCCCATTGTGTGCAATACTGTGCCACTAGGGAACTGCATAAATTGTTAATTCGATAATGAATTCATTAATAATAATAATATGGTTGAGGTAAACAGTTCCGTAAATACACACACTGTTGCTATTCTTTATTTATAAAGCAAAATAATGTTCTGTTAGTATTCCTCATTTTAAGCGATCATGGTATAAACTGTTTAATTGAAGCAATAAAGCATAATTAGGCACAATATACAGGCTATTCAGACTGATTATTTTGACTATGTGATTGCTACAAAAGCAAAATGATGCCAAGCCCAATAATAATAATTTAGGACTGTGTAATGGATAATACAGCAAATCTAGTGAGATGAGAGTTGGAGAAATCTGTTTTCTGTTGGGGGTGAAGGTAGGCTCACATGTGCACTTGTCCTGGTCAAGTCGCCTATATTATTTCATACACAAAGCAAGGCAAATGCCAGGGTTGTTTTTTTTTTTTGTCATTAGTAACCAACAGCAGACCAAGCCATGGCAGACATTGCACAATTATGCTCATCTGGCTGTAAAATAGGCAATCCTGGCCAACCTGCCACCTAAAATATACCAGTTGCACTGTTCGATGTGATTAATGTTGATAACATTTTTGCCAGTACAGAGCCAACTGACATGCACAGTTCTGACCTTCAATTCCATGTGGTAATTACGGTAGCTGTGCCAGCCAGTAACAGGCTTGTCTAATGATCAGAGATTGGAGGAATGAAAAAGAATGCCCTCTGCTTCCTCCTGCTGCTTGCCCTTATGAGTTTAACAGTTTCTTATAACAGGAATAGCCCTTAAAGCAGAGGCCTTGCTTTCTTTTCTTTTTTTTGGAGGGGGGAGGGAATATCCCAACCACCTAATTTCCAAAGTGTGTCTTGTTTTTTTATCCCATGCTTCTGTGTACTGTACAAACTGAGATCCAGAGGGTTTAAGTACATCCTCCTGATTCCCAGCAACATTCCACAAAGACAACATGCCTCTTGATTGACAGCTATTTTATCTTCCTCAACAGACATGCCCAGTCCGTGTACATATATGAAGAGGTTCCCATTCCAATGTAACCACTTTAGCCCTGGAAGATTTTACCCCCTTGCTGATCAGAGCATTTTTTTTGCAATTCGGCACTACATTGCTTTAGCTGACAATTGCGCAGTGGTGCAACGTTGTACCCAAACAAAATTTACACCCTTCCCCCCCCCCCCACAAATAGAGCTTTCTTTTGGTAGTATTTGATCACCTCTACAGATTTTATTTTTTGTGCTATTAACAAAAAATATATAAAAAATGTTCCTCAGTTTAGGCCGATATGTATTCTTCTACATATTTTTGGCGTATAACGCGCACTTTTTTCCCCTTTAAAATCAGGGGAAATCGTGGGTGCGCGTTATACGCCGATCCGCGATGTCTCTGAGTGCCGCCGCTGACATATACTGAGCGCAGTACACTCGGGTACACGGCTAGGCTCGGCCACGCTCAGCTCCGCTCACGGTCACGCCCTGTGCCGCCTCCTAGCCTTTATGCGAGAGAAGCCGAGCGTGGCCGGTATATGTCGGTATATGTACTGCGCTCGGTATATGTCGGCGGTGGCGCTCAGAGACAGCGCGGGAGAAGCGGGGAGGATACCACCAAGGCCGCAGACGGATGCCGGACCGGACAAGGCCGCCGATGGACACCGGGCAAGACACCGACGAGGGGCATTCAAACTGTAAGTAATTATTTTTTTTCCTGAAATTTCCCTTCTAGACTTGGGGTGCGCGCTATACGCCGCTGCGCGCTATACCCAGATAAATACGGTATACACAGTATATACTGGTTTGCGCAAAAGTTATAGCGTCTTTAAGCTATTTATGGATTTTTTTTACTAGTAATGGTGGTGATCAGCGACTTATAGTGACTGCGATATTGGTCACTAAGCGATACTTTTTTGGGGACCAGTGACACTAATACAGTGATCAGTGCTAAAAATATACACTGTCACTGTACTAATGACACTAGCTGGGCCACCCTGTAGCACTAAAAGTGCTATAGGGCAGTCGGTAGCTGGTTAAAGTGTATGTAAAGCGACATTTTGTTATTCTTAGTTTTGAATAGAATGAGGAAGAGTTGGAAAATCTGTCCGTTTTTATTGCTGTCTGTGTCTTCAACGGAGAGATTCAAGCCCTTAACATTTGTCTGGATGATCATTTGTCCAAAATGTTTTAGATGTCACAGGAAAAAAAACTGAGGGTGAATCAACAGCGGATCCAGGGGGGGGGGGGGGAAAGGAAATTGCCCCCCCCCCCCCCGAGACAATCATGCCACACTCGCTTGCTCTGTTTTTTTTATTTAAAAAAAAATAAGAATAGATTTAGGGTTTTCTTTCACTGCTTGCTCTGCGGCTGGCTGCCGCTGCCCGAGTCTCTCTCTCACATCAACCGATCAGCGGCACCGCCACCGAGAGAGAGAGAGACTCGTCTGTGTAGTTACGTGGCGGCGGCGCACGGGCGCACTGTAGTGATAGCAGGAGCGGAGGAGGAGAAGGTGGGTGGAGACTCTTCCCTTCCTTGCACTCATTGCTAATGCCAGGGCCGCGTGGCGTCTAGCAACGAGTGACGTCATGGCCAACGAGTCACGTCGGACTCAGTCTCAGAGTCCTTCAACGTGACGGTGTGGGCGGCTGGCGCTGGTGACCGTGAGTCAGTGACCGGTGACAGTAATAATTAAATGGATTGAAGCCTCAAATGGAGGGGGCGGGGCATTTACAATTTAGCAGAGATTACGAGGATGATGTTTAGCAGTTTATAAGTTAATAGCACAATGCACACATTTCCACAGTAAGTAGGCGCCAGCATTCCTAATTCTACGCCCCTGACTGTGTTGGCCACACCCACCACCGGCACCTCCTCCCTCCATCTTCTCCACAGTTGCAGACAGCGCGGCATGTACACAGGAGGAAGAAGCAGTGAACACTCTGACATCTGATGCTGCCTTGCCTGCAGACAGTGCAATAATGGGGACACTGCTCATCTCCCATGGTCGTCCTGCATGGGAGCCCCTTCCCCCACCAGAGCACCAAACTATTTTATTAAAAGTGAGTAAAAAAAAAACATCAATGTGTAAAGTACAAAATACATGTGTTCCATTATTTATAAGGAAAAAAGTGCTGCAGCTGCCCTTTTAGTCTTGTTCAGTCTTAACTCATTCAGCTCCGGAAAGTTTTACCCCTCACATGTTCATGACCAGGCCATTTTTTGCGATACTGCGCTGCGTTACTTTAACTGACTGACAATTGCGCGGTCGTGCGGCGTTGTAAAATTGATGTTCTTTTTTCCCGCAAATAAAGCTTTCTTTTGGTGGTATTTTAATACCTATGCAGTTTTTATCCATATAAAAAAAAAAGCGAAAATTTTGAAAAAAAAGCAATATTTTTTCTTTTTGCTATTAAAAAAATCTTCATTAAAGCGGTTGTAAACCGCATAAACTTTTTTTTTTTCCCCCAAACCTGCAATGCAAAAGGCATAATAGGCTAGTATGCACCGCATACTAGCCTATTATGAAATACTTACCTCAGAACGAGGTGTGTACCACTTACCTGGTCCACGCCGAGCAGGATGTCATCTTGCTCCGGCGTGTCTTCCGGGTATCGCCGCTCCAGCGCTGTGATTGGCTAGAGCGGCGATGACGTCACTCCCGCGCGTGCGCGCGGGAGATTTAAAAGCGGCAGGGTCCGGCGGATGCCGGTCCTTCAGCCGTGGATTCCCCCCTGCGCATGTGCCGCCCGCATTGCGGGGGGAATATCTCCTAAACCGTGCAGGTTTAGGAGATATTCTCCTTACCTACAGGTAAGCCTTATTATAGGCTTACCTGTAGGTAAAAGTCCAAATAGTGGGTTTACAACCACTTTAATTTAGGCCAATATGTATTCTGCTACATATTTTCGGTAAAAACAAAACAAAAAAACAATAAGTGTATATTGATTGGTTTGCACAAAAGTTATAGTGCCTACAAAATAGGGGATATAGTTACAGCATTTTTATTTATTTTTTACTAGTAATGGCAGCGATCAGTGATTTTTAGCGGGACTGTAAGATTGCAGCGGACAAATGGGGCACCTAGCTGACACTTTTTTGGGGACCAGTGACGCTAATACAGTGATGAGTGCTAAAAATATGCACTGTCACTGTACTAATGACACTGGCTGGGAAGGGGTTAACATCAGGGGCGATCAAAGGGATAGCTGTATCCCTAGGGGGTGCTTTCTAACTGTGTGGGGGATGGATTTACTAGATGAAAAGAGTGATCCGTGTTCCTGGTTAGCAGAAACAGAAGATCACTCTGTTCATCTCCGACAGAGCAGCGGTCTGCATTTTTTACATTGGCAGACCGCTGTTCTATCTCTGTGGGGAGCGATCGCCTTATTTTTTGGCAGTGCCCCTCCCGAGACTAGACTCTGGATCCGTCACTGGGGTGAATGTAGAAAATGTACAAATGTATAAACCTGTTTTGGTGACAATTGTCATGTGATGTGACTCCTGACTGTCCTGTTACTTCCTGTGTTGTCTGAAGGGAAATCTGGACACAGACAACAAATTTTAAAAAATCACTGGGGATTTCAACATTCCTTACATGATCCAGAACAAAATGTTTAGGCTTTACATACAATGCATGGTAAAACGTTGGTTTGAATGAAGAACACCAAGAAAGTGTTCCTTATTCTTACAATAGATACATATTGGTTGCACATGGTTTAGGAAAGCAAAGTGTTGCCCTTCATCCTATTAGTAATAGAAACATATGGGGCATGAGTCAGAAAACCCGGCTTAGCGCAGATATGCTTATACTCTTTGGAACATAGGCATATTAAAAAATAAATTAGAAATAAAATAAAAAAACCTTCAGTAAATGTCACTTTTAAACATTGTGGTAATATATTGAGATTGAATTTATCCTCTTTCAAGTCTGTGTAGTTTAGATCATTTCACTGATATAATAACTCTGTGTTTGATCTGTTCGTCAACATCATAAAATTTGCATGGTCCTAATTTATTTACACACTTCTCTTTGAATTCAAGATTAGTTTCATCCATAGTTGGAAATACTTTGGTTGTATGAAATCAACTTACAATGTTCTCTTTTTGTATCTATAAATAAAAGCTGAAATGAGATTTGCCAACATCAACAGTGTACTAATGTTCACCATTTTGTTCTGCCAGCTAGAAAACGTTAGGATCAATCGGATCCTGTTCCATGAAATCCTATTCCAATTCCAATTCTATTTTATAACTGGAAATGAGCGAAGAAAATCCACCAATATGACAATCTGGCACCAGTTCTGATCTGATGAATCCATTTCTCATTTAAGGTCAGCATGTATTTTTTATTGTTAATATTTTATGGTACTGATGAATTCACACATACTAGTCTAGTATCTGCTACAATTTTATGAACTTCTTCATATATCATCGCACAGCTACATATGTTTTATTGCATCAGGAATACAGGATCATTGCTGTTTGATAGATTGTAAAATAGCTCTTCTACAAAATTGCAGTGCCTAAAACTAGTATTCAATAATATATCTGTCCTATGACTTCACATGTATATCATTTCTTCTTCTTCCTTCTACCTGGCTTATCTGTGTAGCAAATACTTTGCAGTGTCTTCCTGTTACTCCTGCAGCAACAGGCAACAAGTCCAGTTGACAACCCCAAGGGGCAGCACAATTCTGCAGTACATGGATTCATACCTATGACATACTGCCTGCATATAAGCTTAGTAATTTGTTAACTATAGCCAAATGTCACCTTACTTATATAATTGTATTTAAACTAGAAGGCTATCCCTGGTAACAGAATACTTGCTGGAAGCCAAAGAAGATCATCTCACAATGGTACAACACAGCAAGCACTACATAATGTGGAGCTCCACCCAAAAGTGGAAGCTCTGCTTATCTGCCTCCCCCCTCTGGTGCCACATGTGGCACCAGAGGGGGAACAGGTACCTGTTTTTATAAGATACCTGCTCCCACTTCTGGGTAATCTCACCCTGGCCTTTTGGCCATTCACTTTTGGGTGATGGCCACACAGCCATTCAGAAAGAGCAGCTTTGCGCATGTGCCTTAGGGAACCAGCTGTGAAGCAATGGCTGCAGCAGTACCCGAGAACCAATGGGAAAATCAGCTGGGGTGCTGACATCACAGCATCCCTGGACAGGTAAATGTCCTAGCATTAAAAGTCAGCAGCTACAGTATTTGTAAATATTTTTTTTTTCTGAAGGAAGCTGGACCTTCTCTTTAAAGCGGGAGTTCACCCATTTATTAAATTTTTTTTTTTTCCCCTTAGATTCCTGCTCATTTGGTCTAGGGGAATCGGCTATTTGTTTTAAAATATGAGCAGTACTTACCGTTTTCGAGATGCATCTTCTTCCGTCGCTTCCGGGTATGGGTCTTCGGGAGCGGGCGTTCCTTCTTGATTGACAGTCTTCCGAGAGGCTTCCGACGGTCGCATCCATCGCGTCACTCGTAGCCGAAAGAAGCCGAACGTCGGTGCGGCTCTATACTGCGCCTGCGCACCGACGTTCGGCTTCTTTCGGAAAATCGTGACACGATGGATGCGACCGTCGGAAGCCTCTCGGAAGACTGTCAATCAAGAAGGAACGCCCATTCCTGCAGCCCATACCCGGAAGCGACGGAGAGGATGCATCTCGTAAACGGGTAAGTACTGCTCATATTTTAAAACAAATAGCCGATTCCCCTAGACAAAACGAGCAGGAATCTAAGGCTAAAAAGTGCTCTCTAAGGGTGAACCACCGCTTTAAGCAGCATGGAGGGGTTTTTAGGATGGCTGCACCATATCCACCTGCACCTCTTATTTGTAAATGTATGCAACTCTTGTTTTCCGCTTCTTCCTCTCCTAACAGATATGATAAAAGAATCAAAAGTGTTATTTATTGATGTTACAGTAGGCAAGAAAGAATCTAAGCCTATTTCCTTTCTGGCTGTCTTGGTATGCTAGTATTTCTTGTGACAGAGTAATTTACTTCAGAATCTGTGAGTAAGCTTGGCGGGAGTTTTGCCTCTGTAGCTAATTAAGTTGATGACAAGCTTGAATTTAATTCTGACCTAAGGTTTTTCTCTTGAATTGGCTGAAACTTTAATCTGAAAAGGTGGAATTATCATATACTTCAAGTGAGAGAGGCAAAAAAGAGTGGAAGCCAGATGGGCAAATAATATCTTGAAACGACAACCTCCAGCTAAGTTCAATGCATCAAGAGTTCATTTAAATAAATACTATGTAGCTTATGACCATATACACCTGGCATTCAAAACAACTCTAGTGTGTTCCAATGAATTTGTTTTATGCATACATGTTGGTTTGCCTTATACACAGCTGTTCATGCCAGAGGTGAGTTTGATTCTATGTTAATTGGTGGAATTTTAAAGTTAATGTTAAAGGAGGGAATATAACCATTCCCAAAGAGAGGGCTGTGTAAGTCTATTATTCATGGTTCACAAACATAATGGCTTTATTTATCCAATATTAAACAATAAAGCTTAAAGTATATGCAAATCGTAATAATAGACTTCAGCACATTCAGCTCTGGGAAAAATCCCTTGCTGGGTGCAACTTCACTTGCAAAGTGAACAGTGTTTTACCTTTAACAAATCAACTCTAGAGTGTCTTCAAAAAATTAATTTAGAAATTCCTGAAGAAGGGGAATTTCTTGTTGCACCAGCTGATTTCTATAACACGCAGAGTATTATTTTCTCTATGGACTTTCCTTTAGGTCCTTAAGGCTGGGTTCACACTGCTCCGACACAGAAGTTGGATGACTTCTGTACCAACTTTGCCCTATGACTTAATTTCCGACTTCCATGTGACTTCAATGAATGGGATCCAACTTTGATCTGACAATAGGCCCTTTGTGTCTGGTATGAATCTTGAGGGGGGAACCGCACTCCAACATTTTTTAGAAAAGGGACAAGCGAGTGCCCCCCTCTTGGACCATACCAGACCACATGGTGTGTGCTTTGGGGTATAGGGAGCTCTGCGCTCTCCACCCCAAAGCACCATGTCCCCATGGGTTCCCGACAACCCTTTGCGATGGCTGTTGGGGGCTGCCGGCAAGGGGCTTTAACAAAGAGGCCCCCATATCCCGGCCCCCCTATGTGAATGAGTATTGGGTACAATGTACCCCTACCCATTCACCAAAAAAGTGTAAAAAATAAATAAAAACAATACACAGGTTTTTGACAAAGTCCTTTATTAACCACTTGCTTACTGGGCACATAAACCCCCTTCGTTCCCAGGTGAAATTTCAGCTTCCGGCACTGCGTCGCTTTAACTGACATTTGCGCGGTCGTGCGACGTGGCTCCCAAACAAAATTGACGTCCTTTTTTCCCCACAAATAGAGCTTTATTTTGGTGGTATTTGATCACCTCGGCGGTTTTTATTTTTTGCGCTATAAACAAGAAAAGAGCGACAATTTAAAAAAAATATATATTTTTTTTACTTGTTGCTATAATAAATCTCCCATTTTTTAAAAAAAACTAACTATTTTTTTTCTCAGTTAAGGCCGATACGTATTTTTCGACATATTTTTGTAAAAAAAAAAAAAAAATCGCAATAAGCGACTGGTTTGCGCAAAAGTTATAGCGCCTACAAAATGGGGAACAGAATTATGATTTTTTTTCATTATTTTTTTTTACTAGTAATGGCGGCGATCTGCGATTTTTTATTGGGACTGCAATATTGCGGCGGACGTATCGGACACTTTCGACACAAATTTGGGACCATTCACATTTATACAGCGATTAGTGCTATAAAAATGCACTAATTACTGTATAAATGTGACTGGCAGTGAAGGGGTTAACACTAGGGGGTGAGGAAGGGGTTAACTGTGTAGCCTGGGTGTGTTCTAACTGTGTGGGGGGAGGGGGGTGACTGGGGGAGGTGACCGATGCTGTGTCTCTATGTACAAGAGACACAGATCGGTCTCCTCTCCTCTGACAGCACGTGGAGCTCTGTGTTTACACACAGAGCTCCACGTCACTGCTGTTACCGGCTGTGTTCCCGACGATCGCGTGTACCCGGCGAACATCGCGGCCGCCAGGTACACGCATCGGGTCCCCAGCGATGCGGCGGCCCAGTGGTTACCCACCGCGTGCCCCCCAGTGGCGCGCGGGTAATGCACTTCAAATGACGTCCAAAGACGTCCACTTGGCACCTGAGAACCGCGCTGTTGACGTCTTTTGTCAATAGCGCGGGTCTCAAGTGGTTAAAAATTAAGAATTTCCCCCGTCGTAGCTCCAACATGTCTCCTTTCTCCGGTGATGTCTTCTTCCTACGCTGCTGATGTCTTCTTCGTCCAGTTCTTTTCCCTCCTCTGGTTTTTCTCAGTTCATTGCTGTCTTCTACCCTATACTCATTCACATGGGGGGGGGGCAGGATCTGGATCTTTGTTAAAGGGGGCTTCCAGATTCCATTAAGCCCCCTGCCTGCAGACTCCGACAACCACCCCCTAGGGTTGTTGGGAAGAGGCTCTTGAACCCATAAACATGGGGACAAGGTGCTTTGGGGCTTTCGGATAAGGGTCTGGTATGGATCTTGGAGGGAACCCCACACCACTTTTTTTTTAAATCTTGCCATGTTTAATATCCTCAGAGCACAAATCCCATGCCACAAGTCTGATCAGTTAAGACAATGATCCGACTTGGATGAAACTTTCATTCAAATCAATGGGCTGAAATCATGCCCAAGTCGGACCAAAGTAATGCAGGAACCTTTTTCAAAGTTGGACCAACTTCTGTCAGACCAGTTAAGACAGCTCTCATAGGGAACCATTGATTTATACATGTCATGCGACAAGTGCTCCCAAAGTCGGTGCGTATGTCACACCAGTGTGAACTGGGCCTTAAGGTAATTGCAGCATCCTTTTTAATTTCCCATCTCCACACTCTGATCTATATACAGAATAGTCTTTCTGTCATCCTCGGCTTAATGACTACTACAGATGAGTCTTTGTCGGGGTGGGGAAGAGGGGGCGGCGTTACAAGGACTAAGGAGCTAAAGGGTCTTAATCAATTTTGAAATCTTATTTTCATATCACTATTTTGAAGTAGAGGACTGAATTTTTTAGCAGCACAAGACAAAATGTAGATGTTTGCAAAAGCACAAAATGGGATGGACAAGAAAGAAAAGCCCTTACCAAGAAACTCTGCAATATTCAATTTCTGCGCAATACATTCTTGTCACACAAAATGAGATAACTGATGTGCTTACTTATATGAGTTGCTTTGTTATCTCTACCTTTGTTCTAATAAATGATCCAATGAAATATTTTGAATCAATGGCAAAAAAGAAATAAATGATTTCTCAAAGCAGAAGATGTTTACCCCTTATCTATATCATATTCAACTTGGCTATGCATAGTATTATGTAAGCAGTGATCATTGGTACATAATTTCCTTTTTATTCTAACTTATTTGTTTTCAGTCAATAAAATATACTTTGGTTATTACCTCACAAGTGACTACCTGACCATTTTTTTTAAGTTGAATTTCTTAGCTCTACGTTGTAGTACAGGAAATAAGTCTAGTCTAAGCCTTAATCCTGTTTTTATTCTCCTTTTTCAGGCTGTTGTAAACATCACCTGTAAAGGCACTTGTAAAGAATATAATGTTGTCCAGGCTAGCTATCTGCTGTTTTGTCTTTCTTCCTCTGATATCTACTCCTGTGGGCTGAAGCCATTAAGCTTTCATGCACAATAGCTTTGCATTATGTGTCCAGGGGGCAGTTATTTCTGATCCATACATCAGATTCATGGCTTTCAGAAAACTACCCTGAGGTTTCACATTATACTTAAAAGTAGAACAAAAAATCTTGTACATTTGTTCCTGTCAAAGATTCATCTCTGTGTCTAGTTGACTGTAGATCAATGTATCTGCAAAAAACATATTGCCTTAACTTTCTCAGAAAAACACAGAAGGAATATCTCCAGGAATGTTGAACATTTTTAAAATATGTACAAGTTTTTTGAAGAATATTAAACAGACAGCAACATATGCAGGTATAATTTTTTAACAACTTAAGGTCCGCCCTATAGCAGTTTTTCTGCTACAGGTCGGCACCTCTACACCAGATCACACACAGCGGGAGCCGAGCGGGGGGTACCACCATGGACTCAATGTCTGCCGACACCCACTGATCATCAAGCAGAGAGGCAGAATGGCAGTCTGCCTATGTAAACAAGGTAGATCGCCGTTCTGCCAGGAGGAAAGAGATGAAATTTGTGCCCCTGCAAAATACATTTCATCTGTTCCCCTAGTAAAAGCACCTTCCACAGTGTAGTAAAACACTGGTTACACACACAGTTAACCCTTTCATCATCCCTGATGTTAACCCCTTCCCAGCAGGTGGCATTAGTACAGTGACAGTGCATATATTTAGCACTGATGAAAGAGAGAGAGAGAGACTTGTAAAGCGCAACACATGCAAACTTAATCGCCTCTGGGCGCTGTATCCATTTCATGGGTAAGGAACCCCTTGACCTCAGAAGAGATGGGTTTTAATCTTTCTCCTGAAGGCCAAGTGGTCCGACTCCAGTCGGATGGTGGTTGGTAGTGCATTCCACAGGCGAGGTCCCTGGACTGCAAATCTTCGATCTCCTTTGGACTTGTATCTGGCCTTGGGTATCTGGAGGAGGTTTTGATTGGTGGATCGCAGAATGCGATTGGGGTTATGGGCTTTTATTTTTTCGCATAGATATTGGGGGGCGTTTCCATGAATACACTTATGCGTCAGACAGAGTGCCTTGAAAGTGATTCTGTCTTTTACTGGCAACCAATGAAGGGATCTCAGTGAAGGTGAGATTGATTCCCATGGTTTTTTCCCAGTCACTAGTCGAGCGGCCGTATTTTGAACGACTTGCAGACGAGTGATTTGGTATTTGGGGAGTCCTAGATAGAGGGCATTTGCGTAGTCGAGTCTGGAATTGATGATTGTTCCCACCACGACTGCAATGTCCTCTTTCGGGATAAAGGGCGTGAGTCTGCGTAGTAGGCGCAGCAGATGGTGGGATCCGCTGACTACTTACCCTATTTGTGCATCTATTGTCATGTAGGTATCGAAAATGACTCTTGACTGAGACTTTTGACTTTGGTGCTAGGGGTGATAGTTTTACCCAGAATGGGTGGGGGAGTCCAGGTTGACGCGGGGTGATTTTTCCAGTTAGCGTGAAACAGGAGAAGTTCTGTTTTCGAACCATTGAGTTTAAGATAACTGTTTGTCATCCAGTTATCTATTAGAGTAAGGCATTTCTCTAGTCCAAGAGAATGATCCTTTTTGTTGCAGATGCGGAAATACAGTTGTGTGTCGTCTGCATAGGAGTGGTAGAGTAACTTCTGGTTACTGATGATTTCAAAGAGAGGGCGAAGATAGATATTAAACAATACGGGCGATAAGGGAGATCCCTGAGGGACTCCGCATGACACCGTACGTTTTTCAGAAGTGAAAGACCCCAGTTTCACTATTTGTGATCGGTTTTCCAAGAAGGAGGAGAACCAGGGTAAAACACATTCAGCGACTCCGGCTACTTCAGCTAGCCTAGCCAGTAGTAGTCCGTGGTCTACAGTGTCAAAAGCCGCGCTTAGGTCCAGCAGTATCAGGAGACAAGATTCTCCTTCGTCTGCGGCCTCTAGAGCATCATCCCATATTTTGAGCAGCGCCATTTCTGTTCCGTGACCCGGACGGAAGCCTGATTGAAACGGATCGAGTAATTTATGGGTGTCTAAGTGCAGTTGCAGCTGTTGTACAACTACTTTCTCCATTACCTTGGAGAAGGCATTTAGAGCTGTTATGGGCCTCCGGTTGTTTGGGTCTTTGGGGTCGAGGGTAGGTTTTTTTAGAATTGGTTTTATTGTACCTTGTTTTAGCAAGGTGGGCACCATGCCCTCCTTGAATGATTGGTTAATGAGCTGTGTGATAGCTGGTGCCAGTATATCGGCACTTTCTTTCAGCAGTTTAGTGGGGATGATATCATTGGGTGCTGTGCTATTATGCAGAGTCCTGATGATGTTTTTAGTGGCATTGATGGAAATGGGTTTTCCATCAAAGTGAATTTTGGTGATTGCGGCGGATTTATGTGGGTATTAGGTTTGTGATTTGGGGGGGAGTTGGTGACGGTTCCATTTTGCTGAATACTTTCACGGATTTTTTCAATTTTATTAATGAAATAATCCGATAATTCGTTGCAAAATTCTTGTGAATCAGAATTGGGGGCCTCTAAACAAGCTGGATTCATAGTCTGAGTGACCAGCTTGAAGAGTTCTCGGGGGCGGTTAAGGGCATTTGCGATGATGTTGGAGAAATGATTTTTTTTGGCCGTGAAGATTTCTTTGTGATATTTCTTTGTTATTATCTTGTAAATGGTGTGGTTTTTATCTGAAGAGCACCTTTTCCACGCAGCTTCTGCTCTTCTACGCTCTTGCTTTAGCAACGTCAGCTGGTCATTAAACCAGCTGGAGTTGTTTTTCCGGAAGCAAGTTTTGCGTTTTGGTGCTACTAAGTCAGCTGACTGTAGTAGCGCCTTGTTGATGGCGTCAAGTATTTCTGTGGCTGTTTGTTTTTGTTGGGTTGTTTTTATTTTGTTCCCTAGTGTTGTTTTGAAGAGTTCTGAGTGGAGCTTCTTCTGAGATCTAGTCCAGTGAGTTGTCACCGGTTTTGTAGTTTTTTTTGGGCTGGCATTTTTGGTGATTGTGAATTTGATGGCATGGTGATCGGTCCATGGTTGCGGCTCGTTTCCCAGGACGTCAATTTCCAAATCTTGTTTGAAAATGAGATCGAGCGTATGGCCTGAGGCATGAGTGGGGCCTTGTATTAGTTGCTGCAGACCTAATCCTTCCAGATGGTCGATGCAGGCGTCGGCTACGGGGTCCAGCGAGGAGTTGGCCCAGAGGTTGAAATCCCCAAGCACCAAAAGGTGTTTGATGTTTAGGGTATATGTGGAGATGAATTCCGTCAATGACGTGAGAAGGTGCGTTTTTGGGCCTGGTGGTCTATAGCAAAGTAGCATATGGACCGTATCTTGGGGATTTGTTTGCAGCTGCAGAGTGAGGGTTTCCATGAATGGAAGCAAGTTTTGAAGGACTGGTTTGGTGATCGAGAGGTGAGTCTTGTGGATCACCGCCAGGCCCCCCCCTCTTTGCCCCACTCTGTTTTGCATTTGAATGCGATAATTTGCTGGCACCAATTCTGTTAGAATGGTGTTGCAGTCGGCTGTCAGCCAGCTTTCTGTGATGAAGAGGCAGTCTGATCATTGTATTAGTGTCACTGGTCCCCAAAAAATTTCAAAAGTATCAGTTAGTGTCGCTGATCACAACATTACTAGTAGAAAATAAATAAATCCCATAGTTTGTAGACCATATAACTTTTGCACAAACAAATCAACATACGCTTATTTTTTTACCAAAGATATGTAGCAGAGTACATATTGGCCTAAATTTATGAAGATTTTTTTTTTTTTTATTAGATTAGGTTTTATGGCAGAAAGTTATATATATATATATATATATATATATATATATATATATATATATATATATATATATATATATATTTCAAAACTGTCTGACTTTTTCGTTTATAGCTCAAAAAAATTAAAATGCAGAGGTGATCAAATACAACTAAGACCCCTTTCACACTGGAGGCGTTTTTTCAGGCACTTTATCGCTAAAAATAGCACCTGTTAAGTGCCTGAAAAGGGCCCCAGCTGCAATCCCAGTGTGAAAGCCTGAGTGCTTTCACACTGGAGCGCTGCGCTGGCAGGGCATCAGGCAAAGTCCTGCAAACAGCTTCTTTGCAGCGCTTTAGGAGCGGTGTATATGCTGCTCCTAAAGCACCCCTCCCCATTGAAATCAATAGGCAGCGCTGCTGAACGGCCAGCAAAGCCCCGCTACAGTGGTGCTTTGCGGGTGCTTTTAACTCTTTTTCGACCGCTAGTGAGGGTTAAAAGTGTCCCTCTAGCGGCTGAAAAGCACCGCAAAAACAGCGTGAAAACAGCCTATAAGAAAGCTATATTTTTTAGGGGGGGGATATACATTTTATTTGGGTACAGCTTAGCACCACCTCGCAATTGTCAGTTGAAGTAATGCAGTGCCGTATCGCAAAGAATGGAAACATACAAAATTGTAGCGCTGAATAATATGATCAAAAAAAAAAATAAAAAAAAAAAAAAAAAATAAAAATAAAAATTATTGTCTATGTGGAAACACCAAGTGACAAGTGTTAAAACTATGTTCAGCAAAAAAAGTCCAAATATTAAATAGATGAATGAAACCTTGATAGATGAGTAAGACTGGGTGAGTAATTCCAGATCAACAATGATTCATAATGGACGTGATGTACAATTGTGAGATGCCCACCACCAATGTGAAAGAGGTTTACCAGATCAATTGAACCCTAATGTGCTTACGCTCAAAGGGTCAATAAAGCTGAGAATGTATATGAAGGTGATAACAGCATGGGACTGTGTATCCAACCAGCAAGGTGCAGCAAAGCCGTCAATCAAGCGATGGTAGATAATACTTAGAGATGACTCCCAGAACCATAACCAGATATGCAGAAAAAAATGGAAAGGCACATAGCATAATACCATAGATGGATTCACGTTTTAATAACGGTTAGAAACACTTACAGATATGTGGACAAGAGCATTCTTGATCAAAATATGCGTGGCAGCAGTGGAGTCCCGACGTGTTTCGCAATAACTTGCTTTGTCTGGGATTCCTGTGTTTGACCCGGCTTACTCTGACTACACTTGCTCTCTGTTACCCTGACCCCAGCTTGCCTTATTGACTCAGTTTACCTCTTCACTGCTTGATATCCTGTTGCTGAATCTTGCCTGCATCCTGACCATTCTCTGCCTGCTGTTTATGTCTGCACCTGATCGTCTGTTACCAACCCCAGCTTGTCTGACCATGCATTCAGTGTCTCCTCAGCTCTGCATATACCAAGCCTGCTTCCTTCTGCATCAGCTGAACTGACAACACCTGCTTTTTAAACCTGCTGGTCTATCCTGGTGACACATCTACTGAATGGAAGACGATCCAGGCACCCATACACTGCCAGGTTCTTGTGGCCACTATTGCAAAATCGGTGGCCCTTGGGGGTATATTTCACTTTTTGAATGTCACAGCTTGAGCCATAGTGGCTAAGCTGGTTTGTGTGTTAAATTATATTTGATTAAATTATTAAAGGTTTTATTTGTTATTCAAACCAATAATAAAACGGCTGTGGCCAATCTTTATCCAAAGGTGTTGTGTTTATTTCACTAATCCTAATGCAGCGTACACACGACTGTTTTTCGGGTTGTAAAAAATTAAGTTTTTTTTTAATGTCATTTAAAACTATCGTGTGTGGGCTTTAACGACGTAAAAAAAGTGTATGCTCAGAAGCAAGTTATGAGACGGGAGCGCTCGTTCTGGTAAAACTAGCGTTCGTAATGGAGTAAGCACATTTATCACGCTGTAACAGACTGAAAAGCGCGAATCGTCTTTTACTAACACGAAATCAGAAAAAGCAGCCCCAAGGGTGGCGCCATCCGAATGGAACTTCCCCTTTATGGTGCAGTCGTACATGTTGTACATCACCGCGCTTTGCTAGAGCATTTTTTTTCACGATTGTGTGTAGGCAAGGCCGTTTTAACGATCGGGTTGAAAAAAACGTTGTTTTTTCTAGACCATTAAAAACGTAATGTTTTCCAACCCGAAAAATGGTCGTGTGTACGCGGCATAAGGCCCCTTTCACACTACTGCGGCTTCAAAGTCATGCGATTTTACTGTGATTTTGCCGCAATTCGCGGCCGCGATTTTGCCGCAATTTCAGGGAATGCCTGTGTAACTGCCATCAAAGTCAGACCAAAGTTGGACAGGGACTACTTTGAAGTCGGAACGACTTGAAGTCGTACTAATATAAATGGTTGTCATTGGAAATCATGGGGAACGACTTGTCATGCTATTTTGCAGTCCCAAATCATGGGACAAGTGTGAAAGGGGCCTAAGGGTACTGCTGCCTGCTGTCCCATTAACCACCTAAGAACCAGGCCTATTTTTCAGACTTGTAGCCAGATTCAGGTAGACGTGCCTAACGTTAGGCAGGCGTAGCGTATCTCATATACGCTACACCGCCGTAAGTTAGAGAGGCAAGTGCTGTATTCACAAAGCACTTGCTTCCTAAGTTACGGCGGCGTATCGTAAATGTGCCGGCGTGAGCGCGCCTAATTCAAATTGTGAAGAGGTGGGCGTGTTTATGTAAATAAAGCATGACCCCACGTAAATGACGTTTTGAACGAACGGCGCATGCGCCGTCCGTGGACGTAACCCAGTGCGCATGCTCCAAATTACGCCGCAAAGACTCATTGCTTTTGACGTGCACGTAAATTACAGCCAGCCCCATTCACGGACGACTTACGCAAACGACGTAAAAATTTAAAAATTCGACGCGGTTTCGACGTCCATACTTAACATTGGCTGGGCCATCTTTCTGGTGGTTTATCGTTACGCCTGAAAATGCCGTACGTAAACGGCGTATCTTTACTGCGACGGGCAATCGTAGATTCGTGAATAGGCGTATCTCGCTGATTTACGCATTCTAGGCGTAAATCAGCATACACGCCCCTAACAGCTAGTGTAAATAGACAGCTAAGATACGACGGCGCCGGCGGTCGTATCTTAGAAACATTTAAGCGTATCTCAATTTGAGAATACACTTAAATATACGACGGCGCAGATTCGGAGTTACGACGGCGTATCTACTGATACGCCGGCGTAACTCTACCTAAATCTGGCTATTGGTGTTTACAAGCTAAAATCTTTTTTTTTGCTAGAAAATTACCCCCAAACATTATATATTTTTTTTCAGACACCCTAGAGAATAAAATGGTGGTCGTTGCAATACTTTATGTCACACTGTATTTGCGCAGCAGTCTTACAAGCGCAATCTTTTGGGAAAAAATACACTTTGACTTAAAAAATAAGACAACAGTGAATTTAGCCCAATTTTAATATTGTGAAAGACATTGTTACACTGAGTAAATTGATACCCAACATGTCATGCTTCAAAATTACGCCCGGTCGTGGAATGGCGCAAAAACTTTTACCCTTAAAAATCTCCATAGGCGACATTTAAAAAATTTCTATAGGTTACCATTTTTGAGTTACAGAGGAGGTCTAGGGCTAGAATTATTGCTCTTGCTCTAAGGATCATGGCGATACTTCACATGTGTGGTTTTAAAACCATTTTCATACTGACGTATGCGTTTGCTTCTGTGTGTGAGCTTGGGGTGACGGGAAGCTTTAAAAAAAAAATCCTATTTATTATTTTTTATTCTTTATTTTTACACTATTCTTTTCAACAAAATTATTTGGGTCACTTTTTTTCCTATTACATAAAAAAAAAACATGACAGGTCCTTTAAATGTAAGATCTGGGGTCAAAAAGACCTCAGATCTCATATTTATACTATAATGCAATTATAAAAAAATATATATCTTTTTTTTTTGCCACAAAAAAATTTCCTCTTTAAGATGGGGAAGAGACATTTAACATCGCTTCCGCCCTCCAATGTTATGGAGCCGAGCGGGGGCCATCTTTCCCTCACTCAGCATCCAGCCTGTGAGGGAAAAGCACCTGATCATCTCTGCCGCTATCAACGACTCCAGTAAGCAGCAGGGACCACAGCCCCCAATAAAAGTGATCTTGCGTCAAATCCGCTACTGAGACCACTTTTATCTGAAAGAGGAATGTCCACTCTTGTAGAGGAATCTGAGGTTATGGCATTTAGCTGCTAACATAACAACGATATTCCTCTTCAAACAGCTGACATAAAACAAGGGAGGGCGGTCCTTAAGTGGTTAACTCACCCATTTTCCTGACACAATTTAACATGTTACCTTACTACGTCCTCTCTTTTGGCCATGTGTTTGGCAAACTTTTATATCAATTAATAAAAACATCCCTTAGGCCCCGTACACACGACCGGATCTATCCGCTGAAACTGGTCAGCGGACAGATGCGGTCGTGTGTAGGCCCGAGCGGATCGGACAGTTTCCAGCGGATCAAATTTTCTTAGCATGCTAAGAAATCTATCCGGTGGAAACCTGTTCGTCGGACGTGTTCGGTCGTCTGTACAGACTCACCGGACACGTCCGACCGACCGCCATCCCTCGCATGCGTCGTACTGATTCGACGCGTGCGTGGAAGCTTTGAACTACAAGGCCGCCCACGTCGCCGCGTCATCGTATTGTTTACACGCGGATTTCTGTCTGATGGTGTGTACAACCATCAGACAGAAATCTCCGGGCGGACCGTTTTCAGCGGATTGTCCGCCCGTGTGTACGAGGCCTTAGAGGTGCAGTTTTTATGAAAGAATATGTTGGATGAATGTCTCTGGCCATAATTATGAAAGCAACAAAAAAAATTTTTTCCCAGAGATTCCTGCAACCCAGAAGAAGAAGAAGTAAGGCCCCTTTCATACATGCGGACCATTTGTGTATTTTTCATTCATCCGTTAACGGAAGAAAAACAGACATTAATGCATCTCTATAGGAAAACTAATGTAAATGGATGATCATCAGCTTCTGTTGGCATCCATTTTTTGGAACGCTGAATTTTTCTTCCGTTAGTGAAACGGATCGGATGAAAGGGATGTAAACTGACAAACGGTCTGTTTTCCATTCATTTTTGCATTGGTAGAGGATGTAAAAAAAAAAAACTGATGACAAACAGACGAGCAGCTGATGCAAAACTGATGAATACTTCATCCGCTTTGACATGACTGAACTGATGAAATGGACAGTCCGAATGCGTGAAAGGGGCCTTACACTTTTAAAGGGAACATCAGGTGTGTGCGATTTTCCCTTTGTCCTTAGTGGCAATCTTTCTGTAGAGTTTACAGGAAGTAATAGACAAAACACTTGGTGGGAAAGAATAGCCAACCCAAGTCCTGCTCTCACTCCCTGAAGATTTTCTGCCTGATAGTAATTATATAACGTTTGATATTTTTTTAGAATGTAGTGCCATATTCTGTTCCTAATGTCTTTGTTTCTTGGCACTTGTTACTTTAGGATTTGTGAAAAAACAAAAACAAAAACAAAAACAAAAACAGTGACACAGTCCAAGCATAAGAAATAGCATTTTAAAGCATATGTTTCTTTTCTACTAGTCAAAAAAAGATTTCCTGCTGTTCTTTGTGGTTTCCAATGAACTGAATCTACTAAAGAAACTAAATGGAATGTGTTTTTGAAATTCAATTTATTGTTTGTGTTTGAGGAACAAGTTTTCCGTTAAACGCTCAAGGTTCAGACAGAAAGTTAATTAAACTTTTTGCAGCAAAAAAAGAAGAAAAAAATCAGCTTCTTTCTCTCATCTTGTAATTGTTTCTTTCCTTAACGCTGACAATTGTGGCCTGCCATTAACTGAGCTTTGGGTAAAATACATTGTCAGCATGAGCTGCTGCCTGCCAGTACACTTTCTAACAGTTTCTGGAAACTTGTAAACTCCCCCCCCCCCCCATAAAAAAATATAGTTGTTGCCCTACAAATAAACACCACTGTGCATAAAAAGATAACAAAGACTAAATACATAGTGGTGTTACCCATAGAAAGCAAAGTGTATCATACGTCAATTCAGAGCAAACAAAATGAGAACACTTTTATTGAGTGGGGGGGGGGGGGCTGAGCCATGCCCTCTGTGTCTTATGAACACAAAGAGCAAGCTCAGGAGCGAGCACACATGACTGCCCCAACAGCAAGCAGCTTGCTATGGGGGCACTTAGCAAGGGCACCGATGGGGGATTCGAGAAGAGGAGGATTGGGGCTGCTCTGTACAAGACCACTGCACAGAGCAGGTAAGTATGATGTAATACTAACCTGAGCCCTATCTCGATCCAGTGATGTTGCATGAGAGTCTCAGTTCAGTCTCAGTCTCATTGGCTGAGACAGCAGTGGGGCACCATTGGCTCACGCTGTTGTCAATCAAAGTCAGTGAGCCAATGAGAAGAGAGGGGTTCAACAGTGGCTCGGATCAGGTGCCTCCCATAGCAAGCTGCTTGCTGTGTTGGCACTTGGCATAAGGAAGGGGCCAGGAGCGCCGGTGAGGGACCTGAGAAGAGGAGGATCTGGGCTGCTCTGAGTAAAAAAACATTACAGAGCAAGTAAAGGCCCGTACACACGATCCAATTTTATGGCCATAATTGTCTGATGGATGTGTTGTGTCAGATAAGCCGACCGTGTGTATGCTCCATCAGACAATTGTTGGCTGAATTAACGACTACAAATGTTGGCTGTTCATGCTCACCAACTGTCTGGCAAAAACTCTGTTACGTCGGTTTATCTGATCGTGTGTATACAAGTCCATCCAACTAAAATCCAAAGTACAAACATTCATGCTCTGAACCAATGTTAAACATCAGACAATAGAAGAAGTTATATTAGGGTGGTGGTAAAGAGCTGAAAAAACACGTGGTTTGGTGAATGATGGCTGAAAATGTTTTGCTGTGTGTATGCAGAACAAGTTCACGGCCAACGCCAAAATCCACGGAAAAGTCAGCTGGAAGTCCGATCGTGTTTACCAGGCTTAAGTATAACATTTTTTTATTTTTAAACAAAATAAAACAAGACTTTAGTATCACTTTAAGATCTCCTGCCCAGTCCAACAGGGTTCGTGTATTGGGGCTGTGTAGATTTCAATGCTGGATACAATTTAAATCCTTTGGCAAGTAAAATTGCTTCCATATATGCATGTCATCTGTGTATTTAGCTGTAAGTAGAGTTAAGCTTTATCTATTGGTTCAGATGAGTCACTGTACTTTGCTCATTGGGGTATTAAATATGGGTTCCTGTAATTTTTTGTATCGCAGTCTTTGCTTTACTATAGCAGTCTAAATATACATTAGGAAACAATCAGTCTTTTCTAGCTTGCCTAGTCAAGTGGCATTAAAATAAAGAACTAAAATAGCCTTTTTCATGATTTTCCACACTTTTGTCTTATTCTCATGCCAGCAATGTCTAAAAATCATTTTCCGCTTTGCTGCATTTTGAACATCAGCATTGTCATTAGCTCTTCAAATGATTATAAAATGGCCTCATCTTTATTGGATTTCCTGATTGCTAGGAAACATAACTGTTTTTTGAGTGGCACATTATGAACATCCACCAGTTGGCTGAAGTTAAAGTCAGGCACATGTATGATAACGCACTGTTTGTTGACACTAAAATGTATATGTTCAGTTCACCAATACACTATTCAGTAATTATATTCACTCATTTATCATTCGGCTACAGATTAAACTACCGTATTTATTCGAGTATAACGCGCACACGGTATAAAATCATTGTAATTGCCAAAAATCATTTATTGTATTTATTGTATGTCCAGCCATGTCCCCCGTATGTCCAGCCATGTCCCCCGTATGTCCAGCCATGTCCCCTGTATGTCCAGCCATGTCCCCCGTATGTGCAGCCATGTCCCCTGTATATGCAGCCACCTACTGTTAATCACCGCGGCGCAGGAACATTACAGACAGCGTTCGTTTGAACAGCTGTTTTCCCTGCCGCGCATAGACACTCCCCCTTGCTCGCGATTGGACAGATCCGTCCAAGGGGGAGTGTCTATGCGCGACGGGGAAAACAGCTATTCAAACGAAAGCTGTCTGTAATGTTCCCCGCGCCGCGGTGATTAACGTTGTAGCGGCGTTGGTGGCGGCGCTAATACTCGGTATCGGTCCCGCCACTGCCATCCCACCCCAGTCCTCGTTTTTTAACGCGCACCCAAAACTTTGATTTTTTTTTTGGTATAAAATTTTGCGCGTTATACTCGAATAAATACGGTATGTCAAAGGTTCCAATGGTGTCTCCTAGTCCTCCCTTGGTCTAATTTCACTAAAGAGTCAATTGGAGGAGAAAATATGGTATGCTTATAGAGCATTTTAAGGAGCAATACACTGCCTAGGTAGAGGAGAAGACTCAAACACTTCCCCTATTATGTCTCTCAACAACTAAACTTCTACTAGTATAGTAACTTGGAAAACAATCATGAAACATTTAGAAATGTTGGATAAATTACTAACGACACAGCAGTTGTTTACTTAGCAAAATGAATATTCACTGAGCCTAAAATAAATAGATAGGGCTGTATTCACTTTAATTGAACAATCATTTGCTAGCAAAAATCCTACTTTTTTAATTTCATTTACACATGATTGAGTATTGTGAGTTCACCTTATCTACTATAATTTGCATTGTAAAGTGAACACACACTTTCCAAGACAATACTTACTTTGCTCAGTAAACAACTGCTTTGTCTCTAGTAAATAAACCCTATAATGTCACTTGATTCATCTGCCTACATAATCCACTGTGTTAAAGTGAACCTTTTCAAGTAAAAATGTGCAGACTGCCATTGCTGAACTCCTATTGAAAATACTAGTAGCCAGGCCATTACACCAAATCTCTGACTTCTCTATGATGACACAGTTACCTAGGAAAAGTCAAGCTACACCTAGAAGTCTTCATATGTCTACATGTATTACTAGTGCTTATGGAAAAGAGATACTGTAGCATACCAATCACTTGTAGTATAAGATGTCTACAGTGGCAGCCTCACAGTTTCTCTGAGGATAAGGATTTAGGCCCCATTTACACCTGAGTGTTTTGTAGCGCAAAGCTCCAAGACACTCAACAAGGAAAATCCCATTCTTGTATTGGCACATGTTCATATGAGTGTTACCTGTAGCAAAACGCCTGTTGCTCCAAAAAGTAAATGAGCATAAAGTGGTTGTAAAGGCTGAAGCTTTTTTTTACCTTAATAAAATCTATGCATTAAGGTAAAAAAAAAACTTCTAGATGCAGCTCCCTCCCCCCAGCATACCATTAAACCTACCTGAGTCACAATCTCAATACAGTGCTGTGCATGAGAGCAGATGCTCTCTCTGTTCTCTCCTTCCTCACTGGTTCAGAGACAGCAGCAAGAGCCATTGACCAAATGAGGAAGGAGTGGGGTGGTGCGGAGACATGCTCTATGTGTCTATGGATACACAGAGCTGCTTCAAGAGTGAATACCCATAGAAGTGTCCCCATAGTAAGCAGCTTGCTATGGTGGGCACTCAGAGGGAGGAGGGAACCAGGAGCACTGGTGGGGGACCTGAGAAGAGGAGGATTGGGACTGCTCTAAAGAACAATTGCACAGAGCAGATGAATATAGCATGTTTAAATAATAGAATTTGATCCTTTACAATCATAAGTGGTAGATTAATACACACAAGAAGATTGGGTAATATTACAGCATATTCCCACATTACAGAGTTACATAGTTACATAGTTAGTCAGGTTGAAAAAAGACAAGTACATCTAGTTCAACCAAAAAAAAAAAAAATATCGTACAATCCCATATACCCAATTCTATACCCACAGTTGATCCAGAGAAGGCAAAAGAAACCAGCAGAGCAGACTCCAATTTGCTACAGCAGGGGAAAAAATTCCTTCCTGATCCCCCAAGAGGCAATCGGATTTTCCCTGGATCAACTTTATCTATAAATGTGAGAGCCCCTGCATTCAGGAAGCCATGCTTAATCATACAATGTTCCTTCTGCTTAGTACAGCTGCATGGTGATTGTACTTTATTATTCCCTGCCAATGCAAACCTAGCAATGTGCTCAGAAAGGCAAAAACAAACACATGATTTATCTTAACAGTCCCTAAGCTGGTATGCTGTGCAAAAAGCCTCATACTCATATAGCCAATAAAAGGAAAATCTACAGCCCAACAATGGAAAATACCATCAAAACTTACCTTTAGTCAGTGGTAAAAAAATATAGATTAAAATACGTACTCACTAAAAATATACTAATATAAATACAAATATTTTCCATGGCTTTTTAAAAATCCTGTAGTAGCTAATTTTGTGGCTATATTGTGTAAGCCATTCTATGGAAGCAAGCAGCAAACAAGCAGAACAGAAGATGCTTGCACACATAATGTTCACCTAATGGAGTGTAACAGTTACTGTCACTATAGGGACCAGTAGGGTGACACAAGCTGATCTTTCATTCACAGTGTAGAATCTGATCTCAGACCAGCTAAGGAAACTATTACAGCTTAATGGGGCATAATCTCTTTAAGGCCTTCTATCTGCTTAGTGTGAATGAATTATATAAATGAAGGTGGCTTCCAGGAAAATATTCAGCATGCATATATTCATGGTAGCCTCATTTTGAATAAAGGCCAGATGGAAGCTCCAAATAAAAATAAAATCTCCTTTTCGGTAGCCTAGCTAGGATGTTAAAAACATGAACAAATCAACCATAACATAACTAAAGCACATTTTTCCTGGACAGAGTTTACTGTTATGTATGCTGAAGGTTTATTTGTGGAGAATACAAAATGGTTGGTGCTTGTGATAACTTCATGTCTGCCCAATAATGTTGGTGGATCAAATGGGGATTCAGAGCTCATACATGGTTACCAATAAATCAGTTTTCTCCAATATCACTACTAGCATTTAAGATGGGTCACTATACCTTGGAAACCACTTCTGTGCCCTTTAGTGGCATATCAGATGGCGGGAGGAGCCACAGCTTGTGTTGGGTGACCTGGTAAAGACACACCCGGACATGTCGGATATCAAAAGTGGCCATACCTCTGCAGAGACTCGAAAACTGGAGTAACTCCGGAGTGGAAAGGTAACTCTTATTGTTTTACAGGGTGCATTCAATTTTCAGTTTTTGTGACATAGGAACAGGGTTGCTTTAAAGAAAAACTAAGGACAGGATGGATTTTTTAATTTGTACAATTTTTGGAAGGACTAGAACATGTGGCAAGTTTAAACAGTACTGCTATATGTGTCCCCACTGGGTGGGTTTGTCCATACAGGCAGTCCCCTAGTTACAAACATCTGTCTTACAAACGACTCCTACTTACAAATGGAGGGAGGCAACAGGAAGTGAGAGGAAATCTACCCCTAGGAAGTGAAATTCACTCCTGTAAGAGACATTATGGGAAAACGGTTCCTTCCACTGATGCTTTATCACTAAGTCTTGTTTCCACAACAAAAATGAGGTGAGGTGAAATCTTCTAAACAGGGGCACAGACAGTAAAACAAACATTTCAGGGGTGTTGACCCTTCCCTATGCTATCCAAAAAGCTTAAAAATAGTTTTTCTGGCTGGAGCTAAACCTAAAAAATGTACCTGTTCCGACTTACAAACAGATTCAACTTATGAACAAACCTACAAACCCTTGCTTGGACCGCCTGTATTTCCTGTGTGGTATTGGGACAGGATGCAAAGGGTACATTGAGTGAAGACAGCAGCAAACCTTTTCTTTTCTTCTAACTCGTGCCTGCTTTAGACTTCGAACAAAACATTTGTGGCCCGATTTTCATCTTAAATTAAAGGTCCTCCCAAATCCAAAGACAATAATGGGAATTTTTAATGAATGCTATCTCCTTTTTAGATAAAGCCAATGTGCATAAATATTGAGCAAAATAAACTAATACCTCTTTGACCACTAGGTGGTAATGAGAAATCTTAAGACCTCTTTAATTTAAAAGGTGTAATCATCCTCCAATTCAGGTAAACACAATCAATACATACACACTTGTTGAATTTTTCAAAGTTAGATGAAAAGTAATAGGTAAAATAGTAAACAATGGGAAAACAATGAGAATTGGGAAAACTTTTGTTTTCATTTTTTTTTGTTCACTTGAAAGTTGCCTCTAAAAGGAAACCTTGACTAGGAAGACATTTTATTTAAAAAGAATATGTATATAAATAAATTAAAATTGTCTGACTATTATATTTTTTCAATGACTTTCTGTGTACCGACCTGGAACAAGTACAGTATACAGTCTGCTTTGCGTATAATTTTTTAAACGTCATGCTTGCTTTAGATCATTGCTTCAGGAATATACTAATGTCAGAGACAGATATTCAACTGGCAGCTCTTTTTCTCTCACTACAAATTTCCTTTAAATTCAGCACTTGTCCTTTGATTAACCAGCACTGATACACTGCTTCCTTATTTACATTTCTCAACAGGCAAATTAGCTTACATTGGCTAGCAAAGCTATTTATTAGACAACATTTCACGCCCGTTGCTCCAAGGTTGTCTCAACAATTAGGAAGAAGTATATCTCACCCAGTGCATCAATATATATAGCCATGTATTCAATGGAGTATTAACAGTATCCATATCTATTATCTTACAGAGGCACTTGATATAACTACTCAGTCTTATATCCATGAATTCCAAATCCACAACACACTTTTCAAATACCTAACATCACATTGTAAGTTTCCCCACCTCAGGCAGCCTCTATAATCTAATTTCAAGCCTTCTTCTACCAAGGACAACCCCCCCATCGGGTACTACAAATTTATTTAATGTCAAAATTAGAGTTATTTTTTTTCACCATCAAGTATTTGTTGTTCTCACACCAGGTAAAGAGTATTTAAAATTGGAAGCATATCTCTGCCCTGCTAAAAGGAGATTAGCTCAGTAGAGCTTGTCAATGTCGTTATTCCATTAAAAGATATCACACAGAACAGATGTATTGATGCATTTGCTGAATTAATGTGACTTGTACTTTGAAAAGCCTCCTCCTCCTTTTCAGCCTCTTTCTCTCTGCTCACGTTTGAGATGTCAGATGCAATTTGCACAGTTACCTAGGTAAATTGCTTGCCACATTAAAATACCTCACATGCTTAAACTCAAGATGTCCATACAAGTGGGATAAAAAGCGACCTCATTACATATGTGCATTCAGCTGCTTGAGTAATTATTAGGGAAACTATGACTGCTTTTTATTTTGCTATACCTAATGAACAGATTTAACATCTTAACATCCAAGTTCTGATTAAAATGATTTAGGAAAGAGAAGTTTCAGTGCTCCAAACATCTTTCTATACCTGTATTTCATAAGCATATACCAAAAATTTAAACTCAAAATAAAGCACTTCATAGAACAATGATTTACCAGTAAATGTCTTATGCCAAAAAACGTGAAAAATAGGAACACTATTTATCAGCGACCTTTTATCACCATTCACCTCTTCAGCCAATCAGTTCTGGAAGAGGGTCTTTACTATTAAATATTTACTATACATGCATTTCACAGATTACCCCCAAAAGTGGATATTAAAGAGTTTGGTCCCAAAAATCCCTGTAATGATGAAATTATAACTTTATATGTTATCTCCATATATATCAATTATTTAAAGATGGTCCACTACATACAGTATGTAAAAAATGTATTACGCGATAAAGTAGTATTAACAACAATATTAATAATAACAGCAATTACATTTTCTAACTCCAGAAAGCAGCATCGGAGAAAATGTGTATACGCTGTACAAATACTTGCAGATATATTGTTCTCTAAAACAAGCACATCCTCTGAACAACTTTCCAAGAGGCACTCTTGCATGAGAACAGTTTCTCAAGGCTAGATCAGAAACAGATTAGCAGTATTCTGAGCTGCCTAAGAATTATAAATTACAGTAGCTTTCCTTAATTTAAAATATAGCTGATGTCCACAGCACATGAGTAATTTGTAGCTGTATAGGTATGTCCAGTTAATGAAGCAGCTCTGTAGCCAGCTAAAGACGGAAAAGGAGCTTCTGTGCAAACCTCAGCCATAAAATTGCATATAAGACAAAGGTAACATTTCATTAAAGCAGAACTAAATGCAAAACTTTTTGTTTCTTTTTTGATATAGTAAATGGGGGTTACAACCCCTGTCTTATTTGTTTTGCCAGGTATCACCCTGGGGTGATTTCCCTTCACCCCTGTTTTGTAGCTACAACAGGAAGTGGGAGGAAATCCTTCTAAAGTGAGGGAATCCCTGGTTGCCACTAAGGTCACCAGAACAAGTGTCCCCATTAATAGATTTCCCCTCTATGGGATAATTTTGCTGAAAACAGTAAACAGGACAAATAGAGACATATCTCGTTAAAAGGGGCACAGACAGCAATAAAAACTGACAGGTGTTCTTATTCCTCTCCATCCCGATCCAAAACAAACAAAAAAGTCTTTAGCTGCCTTTAGTTATACTTTATGCTACAGATTCAACTGAACTGATCTGGATTACATAGCAGCAAAAATGATGTTACAGTGGAGGTCAAAACCTAACTAAGCTCAAACCTGTCCCCACTGCCGTCCTAAGCCCTATACTAATATACCAACTACCCTGTTAAAGAAAGATGTGTATACTTACCTAATCTAAGATCATGTGATTGGCTCTCAGTGTCGGCTTGAGGGGAAAGGAGGGACAGCCAACAACTGATGCCCCATAATAAGTCTATCGGTGATGTCACTACGCAGGCTCTGCAGCCATTGTTGCTGCTCTTTTCTCTCCCTGTAAGCCTGCCACTGGGGAAATAACGTGACTGTATCAGAGCACCCTTAGATTAGGTAAGTATACAGAGTGGTTAGCATCGTGCTTAGAATGGAGGTGGAAGCAAGTTAGGTTTTGACCAGACTTCCACTTTAAATTTTGCCCTGAAATAAATGGTAAATATATATTTTTTTAGAAGTGTGTGTGTAAAAGCCCAAAATATTGAAACGTACAATCATACAAATGTAATTAAACAATAACCAAGCACACAGCTTACTAGTATTGCATGTCTTGATACGATAATATGATAAGATAATATGACTGACACAATGTAACTAGAGTGAGAAGTAAGAAGGCCTCAATATTCATGAAATGCCTAAGGAATAAATGTAACCCTTCACCCTTCTATGCATCTGTCAGTAATAGTGAAGTGTGAATGAAATAGAAGCACTATGTACCATCTGAGACCAGACATCATTAACACCATGGGGAATAGCGGACATTAGAAAGATTCAACCATGGACATCTCCTGTCAGACAATACCCTGACATTACAGTCTGTGATTTATTTCAAACAGTATTTAAATATAAAGACATTTTTAGGAATTTTAAAAAACAGCAGCTTTTCTCCAAAGCAAAATTGTTAGGTTGCAGATGGAAGCAGGTATATGCTGTGAGTTTGTTAGAAAAAGATCAGTAGTGACGGTCCAGTTGCACTTTCAAAAGCAAAAGGTTAGGGAAATAAAGGAGTTAGTGACATTCAAAACTGCTTTTAGTATATGTTTGTAATTGGGATAAAGACATGAAAGGTTAGATATAAACTACTTAGAAATGTAAAGCCTGATTTATTTGGAGATTAGGATAATAAACAACAAATTACTCTGAAGCTGAGCATGTTAATATGTGAATATTAATTATTAAATATCATGCCAACTAACCTTCCAAAAGCCATGAATAACAAGGTGCTCAGTATACTGAGGCTGATTTATAAAAAAAAAGAAGGAAGAAAAAGTATCTGTGTTGCCCAGAGCAGCCAATCAGATTTCAGCTGCCTTTCTTCTAGTGGGATTTAAAAAACAAGAATTGGAATTTGATAGGTTGCAATAGGAAATACGGACACTCTTATCTCCCGCACTATAAATCTGGCCACATGTAGTGTGATCCTAGGTATGCTGTCAAAATGAGGGCAACACAAATTTAGTACAGATTAGAAAATTAGAATTGTCAGATTTAGGATTAGTAGACATTGAAATCAAAAGTCAAAGCAGCATTTAGACAATGGCCATTGTGGGCACATGTATTGAAGCATACATGTCATCAAAAAGTTCACCAACTTAAAGCATGACTGATGAGCTCAGTTTCATCAGATGCCATCTACATGGGTGCTCTATTCCGACTATTGCCCTCATGTGGCTACTGTACAAACAGTTACCTGGACTGGAGCACTGGATGAAAGTTGAGCCACGCCTCCGATTCTGGCAGCAGCGCGGGGATCACTAGAACTGATCAATACTGGAGCACTAATTTCCATGGAATGCCTGTTATTCATGGCATGGGAGGATTTGTGCGTCATACTGAGGGCTGTGAAAGAGTGTCGTTTCTTGGCATTCTTCTTGATGTCCATATGCCTCTGGTTAGCACTGACAGCTCCGGTACTGCTTAAAGGAGGACTTGAGGTCACCCTGACTACCATGCTGGCATCAATTGAGATAGGGACCTCATAGCCTGGTGCTGTAGATATGCTTGTCTTGTCCTTCTCAATGAGTTGTTTGGCTGTCTTGTTCAGCTGAGTGTAGAAGGGGGACATTAAGGGGAAGAAAAAAATATATAAGTTAAATTGCTGTCATCTTGCATCTTGTTGCTTGTTTCTGCCCTTTTTAGCTGAAAGCAACTTAAAGGCTTTGTGCGGAAGCAGAAAAAAATAACACATTATCTGTAAAACGGATATGCAGATTAGAACAAAAAAAAAGACACAGTGCCAAGGTCAATGAATTTGTTATTAAAAATAATCTTTACATTCTAAAACCTATACATGTTACATACAATTTTAATTGCTACAACTAATTACTTGAGACATATTTCTCATTAGAGAATGCAACCTGCCTTTCAGAAAACCTAAAGACCCGATCAAAGGTTGATGCAATTATTATATGTACAGTATTAGTTCCCAATTTTTCTTATCTGTTGACCGTGTATTCTAGACCAGTCTAATCACAGGGTTTTGTATTGCTGTAGGTATGTCCACTAAGTTGACACATCACCAGTGCTTGCAGCTATAACCAATGTATGCTGCCAGGGATGCAACAGATAGATAAATTGATAAATAAATATGTCACATATCCTATTCATTATAGTGTGCACTTTAAGACTCAAATGTGTATAGGGTCAGCCCACCCAAAAGCGATATTTTAGCAATGGGCAGCAGCTTTTTTGTACTTCATTAGCAAAATCTCCCTGTTTTAACACCCAACTGTTTTACTCTACAGCATTTACCCAAATATCAACATTGGCTAAGCTGACCCTTTAATAGATTACCGAAAACAACTATATATAGTGTGGTGATTGACATACCACTCTTTGTCTCTTACTACACGCTTTTCTTGTCCTTGGGGATTTCTACCTCTGTCAAATGAGCAGAGGAGTATGATCAGCTTTCAAAAATGCTAACAGCAGCATGACTTTATTAAAAATTTACTGCTCTCCTCCATGCTAATGTGACATTGAGAATGAAGGCCCCTTACGGAGAGGGATACTTAACTAATAGAAGCATGGCTATGCAGTGAGAGTTGACCTAATGCAGGAAAGTTAATTGGCTCCATATGTATTAGCTACAAGGATGTGAGGTGAAGGGGCAGAGCCTGAACTCTAGAAAAAGACTATGCTAAGGCTTTCCACTGACCTGGAGAAGTTCAGCTTTCAGAAGAGTTGTCTGCCCACCCACCTACTCTGTGATAATTTGTCACAGTTTAATTGGTGGTTGGACCTTACCATCAACTAAAGTGATTCTAAAGTGATTCTACCTTAATGCATTCCCTCTATTAAGGGAAAAAATTATATAACTTGCTGTGCTACCCCCTCCCTAAATGCTTACCTGAGTCCTTAATCTATCCAGTGCTGTGCATGGCTGCATCTCTTCTGTCCTCTCTCCCTCTGCTCACAGGGAATGAGGCTGCAGCAGGAACAATTGGCTCCTACTGCTGTCAATCAAATAATGTGAGAAGGGAGTGAAGGGGAAATGCTGGGCCACGCTGTGTGTGTGCAATGCCATTGCACGGTGCAGGTGAGTATAACATTTTTATTATGTTAATTGAAAAATTTACCTTAGAATCACTTTACATGGCTTTAATGGTTTATGCCCTCAATTTGAATTTAGGATCAGTCTAATGCCTGTCTGACATTATAAGGACAGGCCTCTTAGCCTATGTCAGTTTATGGTTTCCATGTTCTCACAGTATAACTGTGACAGACACTGGTTACTTGTTACAATTGGAAAAGTTCAATAAAGCTGTGGACTTATTGCCTATTTAGAATCCTATATGAAGTTGGGCATGGTACCTAGAAGCCTTAGATGGGAGGTACCCCCCCAGAAAGGTGAACTTGACCTGGATGAATGGTTCAAGTATTTTAACACCGCTGGCATTTCCTTTCTGAAATTTTTGGTTGATAAGAAAACCACTAAATTGGAGAGACTAGATGAGGAAATCAAGGCCTTAAAAATTAAACTAGACCCCTCCAAGGAGAGTGAAGAATATAAGGATAAATCTTTGAGTCTTCTTAACTATTTAGAAAAGGAAGACAGGGACCAGAGAAACAAAAAGAAAAAGAAATTTAACAGGGACCTAGAGGACTATCAGAACGGTTTGGTCTTCAATTGGCAAAAAAAATTGCTTGAAGAATTAAACAAACAAAATCCAATCGGGATGGAAGTCTCGAATCCAGTCTCTGGGGAACAACCTATTATTTCTTTAGTACCTAAGAAAAGCTTCCAGCATCTAAAGGCAAATCCTGGGAGGGCATCCCCTAGGAGGGGCCAAGGACAGTCTAAAGGCCCAACATTTAAAAATCAGAGTCGCCCACAGGGCTCATTCAGACCCTTTTCAGGGTCCCAACATACCGGGGGTCCCCAACAGGGCCCTTCGGGTTACACATTCCCTCAGAATTTGGCCCCTCCCTTTCCTGGGAGTTATTATCAAACTATGGCCCCTAGACCATCAGGGCCAGGCAACCGTGGTAGGGGTTGGGTTGTAGGGGGCCCTAGGGGCAGAGGCTACACCTCTGATAACAGTAATAACTGGCGTCAAGGTCCCTTAGGTGAGTCCGAATACCCCTCCCCTGCTTATTTTCAGCCTGAATCGGGACTAGGTTGGGATTACAATGTACCGGTCGCAAATGCATTCTTCCCATTAAGTGATAGAGACGGTCCTGAACGGCATTTGGCCCCTGACGCATCTAACTACAATGGGCCAGCAGAGGGCATGTGGTTTGCACCACCCCCCTCTCAATACCATGACGCTCCCACTCTGTCTGGTGCATCTGTCGCCCCCAGTGGATCCTATAATTGGGGTTTTCACAGGCCAGGCCAGGGCACAAAAAGGTTAGTAGAAAGAGGAGAGGAAACAGAGGGGGGAGGAAGCACAGGGTCCAAACGCCCCAAAACGTAGTTGGGAGGGGTATCTTTAATTTAAGTACCAAAACCTTGACAGACTCTGAAAAATCTCTACTGGATAAGGGGTTAAAGTTCGCACCCCCACAGAGCCTTAACAGGTTTGGTACCTACATGGATATACATAAATTCGTTAGGAAGATTCATATAAAAAGGTACATGGCTGGAATAACTCCGTCTGATCGACACCTAACCAATGGCTTTGTTCATTCAGGCCTATCCAATTCTTCTTTGTTCAACCCTCCTGGTGGAATGGCACCATCCTTGAAAACCTTTAGGGATGTCCTATTAAGAGACCTAGAGGGTATGGAAATTAAGAAGGCCAAACTTAGCAAAAATTTACAAGAGGGTCTAGATTCTCTATGCAAAAATAAGGATTTAGTTATCCGACCGGCGGACAAGGGGGGGGGTATTGTCGTCTTGGACAAGGTGGATTATTTAAAGGAGATGCACAATATTGTCGACGACACTGACACTTACTCTGTTCTCCCTAATGACCCCAAACTCAAATACAAAAGGGAATTAGAAATTTTAGTGGAGAGGGGATTATTTGAAGGTATATTGACTATCAAGGAGAAACTTTTTCTTATCCCTAAAGCCCCCCGGACTCCCACTATATATTATCTCCCGAAACTGCACAAGGATCCAGTCTGCCCCCCGGGACGTCCCATAGTAAGTGGGATTGATTCCATTACGTCCCGGGTGGGCAGATATATTGATTTTTATTTACAGCCCTTAGTAAAAAAGGTACCTTCCTATGTTAAGGACTCAAGGCACATTATGAACATACTAGCCAGTTGTACAGCAGCCTCAGGGATGTGGATGGTTACTATCGACGTAAAGTCGTTGTATACCATCATACCCCACACCTTGGGTATGGAGGCAGTCCTTTATTTCCTCTCTAAAGAATCTGGGCTCTGCAATAAACAGGTGGAGTTCATTATGGCCTTGTTAAAGTTCGCTGCTGGATCAAACTATTTCTGGTTTGATAATGTGTTCTATAAACAGGACACTGGGGTGGCCATGGGGGCTAAGTATGCCCCAAGCCTGGCCAATTTATTTATGGCCAGGTGGGAGGAGGATGTCATCTATTCGCGAAATGTATCTCAAGTTGCTCTTTGGGCACGGTACATTGATGACATCCTCCTCCTGTGGGCTGGTGAATATGAAGACCTCGTTGGTTTTATCAATGACCTCAATTCCAACAATAGAGGGATTGAGTTAAAATACGAGGCCAGCCAAACCAGTGTCCATTATTTGGATCTAAATATAAGTGTCAACGACGGTTCCTTTGCCACTTCCACTTATTTTAAGGACACCGACCGCAATGCTTTCATCCCTATCGATAGCTGCCATCATGCCCCTTGGCTCAAGGGAGTTCCTAAGAGTCAATATCTCAGGCTCAGGAGGAATTGCTCGGACCGCCAAGAGTTTTTAAATCAGGCTGGGGTCCTTACAGAGCGTTTCCTAGAAAAGGGTTACAATGAGAGCACTTTAAAAGACACCCTTGACCATATTGCAGCTATGGATAGGGATGAACTTTTGCGAGAAAGGGAACAAGCTGAAGGAAATCAATTCCTTGACGGCGTGCCTTTCATTACCTCCTATTCCATCCAGCACCGGTCCATTTCACATCTGATTCAGAAGCATTGGCATATTGCCAGGAGCGACCCGGTGCTGAGAGAAATTTTGCCAATAAAACCGAAGGTGATCTTTAAGGGAGTACAGTCCCTTAGGAATAAAATTTCTGTCAATGTTATTGACCCTCCCCTTAGGGGCATTGGCTTCTTCGACCAGCTTAGGGGCTACTATAAATGTAACAGGTGTCGTGTGTGTGCCCTCAGCAGCAATCAACGGAGATGTGTTACCACCTTCATTTCTACAGTTACCCAGAAGGAGTTTAAAATTGTGCCATGCGTTACCTGTGCCTCTACTGGGGTTGTGTATTTGGTTCAATGCCCGTGTGGGCTACAATACATAGGTCGTACTAAGAGGTCCTTTCAAGTAAGGGTTAATGAACACATCACAAATATCCTTGCAGGTTTTAGAAATCACTCTGTGTCTAACCATTACAGACTTAAACATCATAAGGACCCCTCCAATACCCTTTTTCTCGGAATTGATATATTCAAGGCGCATTGGAGGGGTAGTAATTTAGTTAGGGAGATTTCCCAAATGGAAATGGGGTGGATCCATCGGTTGAAATCATATAGCCCCCATGGCCTCAATATTGAAACAGATATAAATGCTTTTATTAATAATGCCTGATGTGAACCTTTGTAAAAGGCCCTATGGGAACAGACACGGGTTTCAGCATTTTTATTTCTTAAACATAACTAAGTTTTGTTTTGCTTTCACCTATTTAGTATATATATATACACAATTGATTTAATTTTATTTTTTAAAAAAATAATCAATTTTCATGCATTTTCCACTTATGTGGAAATGCTAATTTTTAGTAGAATTTTTTTCATACAATTTTCATCTTTTCATTTTTCTTTTTTCACCATGGACACAATTTGTGTTCTCTTTTTCCCCCCCTTCCTCCCCCCCCTTTTTTGAGGTATGTTTACCCTTGAGGGTGTGGGGTAGCACGTATTGCGATTTCTCACAATATCACATTTCCCGACTGTGTTGGGACTTATTAAATATAATTTTTGTAAATTTATTTAAATATACCAACTTAATTTATAAAAATATTTAAAAATTGGTATAGCATATTGTTTGGCTTATTATCACTTAATTGATCTAAAACCAATCAGCATATTTAAAATTTAAAAATTTACATTTCACTTTTATCACTTGAAGTGTTTTTTTGATCTTGTTTTTGTACAGGAATGTGTCTTCCCATCACATTTTTTAGTACTTAGGACAATACCTTTTAATAATCTTTGTCTTGTACAGACATGGAGGCCTGTATTCTTCCTAGGTTTAAACTCCACTAGGTTTAATTTAACAAGTGATTTCTAGTTTGCCCACAAGATGGCCACGGTGAGCACCGAGTTGAATTATTCTGTGCCGGATATGAACTTTGTGCTTCCCTGATTTGTCTGTGTGCTAATTTCAATTAGTCTCCACGGAGGTTTTACAATATTTAAAACTTGTTTCCCCTTTTTTTGCCCTTTTTTGCGGCGAGTGGGAAGTTCACTCTGCGGCAATGGGGTACTAACATCAAAGAAGACTGACATTCTCTGCTCCAAGCCGCGCACGTCAAGCGCGGTGGTATGGGCAAATTTACCCTCAACAAAAATGGCGGAGTCTGTTCCCATGGATCGCCGTTTACATTGAGTGGCTGCTATATGAAGGTGTCTCACTGCTGCTAGCCCTACCCCCATTGAAAACGTCCATTAGTGACGAAACGCGTCTGGGAGGTTGCGTCAGTGACGTCACCACGCCAAGGAGGAGGGCTCCTCAAGCCGGCCGGCTTTACTTTTACTGTCACATGCTGTTTTTACTCGTACTGATGTAAGTACATTACTTTTAAATAAATATTCTTATCCTGCGGTATTACGCTATTGTGCCCCTTCTTTATCTTTGATATATGTGTCTGGATCGCTTGATTGCTATTGTCCTGTGCGGGGGGCAACGAGAGTGAACCGCAACTCCTTTCCAACCCATTGCTGAGGCTTGGATCTCGCTGCTTAAACACAAGTGTTTCCACCCTGAGTATCCAGAGGATTGAAAGGCCGTGGCTGGGCTATAGCCAAATGCAATAAAGGCTTGCCGTTTGGTAAGCAGCTTATTCTTACGGTGGAGGATTTGCACTAAAAGCATGCATGTCACCTGGGTGTTCGTGGTTTGACCAAATTTAAGAACTTAGTGTCATTCATCAAGCAAACCAAAGGCTCTATCCGTTATCATTGTCTTCAAGGAGATTATACCAATTTTCATTCATTGATTGACATTTATTTTGTATTTAGATGGGTGCGGCTATTTATATTATATATTGCTTTGTTTTTCCAACGTCAGCTGCTGCCTATAGACTTTGTGTGTGAAGCGCGGTTTTTTGTTTTTCCAAAGCTGTGGACTTGCTCTTCTCCAACTTAATCTGCCTATGTTTTTTAGTTGGTTGTGACTGAGCTGATTCTTCTTATGAGTCATGTGGTACTCATTTGTGGTTATTCTGAAGTGATTAATTTTAATGGGGGAATATGTGCATTACCTTTCTATACAGAAAAAACAGCTAGCACAAAGCCTTATAGTGTTGAATTTTTCTCCTCCAATAGGGTGTTCCACATTAAAGAAAAAGATTGCATGTTAACTCAATAGTGTTTTGCTGTCCTACAACAATACCTCAGATACAGGGATGGATATTAGGAGACAGGACCTCGAGCACATACAATCTTGAATCAATGTCAATGTAATTTAGAGAAAATAATACATAATAACCAAGGATTTCCATTAGTAGTCACAGCTGATGAAATTATTGATGCAGTGACCCAATTTAAATCAACTATGCTAGATTTACCATGTTCTGAAAACATAGTCTGTTTGGGGTACACAAGCAACAGAGTTGGGAATCATTATGCTAAGACACTTGAGCACATTATATGTGTACTATTAAGTTATCTGCTATAACATGAAAATGTGGGGATAGTTGGGATGTGTGTACACTACCAATAATAACTTTGAATGACTGAAACTAAATGAATGGTGTTTGGATGGTCTCAATCTACGTATCTTTGTTCTCCGGTGACTTGTTGTAATTGTTAAGCGCTAGTTTCCTCAACACGTGTATATACATAGAATATGAGATTGCATAGGTATGGAGGAGTCAGAAAAAAGTAAGGTCTGAGAGCAGCTGCTTAGTTAGTTGATACTTGACCACTCTAAAGCACATAGACAGCATGCAGACAAATGCATTTAAAACAATAACATCAAACAAGTAGAAATAATGGCTTAAGCCACAAATTACAAATTGCCCGTCAAGGGGTATAGGAAGAAAAGCACTGGGATATGATTCTAGTTGTTGTCTAGAAAAGACAGGAAGTCAGGTCAAGACTATAACAAAACATGACCATGTCAAGAAAAATCTAAACTAAACTGTAACACATGTGTAAAATTTTGGATTAAACTGAACAATACTTGACTGAGCTGGACTGAAGACAAATGCTAGGACAAACAATGATTGATTACAGTGGACATCTTCTTAAGGCTCTGGGGAGCAGAGAGGGGCTAGAAGAATTGCAGGGACAAGTCAAAAGATTATACATATACTGTACTTAGGCTGACTTCACGCTGATGGGCTGCCGTTTTCAAGCACCCAACAGTTTTAGCTGCGGTCCCACAGACTTTCTATTTCTATCGCATTTTCTTAAAGTGCACCAAAGATGCAGCATGCAGGACTTTTGGTTTGCTTTCAGAAAAGGTGCCAAAAGGTGTAAATTTATCTTGATTGTTGCTTAAGTTATAATGTGGCTCCAAGCACTAGAAGGCTTATGTATAGACCATGTGTGTGTGTGTGTTTTTTTTTTATAATTGGATAAGGATAAAGAGATTGATGAGGAAATTCAAAATGTGTTTTGCTTTTACATAGTAGGTAAGGTTGAAAAAAGACACAAGTCCATCAAGTCCAACTTATGTGTGTGATTTTCTGTTTTTGTTTTTTTAACTCTATGTGAAAAAGTAAATCCTTTGCTGCAAAATCTGTTCCACAGCAATCCTCAAACACGCCACTATGAGACTCTCCTCCCTACTGAATTTTTGCAGCAACCCACCACAGAAAAAAAGTGAAGCATTGGATGGTCCGGAAATGTTCCGTATAGGAAACACCTAGCTATTGAGTTTACAAATGATTTGTGAGACCAAAGATAATTTAAATTGTGGCTCCAAAATTAGCACCCAGTGTAATCTCGAAAACCTAGATTAGAAATGATGAGCTAAGTCATGTAAACACTGTATTAATGATACAGATATGACTGCAATAGGTCATGAATCATTATCATTATTCAGATATAATATCAGATTCTTCCTTTCCATCTCCCAAACTGTAAAGGGTGAATGTGATAACTATAAGGAATCACACATTTGGGCATTTCTATTCTCAGACACATAAATTAGGGTTTTGATGTCTTCATAAAATGGTGCATTCAAATTATGCTAATCTATGCTGCCAGGTTAAAGTGTTTGGAAAATGATTTCTACAAAAAACAGCACCAGGATAGAATGTAGTTCCACTTTAAACTGGTGTAGCCACTAGAAAGCCTATATAGATTTATTGTGCACTTATTATTATCTATAACTCTAAGAAAACAGGTCTTTTGTAAATCAATAACATTTCTGCCACAGTGAGAGCTGATTCATCATCTCATATGTGCGAGTCTCATATTTTATATTGATTTAAAGTAAAATGTGCACTATGGAAAAGCCTACGTATGATTACATATCTGAAATACTAGTAGTAAGAAATCTTAAATATGTTTTTAGCAATAGCTCCAAGGCAACATGTTAAAATGTGTGTTTTTCTTATCTATGATATCTATAATGTTTACAGCATATAGATCCTCTAGTGGTGGAATTATTACCCAGGATCTGCCTTTCATTGTATTTTTCTTCCCTACTGATGCACTCATAAGCTGGGCTGTCATGCCAATCCACCTCTTCCATCAAGCATTCATTTTTGAAAATACTGATATGAAAATTTGTTATTAGAGGTCGTAGGTTGTCTCGTTTATAGTTCCTGCTACTTTTAACTATACATACCAATAAACAAGCCAACACAGAGATGGTTTCACATTTCTTGAACTTCAGTGGGTCCTTTGACTCCACCCAGCACCCCTTTCACACATTCTGTCTATTGTTTATTTCCTGAATTTAACCCTAAATACCTAGAGGTGGCTAAAAGAGAGAGGGACACAAAATATTACGTAAAAAACAAAAAAAACAAAGCTTGTATATTTGAGGCTTGGTATAAGCCCATAACCTTGCTGCCAATTCTATAAGTATAATTATAAGTATAATTATGGTCAGTACATCAATGATCTGATATACGGTATGATTCGCATATCCTACATAGATTATCAATGATCTCTGGACTAACAGAGAGAACAATAGAGAATCTCTACCAAATTTATTTTTGTAGGAAAGGGCTATAACCTACTTTTTTGTCTCTATGTTTCATTTGAGCAGATGATTAATCTTCACATTTGGCTGATAAGCTGCTACCAGGACCAAAAGTGAGGGAAAATCTATAATTTTTCAGTTGTCTATGAAACAGGGGTAGATGGAAAACTCCATTTGGGAGATATTTTCTTATGCTTTGGGGTCAGAAAGTGAATTCAAATGTTCCCAAAAAGGGTCATGGGCATCTATTATAAACTGTCACAGGCTTTAAACCCCCGACCATTCTATCTTCAACTTTCGAAATGTGGAAAGTATGCTCTATTATGCTGGCCACACTCAATCTTTGTGTCAGTTTAAATCTGTCAGATAAAGAAAAATTCCAACAACTGTGTAGTAAAATGGCATTTCTAACAATCAAATACAATTTTATCCAGGTAGGAAGGCTTGCTGATGTGACAGATCTAAGGCAGCCCTTAGTTACATGAAATCATGCACTGACTTCAAAAATGCCAATGGACCCATGATCATTTCTTTGACGATTGGAGGTTTCTGCCTTATTCAGCTACTGTCATGATATTGTAAGGACAGCCTAAGGTGTTCTTTATCTGTTTATCAGATCAGTGTTAGGAAACCTTTCAGTTCACTACGGGGTAAATGACCGCACTATATCAAGATGCCACTCAACTCAACTCAACTCACTTGGCACAGGAAAACCTCACACAAGCCTCCAAATACCAGGTTTGCGCATTAGAAATTGTAACATTATTCATTTTGGTAATTTCTTAAGGACTTACATAAAATATAATCATAGAAAAATGTTGCCACGGAGTGCTGAAATGAGCTAAAAAAGTGACATGCAGAAGGAACCAAGATCAGGATCTTTAATTTTAACATGCCATTTTATTTCCAGTAAAGAAAATTGCTCAATTCCCCCATCAACACAGTGTCCTTTCTGCAGAGCTATTGTGCTCTCCCGTGGGTCGGATAGCTGCCCCTGCCGGGGGCACACAGTAATTACTGCTAAAGGCTATGGCTGCTGACAATAATCACATACTAAAAATCCGACATGTTGCTTGTGCCCAAGTTGATCCCTGCTGAACCGGCCGAGATTCAATCCATCTATGGACAATTCTTTCACCGCTCCAGGTGAGCCTCGTAGATCATCAAGGGTTGTTGAACCACCAGGGTGCTGGCAATGCTAATTGTAGCACATGAACGAAAAAACTCTGGATAGCCGCACTCCAAGATAACTTAAAATTAAGTTGGTCTTTTTATTTTCAAATGCACATGCAGTCACCGCAAACAACAGGTACAGAAATGGCCGACGCGTTTCGTGCTGCAATTCAGCGCTTAGTCATGGCTAGGCGCTGAATTGCAGCGCGAAATGCGTCGGCCATTTCTGTACCTGTTGTTTGCGGTGACTGCATTTGAAAATAAAAAGACCAACTTAATTTTAAGTTATCTTGGAGTGCGGCTATCCAGAGTTTTTTCGTTCATGTGCTTCAATCCATCTATGGTTGGCTTAAATGAGCACAATAAGTTAACAAGAAAATAAAGATTAAAAAAGACAGGGAGCAAACTACCCAATGAACGATAATTCCAAACCCATAGAACATATATGTAGTCCATATTTCAAATTAATGGAAAATGCAAAAAGCTTCCGTGTGCCATTGAATGCAGCCCTTATGTTTTATTATCATTAAAGGGGTTGTAAAGGTACAATTTGTTTCCTAAATAGCTTCCTTTACCTTAGTGCAGTCCTCCTTCTTTTTCTTCTGAGAATTCCTCACTTCCTGTTCTTCTGTCTGTAACTCCACACAGTAATGCAAGGCTTTCTCCCTGGTGTGGAGTGTCGTGCTCGCTCCCTCCCTTGGACTACATGAGAGTCAGGATGCCCACTAACACACAGCTCCTTTCTCTATCTGCAACATAGAGAGCGTCCTGACTCTCCTGTAGTCCAAGGGAGGGGGCGAGCATGACACTCCACTTGATGAAAACGGACCGAAAAAGCATCGGTTCAAAACCCGCGCATGCTCAGAATCAAGTCGACGCATGCTTGGAAGCATTGAACTTCGTTTTTTTTTAGCACGGTGTGTGTTTTACGTCACCGTGTTCTGACCCGATCGGATTTTGAACTGATGTTGTGTATGCACATTAGACCATCAGGCCGCTTCGGCGGTGGACCGATGAAAAACCGTCCGTCGGACCATTCTCATCGGATGGATCGACCGTGTGTATGCGGCCTAGGAGATAAGTTTGAAAAATAGGAGAGGAAACCCTGTCCTAGAACTCAAAGGGTAAAAAAAAAAGTTCACAAGTGACCCAGGGGGCTATTGAACTGCCCAATAATTTTATAGGACTCTGAATTCTGCTATGAATTCCTTGATCTGTTTGGATATTAAAGAATCTGTAAGCATCCAGCTCTAAGCATTTCCCAGTTCACAGCTGTCAGAATCCTGGGTACAAATGCTGGGTAAAGAATTTGATCAAGCATAGTGTTTGTTAGCCCTTTTATAATAGCAATACAATTAAATGAAAAAGTGCCCAAAAAAAAAAAAGATGCCTTTGTCACCCCACGCACAAATGTAAATGCGCAAGTGTATGTAAACAGTGACTGCACAAAGCATGTTAGGTATAATCACAAATGATGGGATGAGAGCAATATTTCTAGGGCCATCATTCACTGTTAACGCTAAATATATAACCTGAAAATAGTTTTAAAGTATCACCTATGGACAATTTTGGATATTGTTGTTTTTTGCCATTTTATGGAGGCATGCAATTTTAAGGCTTGAGATGCTTGGTATCTACTGTATTTGCTCAATGAAACCCCATGTTATATATTTGGGAAAAAAATGGGTATTATGTTGTGCTTTGTGCTTATAAACGCTAAAATGAATTCTCCCTCTTCAGAGGGCATATCACCACTACTGGATGTTGATGTCTTTTATCCCAAGCGCTGCTTTAGCCTATGAATTACATTTATGAACTTCTAGAGCTTTGTGTTTTGAGTATCTGTTTATTATAGCAGCTGCTAAATTCAATTATAAACTGTTTATCCACAAGTGCTGGATGAGCCAATTCTGTTTGCTTTATGTTTTGATGCTAAAATTAATTGTGTTGTATTTTTCCTAAGAATAAAGATCTGATAAACAGTTGTACAAATATCGTGCAACAAAAATTGTTACTGACGACTATTGCAACTGGGACTATTCTTGTGTGCCACAACAGTATAACTGGGCCCCAACGCTAGCCAACTGAAAAGTTAGGACTAAAGAATATTACTTTACAGCTTCTACAGAAAGACCTGCAACTATTGCTTAGGCTGAGAGGTACCTCTCAGGGGATATTGCACCATATCCTAGCCATTTCCCCAGAGTGCACTTTAGACTAATTATGGTATAGGCATTCACATTGCAGTTAATGCTTATATGTATTGTTTATTGCTGACTATGCTGATTCATGAGTTTATCCCAGTCTAGTGGTACAGAACACTTTTCTAAGTTACATTGACACAGTGATTATACTGTCTAGCGGTCTGTGTCTGACCCTACCTTATGTGTGTTCAATTATGCACAAACCATTTATTCTAAACTGTACAAATACATCGAGTTCAGTTACCACTACGTTGTGTTCTTATAAGTGCTTGCAGTAAAATTTCCTTCAGCCAGGTGTGTCAGGGGGCTGAGGTTGTTCTTGGAGCCAAGGAGCAGAAAAGAGAACACAAATTACTAAGCGGCTCCTGAACAGTAATTTGGGCTGTAGAGCAGTGCGGCAGGGGTGGAGTGATGCACATTTAAAAATTAACTTCATTTGACGTGTACAATTTGATGTGTCATTTATATAACTGCACAGAAGTGGGATGCAGTGCATTTCTGTGCAGTTACATGTAGGACCAAGCAGCATAATGTTTGATTATGCAAACATGTTTCACAATATCGCACAAATCTGAAACACAGTGTAACACTGTGTTTTGTTCTGAACATGACACAGAAAACAATTGTTTTCTGTGTGTCAATGCAGTTATCTGCATTTTTACAAAAGAAAAACAGGTAAAAACACAAGTAACAGCACTTAGTGTAAATGGGCCCTAAGTCCATCAAGCAGTACACACTCTGCATAGTATCTAGTTTAAGTCACATGCGAAGAATTGTATTTCGTATACTAATGATTCATGTCTGGTATCTGATTTAAATCTTTAGTCTACTATTTTGCCAGGATAACAGAGTTGTCAGGATAACAGAAATATTAAAAGATGATTATGTGTAATGACTTTTGTAGCATAGCAATATCACTTTCAGAATGCGTATATTGAGGGAAATATGTAGGCTGAAATTGCAAACCCTATCCTAAAATCTTAATTCTCGGGTTGCCTTTGGCGTTAGTATTTACTAAATTAATGGCTGGAAACAGGCACAGAGCAATAATGAGTAGTGAAGCCATTAGACCAGTATGACAGTCAGACAGCATTAATTCAAAAACAAAGTTGGGTGAGAAATATAAACATATTTATTTTTGTCAGCACAACTTTTCCTATTTTCAAGAATAAGACAAATCCAATAAATATGTCCCTATTGCTATACAGCAGAGGTCATCCTAGTCAGCTATACTGGTGGGGACTGCTTGGGACTGGTCAGTTTTATGCAAAGTAACGCATCAAAGCCACAGAAACGTCCCGCTGTTCAATGGTCTTCTGAGAATGGCCTATGCTACTATGGCACTGCATGAACTAAACAACAATAGATTTCCTAAGCTGTGTTGTGACCTGAAGAAAGCTGATTTGCAGTGGTTCCAAGCAGGGAGAACTCCACTGGGTAGAAGGACTGGATTACATATTTTCAGAGGACAGATCCGATCGTGTGTACAGGTTAGCGGACAGATTTCCAGCGGACAAAAGTTTCTTAGCATGCTAAGAAACTTGTCCGCTGGAGAGTTGTCCGTCGGACATGTCCGCTGGTTAGTACGTCTAACCAGCGGACCGAAATCCCACGCATGCGTCAAATTGATTTGACGCATGCATGGAAGCATTGAACTCGCACGATAGAGAATATCGGTGTCATCTACGTCACCGCGTTCTCTGTCCGCGGGGATTTCGGTTTGATGGTGTGTACAGCCATCAGACCGAAATCTCTGAGCCGACATGTCCGATGAATATGGTCTGCAGACCGTTTTCATTGGACATGTCCTGTGGTGTGTACGAGGCCTATTAGGGTGAAAACCTCTGAAACAGTTTCACCTTATTTTCACAGGTGCATCAAAACAAAAAGGTATGTAAAGTCTTACAGCTCACTTTAAAAAAACAGCCATAGTCTAAGTAGAAAACGCCTGTGCCCTACCAACATTGCTATCTATGTGGTAGCAGTAGTTTTTTCTTCAGAGATCTGATACACCCCCTGCTGAGGTAGAGCTCTTAAATCAGCAGGGATCATAACTCTGCTTATTGCAGAGCTAAAGATTTTAGGCCAGGATTCCACTTTTGTGATGCATGCATTAGTTGTGTGCCATTCATTTGAAATAGTATACAATCAAAATAAGGTTTCCCTTGGGTTATACAGGACATTAACAAATGTTTTAGGTTCATCTAAGGCCAAAACACTTTTTTCTTTTTTCTTTTTGGATAGAGTATGTTGTACTATAGCAGAACTGAGCCTATTTGCATAGATACATTGGTCCAGTAGGTATCTCATACCTGAGGGACCACTGTGAAAGCTGAAAATCACTGTAGTGGTCGATATTACTACAGTTATCACCGTTATCTTCTGGGTCCTGTGCGACTGCCCTACTGCACACCAACCACTTACTCAGCATTGTCACCAGTTACAGAATGCCTTGTATGTTTAAATAAACACAAGGTCTTTCCTGATGGGATAAGGTGGAGAGGAGCGGCAGTGACATGAATATTTATGTATAGTCCAATCAGAGAACTCCTTTTCCTCACTGGAAAAAGGCAATGTGTGAATGAATGCAGTAATAAGTGAGCACTCCCTCTGTGGTCAGTGTGCAGTGGGGCAGCCACTTGGCACAGGGTCTGGAAGAGTACAGAGATCACTGTGGTAGCACTGACTACTAGAGTATATGTCAGCTTCCACAGCGGTCCATCAGGTAGGATATATGCATACTCACTTGAGTCAGAGCTGGAACTGCAATTAGGATCATACCTGAAACTTAGCTTTAACCACTTCCCGCCTGGTCAATGTACATAAATGGCCTTGCAGGTGCTCTTTAGTTCTAGAAGGACATACCCATCCTCCCAGTGCCAATGGACACAGATAATCACTGTTCATGATACCGTGCCACTGTGAGTAGTCCTGGTACCATGTGATTGTTTTAACCAATCACAGTTACAGTAGTAAACAAGTCTTTCATGATGCCCTGCTTACTACTGTGTGATCTCTGTCACCAATCACATGATACCAGGCCCAATCACACCAGCCCAGTACCATGGGATAGCTGTGACCAATCACAGCATCAAAGTAGCAAACAAAGGTTTCATGAGTGAAACTTTTAAACAGTTACTGATTGCTTATACTGTGATTACACTGTAATTAGCAATCAAAATATATTAAAAAAAATCTCTAATAACCCCGACTAATGCAAAATGCCTGAGCCACAAGACTCAGGGTACCAATTTACATCTTTAATCAAACAGTTTGTTATATTTGTATCTGCGCTACCACCCTTATTGACATATGCTACACTGTTTTTAACCTGAATAGTTTTAAAAAAAAAAATGGTGTCTCAATAAAGTTTTGTATTTTATCTTATTATTAAAGTTTACGAACTGCGGTTCAATTATTATTTTTCATTTATATACCATCACTTTCTACACCAGGCTCAATGGTCACTAGGACAAATGTGAAGACAGACAACAATTTAAACCTGAGAAGGATTTTAACGTGTACATTCTATCTAATGTACTTTAACGTTTACATTCTACTAAATATACCGGTACTTTAATCTTCTTGTACTTAAAGTAGCATCATCCATTCTTATGTCATTCAAAGGGTCTTTTTCAGTCTTTGAGCAAGTATCACATTACAGGGTTAGTTTGGATTAACATAATTAAAATGTCTTGGCTTTGAAAATTATTACTTTGGAACTTAGAGTACCTAGAGCAGCACATATTTTGATAAATTTACATAGATTGTAACAAGGCCTTGAGGTTCCTAATATTCTTAGACATTACTATGCTATGCAGGTAGCACAACTACCTTGACTATATTTCTCAAATGGCTCTCCTCTGGGTTAGTGGGGAAGTGATTGTTCACTTGTATCAATTATTAGTCTTCTGTGCCTTGAGGTGACTTAAATTTAATACCTGTCCAAACATATCACTGTTTAGTTGATGAAGTTTCCTGTCAGCCTAAAATACGGTTTTAATTTTTTTTCCCCATGTTGTCCCTGATTACTTTTCTAAAGATTCCTTTTTTTTTTAACTAGTGTATTAGACATTTCTAGATTTAAATGCTTGACTGGTTCATGGATATGGTGAGTCTACTTCTTCTTACTCCTAGCGACAGGAACCAGGATCTAGGACTGTCTCACACTAAAATCTTTACCTTCTTGCTGGGGTCATTGGCAAAATGCCTATGCCTAACACTGGTGGCATAAAGGGCCCACATAAACGCATGACAATTGATATCTAAAATGTGTCTTTAGTTATCTTTTAAACTGTCAGCACTTACCGAGATATTGGCATATTTTATCTGCACTTTTGTAGTGAACAAATTCTGTACTTTATCTTGGCAATGATTTCATCTGTATCGTGGGAATGAAAAAATGTTTTATACTGGAACAGCGTGTGCTGAAAAATTTGTTTCATCATTCACTAACTAAATAACACAAATGAAAAAGCACACAGAGAAGCTGAAATAGCAACCAAGAACGTTATATGTCCCATTTTAGCCATTAATCAGACAATACACTGTGTATTGCTCATAAATACAAAGCTAGAAAGATAGCTTTATTGTGTCCTAAAAACCTATAGGCAGTCAAAAGAATGAATGTATACAACGTTTACAGTCTGTCATATTTAACATCAAGCATCCACATGTCCTATACAATTATATTTTTACTGTATTTGCTCAGTTATACCATACACTTATGCCCAGTGAAAGTACGCTGTACATTAAAATTAATTCTGTACGAATAGGACAAAAAAAAGTAACATTATTAGGCTATTTCCTATGCTGAACAAATGCTTTTCAATGATCCAAAGAGGGAAATACCACATTTGGCCACTGGGTAGCAACCTTAAATTCTTTTGTCATCAAATTAATATCAGCAATAAAGAATTATGGACTTCTATAACATTTGACTTTTTTTTAGCTTTATTCAGCTTTTACACAGCTGAAACTGATTTGTTATTTAATTCTTAGAGCCCTTTGACACTGGGGCGTTGTGAGAGTTGGCGATAAAGCACCGCTATTTTGAGCTGCACTTTACCATCGTTTTAGCAGAGCTTTTCGGTCACTAGTGGGGCACTTTTAACCCCCGATAGCAGCTGAAAAAGGGTTTAAAGTGCCCGCAAAGCCCTGCTGCTACAGCAACTCAAAGATGCTGCTTGCATGACTTTTTTAAATGTCCTACCAGCGCTCAGGCTTTCACATTGGAGTGACAGGAGAGGTGCTTTACAGGCACTATTTTTAGCACTATATGGCCTGTAAAGCGCCTCAGTGTGAAAGAGGTCTTACTCTAAAATCTATAATAATGCTTGCATTTCAGGTACGCTGTATCTATCAAGGTTAAAAATGTTTTTTTTTAATCTGTAGGGCCCAACCACATATTGGTAAAGGAGGCTAAAAAACTCCATCTGAGGGACTCGTGGTCCTGTCCAATGTCAAAGCACTACCTTCCAAATTGACCAACTAAAGTATAGGACTCTTAAATTTGTTAGTAGTGATCCAAGAATTACAATCCTAGCAGCAGACAATGAAAGATGTTACCACTATTCTCATTGCCAATGCTTTTGATTTACTCAAGATGACAGCACTAGCTGTTATGGGAAAAAGGTGACTAAGCACTGACGCCAGTGCGAAACGTTGGCCATACTGATTTTTGTGGGCTTGCAGTGACTGTATGCACAGTTGAAAATAAAAGACATCTCTTTTAAAGAAAATTTTGGAGTGCGGCTGTCCAGCTTTTGTTCTTTTGTTTTTTGCTATGGGAAAAAGGTAATGGACTATTTACCACAAATCGCGCTTAACATACCCGACCCCCCAGTTAAAACCTCTTTTTTTCCTCTCTCCAAGGGATACTATCCCTGTAGGAGATGTAAGGTATGTCTACACAATCATAATAGAAGAAAAACTACGAATTTCAGATCTACAGTCACAGGACTTGAATTTTCCAAGAAGCATTTTGTTTACATGTGCGACAAGACACATCGTCTACCTCATTACCTGCCCTTGTGGGAAACAATACGTGGGTCGCACCATAAGAAGTTTCTCCAAAAGAGTAGGCGAGCACATTGCCAAAATCAAAAAGGGATACCCAAAACACACAGTACCAAGACACTACTTAGAAGAGCACAATAAGCAGGTTGAAGGTACTACTTTTCAGATAATCGATCACTTCGTTCCCCACTGGAGAGGGGAGCCTAGTGTTCGGGGAGTATCTAGATTAGAGTTTTTTTGGATTTACCAGCTCAAATGCTATGTGCCCTTTGGTCTTAATGTTGAGTGGGACGTAAATTCTTTTATTAATCAATCCTGATATATGCATACTGTTATTGATTTTTAATATTCTTTATCAATTGTCCTTTTGTTCAGAATTCATGTTTCTGACAGATATGGATGTTTGTACCCCTATAGTGTCATGAGACCGATCTCGATAACTAACATTTCCCATTTTAGCGAGCCTATGAGTGTGTGCAGAAGAGGGAGCTTTACAGCTATTGGTCTATGCAATAGGAGGCTTTTTGCAGACTAGATATGTAGGATTATTGATATTATACACCCGCTGTTTAATTTTAATGTGAATCCCCTCCCCCCCTTTTTTGGGGTATATCTATTTCCTCTGGCCCTTTAAGGATCTATGAGCCTATTCGAGATCACCCAGATGGAACGCATTGCGTCAAGACACGTTCTGGTCACGATGGTTGGTGTGTGCCAGTTATGTGTTAGTCTGCGGCGTCCATCTCCCCTTGCCGTGCTGTTGAGTTTTGCTGTGGGCGGGGAGTGTGCGTAATGGTGACGCGCTCCGTTCCAGCAACGCACTGTTCGAGTGGGGGCGGTGATGTCTAATCCAGACTCCTGCCATTCATTTGGAGGATGGTTTGGATTGGGTGAGATCCATTGGTGGGCGGACAATTGGATTTGATTCTGACTCGTCACTTCCTGGCACCTGGAGCGCACGGAGAGCAGAAGTTGCAGGGATGAGTCAGATTCGATGTAATATGTCACCTCCGGGCGCCTGGAGCTCAGGAAGAGCGGAGGTGAGTGAATTTGGAACGCACGCCAGTGTCGCTGACAGTGCATGGGAATGAGGTCTCATGGGGATGAATAATGGGGCTATTTAAGGCGCAGAGGAAGTGGTGAGTTCAGATATGCACCCCTGTTGATGTCTATTAAGACGAAACTGGTTGGGTTTTTTGAACATATCCACCTTTACTGCGCATTGGACCTTTCATATACCTTCTGACTGTTGGACTTTTGCTGCGATTGCTGTGATTTGGCATTTTTTACCTACATAGATATTGCTTATGTGTGATCCTTTTGGAATTTATTTGGATTTTGTATGAGCATGTCTTTTTGATTTTTAAATTAAAAAACTTTTTTATGCTATGAGGAGTTGTCCTCTCTCCTTTTCTTTTCCACCTGTGTTGGATCCTCTGAGGGTTTTACCCATTACAAGATACTCATCATTGGAGATTTCCTTTTTTAGCTGCTGCAAAGGACCTTGCTTGAGGCACCATCTGGATTGTCCGGGAGGGTAACCAGGTAGGGCAATCGGCCCACACAAGCCTTGAGGACCCCCCACCGTATGGTGAGCTGCGGGTCTACAACAGCTGGTAAGCGTGTTTAGTCTACTCTTATTGCAAGGATCACCTATCTGAAGATGGGATACCATATATCAGAGAGGAGAGCGTTCTTTTTATCCATGAAAATATAAGAATATACGAATACCCCTGTGTATTTAATGGGACTATTTTTTCCTTATATGGAATACTCATTTATTTTTATTCTTGGGTTAATATAATGTGCCTTTGACACTGTTTATATATTTGTACACTTGTTGGACCTTGAAGGGTCACTCAGGTCCATCTTATGTGATTCACTGTTGTTTTGATTCACCTATATTCACATTATATTTTGCACACACTGTGGATTAGGTGTGATACCTAAATCTTTTTACCACAGATACACTACAAGGTATTGCTCAACAGAGCAGACCGGTTTATTTGGCGCTGCACTTTTCCTTTTTTATTCTTTTGACTATTTCCATTTGTTGTGTTGGCTGCCTCACATTTGTAGTTCATTTACCTGCCATTTTTGTTTCACTTATTTCAACGTTTGTAGTTTAGCGCAATACATCTTTTTACACAACAGTAAGAAAAGCCATTGATCAGACATTGTACTACTGTTTCTGCTACAGCATGCCTGTACAGACTTCTTAAAGCAGAGTTATGCCGGCGGAAAAAAATTTGAAATTCAGCAGCTACAAATACTATAGCTGCTGACTTTTAATATAAGAAAACGTACCTGTCCGGGGAGCCCATGATGTCGGCACCCAAGCCACTATTTGGATTGACTCCTGGGTCCTGCCACCACCATTCCTGGTAATGGAACCAGGCAGTGAAGACTTTTGGCTTCACTCCCTGCTTCCTACTGCTCTTGCATGAGTCGTGCTGCGCATTCTGATTGGTCCCTGCTGTCTACTGGGACCTGTGTGTCTCCCAGAAGACAGCGGGGGGAGGATTTTTCAGACATTGCGTAGATCGCAGCACTATGTGCATCGATATTCCCTAGAAGTGGGAGCAGATACTTGGATTTGACAGGTATCTGCTCCCTCCTAAAGGTGTCAAATGCAACACTGGAGGGGGGAGGAATCTGAACAGCAAAAGTTATATTTCTGGGTAGAACTCCTCTTTAAAATTCACAAGAAGGTGCCCATCTAAGACTGACTATCACCAGCATCAACTCTGTCATATATAACATTGTTAGGTATCAGGCTACTAACCTATCACCCTTAAATGGCAACACAATACACCAAATTTAAAACTTTTCTCTTGACAAGCACTTGTGCATGAATTGAAGTTAGAGTCAGAAGAGATAATAGTGTACTTTTGATGTTACATAACTTTACACTTGTATACCAAGTGAAGGAAATATAAAAAAAAGACAAGACTTTTGGAAGCAACTCGACACCACCAATTTCATGTACAAAGATAACTTCTACAGACAGAAACATAGCTGTGCTTTGGAATCGCCAGTATATCCCATTGTCACTAACCTGTACATGGACGAGATGGAGAAAGGGACTGGTTGTAACAACAAACCACAGCAAAGACGTGGGACCACTGAACAGATGGGAGGCACAAAACATATGGAGTAATATAGTAATCCTATATGTAGCTGGAGTGTTGGAAAAACTCAGAAGGATCTTTAACAAATACAGGGAGTGCAGAATTATTAGGCACGTTGTATTTTTGAGGATTAATTTTATTATTGAACGACAACCATGTTCTCAATGAACCCAAAACACTCATTAATTTAAAAGCTGAATATTTTTGGAAGTAGTTTTTAGTTTGTTTTTAGTTTTAGCTATTTTAGGGGGATATCTGTGTGTGCAGGTGACTATTACTGTGCATAATTATTAGGCAACTTAACAAAAAAAAAATATATACCCATTTCAATTATTTATTTTTACCAGTGAAACCAATATAACATCTCAACATTCACAAATATACATTTCTGACATTCAAAAACAAAACAAAAACAAATCAGTGACCAATATAGCCACCTTTCTTTGCAAGGACACTCAAAAGCCTGCCATCCATGGATTCTGTCAGTGTTTTGATCTGTTCACCATCAACATTGCGTGCAGCAGCAACCACAGCCTCCCAGACACTGTTCAGAGAGGTGTACTGTTTTCCCTCCTTGTAAATCTCACATTTGATGATGGACCACAGGTTCTCAATGGGGTTCAGATCAGGTGAACAAGGAGGCCATGTCATTAGTTTTTCTTCTTTAATACCCTCTCTTGCCAGCCACGCTGTGGAGTACTTGGACGCGTGTGATGGAGCATTGTCCTGCATGAAAATCATGTTTTTCTTGAAGGATGCAGACTTCTTCCTGTACCACTGCTTGAAGAAGGTGTCTTCCAGAAACTGGCAGTAGGACTGATAGTTGAGCTTGACTCCATCCTCAACCCGAAAAGGCCCCACAAGCTCATCTTTGATGATACCAGCCCAAACCAGTACTCCACCTCCACCTTGCTGGCGTCTGAGTCGGACTGGAGCTCTCTGCCCTTTACCAATCCAGCCACGGGCCCATCCATCTGGCCCATCAAGACTCACTCTCATTTAATCAGTCCATAAAACCTTAGAAAAATCAGTCTTGAGATATTTCTTGGCCCAGTCTTGACGTTTCAGCTTGTGTGTCTTGTTCAGTGGTCGTCGTTTTTCAGCCTTTCTTACCTTGGCCATGTCTCTGCGTATTGCACACCTTGTGCTTTTGGGCACTCCAGTGATGTTGCAGCTCTGAAATATGGCCAAACTGGTGGCAAGTGGCATCTTGGCAGCTGCACACTTGACTTTTCTCAGTTCATGGGCAGTTATTTTGCGCCTTGGTTTTTCCACACGCTTCTTGCGACCCTGTTGACTATTTTGAATGAAACGCTTGATTGTTCGATGATCACGCTTCAGAAGCTTTGCAATTTTAAGAGTGCTGCATCCCTCTGCAAGATATCTCACTATTTTTGACTTTTCTGAGCCTGTCAAGTCCTTCTTTTGACCCATTTTGCCAAAGGAAAGGAAGTTGCCTAATAATTATGCACACCTGATATAGGGTGTTGATGTCATTAGACCACACCCCTTCTCATTACAGAGATACACATCACCTAATATGCTTAATTGGTAGTAGGCTTTCGAGCCTATACAGCTTGGAGTAAGACAACATGCATAAAGAGGATGATGTGGTCCAAATACTCATTTGCCTAATAATTCTGCACTCCCTGTATTGTATCCCTATGCCTTTCAAGCCCAACAATACACTGAGACAGGGTGACGTCTGAAATCAGTAGGCTTGTGTACAAGATCATAAGTTGGGCCCCATTGCTTGATGAAAAAAAATGTGTTGTGCTTAGTGTGCCACAGTGAAGAGTAGGCCTGGTTATTATTGCACCAGGGGCATTGCTAGGAATGCAAAAGACCTGGAGTACCTTTGGGCACATCAGGTGGAGGAGAAAACAGACACATGTCCATTTACACCTGCCCGTTCATAGGTGTGAAGCACCATCTGATCAGGTCCTCCTGAAAAACTGACAGGCGGACCTGATCAGAATCTGTTTTATGGCAATCTGTACTAAAGGGTTCAGCTGGGCAGGGGAGGGAGATTCTGATGAATAAGACTTATAATAAAGGGTTCTGTGCTGGAGGGGGAGGGGTCTGGACTGAGTGGTTAGGCTGGGGGGGTTCTCCAGTGACTGTTCTTTACTGAGGGGGCCTATACTGAAGGGTTAGGCTGTGAGTTTTTTTTTGTTTACTAAGGTGGTGGGAATTCAGAGTTATAGAGGAAGATCTGTACTTGGGGAGATTAGGTCTGTTGGTTGAGAAATGGGCTTTTGCTGGTTGGGGGATTTTTACTGAAAGGAGGGAGTAATTTTTGATTGTAGTCTGTGTAGTGGCCTGTGCATTATGCAGTCATGAGCCTAGCACTCACTGCATTGTGAGAGTATAGGTAAAAGTACTGTGGCATATGTGTACTGAGTGTACAGTGAGTAGACTCAGATTTTATTTAACCATGACCCTTTCAACCCCTCTCATTGTTAGTGAAATTTGCACATGACACTTTGTCCCCTAAGTTATTTTTGTGTGTGTGTGTGTTGGGGTGGTGTTGAAAAATGATCAACCCCAGGTACCAGATATGCCATGATAAAAGTGTAATTTTGGTATTTAACTACATATCCTGGTCTTGTAGGGGAGATTTCCCTTCACTTTTTGTACCAGAAACACAATAGGAACTAAGAGATAATCTTTCCAAAGTAAGGAGGAAACCATAGCCCTCATGAAACAGGTATCTTCTTCATTCGAAGATTTCTACTTACCGTCTGTTCCTGTTACAATTTTAAAATATAGGATTTTACCCGCTCAAACCGAGCAATAAAAACCTGACAAAGCCTCAAAATAAATTGTTTCCACAACCTAAATCTATAAAAAAAAAAACAGCGTGGCTATACAGTACATACACTATATATAAAAAAAAAAAAAAACTCTGTGCTATACTCCCTATTGCGGTTAAAGCCATTATAATTAGTGCAGCTAAACCAAGCACAAAGTTAACAGCTATGACAAGAATACCTAACCACTGGAGGCCCTAAAACAACAAAAAAGCTAACAGGAAACTCATCTCACCAGTCTCTGTAACTATTTGATATATCCCTTTTGTGTGAGCTACCCGTTTAAAGTCTACCTTTCAGTAACAACAACCTAAACTGGAACCTCAGCAATAAAATCAAGACAACCAAGTGAGGGCTGCACATACTTTTAGCTTTCCTTCTATGTCCTACAGGATCCTTGAATTGTAGAGCATTTTAAAATGCACATTTTGTACACTTATTACCAGTATTGAGAGCTTGCCTATACCCTTCATTCACATGCTTTCCTACTGGGCAACATGGCCACTCATCGTAATGGGGCAACAAAAAAGGCAGCAAACCATCACCATCTCTTCACAATTTTTAATTAGACCACACTGCGATTCAGGGTATACGAAAAGAGGTTTAAAAGGTATGCACCTGAATATTTTGCTCAAGCCTAGAAAAGAAAGTTCACATGACAGGTAGTCTTTTTTTTATGGCGTGCCCCTTTAAAATGCATACCAAACCGGAAGTATCTGGTATGGATTTATTGGGAATCCCAGGTTGCTTTTTTCTAACACTATCCCTATCCCTGAGAAGACATCTGGATGTGCCAGGTGGGGATGAGCTGCTAGAACACAGATGGGTGTCAGCTCCCTAACAACCAGGAGCCCTGATCAGGAAGCTGTCACATTTAGTAGAAATATCACAGCTAAATGTTTTACTCCCCACTGCAGCTGGAGGATTGCTTATCTCTTTTGATTGGATGTCCTTAAGGAACAAGGCAGCTAATAGAAACTTACATTACACTTACCTTATAAAAATTATCCTAAAATGTCCCCTTGTACATTCTACAAGGTAATCTTGATTAGAATAAAAACACAAAAGAGTGATTTATTAGAAAATCTGCAAATTGCATTTTTTGGCAGAGTAAATATAAAATATACCATTTCTTCCAACCCAGTGCTATATGACATGTGTAGATACACCTGCTAAGTATTAAAATGTCCCTGGAAATTGTATTTAGAATGATAAAAATGTTGTTAGATTAAGTCCTGAGCTGACATTTCCCCAAAGCCTCAAAATGTCATATACACTTTATGATCTGTAAAGCATTTTTAAAGTTTGGATTCTGTCCATTTCATATATTAAGGCTCCAAAACCTTAAAGACTGAAATAACAAAATCACTTATTTGTGCACGGGGAGTTTAATATGACAGCTGGATAATACTTAAACTGTGACAGATAATTTCATTTATAGTATTAAAGCAGTATTAAACCGAAAAACAAAAATTTTACCAATCCTTATGCCGCACGATCATTTTTCGGCATGTAAAAAACTACGTTTTTTAGCATGTAGAAAAAACTAAGTTTTTTCCAACTTCATCATTAAAACAACGTTGCCCACACACCGTCGTTTAAAAAAAAGGATTTGAATGGAAGTCACATTCAAGTCAGATCACCATCTTAACTGATCCGACTTGTAGCATGCAACATGAGCTCCGAGGTCAAGTGTGTGGAATGTTAGCAATGCAAAATCACAAACAAACGGTGTGAGGTCCCCCCCCCCAAATACATTCCAGGCCTTTTGGGACTGGTATGGTTCTTGAGGATGAACCCCACTCCAAAAAAAAAGGCAAGAAAACAGCATGTTGCACACCCCCAAAATCCATACCACACCCTTATCTGAGCATGCAGCCCGGCAAATCAGGAAAGGGGGGGATAAGCGAGTGCCCCCCCAAACCATACCAGGCCACATGCCCGCAACATGCAGGGGTGGGTGCTTTGGGGCAGCGGGGGTTACGTCACAAGAAGGTAGGGTCCTGACAGAACAGTAGGGGAGAAGCATTTATTTTTAAACCATACTTATTAACATGGGGGCGGGGTCAAGATCTGGGGAATGCCTTTCTTAAAGGGGGCTTCCAGATTCCGATAAGCCTACTGCCCGCAGACTCCCAAAACCACTGGCCAGGGTTGTGGGGAAGAGTCCCTTGTCCCCATAAATATCCCCACAACATGATGCTGCCACCACCATGTTTCACAGTGGGGATAATATGTTCAGGGTGCAAGTGCAGTTGCTTAAGAGCTTAGTAAATGACAATAAGCTCTGCTGACTTCCATCATCCAATCATGTGCAAGCAAAAATGCATTTTTTTTCTTTCCTTGCACTTGACTGGATAATCTTTGCAAAGTTAAACCTTACCTCATTTACTCAGCTTTGGAGCCTTTAGTAAATCAATTCCAATATCACCCCAATTTTCCCAAAAATCAAAAGTCAGTAGCAAGACATTCAGAAAAAAAAATTGTGTTTAACCACTTCTCTGTTCAGCCTTTTCACCCCCTTTGGCCCAAAGTAAATTTTAAAACTCTGCTATGGACCTGTTTATCCAGTCATAACTTTGTCATTAAATATGATATTAAGGTAATGCATTGATTGCTTTTTTAAAGTGTTTGTAAAGGTGTGCAACAGCCCCCCCCCCCCTCCAATACTCACCTCAGCACAATCTTCCTCAGCTCTCCGGGGACAAACCTTACTCATTGACTACGACAGCAGTGAATTGTTAATCACAGCCAGTGAGTCAATCAAGAGAGAGTGGGGCGGGGCCGAGCCACAGCCTTGTGTGTGAATGGAGACGCAGAGCCGCGGCTCAGAAGCGAGCCTACTCGGGTGTCCCTATTGTAAGCTGCTTGTTCTGAGGGGACTTGGCAGGGGGAAGGGCCAGGAGCACCAGTGGGGAACCCGAAAAGAATGCAATGACCAAATTGGCTGTAAATTTGAACTCGCCCATAACGTATATTTTTATCAAAAGATTAATATAAGAAGAAAATATGATTAGACAATAAAGTAAGCCCCTTCCCAAACTTTGCTTTTTATGTTCAAGCCAGGGCTCTGAGCAGCTGCACCACATTCCAGTCTTTATTTAATTTTGTGAGTTGTGCTATTGGCTGGAACATAAAAAGCAAAGCTTGGGGAGGAGGGGCTTGCTTTATTGCATACTGTATATGCAGATCACATCACTTAGAACTTATCATTTTTAGCTGCAGGCAGTCTAATATGCAGCTGAAAACGCTGAATTATCTAGGCAAGTACCCAGATCTGCCTAGACACACAAGAATTATACAAGAATTGCTGTAGTCCATAAACAACCCCATCTTTCACCCTGCCCAATGATTAAAGAGTTAGGAACTATCCAGGGGTAATCAATACATGCAGCAATAATTGTCAGAAATTGTCTATAACAAAATTCATCCTACAAATAATCTGCATGTATATTGGAGCAAGCAGTTTAGCCTAGAAGAGACAAGATACAGATTCAGGTTATCTGTGTCAGTTAATGATTTCTATTACTATTTATTCCACTAACATTTGCTATCTCACTTTATACTGCAACAAACAATGACCTTTCCTACTGACAGATTTGTAGCCTGGAGCATACGGACAGAGACATTAACAGGGTTTTGCACGCTCGATCGCTGTCTTGCCAACTAAAGCTTACATAGACACAATATTACATGATTTTTAAAGTAGAAAAATAAGCAACGCAATACCTAACATAAGAACATGCTTATAAACTTTCAAAATAGTTGCATTGATGTCTCAATGTTCCACTGCCAGGAAAGGCATAATCATGTATTTACCAGTAAATTATAGTTGCCTTGAATAAACTAGTTTGGTATGGTTTCTGGATTTTGTTTCTGAGATGTGTGGGTAGCTCATCTAGCTAGTACAGGTAATGAAAAATTTCCAAAATGTCCACTACTAGTGGTTCAAGTAATTCCAAATGTTAGAGCAAATCCGGGTCATCCAATTTAAATGGGGTTATCTTAAAATATATGAAAATGCAAAAAATGTACAGGTATATTCTGTACAGCTCTCCAACACATGCACATTTCCTCATGTTTTTTCCTTAAAAAAGGCTGAAAGTATATAAAAATACCCGTAGATTTGCCAGAAATACACTTGCTCCAAAATTTCTGTTTGGGCTGACAACACAGTGGAGTTGATTTACTAAAGGCAAATAGACTGTGCACCCTGCAAGTGCATTTGCTTCAGACCTTAGTCAATTGGGTAAAGCTTCAATTTGCAAAGTGTACCCAATCACGTGCAAGAAAAGTAAAAAAAACTGCACTTTGCTTGCACATGATTGGATGATGGAAGTCAGCAGAGCTCCCCCTTATTTACTAAGCTCTGGGGCAACTGCTCTTGTTCTTGCAGTGTGCAGTTGAACTTTGAAAAACACACAGTCTGATATCTTTTAGTAAATCAACCCCAGTGCCTTTGCTGTGCTGAAATCTCAACCAACGTTGCCCACCTTGCCGGCTGGTCTGCAGAACTACAGAACTCTTCCTGTTCCCTCTCCCCTCTAAGTTCTACTCCAAATGCATGCACTGATTTTTTTCCCAGCAAAACAATGCTGATGCCTTGATTTCCAAAGCCTGCTCATGCCCTGTTAAAAGAAAGGGTACTTGAAAAATGTTGTTATGGGGACAAGCCTACATTGATAAAAACTGACCTCCTAGCACCTGACTCTGCAAGAATTTAACAAGCATGGTAATGTTCTAGAGAGTAAAAAAATCTATTTCAAATAAAGTGTAAGTAAATCCACCTATCGTTTTCAGCCAAGGAAGCTGCCATCTTTGCTTCTGTTTAATCCACAACTGCCATGATGCTGCACATGTGATCAGTTATGACACCAGTCATTGGATGGCTTGACAGTTTGGTTGAGAGCACAACCAATGGTAGTGTTACATTTCCGGTCCGTGCCGGAAATGAAACTGTTTTATGGATGGGTTTACTTCCTCTTTAACAGAAACAAGGAAAAAATAATGCTGGGGCCATCTCAGCTGTGTGGATGTTGGGGGGGGGTATCTTTGGATAATGGTTGGACATACGATTTTATTCTTGCAAAAAACATGCCTGCCTTTGACTAAAATCCCCTTCAAACTTCATGAAAACCTTGTTAAACATGAAAAAGTAATTCCTGGGATCAATAAAGTACTGCTTGTCCCCAATAATTGCACAACTTTGACTCAAATTACTGGATGCTATAAATGCTCTTAAAAGCCAACTGAGCCTTTTTTAACCCCACACTGACTCATCAACAAAAACCACAGTGGCAGAATGAATGCAACTTCTGTATATTTCGAGCAGTAGAGCACTTCAAAGATTAAATGAGCCTTTAAATTGACATTTGCTAAAATGACCTTTGGTAACAGACAGTTTGAACAAGTAATCACAGAGTTATTGTCTGACAAGTCAATAAAAGACTCACTTATTTTCGAGTAGTGGTTGATAAGCTCAATTATGTTACTAACGTCAAGATAGTGCTGAGCAATGTAAATGCTAGATTTCTTCAACTTCATCATAGTATCTTTTCAAAAGACTGATAAATACAATTCCTGCTGAAGAAGTATTGTCAGCTATAGAATTGTTAGTTATATACAATGTATGAAATGTACAATGTATGAAATACAATGTAGATGGATCACCAAACAGTATGTTATCAGGCCATAGTCATGATGCTAATGTAATGCTACCAATAATATACAACATCTATAGTAACCTGTTTTTTGTTTTACATAAGAGAGGAAGGCATTTTGAAAAAAATAAATAGGCTACATTTTACATTAAACAGATTTTGATTGTGAATGACTGAAATAATGGGACTCGTTGCTTAGTCTACATATGAAAGGCACATTAAATATTATTAAAGCACCTAACTTCTGCATAGCTGGAACTACTAAACTTAACTGTGCTACTGAACTTAAAGTGTACAGTGTGTAAACACTTATTGTTTTTTGTTTTTTTTAAGGATACTATTGTTATATCTGTTTGATAAGTGAAAAAAATACCTGTTGGTCATGCCAAAAATGTTTTGTGCTCTCTGTCTACACTGCACACTTACCAGACAGCATTGTTTCCTGTTGTCGGGATCTATATCTGAACCTGGCACCTCTACAGTGTCTGGCTGTGGCCCTTCTCACTGTGCCACCTAAGATGCTGGACAGCTCCCTGTCTCATTCCTTGAACAACCTTGCTATGTATTTTGTTTCTGGTAAACCTTGAACTCTTTGCTCCTAGCAGTAATATATCTGCATTTCCTGTTTGCCAGTTTGTTGTGCTCTCTTCAGCTAATATCTTGCTCCTTTGCATACCTGCTGTTGTCCTTATTTTTGCTACAAATTATTATCGACCCTTAGCTTATTCATTGACCAGGTTTTCGCCTGATCCCATCCAGCTATTACTTGTTACTGATCTGTTTGCTTGTTCATCAACTATGATTCTGCCTTATCCCATCCAGCTACCGCTCATTACTGACCTTTTAGCATGATCATCATTTTGGTTGTTTACTCTCTGCTTCATCCGCTACCTGACATCTGCTTTTCCTATTCCTGATGGGGAAATCCAGAGTTCCACCGCCTGGCATTAGCACGCAGTGAAATTCATCTCCACTATCAGGAGCACTGGTGATGCCTGGCTAGTGCTTAGACCCTGCACCTTGGGTGAGCACACATCATCCACCAGGGGGGATCTACTTGTATGTTCATTTAGCTGACTACTGAGTGAACCTCTCTACCGCTACAGGCACTAACCTCCGGGCATGATCCCAGACCATGACACCAATTCTCTCTGTACACTTCAGAACAACCTATGTTATAGTAAGGAGGAGTATTTGTTCACTAGTCGTAATGTACTTCCTGTCTTAGGGTGACAATATTTGTTCTTCTATAGATACAGTACAGTGAGTGAGTGTTGTCGTCCTTGGACAAGAAGTGTGTTACTAACAGGATCACAAGGCAAAAAGAAAGGCAAAAATCCTGAAAAAAATTAACCCATACTCTATAACCTAGCAATAGTAAGGTGCTATATATTACATGTTTGCTGTTGGGATTAGACAGACTTTATGTGGGTGAGGTGGGCAGACTGAAAAAAAAAATCTAATTTCTGGGCTAGTGGCTGGCAAAGATCTGCTTTATTTACAATTACATTTCTGAAAGCCTAACTGTTAAAGCAGCTTTCTTTTTTTTTTTTTGGATTACAGGTAAATACTACTATCAAGTTTTCATTGCTGCCTGTGAGATATCACAACACTTTCCCTGTAACAGAAGGGCAATGGTTGTCACTGGGATGGGAAGACACAAACAGTACAGAAAACACACACAAAATGTTATCTTATTTCTGTTTTGTTCAATCGGTGTACTCCCTGAAGTGGTTTCCTAAAAACTTGACTGCATTTCTGCTCTTTTTCCACTCTGTCCAAAACTGAAAAACAAGTTTTAGTTGGCATTGGGCTTTAATGTTTTTTTTTTCCTTTCGGGAACAACATAGTATGCCCTACACATCCATGATAAAACCAAGCCATACAGATTGTTCTGTCTGAATTTTTGACAACCAGATGCTTTCTGCATGTGCAAAAAACAAGGCCACCCTCCAGGATTTGATTCCCATGGAGGCCACCCTCCAGGATTTGAGTCCCATGGAGGCCAAACTCAAGCCTCTGAATCCACCAGTACATTGTGTTTCACAGTTCTACAAGGCCCCTCTTTCCCTACAAGGCCCATCCTACCTATCTTATCTCTTATGCTGGGAAATGGATCTATGATCTAACCTTAAGAATAAACATAAGGATAAAATTCTGCAACTTTCACATGTTTCGTCCCTCTCCTCTAGATTCCAAGAGGCGAATTGTAAACTTCTCACATGTTGGTACCTTACTCCAGTTAGGCTTAATGCCATGTTCTCATCCATTTCACCTTAGTGCTGGATAAATTGCAGCAGTTGTGCCCCACATGGCCACATCTGGTGAGATTGCCTGTTTATCCGCTAATTTTGGAAAGATGTGATCCAAATCATCTCTGTTATAGAAGGGGTTAACCTCTCTTATGAACTCTGGTCAATTTTATTCCATTGTACAACAAAACGAATACGCCAATATAGGAGATCAATAATACCTCACCTATTGAACGCAGCTAAAATCCTGCCTTTTGGGGGGGAAAATGGTTCCCACATTATGTCAATGGCTTTGTAAAGTAGATGAATCATGTCTCTTAGAGGTACTGACACATATTGCTAGGGGTACTATCACCAAACACTCCAAGATATGGGCCTGTTGGTTCGAGTTCAAATCTTCTACTATGTACCTTGATATAATTTACGGTCCCTAACATATACACTTATACAGTATTTACTCAGTTAACGTTCTATTGTATAGATGTCTTCCTCGGACGACAACATTCACAGGCCATCAGCTTTCCTATACCCCTATTCCCTTCTCCATATCTTTCTCTTTCCCCTTTTCTATTGCTCCTTTATTCATCGGTTTCTCTTCCCTTCTTACATTTTATATCCTGTAAATAGGACTGCCTGCTCTCAATTGATTTTTGCTCATATATTGTTGAATACGGTGGTTTGTCACCTGTTCTGCGATTTATGCCTACTTAATGTCGATTGTACCACATGCTAATATCGCATTTCTTACTTTGTATTCCCCACTCACCCTGTACTTTGATGTACTGTTTGACTTTTTGTATTTGCCATCTGTTTGCAATAATAAAAAAAAACAAAAAAACAAGACCACAAATTTATCCCAAAGTCACAATTTTCCCCACAATACAGCTCCATGCTCAGAAAAAATTTACAATGGTTTAAAGGTGAAGAGGTTTTCCCTTTTCATGAGGAAATAATGGAAGAAAACCATTAAACAATATGTGTTTTCTAGTTCGTTTTCTCACAGTGTCATCAAATGGAAGAAAAATATAAAAATGTTTCACTGGACGTACTAGATGTCATTGCAAATTGCCTTTGTCATTGAGCTGTTAGTTAGAAAATAACAGTAAATGCAGAGTTTATTAGTACTAGTGTACTGCATGTCTATGATTTGAACTTCAGTTTCTGTTTAATAAAATCTACACTGAAGATAACTAGGATTTTAATTGACTCTTATGTCCCAGAAGTTTTAAAGATTGTCAGCATGCAGTAACATACCAACATCTAAAAAGACGGAGAGTGTTCCCATACTTTTCTGTTTATTTTATGAATTTTTGTGCAGGTTTATAAAGAAAGAACACACTGCTCAATTAGGGTTGCTTAATAAAAGGGCTTCCGGTGGGTTAATTGGTCCACTTTTGCTCAAAGCAATTAACAACCAAATCCTACTTTAATGAAGTCTTTATTTGCACTATTGTTCAGTACTCATTGGAATCAAAGCTCTAGAGTAATTAAGTAGTAGCAAAAGTATCCTGGGTACTAGAAGTGAAGAATATTTCCATTACCATATACATTCTGGGAAGGAATGATTTATCATCAACAAATATATTCCATGCTTGCTATAGGAAAGTAGAAACAGTCCGGAAGTAAGAACCTGTAAAACATATTTTTTATTTCTCACATGAGTGTATCTCCACATATTTTAATGTCATACTACTACATCTGTGAAAGCTTTGGCTTCTTTTGAAATATTATGTTCTAACCTAGCTGGTAAGAAGTAGACAATATCAAATATTTTGTGATATCTGGCTTATTCTGACTAGAGTGTGGGGATATATTGATTGTTTAAGTGATGTTCTATTAACAAAATAGAGCAAAGGACATCACTTAAACCAGCTTTTATGGTCAATAGTAATTTGTCACAAAAAGGGTACATGCATTTACTAGGGGGCCCACAACTGCCAATAAAATGATATACAGTATCTCACAAAAGTGAGTACACCCATCTTATTTTTGTAAACATTTTATTATATCTTTCCATGTGGCAACACTGAAGAAATTACACTTTGCTACAATGTAAAGTAGTGAGTGTACAGCTTGTATAACAGTGACAATTTACTATCTCCTCAAAATAACTCAACACACAGTCATTGATGTCTAAACCGCTGGCAACAAAAGTGAGTACACCCCTAAGTGAAAATGTCCAAATTGGGCCAAATGTGTCAATATTTTGTGTGGCCACCATTATTTTCCAGCCTTATCCCTCTTGGACATGGAGTTCACCAGAGCTTCACAGGTTGCCACGGGAGTTCTCTTCCACTTCTCCATGATGGCATTACTGAGCTGGGGAATGTTAGAGACCTTCCACTCCTCCACCTTCCGTTTGAGGATGCCCCACAGATGCTCAATAGAGTTTAGGTCTAGAGACATGCTTGGCCAGTCCATCACCTTTACCCTCAGCTTCTTTAGCAAGGCAGTGGTCATCTTGGAGGTGTGTTTGGGGTAGTTATCATGTTGGAATACTGCCCTACGATCCAGGCTCTGAAGGGAGGGGATCATGCTCTGCTTCAGTATGTCACAGTACATGTTGGCATTCATGGTTCCCTCAATGAACTCTATCTCCCCAGACCATGACACTCTAACCACCATGCTTGACTGTAGGCAAGACACACTTGTCTTTGTACTCCTCACCTGGTTGCTGCCATACACGCTTGACCCTATCTGAACCAAATACATTTGTCTTGGCCTCAGGACACGCTTCCTTGTGCATCATCTTTAGAAGATGCTTCCTTCTGGGATGGAAGCCATGTAGACCAATTTGATGCAGTGTGCGGAGTATGATCTGAGCACTGCAAGGCTGACCCCCCACCCATTCAACCTCTGTTGCAATGCAGGCAGGACCCATACATCTATTTCCCAAAGACAACCTCTGGACATGACGCTGAGCCTGTGCACCCAACTTCTTTGGTCGACCTGTTCTGAGTGGAACCTGTCCTGTTAAACCACTGTATGGTGTTGGCCACCATGCTGCAGCTCAGTTTCAGGGTTTTGGCAATCTTATTATAGCCAAGGCCATCTTTATGTAGGGCAATAATTCTTTTTTTCAGATCCTCAGAGAATTCTTTGCTATGAGGTACAACGTTGAACTTCCAGTGACCAGTATGAGAGAGTGATAACACCAAATTTAACACACCTGCTCCCCATTCACACCTCAGACTTTGTAACACTAATGAGTCGCATGACACTGGGGAGAAAAAATTGCTAATTGGACCCAATTTCGACATTTTCACTTTTGTTGCCAGCAATTTAGACATTAATGGCTGTGTGTTGGGTTATTTTGAGGGGACAGAAAGTTTACACTGTTATACAAGCTGTACACTCACTACGTTACATTGTAGCAAAGTGGCATTTCTTCAGTGTTGTCACATGAAAAAAAATGTGAGGGGTGTACTTTCTTTTGGGAGATATTGTGTGTGTGTGTATATATATATATACAGTGAGGAAAATAAGTATTTGAACACCCTGCTATTTTGCAAGTTCTCCCACTTGGAAATCATGGAGGGGTCTGAAATTGTCATCGTAGGTGCATGTCCACTGTGAGAGACATAATCCAAAAAAAAAATTCCAGAAATCACAATTTATGATTTTTTAACTATTTATTTGTATGATACAGCTGCAAATAAGTATTTGAACACCTGTCTATCAGCTAGAATTCTGACCCTCAAAGACCTGTTAGTCTGCCTTTAAAATGTCCACCTCCACTCCATTTATTATCCTAAATTAGATGCACCTGTTTGAGGTCATTAGCTGCATAAAGACACCTGTCCACCCCATACAATCAGTAAGAATCCAACTACTAACATGGCCAAGACCAAAGAGCTGTCCAAAGACACTAGAGACAAAATTGTACACCTCCACAAGGCTGGAAAGGGCTACGGGGAAATTGCCAAGCAGCTTGGTGAAAAAAGGTCCACTGTTGGAGCAATCATTAGAAAATGGAAGAAGCTAAACATGACTGTCAATCTCCCTCGGACTGGGGCTCCATGCAAAATCTCACCTCGTGGGGTCTCAATGATCCTAAGAAAGGTGAGAAATCAGCCCAGGACTACACGGGAGGAGCTGGTCAATGACCTGAAAAGAGCTGGGACCACCGTTTCCAAGGTTACTGTTGGTAATACACTAAGACGTCATGGTTTGAAATCATGCATGGCACGGAAGGTTCCCCTGCTTAAACCAGCACATGTCAAGGCCCGTCTTAAGTTTGCCAATGACCATTTGGATGATCCAGAGGAGTCATGGGAGAAAGTCATGTGGTCAGATGAGACCAAAATAGAACTTTTTGGTCATAATTCCACTAACCGTGTTTGGAGGAAGAAGAATGATGAGTACCATCCCAAGAACACCATCCCTACTGTGAAGCATGGGGGTGGTAGCATCATGCTTTGGTTTTTTTTTTTCTGCACATGGGACAGGGCGACTGCACTGTATTAAAGAGAGGATGACCGGGGCCATGTATTGCGAGATTTTGGGCAACAACCTCCTTCCCTCAGTTAGAGCTTTGAAGATGGGTCGAGGCTGGGTCTTCCAACATGACAAGGACCCGAAGCACACAGCCAGGATAACCAAGGAGTGGCTCTGTAAGAAGCATATCAAGGTTCTGGCGTGGCCTAGCCAGTCTCCAGACCTAAACCCAATAGAGAATCTTTGGAGGGAGCTCAAACTCCGTGTTTCTCAGCGACAGCCCAGAAACCTGACTGATCTAGAGAAGATCTGTGTGGAGGAGTGGGCCAAAATCCCTCCTCCAGTGTGTGCAAACCTGGTGAAAAACTACAAGAAACGTTTGACCTCTGTAATTGCAAACAAAGGCTACTGTACCAAATATTAACATTGATTTTCTCAGGTGTTCAAATACTTATTTGCAGCTGTATCATACAAATAAATAGTTAAAAAAATCATACATTGTGATTTCTGGATTTTTTTTTTGATTATGTCTCTCACAGTGGACATGCACCTACGATAACAATTTCAGACCCCTCCATGATTTCCAAGTGGGAGAACTTGCAAAATAGCAGGGTGTTCAAATACTTATTTTCCTCACTGTATATATATATATATATACACATTTATATACATTATGCTGTATATATATATATATATATATTATATATATATATATATATATATATATATATATATATATATACACACACAAACTAAAATTTAACCTAGCCTAGAGAAAAAAAAAGAAATGCAATGCAATTCCTCCAAGAGAAACCATTGTTAAATTACGGACTTCAAATTAATTAGGCTCATACAATCTCATGGGTCCTATTTCACTGCTGCCTAGCACTCTGTGGGTTTTAAATTCTAAAATGTGCACTTGCAATCATAATCGTATTTGCAACCTGGACTTCCAAGGTTTATCTAGAGAAGAGGTCCACATAGCACAGCTTTAGTTATTTTCTTTAACTAAATGAGCTGCAGACCGTACTTGACAGGGATTTGAAATCCCCATGGCTTCTCCTCTTCTGACAGGACGGCCTACACAGTTCTGATTGGTCAGCGCCGCCCATGTGACAGCAGCGACCAATTACCATGCTCCTGAACAAACCTCCTGACGAGGTATGTTTTTGAGATTAAGCTATAGGGAATTTCTAAGCCCCAGGACAGTGAGGTGGCTTTACGAGGTCTCCTAGTGGGTTATCAATGCTCTCCAGGTCAGCGGGACTGGAGAGGATGAGAAGGGGGTCCTGTGTAAGTTCACCTTACATATTTTTCTGTAAAGGGGAACTTGCCCTTTTTAGGTAAAAGATGCCTCTCTACTTGTTCTCCCCCCACCCCTAGACACTTACAAGGCTCCTCTCAGCAATCCACTGCTGTTCCAGGTGCCGGACCGCTCCTCCACTTCCTGGTATCACAGGAAACTGTAAGCAGTGTGAGCCATAGGCTCCTGCTGCTGTCAGTCAAACTCCTGTGGGGAGGGTGCAGGGCATTGCTTAACGGTAAAATAGTTAAATAACCAAAGTGCCAAAGGAAACCAGATAATATAAATAAATAGTGGTATTACAAGAAATAGTTAACTGCAGTGATAAAATGTGCGGTGCAAATCAATAATAAAAAAAATTAACAAAAAAAATGCACTATATGCTATAACTATATATAGACCATAAACCAATAATGTGTAATGGCGACTTGAAAAATACACTACTATTGGAAAGTCCCAAGTATAGTGTTCGCCCCAGAAATGTATGCTGAAGAAACAGTCACAAAAAACGTTAAGGGCCAGATTCACAAAAGGGATACGACGGCGTATCTCCTGATACGCCGTCGTATCCCTGTTTCTATCTATGCGACTGATTCATAGAATCAGTTACGCATAGATATCCCTAAGATCCGACAGGTGTAATAGTTTTACACTGTCGGATCTTAGGATGCAGTACCGCGGCCGCCGCTGGGGGGAGTTTGCGTCGTAAACCAGCGTCGGGTATGCATTTTAGGAGTTACGGCGGATCCCCGACGGATTTTCGCGTTCGCTACGTCGCCGCTAGTCTAGTTTCCCGTCGCAAAGTTAGTCGTCGTTTTAGGTGCCCTAACTTTAGTCAGCAAACGTATTGCTGTCTAAAGTATGGCCGTCGTTCCCGCGTCGAAATTTTAAATTTAACGTCGTTTGCGTAACACGTTCGGGAATACGGAAGTACGCTACGCGTGTCGCCGTTCGAAAAAATTACGTCACGGCACGCAAAGCACGGCGGGAGTTAGGAAACGGAGCATGCGCAGTAGGTCCGGCGCGGGAGCGCGCCTAATTTAAATGGCACACGCCCATTTGAATTGGCCTGCCTTGCGCCGGAGGCCACGGCCGTAGTTTTCATCGCAAGTGCTTTGTGAATCAGGCACTTGCGATAAAAACTTGCGGCGGTGTAACATATCTACGATACGTTACGCCGCCACGATTCTACGTGAATCTGGCCCTTAAATCCCAAATAAAGTGCTTGTGCTCCAAACTTGAAAAATTCTGTGTTTCTTAAGTGCTCAGACATTGCTTAAAGGTGCTGTGTGTGTCTATAGATGTACACAGCCCAGCTCAGGAGTGCATTTACATGGGTGCCCACTTAACAATGCACTTTCTGAGGGGACACTTGGAAGAAGAAGGAGCAGAAATCACCGGAGGGACTGAAAAAGAGGAGGTAAGCGACCGTTCTGTGCAATACCACTAAACAGAGCAGGTAAGTATAACATTTTTTTTATTTTAAAGGAACAAAAATATATCCTTTATTATCATTTCAATTAAACCTATGGATGTAATCGGTATGTGTGGCAAGAAGGAACAAAACTCCATCACTGAAACCTACATGCAAAGAAACATTGTCCCGCATATCAAACCCTACTGCTAGTATCCCCTCTTTTGCATGGAATTTTTTCTTGTTTTATTGAACATGAATTGATTAAGAAGCTTGGAAAAAGATGTAAAACATTTTTTTTAAAAGATGACACACCGGGAAAAGCTGCCATTTTGCCTCTTCTGTCTATACAGTATGTACACGCCTATAGCACAAATGAGAATGGGACAACAATCAAGTGAAGTCATAGCAAGTGAAACTGGAGGGGCCTTGTTTATTGATATCTTTGGGTTGCTGCCTTCTGCTTTATTAAAGCAATTGCACCACTTTCCTATGACTTGCGAGGACAAGAAAAATTATTGAAAAGAAAAACTCTTACTTCACAGCAATAAAAATTGATACTAGTAAGAAGGAATGCTGGGTATCGTCTCCAAATTTCTAACAAGAGAAACCACTGAACATTAAACTGCAATTACCACGTCTGTCATGTCCAGCCTTAAATGTATTATCTGTGCTAAAAGAATCAAGTCTCGTGACACCTGAAATTGCCAGCAGTGCTCTCACTGACTGACAGTTATTACAGGCAATTCTAATTCTAGAGAGACAATGCAGAGGTAGAAATATCCTTGAAAGACTACAGCAACCATGCACCAGGGTCATTGTGCCTGAGGGTTTGTTTCACAATCTACAAGTGGTCTTTTTTTCCTCAACAACATACATGACAGTTTGGTGTATATTGAACAGAATGGATTTTCATCTGCTTTTTGATGAAATGGTAGTTTTAGTGATTAACACTAACTAAAGACATAGAGCATAGGAGACCCTGGGGCTGATTTGCTAAATGATTACAATGTCAGCTTCTTTTAATTCCCTGAAACTGGACAGGCTATTTAAAGGGAACAAAATCCATTATAAATTCATTACTCCTTTAGTAACCCTGTGAACCTCAGAAGCATGATGATTCATGAGACAGGAGAAAATATAAAAAGCTGAAAAAGTTATATTCAATAGAAAATGTTATTATACAAGTTGTCCTGATGTATCTCACTACTGAATTAATTTTAAAACAAATTAAATATTTACAAGGTACTATGTGAAAATGTAGAAAAAGTATTGATTTCAGATAATGAGAAAGAACTTTATATTTCAATGATACTGTAGCATATTTTAAATGCATTGACATTTAAATTTTTCACGATGATTAGATTTGCTGCTGGTTATACAAGGTATTTTGCAACTTTAAATGTATTGCTTGTGTAACTCCAGATTAAGCATAGAATAATAAATCCAACTAGCTACATACATTAAAAAAGATACCTGGTTACAAGATTTGGTGATAAATAATCTGTAGGAATGCCTACGTTCCTGTGGCTGCTGGTCTTGTATGAGCATCTTAGATGAAAATCCTGTTTCATTTTTAACCTGCAACTGATCTAAATATATCACACTGATACTGCTATTAGAATGATTTAACTGAGTTCATAAGCCAGTTATGATGTGGAGGTTACAGCAACCAAGAGCAACCAGATGTCGGTTTACTCTGGTCTTTAGAAAGAAGACCCATGACTGGTTTCCATGGGCTTAGGAATTTGTCTTAGGCCTCGTACACACGACCGAGGAACTCGACGGGCGAAACACATAGTTTTCCTTGTCGAGTTTCTTGTTAGGCTGTCGAGGAACTTGACAAGGCAAGTTTCTCCATTCCTGTCGAGGAAAAAGAAGACAAGGGCCCAGATTCAGAAAGGAGATACGACAGCGTATCTCCTGATACGCCGTCGTATCTCTGAGTCCGGCCGTCGTATCTATGCGCCTGATTCATAGAATCAGGTTACGCATAGATATCCCTAAGATCCGACAGGTGTAAGTGACTTACACCGACGGATATTAGGCTGCAATCTCACGCTGGCCGCTAGGTGGCGTTTCCGTTTGTATACGCGAGGAATATGCAAATGAGGAGTTACGCCGATTCAGAAACGAACGACCACCCGGCTTTTTTTTTTTTTACGTTTTTTGCGTTTGGCTTTTTCCGGCGTATAGTTACCCCTGCTATATGAGGGGTATGTGCGGCGTATCCTATGTTAAGTATGGCCGTCGTTCCCGTGCCAAGTTTTGAATTTTTTACGTCATTTGTGTAAGTCGTTCGCGAATATGGCTGGACGTAATTTACGTTCACGACGAAAGCATGACGAGTTGCCAACGTCATTTGGAGCATGCGCACTGGGATTCAGTCGTGGCCAGCGCGTTCGGCGCGGGGACGCGCATCATTTAAATGATACACGCCATTTGAATTTAAATTCCGCCGGGTGGATTTACGCTATGCCGCCACAACTTTACAGGCAAGTGCTTCCTGAATAAAGCACTTGCCTGAAAAACTTGCGTAAATGAGATAGGTTAAGCGGAACTAAAGATCCGCTCACCTATCTGAATCTAGCCCATGCTTTTTTTTTGGCTTGGCGGGATCCTCCACAGTTTCCTCGTCGAAAAATGTACACACAACCGGTTTCCTCGGCAAAAAAAAAATACCAGCAAGTTTCTTGCTGGTTTTTGCTGAGAAACTCGGTCGTGTGTACAAGGCCTGAGACTCACCAGCTAAATCCTACTGACTGTTAGGATATCATGGCTGACAGCATACTTCCATTCAACAGTGAACTCAACTGCATGCACTATGGCAAGCAAACAAAACTAAGTTTATTTATTATAATAAGTAATTTCTTAGAAACATCATAAGATGACTTTCTTTGTATAGTCTGTATTTAAATGAAATGTTGATCCAGTGACTTCAATTGTTTATGGGCTTGCTATACTAAAAAAAATACCAAAGAATTTCGCCTTATCATGTGTGAGGCGAAATCCTGTTTTTTTACATTGAAAAAAAAAAAGAAAAAGCTTACATATTCCCCTACCACCCTTTAGTAAATCAACCCCACTGACCCGAAACAAGTATTGTAATAGTTCCAACTTCACTCTGACTTCCCTAGCCGCACCCATTATATAGGTCAATGGGGTTGAGTTAACTTCATTGCAGTATCAACCTACATATTTTTTACATTAATGATTTTTGTTGGGTTTACAGAAAAAAATACAGCAAGAGGAATTCCATACGCACTATTAATGGACTGGATACATCACCAAATAACAAGATGAAAACATGTCTAGCATATCCATTGAACACATTAGCTGAAGTACAAGGTGGTGCTTACTGATGCAAAGGACTGATGTTGGGCTATAAATATGCCAAGATTCACATAAAAAAAAGAAAAAAACTGATTAAAATAATTTTTGCATGAAAGTTGAGTAAATGCTTTCTAATTAAGCTTTATCCTTTGATAAATATGAAGACAGATTTTTTTTCAGTGTTAAAAAATATTGTAATACATTTTTCAGCTAAAGAGCACAGGGTGTACATATACTGTATATCAGTATTATTATAAATACCTATGTGGAGTATAATTTCCTACAATGAGAATGGATTTTACAACAGCAGTATCGTAAAATGGAAGATGTACCATTACTGTTGTTGCAAAACCAATGCAATATACAATTGATGGAAATAAGTTTCAACTTTATTCTTTACTTTGTAAACACTGCATTATCATTCAACTTCTGTAAGAGTTTAAAACTTAATAACATACTTTTCATACTCTTTCTAGATGCCAATAAATAGGTGTAGATGAAAAGTAGTCATCGATTTTAAAACCAATGAGCCGGATTCAGATACATTGCAGTATCTGTCGGCGCGGCGTAACGTATCACATATACGGTACGCCCGCGTAACTTAGGGCACAAGTTCCATATGCAGAAAGAACTTGCGCCCTTAGTTACGGCGGCGTAACGTATGTGTGGCAGCATAAGCCCGCCTAATTTAAATGGGGATGATGTGGGCGTGTTTTATGTAAATTCACTGTGACCCCACGTTTTCGACGTATTTTATGAACGGCGCATGCGCCGTTCATGAAAAAATCCCAGTGCGCATGCTCGAAAATACGCCGCAAGTCGTCATTGCTTTAGGCGGGAACGACGTCCATACTTAACATTAGCTACGCCTCATATAGCAGGGGTCACTCTACGCCGGAAAAAGCCTAACGTAAACAACGTAAAAAAATGCGCCGGCCAGACGTACGTTTCTGAATCGGCGTATCTACCTAATTAGCATATTCATCGGGTAACTATACGGAAGCGCCACCTAGCGGCCAGCGTAAATATGCAGCCTAAGATACGACGATGTAAGACACTTACGCCGGTCGGATCTTAGGGAAATCTATGCGTAACTGATTCTCTGAATCAGTCGCATTGTTACGACCACGAACACTCAGAGATACGACGGCGTATCCGGAGATACGCCATCGTATCTCCTTTCTGAATCCGGGCCATTAACTTTAGTTTTAAGTTGTACCAACACATTGAAGCCTGTAAAGTGTGTATCTAACATCCAATAAACCTTTAACATTTTCGAGAAGGGGAATGAAATGTAATTTATAAGATCCAAAGGCTTATTAAAAATATATATATGTCTACATTTATGAGGGGTATTTATATACAAATCTCCTGCTTTGGATACATTTAAGGCCTTATGTCCACTAACGTTTTAAAAAACGGGCTGTAAAGCCAGTACTGACGCCAGGAAAAAAGTGGCATTAAAAACACGATTTTATCCACGTTTTGCATTCAATTCAATGCATGTTTAGCCTCGCTGGCTTTCAGCCGCGTTTCTCTGTCTCTATTCAAAATCAATGGTTTCCTATGGGAGTCCATTGATTAGAATAGAAGTCGCACCAGAAGTCGGATCATGAGGATCCGACTTGCGTTGTGACTTGTGTGCTGAGAATCTTGAGGGGGGAATCCAGCAAAAAAAAAAAAACTATTTGCGTGAGGTTCTCCCCCAAGACGATAGCAGAAAAAAAACTTAAATTTTACTTGACTCTAACATTTTATTCTCATCACATGCTTTGAGCTAATCATAAATAAACCATTTCTACTAACAGTAACACAGGTATATCATTTTTTTTTTTTTAATTTTATTAATTTTTTCACTCCCTGTTTATGGCCCGCAGTGGTTTAAAAATGTAAAGCAAATCATTTAAAAACTCTGTACTTCGGTAAATGTTTTGAAGCTTCTTTGTAGTTGTAAACTCGATTCCTACTATACTAATATATATGGAAGCACTTTAATATTTTTCATGGTATTAAGTAGGCGTGGCCCTCAGTAGATATAATCTGGCCCCTTTGAAGAATTCCATTCATTTTGACCCACTGTTACATTTGACATACCTACTATACGTCAAACCTAGCTTAACTGTAAACCCCTAACCCAATACCTATGAATAAATGAATCCTTGCAGAACCTCGCTTAGCTAGTCTAGTGACTGAGCTACTGGTCTTACGATCTTGAGATTTAACAGCACAGAAACCTTGATACAGAAAACTACCGATTGAAGAGAGGGTGTTCATCTTAAAAGTTAAGTAAGTATGAGTATAAGTATACGTATGTTGTCAAGCTTTGGCTATAACTTAAGCAGAAATTACTGCAATGATCTATTAAAGCAGATCACTCCTCATTAGCGTTTGTAAATTCTGAACACATTTTTGCATGAATATCCTGATGGAAAAGCCATGACAAGCAAATTATTTTCTTGTCCTCTAGCATCTTTCAAAACACAGTATGATACATTTTCTCTGATAATATGCTAGACCAATATATCCCAAAGATGGCTTGCAGCATCAGGTATGTGTGTATTGAATGGTGCACATTCCAAGAGCATAAAAAGTGCTAATATACAAGTAAATACAGGAATATTTGTTGTTCAAGCTTGGTTTAGGATGAATATGTATGCTGCAGAAGAATAAAAACATATGCTCCCTCTAACATAGTGTATTGCTTAAAGTATGCTGTCTGATTTAAGAGATTACATGCAATAGTAGCAGTATACAGATTCATCTGTCAGGCAAGGTGACCCCATATATTGAATTTGACTGTCATATATACTTTCACATCCTGTAAATTATTTGTTCTGAAATCAATAAAGGTTGGAATTTTATAGAGGATTCAAAAATGATAATTTTATCCTGTATAAAGCTAAGAGGTATTTTCTGTTTATACCATCCATACAAACCCCTATGGTGTTGTTACAGTCACCTGCAGTCCTGACAGCCTCAATGTATGCAGCTGACAACAATTCCAAATCAAATGGAACAGGGAGAACACCTAGCTTTTGCAGACACAGCACACCGATGACATGAAGAAGGGCAAGTGATATGTGTCACAATACTTCTCCTTGAATTCAGTACTTAAGCACACAGCCACTGGTCAAAAAAGTAAGGTAATGGAGGAGAGAGTTAGGAAACAGAATGTAGGGAGCGAAGAAACTCTTGGATATTCTGAGCTGTTTTTGTCTGAGGTGAATTTCTCACACTACCTCATAGAACAAATGGTCCTGTGATGTTTCTAATGAGTAATGGAAAAGTGTAAAGACTAATGGGTAGATCCTCGTACAACAGCGCATTGTTGCGCCGGGCGTAGCGTATCTAAGATACACTACGCTGCTGTAACTTACTTTGTTTTGTTTTGAATCCTCAACGAATTCACGCCGTAAGTTACGGCAGCGTAGTGTATCTCTTGCGGCGTAAGGGCGCGGAATTCAAATGGATGTAATGGGGGCGTGTTTTATGTTAATACGTCGTGACCCGATGTAAACAAAGTTTTTTTTTAACTGCGCATGCGCCGTCCCTGGGGGTATCCCAGTGCGCATGCTCGAAATTTAACCGGAACAAGCCAATGCTTACGACGGTGACGTCATTCTACGCAAACTCCTATTCGCGAACGACTTACGCAAACGACGTAAAAAATTAAAAATTGGACGCGGGAACGACGGCCATACTTAACATTGAGTACACCTCATAACAACAGCTTTAACTATACGCCGGAAAAAGCCGAACGCAAACGAAGGAAAAAAAGCGCCGACGTACATTTGTGGATCGCCGTAACTAGCTAATTTGCATACTCGAAAAATTGCAGAACCCAAATGCCGTTGTATCTTGTTTTGTGGATACAAAACAAAGATACGACGCGGGAAATTTAAAATTTTAAATCAGTAGATACGCCGGCGTAATCCTTTTGTGGATCTGCCCCTTAAGCAGCATTCATTTTTCTCTAGCTCCATACAATGCTCAAAATGTCATACTCTCATTCAATACTGGTATCCATGATTGAGTGTAAGCGTGTTTGTTCAGTCTGATTTTACTTGTCCCCAAACCAGAGGGATATACAGTAATAATGGTCATTCTCTTACCTCTACATAGAGAATGGGAAAAATGCCAATCTTGTCTCCCAACATTCCTTCTGCCCAGTTATCATCAACACGTCTAATCACAGTCAGAATTTCATCCTAGAAAAGATCAGAAAAAGTACAATTGTATGGATCACTCAAAGAGAATCTATCATCTTTTTTCTTTTATTATTATTTTTTTAGATATACATTTAGGGCCGGTTCACACCGTGAATTGCACAGGAACGTGCTGTGCGATTCACATGTTATCAGGGTTCAGTAGACATGTGCAATTCATTTAGTTACAAATCAAAATTCGGCCGAGATTTACATTATTCAGAGATTTGGATGTGTCCAAATCTCTGAATCACAATAATAACGACTTTCAATGAATCCAAAATAAATTATAAACGACACAATAAATGTGTCCATTTGTTTCATTCGGTTAACTTGATGCAATAGTTTGGGGCTTTGGTTAATGTTTGAAAAATCCAAAATAACGCGACGACATAAGAAATGACCTAAATTGATTGAGATCCATTCGCTTACATTTTGCATTAATATTTTCCATTATTATATGAAAAAAAAAAAAAAGCACTACGTGTGAAATGGAAACCTATTGCAATAAATACAGTAAGTATGAAAATACAAAATTGTCTGGGACTTTTCATGTAACCCCTTGACAAAATAGTTATAAAATAATTTTAAACATTTATTTACCGTATTTGCCGGTGTATAAGGCGACCAGGCGTAAAAGACGACCCCCTAATTTTACAGTTTAAGATTTTTTGCCTGTACTCACCGTATAAGACGACCCCCCTTCATAGGGTTACGATGCTTCATATTTATTCCTTCTGGAGCCATATTCTTCTTCATTCTTGCTGGGGCTGGAGCCAATCACGGCGAGCGATGTATTCTATTAATGAATACAAAGCCTGCTTGGATTGGCAGAAGCTGTAACATCATCAGCCCACGCCTCTCTGACTCTTAAAGCCAATTCGAGCAGGCTACTGTATGTAGCCTGCTCATAATGGCAGAGGTTGTTACTCCAATCCGAGCAGGCTCTGTATTCATTTAAATACATCACTCACGGGGATTGGCTAAGCAGTATATACTGTATGTAGACGAAGCTACAAACAGTATTACCAGACATCCAGCAGGCATCCGAGCAGCTGACCCGGCATATAAGACGACCCCTGCTTTTTGACCAGTTTTTTTAAGTGTAAAAGGTAGTCTTATACGCCAGCAAATACACTATTTAAAACATTATACAATTTTTTAAAAGAGGTTTGTTTTTTGAAAAACAAATTGGCAAACTGGTTGCAAACTGGTTGTCCAGTTGTCCTGGACTTGAGAGCTGTTTTTCCATTGCGAAATATCCCAAAAAAAGATGAATAAAATGTTGTAATATAATTCATTTTTGCATAAGATGGGAACGTATGAGAAAAATCACCTGTGTAATATTCCCTTATGGTTGATGATAGGTAGCCTGGGGGGCACGTAACTACTAGGCAATATTACATATATTCCCATTTTATGCAAACATGAATTCTAATTTAAAATGTCATTCACCTTTTTTCATGATTTTTTGCAATATGCTGAGTTTTAAGAAATTGTAAATGACGGGTGTTTTCTACAATATCACACTGTGATCTGCTGTTAAATATCAAATTCTTACTTACCTGAACCCGATCTTTCAAGTGACGGGGATGAGCACAACAGCTCCAGCCGGTGTCTGGGTTCTGATTGGATAGATTAAAAGCAGTGCAGCCATTTTCTTCTGCTGCTGTCAATCAAATCCAATGACTCAGCAGGAGGGGGGCGGGACAGAGTCCTGCTGTCTGTGTCAAAAGACACAGCAGCTGGACACGGGAGCGCAACCGCATGAGTGCCCCGGGGGACAGCGGCTCTCCAACCGGGCACTAGAAAAGAGGAGGAGCCAGGAGCACTGCCGAGGGACCCAAGGAAAGGAGGATTGGGACCACTCTGTGCAAAACCATCTGCACTGAGGAGGCAGGTATGACATGTTTGCTTTGTCTTTTTTTTTTTTAAACCAAACATTTACATATCCTTTAAAACTAAGAAGGTACATGGAAAGTGATAGACAATGTTGTATTTTTATATTTGCTTTTCAAGGGATTGTACCTTCTTAGGAGAATTAAGTTGTTCACTTTCTATCCCCACACACAAAATCTTAATAAATACAGTAAGGTATAAAAGTGAAATAAGATGATTCCTATTTATTGTGTTTGGGTCAGATGGAGGTGGATCCATCAGAATCTCAGAATCATGAAATAGCAAATAAATCCAAAATTAATTTTGTTCCTTTCTAAACTTTTGGATGCACGTGACTCCAGTTAATATCGTTCAATCATTAGACTAGCAGTAAGACTCAGAGCAATCTCCCATAATAATGACGACAATTGTAAAGCGAATATAGCCAATCTTACAAAATAACTTTCGAAAATACAAATCAGTTCACAACAACGAATATGTGAAATGAATTCGAACCTACAAAACAAATTTCAAAGGTGAATCATTCTAAGATAATGAATATGACTAAGCAAATTGATTTACTTAATAAATTAAATACTAATAAAACAAAACAAATGTTTCCATCGTGCACCCCTCTGGATTTCAGCCCATTCATTTGAATGGGTTGAAATTGTGTCAGTACAGCAACCAGATTATATGGTACTACTGTACCATGCAATTTAGCACAGGTAAAGGCACTGCATTTGCGACCTGCGTGCGGTTTGTCATTAACACTGACAGTTGCTGCATTTCGCAATTACAGTGTGTTTTGAAGGTACTGAGAGAAAGTCATACGGAACATGGATTTCCTGCACCACGTTCTGGTGTGAGCTGTCCCTTAAAGGAGATCTGAGTGATATAAATGATGTTATTAAAGTGGAGGTTCACCCGGAAATGTTAATTTTTAACCTTAGATTCATGCTCATTTTGTCTAGGGGAATCGGCTTTTTTTTTAAAATCGAAGCTGTACTTACCGTTTTAGAGTTTGCAGATCACAAATGCAGTGCATTTTGAATGCGGTGCTGGACACGTGCATCGCCTTCTGGTGTGAACTGTGCTTAAAGCGGGAGTTCACCCTAAAAAAAAATGTAACCTTAGATTGATGCTCATTTTGTCTAGGGGAATCGGCTAGTTTTTTTAAAATCGAAGCTGTACTTACCGTTTTAGAGAGCGATCTTCTCCGCCGCTTCCGGGTATGGGCTGCGGGACTGGGCATTCCTATTTTGATTGACAGTCTTCCGACAGGCTTCCGACGGTCGCATCCATCGCGTCACGATTTTCCGAAAGTAGCCGAACGTCGGTGCGCAGGCGCCGTATAGAGCCGTACCGACGTTCGGCTTCTTTCGGGTACTCGTGACACGATGGATGCGACCGTCGGAAGCCTGTCGGAAGACTGTCAATCAAAATAGGAACGTCCAGTCCCGAAGACCATACCCGGAAGCGGCGGAGAAGATCGCTCTCTAAAACGGTAAGTACAGCTTCGATTTTAAAAAAACTAGCCGATTCCCCTAGACAAAATGAGCATCAATCTAAGGTTACATTTTTTTTTAGGGTGAACTCCCGCTTTAAGCACAGTTCACACCAGAAGGCGATGCACGTGTCCAGCACCGCATTCAAAATGCACTGCATTTGTGATCTGCAAACTTAACTTTGCCTGCACCTGATCAGATGGTCTGGTTGCTGTCCATTTTTTTTAAAATAGTGCATGCACTACTTTTGGTGTGGTCTGGCTCAATTTCAGCTCATTCAAATGAATGGGCTAAATTGCACTGCACCTGAATCATGTGTAATCATGTGTATTTATGTTTTAAAAGCCTTAATTTTGGGTATCAATTGTAATTATACATCTACATGGGGTCAGGCATGTACATATACATACATAAATCAATCCCAAACTCTCTGAAGTTGATTCACCAATAACAAACAGGCTGTTCACCGTGCAAGGGAATTTTCCCCTAGCTTAGTGAATGTGGTGAAAATTGCTAAATAATTTGTTTCTTGCAAAGTAAACAGCCTATTTGCCTTTAGTAAATCAAGCCCTTTCAATTTATTATTGAACCAAATTCCATTCTATGATAGGTTGATTGCTTGAACTGTGGACCAAACAGGAATTGCAGGGAGTCCGAAGTGATTTATACATACTATTGGCTATAAATCTGTGTGGCTGCTGAAAATTGTTTTAACCCCAGTAACCAGTATTGTTATTCTGTATTCATTCGCTTGCATTCTTGTAGGACGGAAGGAAGGACACTAAAGCCATCTAGATGAATGAACCTTGAATAAATCCAAATAAATAGCATTGTGAATACATTAGCGAACACGCTTTGTAGTAAAGTAGCACCTTTAAAAATATATTTACAGAGAAAAATGGTGACATGTTCAATACTTACATTGAACATGTCACCATTTTTCTCTGTAAATATATTTTTAAAGGTGCTATTGACATGAAATTTTCACCGCATGTCAGTAAGAACCAATGTAATCCAAACAAAGAAACCAAAACAAATACATTCAGAAATTAAGCTATGTGTGATAAAATGGAATGACACAGGGAAAAAGTATTGAATACATGAAGAAAGGGAGGTGCAAAAGGGCATGGAAGGCGAAGACACCAGTTGAAATCGATCAGATATTAGAAAGCAATCCCACCCCTTGTGAGCACAAATTAATATCAGCAGGGCTAGTTTCACCTGATGGCCTATAAAGAGGTGTCTCATTACCAAGGTGTCACACAAGAAACATCTCAAGATGGGTAAAAGCAAAGAGCTATCCCAAGACCTTCACAACCTTATTATTTAAAAACATACTGATGGCATTGGTTACAGAAGGATTTCTAAACTTCTGAACGTTCCAGTGAGCACTGTTGGGAAGTGGAAAGAACATATTTTTACCATAAACCGTCTACGGCCAGGTGCTCCTCACAAGATTTCTGACCGAGGAGTAAAAATAAATATCAGAAAAGCTGTCCAAGAGTCAAGCACTACTTGTGGAGAGCTTCAGAAAAACCTGGAATTACCAAGTACTGCACTCAATCATCTTGACACCCTCACCACGCAATACTCCATTGCTGAAGAAAAAGCTTGTGGAAGCTTGTTTAAAGCTTGCTGCACAACATTTAGGGCCAGTTCACACCAGACACAGTTCCGTACAGTTTTGTGTGCATTTTTTTCTGCACTAAAAATGCATGCACAGTGTTTTCCATGTATTCCAATGGCTCTAGTTGTCTCTAGTTCACACCATGCAGTCAGTTTCCAGTGCAGAAACTGACCGGAAAATGACTGCATGGTGTGAACTAGAGCCAACTAGAGCCATTGGAATACATGGAAAAAACTGTGCATGCATTTTGTTCAGAAAAAAGCACACGGAACTAAACTGCGTCTGGTGTGAACTGGCCCTTGGACAAGCCTGTGAAATACTGCAAGAATATAGTCAGAGACCAAAATTTAACTCTTTGGATGCCATAATACACATCATGTTTGGAGGTCAAATGGCACTGCACATCACCCCAAAAACACCCGATAACAGTGAAGTTTGGAGGTGAGAACATCATAGTGTGGGTGGGGCTGTTTTTCAGCATACGATACTGGCAAACTTCATATCATTAAAGGAAGGATGAATGGAAAAATGTACCAAGATATTCTTGATAAAAATCTGCTGCCATCTACCAGGATGATGAAGATGAAACGAGGGTGGACATTTCAGCAGGACAATGATCCCAAACACAAGGCCAAGGAAACTCCCAATTGGTTTCAAAGAAAGAAAATAAAGTTGTTAGAATGGCCCAGCCAATCACCTGACTTGAATCCAATAGAAAATCTATGGAAAGAACTAAAGATCAGAGTTCCTAGAAGAGGCCCACGGATCCTTCGAGATTTGAAAACTGTGTGGAAGAATGGACAACATCACACCTGAGGAATGCATGTGACTAGTTTCTCCATACAGGAGGCTTGAAGCTGTCATTACCAACAAAGGAATTACTGTAGTTTGTTCAAAGTATTAAGGGCCGTATCCCTGTTTCTATCTATGCGACTGATTCATAGAATCAGTTACGCATAGATATCCCTAAGATTCGACAGGTGTTATCGTTTTTCACTGTCGGATCTTAGGATGCAATACCGCGGCCGCCGCTGGGGGGAGTTCGCGGCGTAAACCAGCGTCGGGTATGCAAATTAGGAGCTACGGCGGATCCCCGAGGGATTTTTGCGTTCGCTACGTCGCCGCTAGTCTAGTTTCCCGTCGCAAAGTTAGTCGTCGTTTTAGGTGCCCTAACTTCAGTCAGCAAACGTATTGCTGTCTAAAGTATGGCCGTCATTCCCGCGTTGAAATTTTTAATTTAACGTAGTTTGCGTAACACGTCCGGGAATACGGAAGTACGCTACGCGCGTCGCCGTTTGAAAAAATGACGTCACGGCACGCAAAGCACGGCGGGAGTTAGGAAACTGAGCATGCACAGTACGTCCGGCGCGGGAGCGCACCTAATTTAAATGGGACGCGCCCATTTGAATTGGCCCGCCTTGCACCGGAGGCCGCCGGCGTAGTTTTCATCGCAAGTGCTTGGTGAATCAGGCACTTGCGATGAAAAATTGCGGCGGTGTAACGTATCTATGATACGTTACGCCGCCGCTGCCCTACGTGAATCTGGCCCTAAATACATTTCAGTTAGCGTGTTCAATACTTTTTCCATGTGTCATTCCACTTTATTACACATAACTTAATTTCTGAACGTATTTGTTTTGCTTCCTTGTATGTATTGTTACTGACATGTGGTAAAGATGTCAATAGCACCTTTAAAAATATATTTACCTAGAAAAATGGTGACGTATTCAATACTCAATTTACCCGCTGTACAGGTATATACTTTACTACTTTGCTGTTTAGACCCCTAAAGCCAATGCAAATAAAACAAAACAAATATATGTTTTTTTTTTTTTCTTTATTTTGTTTTAAATATTAGGCGAATACATAAAATATCCTACATCTCTGCACTGATAGGAAAGACATATGGTTTATAGTTACAATAAAAACTTTTCATTGTACAGTATAGCATATATTAATCAGAATAAAATAGTCTGCCAAGGTTTTGGCTCAGATTTAACAGCGATGGGCTTACTAAAATTCTCCGACACATTTTAAAACTATACAGCTTTTTTCCTTTTCCATCAATATTCGCCTAGTTAATGTACTTTGTATAAAGCAGTCCCTTGGCAAAGGTTGAGAAAATAAACATTTACATGCCATATTTCATAATGATTGAATTAACATGACAGGGGTGTAACCAAGAACCCAGCAGCATCATTCAGCAGCTGTTAGTCTGGCAATCCCTCATGCTCTCCCTTGTCGGTATGTTTACAGAATAAAATCTGCCACTAATAGCTTCTATTTGAGGATATACATTGTACGCCCAGAGGGCAGAATGAAATGATCCTCTAAAAATGACATTGCTTTTCAAAAAAGCACCCTTTACTCTCACTGCTGTGCCGCTTTAGATAGTAAAATAAAAGGAAAACAAAAAAAGAAATATGATTAATCTCCCCAACTATAAGGCTATCTAAAGCCTAAATGACAAAAATGTGTCTGCGGGAATAGCTATAACTAAAGTAAGTTTGCCAAACGTGCTCCACCAGCACACATGCCGGCGCTCAGCGGTGCACAATAGAGTTGAGCTGCAGTGCGTGAGGTCACAGGAGAAGGTCTCTTTTCATCTCACTGTACGGAGTGATGAGAGTGACATGACAAGCTCCATATTAACCCACTTTGCTTGTAGTTTAGGAAATAACATTCAATAGCCACCCACTGCTCGGTAATCAAAGGCAGAGGACTGCCTGGCAGACTGAGGACGGACGCCTTTTATACACTGCAGCTCTGAGCCTGCTTCCAAGATTTTTCAATATCTTTTCTGTTTTTCACTTGGAGCTCTTTCCTCAGTGGGATTTCTGGTCTCTCTGCAAGTGACCTACTTTAAAAGTAATGTACTCCACTAGATTTCTTGCATTATTTTTCCTTCTTGGTGCACGATAAATCTATCATGTCAGAAATGATATACAGATGTCATAGCGAGATTCTACCACTGCTGATCAAATAATACTAGTCAGATGTCTGAAAGGACCAGAACGACAGAAGTCCAAATCTTGCGAAATATAATTCATGGTGATAAACACGATAAACCCACATACACTATAATGGAATCCCAGTCTTATGCCGCGTACACACGATCGGTCAAACCGATGAGAACGGTCTGATGGACCGTTTTCATCAGACCAAACCGATCGTGTGTAGGCCCCATCGGTTATTTATCCATAGGTTAAAAAAAAGCAATCTTGTTTTAAATTTAACCGATGGATACCTAACCGATAGAAAAAAAAACGATTGTTTGTAGGCACGTCCATCGGTTAAAAATCCACGCATGCTCAGAATCAAGTTGACGCATGCTTGGAAGCATTGAACTTTGTTTTTTTCAGCACGTTGTGTTTTACGTCACCGCGTTCTGACACGATCGTTTTTTTAACCAATGGTGTGTAGGCACGACTGACCATCAGTCAGCTTCATCAGACCGTTCTCATCGGATGGACCGATCGTGTGTACGCGGCATTAGTCCGTAGGGTTCAATATTAAGTTGGCCCACCCTATACCAGCTTCAACTGGGAAAGCTGTACACAAGGTTTATGAGTGTGTATGGGGGTTATTTACGAAAGGCAAATCCACTTTGCACTACAAGTGCAAACTAAAAGTGCAAAGTGCACTTGGAAGTTCAGTCACTGTAGATCTGAAAATAAAATAAAAGAAGAAAATAAAAAACAGCATTTTAGCTTATACATGATTGGATGATAAAATAAGCAGAGCTTCCCCTCATTTCAGATCTAGCCCTCAGATTTACAGCGACTGCACTTCCAGTGCAATTTTAAGTGTACTTTGCTCTTGTAGTGCACTGTGTAGTGCACTGTAAAGGCAGGCGTCCCAATACTTTTGACAATATAGTGTGCTGTGAAAAAGTATTTGCCCCCCTGATTTAAATTCTGTGTTGCATATTTCTCATACTTAAATAATTCAGATCATAGCCACACTTTATTACAGACACACCGTTTCGTCATTGTCTGCAATAATATATTGGCTTGGTACCTGCCAATAGGGGTTAAGTCTGCTTCACCCTGCAAGATTTCTTACTTTTCCCCTATTGATCACTCTTAATGGTTCACATATGTCTGGTATATCTGACCTTCTTTCTGGTCTGGCGGTCCCCCCTATTAGCCAGGTTGAATTGCAGGTGGTGGCTGTTGTGGAGTATTTAGACCACAGTCTCCTGCTCTCTTATGACACTGTAAAGGAATCTTTACCAGTTACTTCATTAACTGGTTAATACCCAGACTATTATGCAGGTTAAGGACCTTGCCCCTTTTTGCGATTTGGCACTGTGACGCTTTAACTGACAATTGCGCAGTCGTGCAACGTGGCTCCCAAACAAAATTGGCGTCCTTTTTTTCCCACAAATAGAGATTTCTTTTGGTGGTATTTGATCACCTCTGTGGTTTTTATTTGTTGCGCTATTAAACAAAAATACAGTGACAATTTAGAAAAAAATGCAATATTTTTTACTTTTTGCTATGATAAATATCCCCAAAAAATATATAAAAAAAAATGTTTCTCCTCAGTTTAGGTCAATACGTATTATTCTACCTATTTTTGGTACAAAAGATCGCATATAAGTGTTTATCGATTGGTTTGCACAAAATTTATAGCGTTTACAAAATAGGGGATAGTTGTATGGCATTTTTATTAATAATTTTTTTTTACTACTAATGGCGGCGATCAGCGAACTTTTTAGTGACTGCAACATTATGGCAGACACATCGGACACTTTTGACCCATTTTTGGGACCATTGTCATTTTCACAGCGAAAAGTGCTATAAAAATGCATTGATTACTGTGAAAATGACAATGGCAGTGAAGGGGTTAACCACTAGGGGGCGCTGTAGGGGTTAAGTGTGACCTAATGTGTGTTTCTTACTGTAGGGGGGCGGGGCTGGACGTGTGACGTCAGTGATCATCGTTCCCTATATCAGGGAACAGACGATCACTGACACTGCCACAGAGAAGAACGGGGAAGGTTTGTTTACACTCACCTCTCACCGTTCTTCAGCTCCGATCGGGTCCGCGGGTCCCGCATGCGCAGTCACGGAAATTGGGACCAGGTCGCGAGCGTGCCGCCGCCGGCGTGCTCACGACTCACGGCTGGGATCTTAAAGGGGGCGTATATATACGTCCATGTGCCCAGCCGTGCCATTCTGTTGACGTATATAGTCGTGCGGCGGTACTTAATTGGTTAATGTACGTAGACCTTTTTGATGTGTTATAACTTTTGCCTATTAATATTTGAGGTTGGTTGACATTTGTGATGCCATAATGTTATGTACAATCTGCTTACCTTAAATAAATATTTAATAAATAAAAAAAAAAAATTAAGATCATAAAACAAATTTTAATATTACACAAAGATAACACAAGTAAATCCAAGATGCAGTTTTTAAATTATTATTTCATTTATTATGGGTAAAAGGCTGATCAAACCTGCCTGGCCCGATGTAACTACTTACAGCTTGGAACCTGGAAATCACTAAAGTAAACAGAGATCATCCAATGATCTCCACTTTCTTCTGGGTCCTACATTGAGTGGCTGTCCTGCTGCATTGTGAACATAGGAGGTCAGGACTCTGCATGGGTGCAATTCAGAGATTGCTTTGCAATTTCTGAATGAATGCACAGCATTCTCTGATTGGACAGGGTGGAGAGCACAACATCACCACCCCACCACTTCCCATAGTCCAATCAGAGAACATTTTTCATGCATTCAGAAAATGCAAAACATTCTCTGAATGGCACCCATGCCAAGTGGCCATTGATCAAGTATGGTAAATGCATAGTTGCAAGCTGGACCAATGTAACAATGTATAAAATATCAATACCTGAAATTCTTCTTTAAAGGCCCCTTTACACATGTGTTTCCATTGAGGTGCACTATTGTACACGTTATTTCGAGAGCTAATGTGCGTTCAACACAACTGTTTCATTAAAAATTGTCTGACATTACACAGTAATAGTTGAAAAAACATCCCTGCAGCATTTGTGTTGTGGTGTATTGCAGCAGGGGTGCATTGCAGGCTATTTGGCTTGTGCAATGTGGTGCCATTCTAAATGAATGCACTAAACAGTGTATGGTGTTAAGATATGACATCACATTACATCAATGTGTTTGTGTGAAGCCAACCCAGCTGTCCAGAATAAAGGCTCATATACACGGTCAGACATCCAACCAAATTTCCCTTGGATTTTTGTCCTAATTGATTTGTACGGCCACACCCATAGCATACACACAGTCAGACTTTTCTGCAAACTTTTTCTAAAACTTTCCTAACATCAAGTGTTTTTTTTTGCTCTTTACCGCCACCCTTTGGTTAACTTCTGCTATTGTTGGTTGATTTTAACATTGGTTCTGAGCATGCGTATTTGCACTTTGTCCAAAAGTTGGTTGGCTTGCTGTACACACGGTCAGACTAGGCACCATCAGACTTTTGTTGACAAAAAGTTGGTCCGTTTGCAGTCCCAACTTTTTGTTGGATGAAACCCGAAAAAGTTGGTCCGATGGAGCGTACACACGGTCAGACAAATTAGAAAAGTTGCAGATTTTGAAGTTGGTTGGCAAAAAGTGTGACTGTGTGTATGGGGCTTTAGACTTCTTTTATAACTGGGAGAGTATTCACATTTTTAGATGTGTAGTTGAAAGAGATGAGTGCTATGCGAACCATTTTATCAATGTGCAGTAAAGACGTAAAAAACTTCTGTGCTTACGTGGTAATTATATATGTTCTTGCGGAAAGGCATGACTGCCCATTACATAATCAGACTCTGCTTCCCATTTTGTTGTACTACATAATAGTTGTGCTTTACAGTTCATCTCTCTCAATTCATGTGTCAATCAAGACTGACTCAATGGGAAAAATGCACTTTCTACGCTGTTATATCAAGAGTCTCTAATCAAGAAGTCTGAGCGACTACAGTGAATTACACATTTCCCTGATTTCCAACAATGGAGAAATGTAAGAGCAAAAAGGGAAAAATGTGAAAGTCACAGAAAAAAACTAAACATTAAAAATAATTGGCTTTCTAAAAGGTTCACTGCTAGACAAACTGATACAATGGCAAAAATCTAGAAGGTTTGGCAGCCATAGATAGTGTCTTACTATCCACCTGATTTTTGGCCTGGCTCATTGACCCTATGATTATTGACGCCTTTTAGCCACTTGGGTTCCACCGCTCTCCTGTCCCACATACAACAACCCCCCCCCCCTTTCCCCTTATCTCTCACTTTACTTTCTTCCTATGTTGGTAGTGAAGAAGGCCTGGAATTGATGCGCTAACCCACTCCTCTCTTCCCTCTACCCTCATCTTCCTTTTTCTTTTTGGAGCCACGTCATATGTTGACTCTCTATTCTTTGCATTGTTTTACAGCATTACTGTAGTTCAAGTATTTCCCATTGATAGCATATTTTTTACAAAGTCAAATTCCTCATGCTCTGAAATATTACTAACCACACTTTGTATGTATATATAAAGTGGAAATATAGGCTATGGGGGTACCCATACAAGAAAATCATCGCTATTGGTTCTCTTTTCAATTAATACATTTTTCTTCATTTGATTTATCTTTATCTGAGGAGATTATAAACTGTGACAATGACTCTGCTGTTCCTATGGAAAATATAACCATTATTATTAATCCATGTCTCTCCATGTTCTTACTAAAGGTCTTTGTTACAAGTCAATAATATATGGTTCTGAAGAAGCAGGAATGTGAAACGCGTCAACCACTTGACATTGATAGTAACAGAGATTGTTGAACTTTACTATGAAACATTTATTGATTTTATTTTATTTTATTTTATTGTACAAATTCCTCTCTGGTACCGCGATAGTCCATCATGTCTATTCATTTTTTCTAAACATACTTTGTATGTGTTTATTTTTTGGAAATAAAAATTACTGTGGAAAAATGAATAAAAAATGATTGAACATAAAAAAATAATAATGTTCTTTTTGAAAACACACCACACGCCCCACCCCAAAAAAAAAAGTCTATCTCGCAACATAATACATTTGATACACCATATAGTACCTGCCAAAAAAGAGGAGTTAATCCTTTAGCAGCAAATAATGATCTGTGTTCTGTTTACAATTATTTGCATATTACTGTATGTATCACACAGAGGATCACTGTCATTTCTGACCATGCATGAGAAAACATAACCTCCAGATTCACACTGGGCTGCGGGAGTGAAGCCGTGCGAGTTCAACTGAACTCGCACAATTTCATTCCCGCTTGCAGTCCCGATTTCGGCCGCGATTTTAGAGAAACCTGTGCAGGTTTCTGCACAAATGTCAATGTAAATCGCGGGCGTAAATCGCAAAAAGTAGTACAGAAACTACTTTTTGAAATCGGTGCAGCGCCGCAGATGCAGTGTCGGACCGATTAGGACGATTAGCAATTTGCAGGAAATACCGCCATTTTGACATGCGATTTGACATGCCAAATCGCATGTCAAAACGCACCAGTGTGAACCAGGCCAACAGGTTTCACAGAGACTACATGGTGAGACCTGAAGTTAAAAAAAAAATGAAGTGAAGAGTGGGAATGTATCAAAAACAGAACCAAGCATGCCATGAACGGTATTGTGTCTCAATGTTATCCCAAATGTATTAAAAGCTTGCAAGTTCTGCAAAATCAGATATGTGATGGGAAAAAATATATTGGACGCATTAAAAAAAAAAAAAAAGAATCTATCAGGGTGTAATTTTGAAAACTGTTTTTCGATGATAACATTTTTTTGAAGCTTTATTCCCATCTTTGCTTTACTATGTTTATTTATTTATATTATGTCATGTTACCATTAAATATGGAGATTTTTTTTTTTTTTTTATTGGTTGAACTAGATGGACTTTGGTCTTTTTTAAACCTGACTAATTATGTAGAACTGCAGTTTGTAGACTAGAGTAAAAATGACATCAATCCATTGGTAAATAAGTTACAAGTACCCTTTTTACTAATTATTTTAAATCCTTGGATGTTTTATCTTTTACCGCTAGCCATTTTTGTTCTATCTGTCCCTGTATATAAACAAAACATCATGAAATTAGAGCAGAAAACATGCAATGCAATCTCAATGCGTAAGGTAAGTTCTCATTAAAATGATTCATCATGTCCTAGACTGCAAATGGGTTTAGTAATTGCTTTCCCATTTGTTGTGCTCTCTTGCCCAATAACATGCACAGTATTGCTATTTAGGAAAACCTATTTTCTGGGAGAGATTCTCTTATGTGGGTTTAATTCCAATGCCATCAGGACAAGTCTGGTAACCACACGTGGCAAATGGGAAACTCATGTTAGCTTTTTACAGCTGTCTTGGGAAGGCCATTTGGTTGATGACTCAGCTGTGCTGAATATTCAATAATAAATGTGTTATTTTATTTTATTTTGTCTCATTGAAATATGACTTCTCATTAAAAGAGGTACAACATAAAATCTAGCTGTAGTAATTAAGAAATATCCATCTACTGCTATACAAATATAGTTTTGATCAATGTTCTCCTGAAAAGAACATTAGCTTTATTTTAATCAGAAGATCAAAGCAGGTGTTTTGGAATTGTCTTTGTTCATTGTAACTACAGCAAAGGGTATCTTTTCCCCATGCACTCTGCAAGGGCAGTTGCTCCAACGCTAAGTAAATGAGCAAAAGCTCTGCTGACTTCCATTATCCAATCATGTACAAACATTTTTTTTTTCCTTGCGCGTGATTGGGTACTTTTTGCAAAGTGAAACTTTACCTCATTTACTAAGCTCTGGAGCAACTGCACTTGTAGGCTGCACAGTACAGTGCAAAGTGCACATCCTATTTCCTTTAACATGCAGAAATGAACTGTGATGCTGCTGGGCACCCCTGTGGAGCTTATGGGGCCAGACCTGGTACAACAGGGCTGGTTGTACTGCCATATCAGTAGCCCTGGTGCAGTACACATGCCAGCCACACAAGCAGCAGCAGAAATAAGATGCTTCACCTCAAGTTTCTTCCTTAACCCCTGCAAAGTGCCAGAAGAAAGCCAGAAACTCTGTAAGGGAAGGTAGAGGGGGCGTTGAGAAAGAACCCAGAGGTGGAACATCTTACTATTGCTGTTGCTTGTGTGGATGGGATGTGTACTGTGCCAATCCCTGCTGACACTTCCTTCCCATTTATCCCATTTGATTGGCGCAGTACACATCTCACCCACACAAGCAGCAGCAGTATTAAAGCGGATGTGCCACTAAAAAAAATATATTAAAAGCCAGCAGCTACAAATACTGCAGCTGCTGACTTTTAATATAAGGACACTTACCTGTCCTGGAGTCCAGCGCCGTCCGCAGCAGATGACGAGCGATCGCCCGTCACCCTGCTGCTCCCCCCTCCATCCACAGTGAGGGAACCAGGAAGTGAAGCGCTCCGGCTTCACAGCCCGGTTCCCTACGGCGCATGCGCGAGTCGCGCTGCACCCGCCGATTGGCTCCCGCTGTGTGCTGAGAGCCGAGTGTTCCCAGCATACAACGGGGGACGGACGGGAAGTAAGGAAAAACCCGTCTTTTGCCCGTATCGTGTGGCCGGAAGTGGGTGCAGATACCTGTCTGTAGACAGGTATCTGCACCCCCTCCCCCCTGAAAGGTGTCAAATGTGACACCGGAGGGGGGGAGGGTGCCGATCAGCGCGACTTCACTTTAGAGTGGAGATCCGCTTTAAGATGCTCCACCTCAGGGTTCTTCCTTAACCCCTGCAAAGTGCCATAAGAAGGCCAGAAACTCTGGAGAGGAAGGTAGAGGGGGAGTTGTCATTCCAGTTGTAGATTAATACCGCATACACATGGTCGGAATTTCCGACAACACAACCGTGGATTTTTTGGCGATGGAATGTTGGCTCAAACTTGTCTTGCATGCAGACGGTTACACAAATGTTGTCTGAAATTCCGAACGTCAAGAACGCAGTGATGTACAAAACTACAATGAGAAAAATTAAATTCAATGATTCCGAGCATGCGTCAAATTGATTCCGAGCATGCGTAGGGTCTTTGTGCGTCGGAATTTCCGACAACAAATTTTGTTGTCGGAAAAATAGAGAACCAGCTCTCAAACATTTGATGTTGGAAATTTCCGACAGCAAATGTCCGATGGAGCATACACACAGTCGGAATATCCGACCAAAAGCTCACATTGAACATTTGTCGGAAATTCCGATCGTGTGTATGCTGCATTAGCCTTCCAGAATAGGTAGGATCTGTGAGAGCAGCTTCCCTGTCTTTGCTCAGGGAGACCATATTTGTATTATTCATTACTGCCCCTATACTGTACTGTGTCCACTTACCTACTCCTGTTCTGTGCCCTCCTTCTCCCCCTCAAAACTTTACCCTCATGCCCGCTGTACTGCGTCTACTTACCCTCCCCTTGTCCTGTGCCCTCCTGCTCCCCCTTGTACTGTATCCTCTCGCCCCCTATACTGTGTCCATGTATCCTCCCCCTGTACTGTATCCTCCTGCCCCCTGTATTGTGTCCACTTACCCTCCGCTGTGCTGTTCCCTCCTGTTCCACCTGTCCTGTATCCTCATGCCCTCTGTACTGTGTCCACTTGCCCTCCTTGTGCTGTGCCCACTTGCTCCCCCCTGTACTGTGTCCACTTACCCTTCACCTGTACTGTACCCTCCTCATACAGTTAATTTGTATCGCTTGAATTATTTTTCCCATTATGGACATGAGTGGGGCCTCATGTCTAAGGCCTCGTACACACGACAGAGTTTCTCGGCAGAATTCATAGAGAAACTCGGTCAAACCCGGATTCTGCCGAGAAACTCTGTCGTCTGTACACTTTTGGCTCGATGGAGCCGCCGAGGAACTCGTCGAGAAAATAGAGAACATGTTCTCTATTTTCTCGTTGTTCTATGGGAGAAGGTGGCCCGCCGAGCTCCTCGGCGGCTTCATCCCAGAACTCGACGAGGAACTCGACGTGTTTGGCACGTCGAGTTCCTCGGCCGTGTGTATGGGGCCTAAGTTTTACCTAAGGCCTCACAAAGCCTAGAGTCGCCTCTGTCCTTTAAAGGGCCACAAACTTTCCAAGGTTTTAGGATTTCTAGAGTTAATAGAGATTAATCAGTTTGTCACTAAACAAAGTGATTGCGTGTCCATAAAAATCCTGGACGGTATGTGGCCTTTGAGAACTGTAACATGTAATAGTGTTTCTAGTCATTTATAATAATGGTCTGCCATGTGTTATAACATAAATATGGGGACGTATACAGCCTTAGTGTAGATTGTATACACAGTTACATCTGCCATTTACTAGGTTAGGCAAGATTTACAGTGTTACCAGACAGACACCCCTACTTAAATGAACCCAGTCTTATATAGTATTTTTTTTTCCATTAGAGCACATAAAATAAAGCGTTGGACAAACAGATGCAGTGATTTGAAGGTATTTAATTATAACCTTTAGTCTTTCTTTGTATTAATGCTTTTGCCACAGAATTGTCTACAATTGATGATGTTTTTTGTTTCTCCGAATTCTTTTTTTACAGTCACATACTAGTCATTTTATTTAATTCTATCTGGTCTCTGGCTTGTCTTTCAGATTCACTTGATCAGCAGCTTAGCTTTTGAAAGTTTTCCCCAATTAAACTTCTGGCCTGTTCATTGTACTGAGACTGACCTTCCAAGATGAGATTTGTCACTAAAGCGTCTGATCTCACCTTGTCTTTGCTCTGCAATGTACAATGCTCTCCTCTGCTTTTTTTTTTCCCACTCGCCTTTATGTTTCTCAATCTCCTCCTGGTATTTTCAACAAATTGTTAGTCTCTTCCTAGCCTTATAAATCTTCCATGCAGGATGTCAATTGGCTATATCTATTGAAAGTATGATTCAAAGAGACACCTATTCTCCGTACATTCCTTTTCAGTTCTGCTAAACGCAGTAAACTTTCTTTGGAGCTAAATTATAGAGTTCTCACTTTTCATTGGTCAACGACACAAAAAAGGTATAGCTAGTTGGACCAATTATTGTGCCTTGTTTCCCTTTTGACACCCTTTGTTAGTTTATCGATATTCATAAACTGTTCAGCACCGAGAGCCTGTTTCTGGAATAACCATCTTCTCCCTTATCTGATAGGGTAGCAAGTTATTCCCAATTCTGTGTGCACAGTGTAGTGTTCAGTCCTACAATCATCCAATAGAAAAAGCATTTCTTAATTCAGTCTAGGAAGAGCTGTAGTATAATAAGCACTATGTTCATGGGAAATGCCTTGTTGCCATTAACCTGGTGTCCTGCTTCACCCTATTTGTGCCCACACAGTGCCATGTGTCCAGGGGACATTGTACTGTACCTTCTCCTACAATCTTCTGCTCACAACTTGAGATAAACTAAAAAAAAGAAAATTCAATTTTTTTTCGGTTGCAATGTGTTTTCCAAGATAAGACATTTTCAGCTTTAAATATGTAACCTGCAAATTATAATACTTAGTAAAAAAAAATAACTGAAAATGCGGTTCGTTCAACTACACTATATTGTCAAAAGTATTGGGACCCCTGCCTTTACACACAGATGAACTTTAATGGTATCCCAGTCTTAGTCCGTAGGGTTCAATATTGAATTGGAAAAAACAAACAATGGGTAGCGGCACAGGTTATAGTATGGTAGTACGCAAAATGTAAGTTAATTTGATAGTCCTGTGAGCATATACAGCTCTGTGTGAAGATGTACAGTCTGTATTGGTAGGGCAGCCTTGTGTAGGGAGTTGAAGCCACTCCAAATATGTAAAAGAGAGAAAACAAAGCAACAAGTGTCTCTTAGTAAGACTGTTTTAAATTTAATAGCCAGATGCATTAAAACACTCACATGTAAAATTCTTTATGTCAAGCGCAAGGGAGTTCCGTGTAGTCAGATTTGATCTCTGCAGTCAGGGTGGTAATAGGCTCTAGTTCTCCATGTTGCCGGCGTCCTGTTTTACAGGAGACTTCTGGGATTCATGCGGGATCCAAAACTAGGCTTGGAGTGCATCCGGACAATCACAGAGAGGGCTGGAGTGCAGAGTTTAGTGAAGTGGTTGTACTGTCGTAAAGCGACGTGTTTCTGAGCAGGCGAATCAAGGGAATACACAAGATGCACGCTTCTTTCTCCCAAGCTACGGTTAGGGGCTGTGTGTGGTCTATTTATGTGCCTAAATTGCAAATATATCCCCTATTTTGTAGACGCCTTTAACTTTTACGCAAACCAATCTATATACGCTCATTGCAATTTTCTTTACCAAAAATATGTAAAAGAATACATTTTGGCCTAAACTGATAAAGACATTTTATTTTTAAATTTTATGGGGGATATTTATTATAGCAAAAAGTTAAAACAATAATTGTGGGTCTTTTTTTGTTTATAGTGCAAAAAATTAAAAACGCAAAGGTGAAAGGTGATCAAATACCAGAGAGCTCTATTTGTGGGAAAAGGAGGACCTCAATTTTGTTTGGGTACAGCATTGCATGACTGCGCAATTGTCAGTTAAAGTGACGCAGTGCCGTATAACAAAAAATGGCCTGGTCATTAAGCGGGTAAAGCCCTTATGAGAAGGGAAGTCTTTCCTGGCTTATGCCACTTACACACGATCGGAAATTCCGACAAGGAAACCGTGGATGTTTTTTCCGATGGAATGTTGGCTCAAACTTGTGTTGCATACACACTGTCACACAAAATTCCGACCGTCAAGAACGTGGTGACGTACAACACTACAACAAGCCGAGAAAAATAAAGTTCAATGATTCCGAGAATGCGTCGAATTGATTCCGAGCATGCGTCGGAATTGCATACAGACGATCGTAATTTTGAGAACCAGCTCTTACATTTTTGCTGTCGGAAATTCCGACAGAAAAAGTATGATGGAGCCTACACGGTTGGAATTTCCGACCAAAAGCTCACATCAAATTTTTCTTGTTGGAATTTACGATCGTGTGCACGCGGCATTACACAAGAGGATGTGGAGCAAGCAACTTGGATTCCTGCATATAGTCAGTGCTGTTTAACCTGATCTAAAGTAATATTAACCAAGATGTTCAGTTTTGAAATTGATCTGGTACAAATAACTTCATAAATCTTAACACTAAGTATAAAATGTGTATGTTAAAGTCAGAGTCAGTATAGTATAGTATACTTGTCAAATAGCAACAACACTTATTCCCATACCTTAGTGAATGTTAAACAATCTTTATCTTGATCTTTATCCTTGATCTCAAAGTCATAAAGTGCTTTTCCTTGTGGAGGAGGCTGGTTAAGTGGTTTGATGCACTGGATGTAGCTGGCAGGGAAGAATCCACGGTTTCCATTTAGCTCTCCATGATACCAGTTCTCATCCACCTTCCGTCTCAGAATAATGATGTCACCCTTGTTGAACTTCAGATCCCCAGGTTCCTTTCCTTCATAGGTATACAGTGCTCTTCCACATGGCAACTGAGAAATATTCTGGCAAAGAAAGAGAATATCATGTTAAAGACAGCTTTATTAGAACTATAGCTAACTTGTCACACTGGGAAAAAGTTACATCATCAAGTAACGTTTTTATGCATAGTGTACACTTCTATATATATAAAACATTATAGGATCAGCTTTCTTTTGGTGGTATTTGATCACCTCTGCGGTTTTTACTTTTTTGCGCTATAAACAAAAGAAGAGTGACAATTTTGAAAAAAAACACAATATCCTACTTTTTTTCTATAATAAATATCCAAATTAAAAAAAAATAAGTTTCCTTAGTTTAGTCCAATATGTATTCTTGTACATAAAAAAAATCGCAATAAGCGTATATTGATTGGTTTGCAAAAAGGTTATAGCGTCTACAAAATAGGGAATACATTTATGGCATTTTTATTATTATTATTATTTTTTACTAGTAATGGCGGTGATCAGCGATTTTTATCAGCCGACAGATCGTCACTTTTGACACACTTTTGGGACCAGTGAAATTATACAGCAATCAGTGCTATAAAAATGCACTGATACTGTATACATGTCACTGGTAGGGAAGGGGTTAACCACTAGGGGTGATCAAGGGGTTAACTGTGATCCCTAGGTGTGTTATAACTGTGGGGGGTGGGACTGACTAGGAGGAGAGAGAGATTGGTGTTTCTATGAACACACAATCTGTATCCTCTCCCCTGATAGAACAGGGATCTGTGTGTTTACACACACAGATCCCTGTTCTCGCTCGTGCCACCTAAAGGTAAAAGGGTGAAGTGACTTAAGGTAACATTGTTTTGCCCAGGAGAGCTAAAACTGCGGCGGCTGGTCGGGAAAGGGTTAAAATGAAGCCCTCCTGCACCGAGATCTCAGAGCTGCAGTGGACTCCCATCTTCACGCATCTTGTTTCCGGGAACGCAGACTACATCTCTGTGACTGGTCGGAGCCATGAGACGTCTCTCCCGGGCATTGTTTACGTGAGCTGCAAATTACGGCACAGGGCTGCTGGCTAATGGCTGCATGTAATGTAAATATCTCCTAAACTGTGCTCATTTAGAAGATATTTACACTACTTATAGGTAAGCCTTATAGGCTTACCTAAAGGTAAACGTTATAGAGAAGAGTTTACTTCCACTTTAGGGTAAAAAAAAAAGTTTTGCTACTTGCTGTGCCCTTCTCCCCCTCTAAATACTTCCTTGAGTCCTGTATTGATCCAGCTCTGTGCCTGCCTGCTGGTATCCTCTCTTCTCTCTGTGCTCTCACAAACTTGGCTCCCACTGCTGTTGAGCCCCATACACACTATCAGTTTTCCTGCTGGTTTTCTCTTCAGGTTTACCAAAACCATGTAGTACAAGGACCTGCCTGATTGCATTCAAATTGAAACGCTTAAGGTTTGACCTCATATTAGATGGTTTTGGTAAACCTGAAGAGAAAACCATCAGGAAAACTGATAGTGTGTATGGGGCTTCAGTCAATTGCTGTGAGCAGGAGACTGGGGTCAAGCCACACTTGATTTCTTTTCATACATACACAAACAAGCCTTGACTTACAAGGATGTGCAACAGTAACACTATTTTCTCTTTTTGAACCACATGGTGCAGAACTTTCTTACAAGATAGTTGTATAAGGTTATAAAAAAAACTAGCTGTGACTACCAGATGTGTATTCAGTATTTACATTTTTACATTTAAAGTACACCTGTACCTCATTTTGACTTTTTACAGGACAAAATCTGCCTATGTTCAGGTACCACAAAATATTTGCTATTACCTTTTGAGCCAGAACAGCCTCTTGTGTACTCTCCTCTGGGTATGTTTAATTTTGATAGAGGGGACCCAGTGGCGGCCCATCAATTAGGGGTGCCCCCTATCCATGTGTTCGGCCCCCTAATTTTGGGCACCGGATGCATGAATTCCATTGGGGGGGTGAGTAATAGGCTTCAAAATACGGTGCGCTCAGGGCACAGAGCACTGCATTCTGAAGCCCTGTACACACGATCGATCCATCTGATGAAAACGGTCTGATGGACCATTTTCATCGGTTAACCGATGAAGCTGACTGATGGTCAGTCGTGCCTACACACCATCGGTTAAAAACCCAATCGTGTCAGAACGCGATGACGTAAAACACAACGACGTGCTGAAAAAAAAAAACGAAGTTCAATGCATGCGTCAACTTGATTCTGAGCATGCGTGGATTTTTAACTGATGGATGTGCCTACTAACGATCGTTTTTTTCTATTGGTTAGGAATCCATCGGTTAAATTTAAAACAAGTTGGCTTTTTTTTAACCGATGGATAAATAACCAATGGCACCCAAACACGATCGGTTTGGACCGATGAAAACGGTCCATCTGACCCTTCTCATCGGTTTAACCGATCGTGTGTACGCGGCCTTAGCCTACCCAGTGGTGTGAAAATTGCAAATTAATATTTGCTATTCTCACACTGATCCTCCTCCCGGTCAGTAAGGAAGCAGGTCAAGAGACCTGTCACCCGACTGGCTGAAAGGACAGGCAATCCTATTGGATGCCGAGGAGGAGGAGAGAGGAGGCGCACAGCGGAAGCCGCCATGATGCAGAGGAGGAGGAGATGTCCGCCCATTGACTGTCGCAGTGCTGCCCGCCCAGAAACCTAAATGGGGTAAGTGCTGGATGACCAACAACGAGACACCCGAGGCCAGCCGCAACTAAGCTCTGCCAACTTCCACAATCCACTGAGACCATTTCATAATTCCAACAAGGTTGCTCTTACTGGACAGTACAATGAAAGTTGGTGGAGCTTATCAATGAAACTGAGAATTTCAGGTACAAGAGGTGCATAGGATACCTTAATGGTTAATAAAGCTATCAGTGGCCATCTTGCAGTGTCTTCTCTTAGGAGGAATATTTATTTTGGAAAGTTTTAAATAGAGTACGGATTCATTTTAAAACAAATCAAAAAAGCTATATTTAAGAAAAAAATTGGTCTTCAAACATCTTAGTAGATTCTAATGACAAACAATTACAATTTCTAATTATGACTAAATTATATATTATCTAATTTTCTGAAATATACTGATATAAAAATACGTAATCTAAATAAGACATTTAATCATGTGTTTAATCATTTTTCCGATCATTGGGAGTCGATGGTACCCATGCTGCATATGCACCTACCCCCACCTCTGACGGCTAATGTAATGCTGAAGTGAAGGAGTATCACATACAGCTCAGTGGGGCTCTCTACTGTCCTGCTTTACAATATCAACATTACCCAGATTTTGCATTTGAATTTACGTACTGGTTTGACTGTAACATAATAGTTCAAATACTGGCACGTAATTATCATGCTTAAAACTAAATCAGTGACACTTGCCGAAAGTGATTCAACCCAAGGTAATGCAAACACTCTCTGGTAGGATAATTTATCACAAACTCCTTTATGTTGTCAAGCTTCGGCAATAACTCAAAACAATACGGTGGATGAACAGTAGGATAATCAGCGCTGAAACAGGATAAAGCCTGTGGCAACCAACTGACAATTGATTTATCATCACATTGTAATGTTCTTAATTACATTTCTTTGTTCTTCCGATTTGTAGATATAGTAGAGCATATTATTTCCTCTACTATATCTACAGTAACTTTTTTCCATTATATGGGATGTGATAGCAATCTGACTATTTTTAGCTATTTACTGCATTAGCTATACACAAGGTTTTAGATTACAATTTATTACTCTCATCATGAATTGCACACATAAACTAGGAGATTATTATTTGGTGACTCCAGAACATATTCTTTTTCACCTGGCATAAATATATAATATACAGAATAGATGGAAGTGATCCCTACACCCGGTGACCATGACGTCATGCTTATCTTTCTGCTCATATCATACAATAAAGAATTATCTGAAATACACTAATGATGACACTGCTACTCCAAGGACATATTTACAATAATCATTTTCCCATACTATTGTCAGATGCAATTTTACTGCCAGATAGCAAATATTTAGTATAGGTACACACAATTGGGAGAGATTAAGAGCCCATTCACACAGGGGCAACACGACTTCTTGCACGACTTTGGGAGGCAACTTGGACACGACTTGAGTATGAATCATCAGGCAACTTACAAGGCAAATTCAAGTTGCCTCCAGGACAGTACAAGGCAACTTCAAGTCGCCTCCAGGACAGGAGGCTTTCCAGTGGCCAATCAAACAACAATCAGCTCTGTGGGAGGGAGAGGGAGTGTTGGGTTTGCCTGAGAAATGTATGTTATCTTCCTGTATTGTTGCTTCAGTTAAGACAGTGATCCGACTTCTGAGGCGACTTCCATTGAAATCAATGGGTAAAAGTTGCCTACAAGTCACCTAGAAGTTGGATTGAAGTAGTACAGGAACCTTTTCTGAAGTCGGAGCGACTTCAGTAGTGTACATTAAGACGGCTCCCATTCACTTCCATTCATTTTCTCGACCGCGCGACTTGGGGCAACTTAGGTTTTATTGTCAACACATAATTGAACAAGCTTAAGTTAGAAGCTGATTAGTTACTACGCACAGCTGCACCATATTCTGTGTGCACCGGTTTTAGTTAATCTCCCCTTTGGCATATTAACCACTTTACCCCGCTTCCTAACCAGGCCATTTTTTGCGATACGACACTGTTGCTTTTTTTTTTTTAAATCAGAAAGGTGTTTATTGAACATACACAAGTTCACACAAATATTACAGCTCTCCATTGCACATACACAAGTTGAGTCCTTACCAACATATAACATACTTATAAATTCAGACTCATCCCTCACTCCACCCACAGGAACCGGCTCTCCCCGTGTTTCCAATATACAAGCCCTCCCTCCCGCCATCAATAATACATAAGACAGGCCTCACGAATCCCACATACGTATACATCTACAGGCACCTCAAAAGTCTAGTCATGACAAGCTCCCCGGGGCTCAGACCTGGTGTGTCCAGCCACAGCCCCCATATCCTCTCAAATCTCCCAGGACACCCTCTATGTTGGTAAATGCACTTCTCCATTATTAATGCCTTTCCCACATGGGAAATCCAAGAGGAGTGGGTCGGCGGGGAGACAGACTTCCACCCCATTAGTATCAACTTTCTGGCTTGGAACAGCGTCCTAGAGACAGCCACCCTGGTCGCCTCCTCGGGGACCGCATCTTCCAGCACCCCCAGCAGGCAACACACAGGATCGACCGGGACCTTTGTCTGGAAAGCAGAGTTAATCGTCTCCACCACCTCCCCCCAGTATCTGTGTAGTTTTGGACAGCGCCACAGGAGGTGTATTAGGTCCCCCTCGTGCTGTTGACATCTGCAGCACAATGGGTCCGCCCGCCTACCCATCCTGTGCAACCTCACCGGTGTATAATGTACCCTCAGCAATATGTAGAGTTGTGAAACCTTTTGTGTGACATTCAGGGAGCATGTAGTTAGGGATTGAAGGGCTTCCTCCCACTGGTCACCCGTAATCTGGCTGAGATCCCTCTGCCAGGCGGACAAGGCCCCGCTAGGGTACGCGTCCAGGTGTCTGGAAAGTAGCATCTGATAGCATTGGGAAATAATTCCTTTGGTCTCGGAGGTCGTTCTCAGCAAGTGGAATACCGGAGCGGGCGACAACATCCACTCTACAGCATTCCCCTGAGCTGCTACCGCATGCCTAAGCTGAAGATATGAGAGCCACATGGATGCCGGAAGATCAAAGCGAGCCTGCAGCTGAGTAAACGTCAGCAGCCTGCCATTATGGAATATTTGAGACAACATGGTTATCCCATAGATCTTCCAACGGGATTCCTGCTGCAATTTAGCTAATTCAATGTAGGAGGAGTTATTCCATATAGGACTATGTTCAGTGAACCCCCTGACCCCCTGAAGCTGACACTGTTACTTTAACTGACAATTTTGCGGTGATGCAACGCTGTACCTAAATGAATATATATACACAATTCTGCACAGGAGAGCCATAAAACTGCTATGGGTCAGACGGCAAGTGGTAAAGATCAATTTTTTTGCAACATTTTAGATGCCACTACTTTTTCCTGCATGTTACCCAGTTAAACTACAAGCAGCATTACCATTGCACAAAGTGCTGGCATGTTCTGCCATTGACACTGATAAAACTGTGATGTTTAGCTGGCACTGGAGTGCACACTCCAGGGACTACAGAATAAAATAAGGGGAAAACTATTTTATTTAAAAAGAAAATGATTTGCTCACGAGGCAGTACTTTATAAACTTAACTATTCTTTTGTAAGTTTGGTTTTACTATAACTATGAAAAGGATATAGCACCAGGTTTATTGTTCTGAAAGTATGTTAATACTTAACTGATAAGACCAAAGAATAGAAAGCGTCTCTTTAAATTTCATAGGTCAAGTTGGCTTGTTAAATCCTTTTATATATCCATAACATGCTCACCAAATCTCATTGTTCTGAGCCATAGATTAACAATACCAGAGCTCTCCGCAGAACATGGTCTTTAGTAATTGAGGGCATTGATTTTCACTCATGCCTTGCGGGTTAAGAATCCTTCTGCCATAGGTTAATGCTTGAATGCGCTCAGTTTTAATATACATTGATGTTTAACTAGATTTAGCTCAAGTCAAGGATAAAACGAGATGCTCATTTTAAAAAAAAGAAATGTTTTCTTTGATAAAAAAAAATATTCAGTCAATAAAAATAAAATGTCACTCTAGGCTTTAACATTTGTCAAACATGATATGACAGCAGACAGAATTAGAGTATACAGCATTGGAGACGAGAGGATTTACATTTACAGGCATGTCAAGCTCAAACCAGCAAGCCAAACTGAGCAGAATGTATATTCAAGGGGTTCCATTAAAGGGTAACTCCACTTTTATAGGAAAAATTAAAACAAGGACATGGTGGTAGGCAAATTGGCTCTTCTCTAAATTGGCCCTCGTATGTGTATATATTAGTTATTGGGAAAGGTTGTGAGCACTAAACGTATTCTCTCTGGAGAAGAGACGCTTGAGAGGGGATATGATTTCAATGTACAAATACCGTACTACTGGTGACACCACAATAGGGATAAAAATTTTCCGCACAAGGGAACTTCAAAAGACTTACGGCAATTCACTAAAATTAGAATAAAAGTTAACCTTAAACTGCATAGAGGGTTCTTTACTGTAAAAACGGCAAGGATGTGGAATTCCCTTCCACAAGCAGTGGTTTTAGCGGGGAGCATCGATAGTTTCAAAAAACTCTTAGATAAGCACCTAAATTACCACAACATACAGGGATATACAATGTAATATTGACATATAATCACATACATACTGTAGGTTGGACTTGATGGACTTGTGTCTTTTTTCAACCTAACCAACTATATAACTATGTATGAATGTGAGTTAGGGACCCCCTATTAATGTCTTTTCTTGCATATGTTTTCCCTAGAAATCTGCACTAAGATACAAATCAGATTTTGTGCATCCTTTGTAACCAAAAACTCTTGTGAGATTTTCTCAAAGAGAAATCACATGTAAGGGGATGCAGACCCTACAACTTTCCTCATTAGAATCCTGCAAGTAAAGCAGCTGATCACTAATGAAAAGTCACTCCCACTTTCATGGGCACAGACAAACAAACAAACAAACAAACAAACAGCTATTTCTTCAGAATTACAAAAGGTAGCAAACTGCAACAACGTTTGTTAAAATTCCTGCAATGTACACTGATCACCCAGCCCAGAGGGGAATGTTTTTTTCTCAACAAAAGTGAGGTTGCTCTTTAAATCTACCGAGGGCCACATCTTTTTTCAATTCAGACAAGACTCTCACACTCTAGTAATTATCATCAGGGCTCAATGGTGGCTTCTCGTATGTCTCCTCAAGGCCACCGTGCATCTTCTCCCTCCTCCTCCTAGGCAGCCAATAGGATCACCTGTCCTTTCAGTCAGTCGGGTGACGGGTCTCAGGACCCGCTTCCTGATTGGCCAGAAGGAGTATCAGTGTGACAATAGTGAATATTCATTCGCTATTGTCATACAACTGGGTGGACTCAGGGCGCCTCTGTCTCTAATCACATGCTTCTAAAAACTAGCCCCACAAGTAGATTAGGGGCCAGATGCATGGATAAGGGGGTTGGTGTCCCTACGCCCCTAATGGACAGACCGCCACTGTCAGGGCTGCTGTTAGAAATCATGAGGCCCTGAACAGCCTACCTGACAGGGCCTGCCTCACATCCTAAAATATTAAAACTAAAACACACTAAAATCATTATTACAAAATAACTACAACATTCCTGCTAAATGTAAAATATTAAACTGTATTGAGTTAATAAATAAATGAGATGAGTATGAGTTCTTGGGGCTCATTCACATAGATGACGTGGCCTGCACAGTGTGAATCAGTGTTTTTTTATTGGACTGGAGCTGTGTGTACAGCTTACTGTATGTTACACCATGGGGGCACAGCAGCTATATGGATTCAGCTGCAGGTCCAAATTTGAGAGCTGTGTGGGTGCAAGTGTACAGCTTAAAACATAGACAGTGTGCATTCGGGGCCACTCCCCCACACCTTCACATCTGCCGTTCCATCCTCACAAGCAAACTGCTCATTCACACTGTATGTGCCAGAGTATCAGTGTGAATGAGCCCTTAATTTCTTTAATAATTCTTTATAATTATAAAAAATATATATATATATATATATTTATTTCTTCACAACACTATTGGGTGGGTTTCTTTGGTTAAATTTTAGGGGTCTAAACAGACCCCTGATGTCTCACTTTTGAAACTGAGAAAAGGACTGCGGAAAAAAATTCCTCAGCCCATTTCTCTGCAGCCCCAGCTGCACTGGACGGTGAATGACTAGAAAGTGCTCTGTACAGAGATTACTATGCTTCAGTTGTGAATAAAAACAGTGAGTGAACGGTACCAATCACTTATTGTGTTCATACAGGAAAAGAAGGGGCCTGTAAATATTGCTTATTTGCAGGCCCCTTTCCACGCTTCATCCTGAAAAGATCTCCCACCTTGTGTGTCTTCAGCGGTCAATGGGAGGAGAGAGGACAGAAGCCGACAGCCCTGCAGTGAAAAGAGTGGGCACTCATGGGAGCCACACAAGGGGGATTGAATCCTGGAGCAAGGGTGATCAGCGTGGTAGGGGGGAAATACAGCAATCGATCCCCTGTGTGTCTCTCCCTGCAGCAGCTGAAAGCAGGTTGGAGGGAGAAGAAAAGTTGTCTTTCAGTTGCTGCAGGGAGAGACACACAGGGGATTGGCCTCTGTAATTACCCCCCCTACCCACTGCACAGATTACCCCCACTCGTGCCCACATCCGATACCCCTGCTGGTCCAGGCCTGGTAGAGGAGGATCTGTACCCCTTATTGGTGACCCTGATTATCATTATAATAATAATAATAGCAACAGAGTTTTATCATAGAAACAGCGGACGTAAAATGACACTAAAATCGGGTAAAAACAATCTACTAATATATGTATTCCTAAAGTGGACTTTTTCATGTTTTTCATGTCTTTATGTTCAATTTATTAGAGCAACTAAAAAATTAGTTTTTCTTCATTTCTGTTATAACATTTTTCAAATAAATAAACTATAAACTATTCTATCTACCCTGTAAAAGAAAAGATGTGCTGAGCTTATCTGCTCCAACCACATGACCAGCTTCCAGTGCCGGTTTCAGTGTAGAGGAGGGACAGCCGAAACAGGATGCCCCATCGCAAGTCCTATTCTTTGCTGAAACTGATTATTCTCAATTCCTTCAAAACATTTGCATCTCCACAATATAACCCTTTGAAGTTGCAGAAGCCATCTTGAGCCCATCTCTATTTTATTTTTGAACAACTTCAATTATCAAACAATCCATGCTACTCCATATTGTCATTGTCCACCTCTCACAGCTATTAGCTTTCCTTGCCATCAGTCATTTTGTTCCTGGCCATCATACGAAAGGACACATCCCTGGCAGCCCTTTAATCATGCATGCTCAAGCAATTTATCAGCACATTTCACAGTTTCAGTCTGCAGCACCCAGTGGCTGGCAAGGAGAAGCATGCATGTCTAAATTAAAAGAAGATCTGAGGCAAGGTGTGGTGACATCTATAGGAGTCTTCTTCAAGATTGGTAGATTTACCTTACTTATTTATTTTTTGTTTGTGATTGATTCTAAAACTACACCAGCCTTATTACTCAAAAATTGTAAATAAAAGAACATAAAATGCACTTTTGTCAGGAAATGGATTTACTGAGACAAAGCACTAACAATAAATTAAGCTTAAGAAATGCCACCAATGCAAAAGGTCTAACAAACACGGCAAGTGTAGTTATTGGAGTTTCATTATAAACTGGCAACACATATATAGTGTGACTATTGTATTTTGTGTAATAGATTTAATAAGAACTGCATGAAAACAAAATACAAGCTTTATCACTGTGTAAAAACGAAATGACTGTACTTTTAGAAAGTGCTGATGGTGCAAGGTAGGTGTAATTTCACAGATCATATAGTCTGTCCCAGCAATCCTCTCTCTCATTTCTACTCTAGCTTCTGTCAATGCTCCTGTGAATGGGGCGAGCACCTTCACCTTGTACTAATGTGCTGTAAATTGAATTCCACAACGCCTGTGACTGATGAGTGTCATACTTTATCTTGGGCATTAAATCTTATGGGTTCTTCTCCCTCTATCTTACTGTATTTCACAGACATGAAGCTTTTGTATGTTTCTCGCTGTTTTAATCAACGTTAGTAATTTACAAAGCTTTAAGTAATGAACATGCAGCAATTACGGCAGCAAATACAACTAAGAAATGTTTTATTCCAACTGTAGATGTATCTTCATTAGCCATCCTAATGAGTTTCACTGCCTAAATTTAATAATTCTCACAACACTCAACACACTGAAGATATACGGTACACGTGAATTAAAAATGAAGATCATAAAACGCAGGGTTTTCATATATGTATCCCTTAAAGAGATGCTACATAGGAAATGTTAAAGAAAAGAGAATTAAAGGATTAACCGGATCAGCGTTCTTTGAAGAGAATGTATCACAAAACCAAACTCCTATGCATGGTGGCTCAAATGGAAATGGTCATTCTTTCTCAAAGCCCAGGGAAATAAAAGGCAGTAGTAAGGGGCTATGTTTACTAGGTTGCTTAGTATACATGAAAACATTGAAATACCTGTTCTAAAAGAGTTAGCCTTTAATGCGGGGGGGGGGGGGGTTCAACCAGCGGGCCAGGGGTTGCATGCAGTCCAAGATGGCTATGAATGCCCAGCACAAAATCGTAAAGCTTACTAAATTATTATTTATTTTACATTTTTTCAGGGCTGTTACTGATTAAAATTTTCATGTTCGATTAATCGATTTTTTTTAATCGATTAATCAACTAATTTCGATTAATTATAATGCACATACAGATCCAACTACTTTTAGCTGATCTCCTTGCAGGCTGATTCCCAGTGCAGCTATCAACCACTGGAAAAATGGATAGCAGGATACAAAAAAACACACAAAGGCAGCACTCGATGGGAATAGCATTAAAACTTTTATACCGTATTTGCCGGCGTATAAGGCGACTGGGCGTATAAGACGACCCCGTAATTTTCCAGCTAAAATGTTGGTTTTGGGATATACTCGCCGTATAAGACGACCCCCTCCCCCCCTCACTGTGCCATTGCCTCACCTCTCTGTGCAATTGCCTCACCTCACTGGACCATTGCCTCACCGTGCCATTGCCTCACCTCACTTCGCCGATCTACATTCCTTTATGCCTGGCAGAGTGAGTCAGACTGCGGGCGTCCGTTTTTTAAAAGCCGCGCCTCATCCTCCTGCTGTTCCGTGATAGGCGGAACACTCAGTTTCTCAGCAGAGCCTGTGTTCAGTGTTCCGCCTATCACGGACGTCCTCTCGTCCGAGGACGTCAGTGATAGATGGAACACTGAACACAAGCTCTGCTGGGAAACGGAGTGTTTTCCGCCTATCATAGAACAGCACGAGGAGGAGGCGCGGCTTTTAAAAAATGGATGCCCGCAATCTGCATCTGGCGTATAAGACGACCCCCGATTTTTGAGCCATATTTTTAAGTATAAAAGGTCGTCTTAAACGCCGGCAAATATGGTAGTCTTCAAGTAGGTAACAAAATAAATATTGCACTGGAGATAAAAATCGATGTAGCTACATAAACTGTAAAAATGGTGCGAGTAATACCAAACTGTAGCAAAAGCAGTCATAAAAACATGTAGCTAAGTATGAAACTGATATAAAAATGTGTACAATAATACCACTGCTGAATCCAGATGAGGAGGGGTTAACATCAGTCCGTCGGCATGTAGATGTCCCGTGAAGGGAACTATCACAACTCCCAGTGGGTGGCTGTAAAACCCAGGTTGATAGAGGAAGTGATAGAGGGAAGTGTAACAGCCCTTGCGTGTGGCAGATAGTAAGGTCCCGCCGGCATGCAGATAAGAAGGCACAGCAAAGGAGCCCTTCAGATGGACACGGCAAGCCCCGCCGGTGTCCGTGACGTCATCGGATCTCCGACAGAACTCCCTGAAGACCCGGAGGCCGGCGGAGAGGTGAGTACTGATCAAAAGAATTTTGATCGATCAAAAAAATTTACGATCAACCAAGGAATTAATAGTTATTTTCCACAGCCCTAAATTTTTGGTAAAAATGCGTTTACACTTAGCAGGCGAAGAAAAATTTCTCAGTGTCTCTTTCATGGACTTTTTACATTTTTATATTCCCCAAAAAAATCGCCCACTTTTAACAATCACACCTTATTCATGTCATCAGTTTTCAGCAGCACATATATTTGTGTGCAACTATTTTCAAGGATGAAGCAAACGATAGGCAAAATTAGAACCAAAATATCTCATGAGCACTTTGAGAATTCATTGAGAATGCTACTACATCCATGGAACCAGATTTTGATGCTTTCGTTTATTAAAAACAGTGTCAAATATTGCACTAGTTTTATGTTGCCCTCCTTTACTTTTATAATAAAAAATAATACAAAAAAAAATGAAGTTTTGTTTTTCAGATAGGTTCATTATCTACAGCCATGGCCAAAAGTTTTGAGAATTACACAAATATTATTTTTCACAGTCTGCTTTTTTTTTCATATCTTTTTGTCAGATGTTACTATGGTACACTGAAGTATAATTACAAGTTTTTCATAAGTGTCAAAGGCTTTTATTGACAATAACAATAAGTTTATGCAATGAGTCAATATTTGCAGTGTTGACCCTTCTTTTTCAAGACCTCTGAGATTCACCCTGGCATGCTGTCAATCAACTTCTTGGCCACATCCTGACTGACGGCAGCCCATTCTTGCATAATCAATGCTTGAAGTGTGTCATAATTGGTGTTTTTCTTTTTCTTTACTGTTTGCATGACACAGGACTGATGGTCTTTGTCTTTTCTCCAGACAAGGTTTTTTCTGGATGCCCTAAACCAGGGATATGCAATTAGCTGTCGGAAAATTAGAAAATGACTTTACCCCAGTTCCTTTAAAAAAGACTTCCCATCCTTCAAAAGACTTTGCCTCACTGTGTGTGCAGATGCACTCACAACTGCCAGCTGCCATTCCTGAGCAAGCTCTGCACTGGTGGTGCCCCGATCCTGCAGCTGAATCAACTGTAGGAGATGGTCCTGGCGCTTGCTGGACTTTCTTGGGTGCCCTGAAGCCTTCTTCACAAATGCAGTGGAAAGGTTTTTTTTTTATGGGATTAAGTTCATTTTCATGGCAAAGAGGGATTTTGCAATTATTTTCAATTTATATGATCTTTCTTCATAACATTCTGGAGTATATGCTAATTGGCATCATAATAACTGTGGCAGCAGGCTTTGTGAAAATGAATATGTGTGTCATTATCAAAGCTTTTGGCCACAGCTTTATATCAGTGATCCTTAACTTGTGATATGCCTGACTTTTTCTGCTCATCAGCTAGCTTTCTTGTTAGTGTATTTTATGTGTCGCCTCCTATTCCAAAGTCGCCCAGGAAGGTCAAAAGGTTGGACACCCCTGCTTTGATAGAAACCCGCAAGGACAAAAATGTAGGAACTGTCATTGTCAGTAGGTTTATAAAGCAGAACTTCAGTTTTGCATTTTCTTTACGTAATTGCTCAACACTTCTTAATATAGAAACCACACCATAATGCATGCTACAATATTCACTTTCTTTCTGCCCTCCAGAAATTGGCTGCCATTTATTCTAGGTAAAAAGATGTCTCAGTCAATCCCATCCCTGTGTGCTTGGGCTGTCATATACCTGCCACCTTTGGGCGAGTCAACTTGTCAGCCTGGATTCACAGAAGAATGACAAAAACCAGAGCACTGACATCACTATACAACCACAATTCTCTGTAGAACTCAGGACCAAACATGCTGTGGGGAGAAAGACATCTGAAGGTATATATTAATAGAATTTTAAAGAAACACAGTTGCAAGAAGGGAGGGGGTTATTGGCGCTAACTTAGGATGTAAAGTGGAGATGGACTTTAAATGTGTAGTCTGCACCAGAGCAAACTAGGGTCAGAATAATAGCCCTGGAAACTGTACCTTAGAAAAACTAAGGCAGTGTCTATATTCGATCTGTCTATTTTTGTCTTCAAGGTTTTTAACTGTAGGTATCTGCTGGGGAGAATGTTTGCTGCCACTTCATCTGTAATTCAGTGGAGCCTTTTTCCCCAACCTTTATTAGGACTATTCCAGTTGCAAGACAAGGTAAATCCAGTTGGGTGGGCAATTTTAAGTTAGCTGCCAAGCGTGTGTTGTGGCAACCAGGTGAGGAGTACAAAGACAAGTGTGTCTTGTCTACAGTCAAGCATGGTGGGTGGGAGTGTCATGGTCTGGGGCACTTGGGAGCTACAGTTAATTGAGGGAACCATGAATGCCAATATGTACTGTGACATACTGAAGCAGAGCATGATCCCCTCCCTTCAGAGAATGGGCCACAGGGCAGTATTCCAACATGATAACAACCCCAAACACACCTCCAAGACAACCACTGCCTTGCTAAAGAAGCTGAGGGTAAAGGTGATGGACTGGCCAAGCATGTCTCCAGACCTAAACCCCTATTAAGTATCTGTGGGGCATCCTCAAACAAAAGGTGGAGGAGCGCAAGGTCTCTAACATTCACCAACTCTGTGATGTCGTCATGGAGGAGTGGAAGAGGACTCCAGTGGCAACTTCATGCCCAAGAGGGTTAAGGCAGTGCTGTAAAATAATGGTGGCCACACAAAATATTGACACTTTGGGCCAAATTTGGACATTTTCACTTGTGTTGCCAGCGGTTTAGACATGAATGGCTGTGTGTTGAGTTAATTTGGGGGGACAGCAAATTTACACTGTTATACAAGCTGTACACTCACTACTTTACATTGTAGCAAAGTGTCATTTCTTCAGCATTGTCACATGAAAACATATAATAAGATATTTACAAAACTGTGAGGGGTGTACTCACTTTTGTGAGATACTGTATGTCACCAAAGCAGGCATTTTCTTTGTAACATTTGCCCTCAGCTCTTGTTCTAGTGACCATCAGAGAGCGTACATTTACCAAATGGGAACATTTGACAGGGGTTCTAATTTTTCCTACTCAATCCAAAAAGTGTGTATATATACTGTATGTTTTAAGACTGCTAGTAGCTTAGCTATTTACTGAAAAGGAAAAATAATATAATTGAAATATAGGGAATGTCCCATGGCATGAAAGAGTTCAAAGGAAGTGGGGCTAATTAGGGAATAAGATGGGTTTCTTATCACCACAATTCCTGCACATTAATAAAATGCCGCTTGATGATTTATTTTTGCTCAGTTGTGTATCTGTGCAATGGTAGCCACTGGCTGCCAAAGAAAAAACATGTAGTGAAGTTACATGTTGTTAGCCTATCAGCCCGAAATGAGGGTGATATGAGAGCACGTCTTCTTTTTGGCACATACTTTTTTCAAATAAATCTTCATTAACAATTTCATGCTCCAACAACATCATAAGTATTTTTTTTTGCTTGCACAATATAGATGTGAAAAGTTTAGGGTTGTTTGCTTGATCGATTTTTTTTTTATCGATTAATCGACTAATTTTGATTAATTATAACGCACATCCATTTTCCGGGTCCCCACTGTAATATCCACAGACATCTCCCCCACTGTAATATCCACAGACATCTCCCCCACTGTAATATCCACAGACATCTCCCCCACTGTAATATCCACAATCTCCCCCACTGTAATATCCACATAAATCTCCCCCACTGTAATATCCACAGACATCTCCCCCACTGTAATATCCACAGACATCTCCCCACTGTCATATCCACAGACATCTCCCCACTGTAATATCCACATACATCTCCCCCACTGTAATATCCACAGACATCTCCCCCACTGTAATATCCACAGACATCTCCCCACTGTAATATCCACAGACATCTCCCCACTGTAATATCCACAGACATCTCCCCCACTGTAATATTCACAGACATCTCCCCACTGTAATATCCACAGACATCTCCCCCACTGTAATATCCACAGACATCTCCCCACAGACATCTCCACACAGACATCTCCCCACAGACATCTCCCCCACTGTAATATTCACAGACATCTCCCCACTGTAATATCCACAGACATCTCCCCAATGTAATATCCACAGACATCTCCCCCACTGTAATATCCACAGACATCTTCCCACTGTAATATCCACAGACATCTCCACCACTGTAATATCCACAGACATCTCCCCCACTGTAATATCCACAAACATCTCCCCACTGTAATATCCACAGACAACCCCCCACAGACATTTCCCCACAGACATCTCCCCACTGTAATATGTTCCATATCTCCCCCACTGTATAGGAAGATTAGTGCTTGCTTAGTCTTACCAGAGAAGCCGGCCGAACACGAGCAGTTGAAGCCGGGTTTATGACGTCAGCGCGCAGCTCTAGGCTCACCTAGGCTGCCGCCGAGTGGACCAAGATGGCCGCGGCTTCGGAAGATAGGCCGAAGCCACGGCCTTTTTTATGGCCGTTGCACCACTAGTACTGATCAAAAGAATTTTGATCAATCAAAATAATTAACGATTAATCAAGGAATGAATCTTTAATTTCCACAGCCCTAAAAAAGTTCACACATGCAAAATATGTGCCCATCTATGCCATGCAGTACTATTAATTGCAGCTGTTAATGTTTAAATTGAGATAGCTTAGTTTCTCCTGTAGAAATCAGCAAATAAGAAATAAGCAAGATGGAGCCTTCTCTAGAGGCTTTGGGAAGAGTTTCAGGAGAATGGATTGTTGATACGTTTTCCCTGTATATAAATGTAACTTGGATACTAGAACAATCTGAACAAGGTATGCACAGACATATGTCATTGATTTTTTATGCAAAATGTAAAACTTAATGTGCAGACTCTGCACTATATTGGTGTATGTGAAAACTTTCTTGAATCAGATGGAAATGCAAGAAATATGATTAACACGTTCACACATTTGTGCTTTTCAATTTAGAGATCTCAGGGAACAACTTGGAAGAAAATAATAAGCTGAAAACAAATATGAGACGACAGTAAGAAAACCATTGTTGTTATGGGTACTTAATAACGATATGTGCCATAACACATAGCAATCTATCATTACTCATCTTTCTATGATCTGGCTACAGAACAATGATGACTTACAACTGATATGTGATTGCTAAAGGTTACAGAACATCATTATTCTCTGCAGTGTCTTCTCTAAAAGAGCTTGCCAGACTGTAACAAATAAGTGCTTTTCGAATGATTAAAATTCCTTCAAAACATAAGTTTTGTAATTTTGCTATTTTGGCCCACATTAAAACAGGTTTTTTTTTCATAGACTATTCACAACAGTCTCTCAATCAAAAACACTTCTGATCCCCTGTCTCAGTAACAGCAAAGACACGTTAAAGCAAATTTGTGTATTAGTTTGTTTTTGGACCATGAAACACAAAAAGCATCAAGTTTGTAAAGTCCCCAGAGAGTTTTGTGGAGATATTGTGCTCATCATAAAGTCACTCTATCTCAACCATTGAAGTTGGTTGGGGCTCTCATGGGTGTTAAGGGATATGGATAGTGCTTTTGTGTTTAGTTTCTTTATTTGTTGCAATAGTGATTGTGTATTTGTTATGGTAATCTTAGCTGCTTTGCTGAAAAAGTCTGTTGTTCACAGAGCTCAATAGCACAAGCTCACAGATACACACACAACTGAACAAACTAGAGAATGTATACCCCCTCCCGCCTGTTTGGTCAATTACAAGTCAAAAAGCAATGAAATTAGAAGGTCATAACCCCAAAACATTATAGTTTCCTTTTAATAAGCCAGTTCAGTTCTGTTTCAATCTCAATATGTATACACAGTATTTAAAGCCTTTTCTTATAATTATACATTTCTTTTTGTTCTTTTTTTTTTACTGATGAAGACTGAAATGGATATAATTACAGAATTTCATACACCAAAAAGGAATTTTGAACCCCCGACGCATGTAGATTGCCTGAACTAGTTAAATCTATATATTTTTTACTTTACTCTTTTGTAATTTTCTCCTATTACTAAAATAATAGGACAATGATGGCCTCATGCTGTGGTAGAAAAGCAAGCATAACAAGGGTACCCCACTGTGCTTCGTGTAACTGCATGAACTAATAAATATCATATATCAAACATAATGTGCCTCTTTAGATCACTACTGAAAAATATTCTGACAGTTATGTTCTCGCAGAATAAAAAGTGGTTTACAGGATAGGAAAAACAAGGTATAATAATAAGAGTAAGGAACAAGTGCATATGTTATACAAGCACATATAATATTATTATTTAAGAAACCGTAATAACATGCACAGTAAATGTTTCCTGCAGCATTTCAAATAGTACAAATAAAATGAAGCAAAGGCTTTATGAGATAATATTCAAGCACCCAGGGCAATTATTATCCCAAGACACTGATGACCTATGTGTATGCCTATCCTTAGGGTTGCAGGAAAGAGGCAGTGGCACAAAAATGTACTATTCACATACTTTTCCTAACAGAGCATTTACATGTTTTACTTTATTCAATTACCGTATTTATCGGTGTATAACACGCACAGGCGTATAACACGCACTCTAACTTTAAGAGGGAAGTTTCAGGAAAAAAACTTTCCACAGCCCCTGCTTATAACACACAGGCACAGTTTACCCTCTATTTTCGGGGTAAAAAAGTGAGTGTTTTTATACGCCAATAAATGCAGTATTTATTTTTCTAGCCACATCAGGACCCTACACCTACAGGACAATACATAGGTAGAAGTATGGTAAGAGGGACTGTTGGGTAGAGACTCCCATGGCTCTAATTCCTTTATTTGAACCAAACATCAAACACTGAAGCCCTGTACACACGATCGGTTTGTCTGATGAAAACAGACCGATGGACCGTTTTCATTGGATGAACCGATCGTGTGTGGGCCCCATCGTTTTTTTTTTCATCTGTGAAAAAAAATAGAACCTGTTTTAAATTGTAATGGCGTCTAAACCATATAGAGTGATGTTCGCACACGGCACTAAGGATTGTGTTTCCAACACTAGAGGAGGGGGGGATTGAATACTCTTACCACAAACTGTGGACACACACACCAGCGGCGGTGGGTCAAACGAGCGTGGATAGCAGTCAGGATCACAAACCCAAACTTCACACGGCTAGTCTGATATGAACGCACACCCACATCGATCGGACCAAGCGACAATCCAAGACACCGGATTTTGACAACGATATTCCTGGTACATGTAGTGCTCCTCACATCAGGAAACAGTGTGAATCATATAAGGAAACCCCCCTCCCTCCTCTGGTGTTGGAAGCAGAATCCTTGGTGTCGTGTTCGAACATCACTCTATATGGTTTAGACACCCTTACATATCGTTGGATTAACGCCATTTTTGGAACCCATCAGAGGGATACGTCATGCTATCCATATTGTGATGGACTTTATGTCATCTTACTAACTTTTAAGTTTGTGTGCTGATTGGTACACTCCCTGTTCCATTAAGGCTTTCCATCTGTCAGTGGTTAACATATGCAAACCTTGTATCTGTTATAGGTTATTATATGTCCTTTGTGTTGTTACAATAATGTGAATATGTTATGTTACTTCACTTTGTGACACATATTTTGAATCACTATCCAAGTGATTCCCTGTTTATATGTACCCATCTCTTCATTTACCTTTTTATTGGGTTTTGCACTTTACGTTTGTAATTTTTTAGACGTGTATATTAATTAATTTCTCAGCGCTGCATCTTCCCTTTTTTATGTTTTATATGCAATTAGTCTTATGGTTGGTGCTGGCAGCTCATTCTTACTAGTAGCGCAATCTTTTCTTTTACTATTATATAGTATGTAACCTATGAGAACTGGCTTTGCAGCTGATTCCTATAGGTTACCCATACTTATGTATTTGTTAGCTTTTTTGAGTCTGTATTACCGTATTTTCCAGTGTATAAGACGACCTTTTGTACTTAAAAATATTGCCCAAAAGTCGGGGGTCGTCTTATACGCCAGATGCAGAGTCAGTCAGACTGCGGGCATCTATTGTTTAAAAACCACGCCGCCTCCTCGTCCTGTTCTGTGATAGGCAGAACACTCAGTTTCCCTGCAGAGTCTCTGTTCAGTGTTCTGCCTATCACAGAGGTCCTCTCATCCTCGGCCTCGGACGAGAGGACCACCGTAATAGGTGGAACACCGAACACAGCATACCTCACTGTGCCAAACTCCAGATCTCCAGACCTTATCCCTGTATGCAGAGTCAGTCCTCCTCGTCCTGTTCCGTAAAAGGGCGGAACACTCAGTATGAGCACAGTGAGGTATGCAATGAGCACAGTGAGGTATGCAATGAGCACAGTGAGGTATGCAATGAGCACAGTGAGGTATGCAATAGGCACAGTGAGGTATGCAATGGGCACAGTGAGGTGAGTCGGAAGGGGGTTGTCTTATATGGCGAGTATATCCCAAAACCAACCTTTTAGCTGGAAAATTAGTGGGTCGTCTTACACGCCCAGTCGCCTTATACGCCGGAAAATACGATATATATAATAGATAACCTATGGGAATTGTCTTTCTAGCCAGTGTTGTAATATTAATATTGATATATAGGTGTAGATTATATATGTATGGGTTAGTGTCATATTATATTGTATGAGTCTAACGTATACAGGCCGGATTTCAAACCTGTGATTCAAAGAGACAGGAAGAGTCTCAAACCACTACTCAATCAGTTGAATTAGATTAAAGCGGATGTGCCACTAAAACAATATATTAAAAGCTAGCAGCTACAAATACTGCAGCTGCTGACTTTTAATATAAGGACACTTACCTGTCCTGGAGTCCAGCGGTGATCGCAGCAGAGGATGAGCCGATCGCTCGTCACCCTGCTGCTCCCCCCTCCATCCACGGTGAGGGAACCAGGAAGTGAAGCGCTGCGGCTTCACTGCCCGGTTCCCTACGGCGCATGCGCGAGTCGCGCTGCGCCCGCCGATTGGCTCACACGCTGTGTGCTGGGAGCCGAGTGTTCCCAGCACACAACGGGCGACAGACGGGATGTGACGGAATGCCCGTCTTTCGCCCGTAGCGTGTGGCCGGAAGTGGGTGCAAATACCTGTCTTTAGACAGGTGTCTGCACCCCCCTCCCCCCTGAAAGGTGTCAAATGTGACACCGGAGGGGGGGAGGGTTCCGATCAGCGGGACTCCACTTTAGGGTGGAGGACCGCTTTAAATGATAAGTCTAGTTTACACATCAGGCCTGTGATTGCATGTTGCAAGTCAAAAGAGGTTTGTCTATTGTCAAAAAAGGCAGAGACAGGATGGAGCCGTTTTTACATATCGAACCATTATTCAGATCACATGCAATCTAATTACTTATTAGAGGGGGGCTTATTAGTATGCAAGGATGCATACTAATTAGTGACTTCGGCTGAAGTCACATCCTGTCTTTTAAGAGTGGCAGGTAAATATGTCCTGCTGTCTTTCAATTAAGAGACAACCAATCAAATTGGTCAGCTATTCAAAAGAAACAATATATAATGTTGGGAATTTCTGGCTACCAGTTAGAGAAGAAACCCCCATGTATTCTCTGCATGAACATGTGAAGGCACAGATCTAGAAGGGATCAGAATATGTATTCTCTAAGATGAGACTTTGACACTACATTACTTTGTTGGATTCTTGTATCATCTGTGGACTTTGTATGTTATTGGAAGATCCATTAAATGAGTTCTCTGGAGAACCTGATATGAGTTGTTGCGGAACAACCTAATTTACTCTCTGACTTCAGTACATTGGATCTTATGGTTCTGTGTTGGACACTATACAAGATTACTACATTGGTGCCGTGACCCGGAAAGTCTCATCTTAGAGAATACATATTCTGATCCCTTCTAGATCTGTGCCTTCACATGTTCATGCAGAGAATACATGGGGGTTTCTTCTCTAACTGGTAGCCAGAAATTCCCAACATTATATATTGTTTCTTTTGAATAGCTGACCAATTTGATTGGTTGTCTCTTAATTGAAAGACAGCAGGACATATTTACCTGCCACTCTTAAAAGACAGGATGTGACTTCAGCCGAAGTCACTAATTAGTATGCATCCTTGCATACTAATAAGCCCCCCTCTAATAAGTAATTAGATTGCATGTGATCTGAATAATGGTTCGATATGTAAAAACGGCTCCATCCTGTCTCTGCCTTTTTTGACAATAGACAAACCTCTTTTGACTTGCAACATGCAATCACAGGCCTGATGTGTAAACTAGACTTATCATTTAATCTAATTCAACTGATTGAGTAGTGGTTTGAGACTCTTCCTGTCTCTTTGAATCACAGGTTTGAAATCCGGCCTGTATACGTTAGACTCATACAATATAATATGACACTAACCCATACATATATAATCTACACCTATATATCAATATTAATATTACAACAGCCAGTTCCCATAGGTTCTACATAATTGCATATTTCTTAGCTTATTGAGTCTGCATTGACACTCTCACAGGGCTCACAGCTCTTCTTTGATATCAATATCCCACCTTTGTCCCCTTTTTTCTTTTCTTTATTTACATCTACATTGTTTTGTTAACACATGACACCTTTTTACACTTTATATTAAAACTGTGTTGTCTTTGTTATTATATTGCATATTGTTTTAATGTATAAAATATTCAGCGTCGCTCTTTTTCATGCATGAGTAACCCTGAATAAAATCGTTAAAAAAAAAGTTACAAACGTTGGAAACATGAGCTCATTGTTTTATCAAATAAATATTAACTTTGAAAATCATATTACTAGGGTATGGAAAAGCATATTATATAAAATTCTAAGAAAATGAACACAAAAGAGAATCATGTTTACAAATGATAAGAACCTTAAAAAAAATGTGACAAGTTAGTTTGTATTTTTCAGAATATTTTAATAGAAAAGAGACAGAATTATTCAGTTCAGCACCTTGGACAGCAACACCAATGGGAGATACAGGCCTTGATTTACAGGTGAACTCATGAATCAATTTAGCATTTAATTCAGAGATACGGACATATAGGATTGTCACAATAAAACAAATAATCTGGCTGTCTAGAGGAATTAATCTGGTTTATAAATGTGCTAAAATAATAAAACAATCAAGCAACTGAATCAATAATGTATATAGAGAGCCGCTGTCAATAATAATGTTTTTGTCTAAGCCTCAAGTTAACCCAGTCATGTATTTTTATCTTCCTTGATTTATCAGAGGCAGCTCATTAATTGTAATTTCCTGACACATGCGATTTTTCCAGTGATTAACAGACACTTTAAAGCGTGAATCTGCTGACATGTGCTCCTCCTTCAGGCACAGTCTTACTATTGTGCCTTATCCTTCATTACTCATGAAACTTTCTCTGTGACTTTCTTTGATAATAGATGAATGTGCTGCAAGGACAATGTTGACCAAAAAAACTCTTAACTTAATTTGACCGCATAATAATAACCTGTCATATTTCAAGCATTATATAGTGGGGAAATAGATATACTTTTTAAATGTTTAAGAATTAAAAAATTGAATATTAATTGCAAAATGTCTTTTGAAAATATATTAAAGCTTATTGTGAGATTTTAGACAGGTACTCCAGAATCAGATAATAACTTTATATATATATAGACTTGTGCACAACGGAAACATTTGTTTAGTTTCGTTTCTTTTCCATCCTGTTGATTCATAATCATTCGTAATTTTGTTAAACTGGATTTTTGCAGTTCGGACTAATTCGTATTTTCGTAAGCGTAATTTTTCATTGAATCGGAATGATTCGTATTAATGTAAGCCTTATTTGTAGTTGATTTATAATTTGTACTTTCGGTAGGGTACATTATTTTTCGTTGATTCGTAAATTATTTTTGGTTTGTTGATTCGTAATTTTCCGTGTCTCTCTCACAACGGCGCTGCCTAATGTGCTTCGAATGGATTTGTACTTTTCAAAATACATTGCGGTTATTTGTAATGACTCTAAATCTCGTATTTTACTTTCGTTTTTGACATGCAGCTATAGCCTCCGCCCCTGTACACCATTTTGAGAGGGAGTTCAGCACAGTGAGGGAGGAGCAGAGATCAGAGCAGAGAGTGTTATTGTTGGATGTGTGGTTGGGATCACAACAAGTCGACTTGCTGTTGAATTAGGCCGCATTAACGCAACAACGAATTATGCCGAAGGCATTCGGGCATTCGCTATTTGCGATATAATTTATTTCGGATTCGGTTTTATTCGTAATTGCTTTGTTGGGAAATTCGAATGCTTCCGAACCTCTGAAAGTTGCTAAATTTGTCAGAATTTCGATTCGTTACGAAACGTATTGCACAAGCTTATATATCATAATATAAAGCAAAAAGCCAAGAATCAATATTAGGTATAGTATTTACCAAAGGGTTGCTCAATGAGTTTTGTGCTCTCAAAACTAGCTGGGCTGTCCTTTGCTACCTACACTGCAATTGCATCACAGCTCTGTGCTCTATATAAATATCATTCCTACATTTTTCAAGAGTTGGTGCTACTAAGGATGCTGTTACAAAAATAATAATAATATTGCAAAATAAAAATAAAAAAACATATAGTACATCCCTAGAACATATATATTGCCCATGCTTTATAGCTTTTAAAGTAGAACTATAGTCAAGACTTTTTTTCATTGTGGATAGAATAAGGAAGGGTTTTAACCCCCTCATCTGTATTCCTGAGTCTGACCCGGGGTGGAATTTCAGGACCAAATGCGGTAACCCTGAGCCAGACTCGGGATCGCCTCGCAGTGTCCACAGGCTGAGTTACTTACCTTGTCCCTGGATCCTGCGATGCCTCCCCGCTGTGTAATCAAGCTTTGTCCTCCTGGCTTGATTCACAGTGCCGAGTGCCGCCGCGTTCTTTTTTCCTGTGACGTTACGACGCACGGGGGCGGAGATCGGCGCCAAATTTAAAAAAAGTAAATAAACACATAACATACAGTATACTGTAATCTTATAGATTACAGTACTGTATAAAATAATTACACACACCCTTTGGCCCTAGTGGTCCGCCCAGTGCCCTACATGCACTTTTATATAATAAAAACTGTTCTTTCTGCCTGGAAACTGGAGATTGTCCATAGTAACCAAAAAGTGTCCCTTTACATCAAAAGTGGTTTTAGACCAGCTAAAAAAAAAATCGAATAAATTAGAATCACTTGCAGAATTGAGCGATAGTGATTTGTGGGGAAACTAGTCATCAAAAAATTAAAAGTAATAATTTTTATTATTATTATATTATTTGTTATAATTATTTATATTTATTTATTATATTATAATTTATGGTTTTGTGTTTCAAATTTTATTATACCCGGGATGTCTACTAGACTCTGGTTTGGACATATGTAAGTGAGTTATTCCTAAGAATTGCAGGCCTACAATATAAAACGCCAAATTTCCATGCAAAATAATGGTACCGCTTTCAGCACCTAAAATCTGAAATAATCATACCACCAGGGAGGTTAACCCTTTTCAGTTTTCTTGCCATCCCATTGGAGAGATTTTCTTTCACTTCCTGTCTCATGGCCACAGCAGGAGATGCAAGGAAAACTCTCTGGAAAGGGAATCCTTGGATGTCTTCATTGGATTTTTTCTGGAGACAACCAAAAATGTTAGATTTTCTTTCACTTTCACATTTGGTAAACAGAATAAATAGAGAGGGTGACTCTCCCTAACAAAGACACAGACAGCAGCAAACAACGGTCATTGGTTCTAATCTCTTGCTACTCCACCTAAAGCTAAAAAAAGACCTTGCCTTTAGTTATACTTTAACTGCTTGCCAACCGTATAACTTACATATAAGGCTGCTCTCCTGCACCAGATCATGAACTAGGTACGTGATTCGGCACTTCTGGGTAGGGCGTGCTGCTGGCAACCTGGCTTTGCTGTGATTAAACACAGCAGATGCTGATCAGCAGGTGCCTGCCAATGGATGACCACCAGCACCCACCGATCGCTGGGAAGACACACAGGACAAGGATCTGTCTATGTAAACAAGACAGAACCCTGTCTTGTCACAGGGATGTAATGGATTTTATTTCCCTGTAAATCAGGGAATAAAATCCATTACTTCCCTTACTAAAAGTACTGCATGCAATACACCAAAACACTGGTTAGGCACACATTTAACCCTAGATGTTTAACCCCTTCTCAGCCAGTGTCATTAGTACAGTGACAGTGCATATTTTTAGCACTGATAACTGTATTACTGTCACTGGTTCCCCAAAAAATTCAATAGGGTCAGTTAGAGCCTAAATGTCCGCAATATTTCAGCCCCGCTATAAGTCGCTAATCGTCCCCATTACTAGATTAATAGATTAATAAATACAAATTTCAGTATATATACCATAGTTTGTAGTTGCCTTTAACCTTTTGCAAACCAGTCAATGTACGCTCATTGGGATTTTCTTTACTAAAAAAAATAGGTAGCAGAATACATATTGGCCCAAATTTAGGAAGACTTTTTTTTATTGGATATGTTTTATAGCAAAAAGTAAAAAATATATATATATTTTTTTGAAATTTTCATTTATATCGCAAAAAATAAAAACCAATGGTGATCAAATACCACCAAAAGAATGTGGAAAATGTTTTTTATTTGGGTACAGCATTGCATGACAGCGCAATTATCAGTTAAAATAATGCAGTACCGTATCACAAAAAATGGCCTGGTCATGAAGGGAGGTAAACCTTCTGGAGGTCAAGTGGTTACGTGCAGAAAAAAACTGCTGATGTGTCGGAAATATAGTATGCTCCTACTTTCCTTTATGACCTGACAACACAGCTCTGAAATCCTAAGAAAATGTTTTTAGCTCTTCTTACTTTATTTCTGATGGATTGCAAAGCACACAGCCCTCATTTTATCCCAGAACTCTCCTTTAAATAATGACTACAAAAACAAATACATGAGACAGGGAAAGTTAACGAAACATTGAGAGAAAATACAGAAAGTGGACAAAGGAAGAAAAATATGGTCAATCTTAGGTGTAAAATAATTTTTGGTTTGCAGTAAAATGATTATGGCGATTTGAGGGGAAACATTTTTTAAATGAAACCAATTGTTGCTGTGAGTCCAGGCATCGTAATAGCTCAGTATATAAAACTCATATGCCCATAGAAACATTGGCTGTAATGAAATAGGTAGAAGCAGATGAACAATTGTCATGTACAAGAATAAGCTACTTAAGCACATGGATTTACTGGTGTTTTAATATTATAGTATCTGTTATTATTTCACAGTGTTCTCAGTAAATTCCTGTCTGCATACTACATAATAATGTAAAACATTCCTCAGGAACTAAAGTGATACGATACAGCAATAAAAGCAATGTTCCAGCAGGGAAGAAGAGAGTAGAGAAATACATATTGCATTTATTCTTTGACTTTTGCTTATAATTATCTTTTTAATAAACACAATAGATTTTGAAACAGGGCGTATGCTGGGAAATGGTGTCCACATGATGCACTCTGTAACCTAAGGAGCCTGTAAGGATGAGAATTTATATGACTGCTTACTGGTAATCTCTGTGTTGTTTTTACTCCAATGCCAGTTATCCTTATTTAATGATTAGGCTTCAAAATGCCTTCCTGTTCATGTATTACAACAAACATATCTTCCTGCTGAAACAGCTTTATTAATTCAGTATATATACTGTAAAATTGTTGCTGTGGAAATTCCCACCTGTAACTTAAAGTATCAAGCTTTAAAAGAGCTTTAAAACAAGCCATCATTAACCTTCACAGCTGCATGTACTGTCAAGTAATCCATCCTTAAAAATTACAACAAAGACAATGAGGCCAGGTTCATATTTTGCTGCAGAATGTGAACCTTTTTTAGCACTGTAACATACCACAATGCACAGTAGTGCATTACTGTGTATTGCATTGTGCTACAACACAGATGAGTTGCTTCAGTGCACCTTTTTTTTAACCAGGGTGCCTTCAAGTTTCTTCAAAGGTAAAAATTCTTAAAAGGCAGGTTCACCCTAAAAACCACTTTCTCTAATTACACTGGCCCCCCACATTACAATACGATTATGCCTGTTATGTTTTTTCTTATGCTGTACATACCTTCGTACAGCTATTCACCCCTGGCTTCAGGGTTGCGAGTCCCGCGGGAGTGGGCGTTCCTCACATGCTGGTGATTGACGTTTTGACAAAAAAACAGCTCCCCCCGTCGCGTAAGCCGCGTCAAAACTGGCGAAAGGAGCCGAACGGCGAGTCGGCGCTATACTGCGCCTGCGCATCGCCGTTCGCCTCATTTCGCCAATCATGACGCGGCTTACGCGACGGGGGGAGCTGTTTTTTTGTCAAAACGTCAATCACCAGCATGTGAGGAACGCCCACTCCCGCGGGACTCGCAACCCTGAAGCCAGGGGTGAATAGCTGTACGAAGGTATGTACAGCATAAGAAAAAACATAACAGGCATAATCGTATTGTAATGTGGGGGGCCAATGTAATTAGAGAAAGTGGTTTTTAGGGTGAACCTCCCCTTTAAAAAATGTCCAAAATGTATACCAATCAGAAAGTTGATCAAGCCTTCCTTTTAGTTACACAAAGCCACACATTTTTATTTTGCACCTTTACAGCCTTTTAGCCAATGGCATCCTACATTGGGTGCCTGCACAGCATGCTTGGTTTGCCCCTTCCCCTGCCCCTCTCCATCAGCACTGGGGTCACATTAGCTGAGTGATTGAGAGAAACTGATGGAGAAGAGAAACATTGGAATACTAGTCAGTACCGGTGTGCAAAGGTGTATTTGCTTTGAACAAATAAATCATCTCTAACACTGGGTGTCCTGTGTGTGGCTGTTCCTGTCTTACGTAAAACTATTAGTTTAGTTCTTACATTTTAGAATGGGGTGCCTTGAGATTTTGTAGAATTGTAAATGGTGCCTTGACTGAAAAAGGTTGAGAAACACTGCTTTAGTGTGTAGGAATGCCATTTAAAATAAATGGCACGGCAGCACACTAACGTGTGGATGGCAAGATAACACGTTTTGCAGTAAATTGTGCATTACTACAAAGCGAAGGTTTGAACCTGGCCTGAAATTGTGTTTCAGTTTATTTCTAACAGCTTACAACACCTGAAGCTGTTTACATTAGAAGGCTGGTAGGTTGCCAAACTTCTGTTGCCAAAAACATAAGGCCAACTGTTTTCAAGAAAATACAGTTCAATTTCTCTACAGGAATGCTAATGCCACCATAAACTAGCCATACACAATTTGGGTTGCTCAAGCCTAACAATCTTACCACCAATATTGTGATGCAAGGGCATTTAAGGAGAAGTGAAGGTGTTTGATAAAAATGTAAAGGATTGATCAAATAAGGTTGACCATACTACATTCTTGCTGATAAATTTTATGGAAACCAAATGAAAACTGTTTTATTTTTTATGGTCCATTTGCAGAATGTAGAGGAAATGTTATATTATATGTGAACATGGCTTCAAAAAAATTCTCAACACCCGACAAGTCCTCTTAAACTAGCCATACGCTGATTGAATTTTAGCTGGTTTCTGATATAGTCGCCAAAATTCGCTACTTAGGTGGCTCTGTCAGCCCCCTCCCACCTGACATCCTTCAAGTGAAAAAATCGAAGGAGAAGGATGGGAAATTTTAGGCTGAACAGCAGCTTCATCCTATTAGATGGCCCTTTTCCTCGCCTGCCTTAGCCCGGTCATCTCCTGTGCTGAGGATGTAATTTCCCGGCCACGTTTTGCTTCCTGGTGGCCACAGGACGCATTGAGGACCTTCCATCCATCTTCATACAGCCCTGAGAATTATATGAAACCCGGAAGGATGCTGAGGCATGGCACCCCCCCCCTCCTCTGGTGTTATTGAGCCTGTAACATTTCACAAGCCTGTAAGTTATTTTTAATCCTTGTGCAAATAAAGTATGTTTTAACCTCCCCCGTTTCAAGAAGAAATGGATAAAAGGGCATGTTGTTGATGAATAAGACAATGTCAGGGCTGGGCTCAGCCCTTCCTTCTCTGAGTTGGCTGCTCAGCTGTCGGCTAATTGCCAGCTCCTATATCTCCACAGTGACTCACCTGTTGATGATATCCTGCTTGTCAGTCCTGCTTACTTAAGCCGTCCAGCCCAGATGTTCTCTGCCTTCGGTTTGGTCAACATCACAGAGACTTTCTTCTGCGCTCCTGTTAAAGACTTGCTTTGCTGACATTCCTTCTGGCTCCAGATCCTACTTGCTGTTCCACTTCGCTGATTCCTAGATTCCTGACTTTCTGGTTTGTCTGACTATTTGTTCCAGTTACCGAACTTTGGCCATGTTTTGAGTATGTTTGTTCTATTTACTTTTATTATTAACTGTACTTCTGTCTTGGTTTGATTCATGGTTTCTGACAGACAATCATTAAAAGCCAGTTTCTTAGAGTTTCTTGCCTCTCCACACTTCTAAGAATATTTGCAGACCATTGATTGTATGGGATTAACAAAGCCAGTTAGTATATACCAATAATGCAAGAATAGTCCAGTCATCCACAGTACTTACCGCTCAGACCTCAGATTCCTTATTAATGCAATGTGAGTGTTCCTAGTGCCATGGACGAGTGGACTTCTCTTTAGAATGATCAAAATTATATTGCATGGACTAATGAACCATTGCATGTCAAAGTACTTGTTGATGCAACATTTAATTTTCGCTCCAAGGAATCCTACGCAGTTTGCGTAGTGAATAAAAACTGTTCAAATGATGAGTGACAGATACATCTGTGGTATATAAGCAGTGAGTATTATTAACTGTCATCAGCCAGCCTGACAAAGACATGCTCTTCTGAGCTCACATATCTGTGGAGTGGGAGCTGCTGATTAAACTCTCAGTACGGGCTAGGTCATTAATACAGAATTCTTTGTAATCCAAAAGCACTTTGTGCAGAAGTGTGACTGCCCCTGGCAATACCTCCTGTGAATAGATTTACTGTGCTCCGTACTGGTGTCAGGATGATTTATTGAAGAAGAGAGAACAGATTTCACACTGCAGATCTCCAAACCACCTTTGTCATATTGAGAAATATTTTCAGAGACAGTAGATATATGTCTGCAATGTACTCCGGGATTTGTTTTTGATACTAGCTCTGCATTGTTGTAAAACCATCATGATTCCATGCAGGCAGGATATTGAAATAGACAGCGGAAGCCTACTCCACTAGGTGTGCCTATCTCACTGCCACTGTTGCTATGCAAGAGATTCCATTCATCGGTTACATTATTCTATGAGGACCATTACCTATACAAAGACAAACAAACATGAGATCTTTCATACGGGCACATGAATTGTGAGGCCTTGGGAAGATAGAGCTTGCTCTGAGTAATTAGCTCCTAGAGAGCATTTTTTTTTCTTTTCGATAAATCTCCTTAAAGCTTATGGTATTCTTATTTCAGAAAAACATAAAGAAGAATCATGCAATTGAAACCAGCTTACATGAAAATAAAAAATAAATATGACAGTATGCTAGGCCATCACGTGATACTTTTTAAAAGTTCACATAAACTCTATTCTATAAAAAAAAAAAACATGTACTTGACCAATAACAAACCTAACGTAGAAAACAGGACTTGTCTGAACCTATTAAAGCTCAAATGGTTTTGCTATTAAGACCTTGACTTTGGCAGCCCTCAGCTTGCTAATAGCACTACTGATATTTTGAGGGAGAAACATTGTGTTCTTCATTAGGCGCTTAACAAAGTAAAGTGATTAAAATGAAGAGCCGATTAAGTGAAATAAATATACAAATATATGAACTGAGGCTGCAATTTCAATGTTCTGCTATTATGTAAGAAACATTTTCTCCTGGTGCTGTAATTATTTTCATTTGAAACAATTCAGTTGCAGCATTTTATATTCAAAGCATGTAAAGGATTATCTGAACTCATTATGAAACTGCTACTATGGCAAACTGTTTTTTGCCATCATTCAAGGAGTACATTTTTCGCATCACACCAACAGGTTGGTTGTTTAAATCAACAATCTTGCCTATCCATAGGTTGGAGTTGCACATACTAGAAAGACTCAGAGCAGAAGCATGTTGGTTTTGTATATTTTTAATGATGCAAAAGGCAGTTAGTTGGTTCAATGCAAAGGCATACCCTAAATGATTAAATATACGCCCACATATTGGACACAGACATAGATGTCCACACACCAAAGAGCATAGCAATGGCTTTTAAGATTCTAAAATATGTCTACCTTTTTGCATCGCTGACCTCTAAAGTTGTATGGAGGGTGAATTTTATCTACAAGTAAGCCTTATTATAGGCTTACCTTTAGGTAAAAATCACAAAGCGGGCTTTACTACCGCTTTAAGTCCTCTGTCAGGTTTTAATTATTGTCTTTGTCCCCATTGGGGAATTTTTCCTCACACTCCCTGCTGACCCCTGGGGATAACTGCCTATATTCCTTCTCTGGAATGCATTCTAATTATATCTCTATGGAGAATCTATCAATGTGCCAGTAATACTGTCAATAGCCCCTGGTGAATTGTCCAAACGAGTATATGAAGAATCTACTGAAGAGAGTGAAACTGCATGTTCAGATTAAAGCAGAGGTCCACACAAAAATGGAACCTCCGCTTTTCGGAACCCCCCTCCGGTGTCACAATTGGCACCTTTCAGGGGGGAGGGTGGTGCAGATACCTGTATAATACAGGTATCTGCACCCATTACCGGACATAGACTCCCGCGATGGAGGCATAGAAAATAGGGCACCAAAAGCCATGAAATAAGATGCAAATATGTACCACTTGATCTAATGCAAGTGTCAGGGTTTTGGACTTGCAAGTTAATTATTTCATATTCCCATATCACACAAAGGAAGATTTATTGAAGCTGGTGCACATATAATCTGCTGCAGCTGTTTATGGTGGGCAATCAGATTCTAACTTCAGCTTGTTCACTTAAGCTTTGACAATAAAAACTGGAAGCTGATTGGTTACTACGCAGAGCTGCACCAGATTCTGTATGCACCATTTTTAGTAAATCTGCCAATTTGTGGGGACTATTTTAGTGACAAAATTCCAGATCATTGGAAAGCAAACAATTGACCAAAGAATAATCTAACAGTCATCAGAAAATGAGAACTGCAATCTGACTGCTGACTATCAACAATATGTTTGCTCACTTCTTTCATTTATTTTTTTTCCATTTTGCGAAAGCTTTTTACTGACGTGACTACTACTGGTATATTCATCAAGCATTCATCAAGCATCCATACAAAGCAAGTCAATTTGCAGTTCATATTTTCTTTGATCCCAATAAACCTTTTGAGTTTTGAAAATAAATGAATAAAATGAATGAGTTATACCACTATATCTAGGGTATGCCCCAGGCATGTTAGCCTCAAAGTTTTTCAGAGATGCACAAATTACAGTTCAAATCACAGTTTATGACAGAACAAGATGATTCATGAAACACATTAAATCAATTTTAGTTTTCAAGACTGAGGCTGAATTCAGAGTAATATTCTAAGTTTATGTCAGTAGCTTAAACAGAGTGTTCAATTAGAATCTTGTGTGTATCACAGTCAATTCTCACTAAAAGTACTGCTATGATCACTAGTACATCAAAATATGGTACTCTGTTGTTTGCTTGGGAAAAAAAAGTTTTAACTAACCACACAGTTTTTTTTTCTTTAAAAAGTGTAGCAGTCCTAAAATAGGAATCAAGGTTTGCCCTGGGGACTTGCACATGAGCTCTTTTCACGGCTCTTACTGTGAAGAAGCTTTTCCATATGAGGAGACAAATTTATTTTTCTCCAGATGTAAAGTGTGCTCATTGTCTTTTGTAATGATCCTTTAAGCCTCGTACACACGATCAGTCCATCCGATGAAAACGGTCTGAAGGACAGTTGTCTTAGGCCTCGTACACACGACCGAGAAACTCGACGGGCGAAACACATCGTTTTGCTCGTCGAGTTCCTTGTGAAGCCGTCGAGAAACTCAACAAGCCAATTTTCTCCATTCCCGTCAAGGAAATAGAGAACATGCTTTCTTTTTGGCTCGTTGAGTTTCTCGACAGTTTCCTTGACGAAAATGTACACACGACCGGTTTCCTCGGCAAAAAAATATCTCCCAGCAAGTTTCTTGCTGGTTTTTGCCGAGAAACTCGGTTGTGTGTACGAGGCCTAAGATTAACCAATGAAACTGACTGATGGTCTGTCACGCGTACACACCATAGGTTAAATAACCAATCGCGTCAGAACGTGGTGACAAAAAACACAACGACGTGCTGCAAAAAAACGAAGTTCAATGCTTTCAAGCATGCGTCGACTTGATTCTGAGCATGCGTAGGTTTTTAACCGATGATTTTACATACCAAAGATCGGTTTTGACCTATCGGTTAGCAATCCATCAGTTAGATTTTAAAGCAAGTTTGCTTTTTTTTAACCGAAGGTTAAATAACCTATGGCACCCACACACGATCGGTTTGAACCGATGAAAACGGTCTATCAGACCGTTTTCATCGGTTTAACCTATCGTGTGTACGAGCCTTAAAGGGGTTGTAAAGGTAAACATTTTTTTACCTTAATGCATCCTATGCATTAAGATAAAAAAACATCTGACAGCATCGCCCCCCCCCCCCCTGAGCCCCCGTTTTACTTACCTCACCGTTCGAAAGTCCCGGGCGCGTGCTTGTCATCTTGTTCGGTTCCCAGCCTGGCCGTTGATTGGCTAGGCTGGGCGGATTGATAGCAGCGCAGCCACTGGCTGGCGCTGCTGTCAATCACAGCGAATGACGTGGCGCGCCGGGGGGTGGGGCCGAGTGATACAGTCGGCGGCTATGCCCGCCGCTGTATCACGGGAGCGTGCTCGCAAAAGCTTTCCACCATGCGAGGGAGCTCACATGAACGTGGAAAGCTTTTGCGAGGAGGAGCCGAGATAGCCGCCAAAGGGACCCCAGAAGACAGGATTCGGGGCCACTCCGTGCAAAACAAACTGCACAGCGGAGGTAAGTATAACATGTTTGTTATTTAAAAAAAAAAAAATCTGCCTTTAGTGTTCCTTTAAGTGAATAACTTGACACCAAGTTCACTACATGGACCTCCTTTTTTTACATGGCAATCATAAAGGGATACCCTTATTTTCCTCTACTCAAAGGAGAATAAACTTGGTTCAGCTACTCCTCCCTTGGTTCAGCTGCACTCCTCCATATCTCTTGTAAATTTTTTGGCCCTTCCCTGCACCTTCGCTAGTTCCCCCGTTACCCAAAACTGTCCTGCATATTCAAGGTGAGGTCTCACCAATTTGTACAGGGGCAACACTATATCTCTCTCTCTGGAGTCTTTTAATGCAAACACATTTTTAGCTTGCTTTAAAAACTGCAGCTTAGCATTGCATGCTATCATTAAAGTGTTGCTAAACCTGCAACAGTAAAATCAGTCTGTATATGCATTAAAGCATGCTTGTTATACTCACTGTGAAACCTAAGGGGTTAATCGTCTGCATTGTGTAAAAAGGCTGCTTAACCTTGTATGCACAAAAACTGCTTTTTTCCACTGACTCCAGAATATGTCCAGATAGTACAGGGCATTTGGAGCTCAGTTTGGTGTGTATTGCTAGACAGTTCTAATTTTCTTTGGAGAGTGCATGTGATCAGCACAGGGCCAATTAGCACTGCCCAGGCAGAGGATCTGGGGTCCTGCATCATGATAGCACAGTGCAGTATGAAAACTCCTCCTGCAAGTTTCACCAGGAACTGATAGAAGTTACAACATTGCTATATACTGCTGATGAGAAAAGGTATTCAGCAGTTTATATTTACTAAAATAATTGCATTTCCATATTATGTGTACTGTGGGAGACCTGATATAGTGAATGCAAGGTTCTGCGTTTAGCAACATTTTAAGTTTATGATCTACCACAACACCAGAATCCTTATTGAATCCACAAAATTTTCAAAGCCTGTAAACTATACCTTACACATTAGTCATGTGTTGGGAACTGTGTCAAACACATGTGCAAAATCCAAATATACTATTTCACTAGCCACTTTTTTGCTTACCTCCTCATGAAAAGAAATCAGAATTGTTTGACAATTTTGGTCTTTTACAATGTATAAATCTATGCTGTCTATTGCTTAAAATATTATTTTCTAGAAAAACTCTATGTCGTCTTTTACCAAACTCTCAAGTATCTTCCAGACTATAGAAGTTAAACTAACCGGTCTATACTCACTTATAATTACTTAGAAAAGATTCTGATCCCTTTTTTAAATATATGCATCACATTGGCCTTGCACCAATCTAATGGTACCTAGCCAGCCATTAAAGGGTCTTTATCAATTAGAAACTATGGGCCAGATTCACGTATCTGCCCGTATCTTTGTGCGGGCGTACCGTATCCTATTTACGCTACGCCTCCGCAACTTGGACAGGCAAGTGCAGTATTCACAAAGCACTTGCTCCGTAAGTTGTGGCGGAGTAGCGTAAATTGGCCGGCGTAAGCCCGCCTAATTCAAAATAGGCTGGTAGGGGGCGTGTTGTATGTAAATGAATCGTGACCCCACGTAAATGACGCGCCTAACGAACGGCGCATGCGCGCGCATGCTCAGTATCACGTCGAATTTACTCCATAAGATACGCCAGGCCCAATGCCTGTGACGTGAACGTAAGCTACGCACAGCCCCATTCACGTACGACTTACGTAAACAATGTAAAAAGATACGCTTGCCAACGTCCATACTTTGCATTAGCTGTGCCTCATATAGCAGGGGTAACTTTACGCCGGACGTAAGCCTAACGTAAACGGCGTAGCGGGCGCAAGTATGTTCGTGAATCGGCGTATCTACCTAATTTACATATTCAACGCATAAATCTAAGGAAGCGCCCCTTGCGGCCAGCGTAAATATGCACCCAAGATACGACGGCGTAGGAGACTTACGCCGCTCTTATCTTGGCCAAATCTGTGCGTAACTGATTCTAAGAATCAGGCGCATAGATACGACGGCTCACATTCGGACTTACGACGGCATACGTGGAGATACGCCGTCATAAGTCCACTGTTAATCTGGCCCTATGTCTTTAAAATAAAAGAGCTCAACTCTTTGAGGGCATATGAATCCAAGCCATCTGGTCTAGGTGCTTTCTTCACCTTCATCTAGTACTTGGCACTACTGTTCTGAAAATGTAAGCCTACCTCACGTACAAAAACAGAAACAGTACAGCATACATATTAAAAGGAAAACCTTAATGTAACCGTTACTTATTTAATGAACCCTTCCATTGTTCTATAACCTTATCTATTAGGCATTGCTGAGTAATAGCTATGAGCTGTAATGGGTTTTCTTTGGCTGCAACCACCATAATGGGTCATGCAGGCACTGTTAATAGGTGCCATCTAGGCTCAACTAGTCAATCCAGGGCTCTGCCTGAATGCAAACACACATGGGCAGCACAGTGGCTGAGTGGTTAGCACTTTCACCTTGCGTCACTAGGGTGTTGGTTCGAATCCCAACCACGGCACTTCATGAGGTTTACATGTTCTCCCTGTGCCTGCTTGGGTTTCCTCCCAGACTCCAAAGACATGCTGGTCGATTAATTGGCTCCCACCTAAATTGGCCCTAGTAGGTATTTGTATGAATGTGAGTTATGGACCTTAGTTTGTAAACTCTTTGAGAGCAGGGACTGATGTTAATGTATAATTCATATGTAAAGCGCAGCGTAAAATTGACCGATATATATAAGTACCTGAAATAAATAAAATAATTTAAAAAATGTAATTAGTTTAAGTGAATTTAATAAATGAAGCAAGATCGTAAGGGGCACAAAGTTTGAAATACTCTGTTACTTTAATACAAACTTGCAACAGCAAAAAAAAGGTATTTCCATTAAACATAAAAATGATGGTTAATAATTCTTAATAGAATGACCGATTTCTAGATGCAAACACATCTCAAACAGGGTTTTGGTAACACCAGTGCAGTTATTTATCTAACTCCCTTCTGTGCTAGGTGGCTACAGAGGATTTATCCTTTCATTTCAGATGATCTCAAGCAAGGTTTTAATCATCAGCGCAGGGGCTTTCTAATAAACAATTCCATCAATGCTGATTAATTAGTTTCAAAGTCATCAAAGTGAGCGATAAAGAAAAGCAATTGGGTCTGGCACATTCCTTCTTGAAAGGCAGAATCAAAAAAAGATAAAAGCTAACTATATATTGTAAAGCTACAGGATAAAATTGGACAACTGAAGAATACACCATCTGTACACTATTAATGAGTAATGGTGCACAGGCAGAGAATGATCTCTGCATGTAATGCGCCCAGTCTAAGCATCAATTGCAATGATAAGGCTATAATTAGACCATATAGGGGTTCCCTAGAGAGTGATATTAAGTCATTTCAAGCGCTAGTTATTGGACATACAAGTTATTGACTTGGAAAATCTCCCTTTCTATGTGCAAAAACAGAAGGGCAATTTCCCCATACAGTAGGTGTGCCAAATTCATCCACTGGAAAAGGCCAGAGAGAAAATCATTTGGTGTCCTCTGTTACAGAGATGCCACCAAGGGTTGGCACATATTTCTGCACCTACTGTTCTTGATAAAACATCACCCCATCTATTGCCAGCCCAAAATGTATGCAATGTACTACTGTTTCTTAATACTTGTCCTTTCAAGATTACCATGACATCAAGTTTCATGTCATTTTCAACCTTTTTACATCTGTGTGACAAGGCTCTGTTTTGTTCTCCCAACTATGTGATCATTCATGTGATCCACAAATCTTAGTGATAATTGAAGGTAAAAAGAAGACCCAAAACACCAAAAAGTCCTTGTTGTGAAAGAAAATAGTGATGTCCTTCCAAATTGACTGCAGGTGTTAAACCTTGTGCTCCCTAGCATTCTAATTGGTCAGTGCCGTCACATGGGTGGCACCAACCAATCAGAAGCCGTATAGCCTGTCCGCTAAGCAGGGAGGAAGAAGAGGAAAGAGCTGAGAGGATTTCTGAGCCCCTGAGCCATGAAGCAGCTATACCAGGGCTCAGAACCGGTGATTACCACCATTCAGGTCAGCGGGGGTCCTGTTTAGGTTCACCATACAGATTTTTCTGTAAAGGTGAATTTTGTAACAAGCGCCACTGCGCTACTGCTCCTCTCTCTGTATGGGTGCTTCAGCGACGTAGTGCGCTCCACGGTGGAACGCATACGGCGCTCGTGCGATGATTTCGTTGCTTGGCGCCGTGATGCGTTCCAGCCTGGAACGCGGAAATGCGTCTTATACGGCACTCTATTTTGAATCTGACTGCAATGTGTTACACCTGATCTCCTGCCTATAAAGGCCTGTATAGTAGATACAGGTGTTGTTCGATTATTGCCAGCCGTGTGTCAGTCGGGGAGCACTGCTAGAGTGAGCTACAGCTTGTCAGCATGGAGGTTGTGTTACACCAGCCACCGTTCCTGGAAACCACTACTCCTTTGCTGCTGATCTCTTCTCTGCAATACAGCTCTCTGCAAACCAACTACATGACATTTGGCAACCATCCTCTTTCATGAGATCTTCTCTCCTATCCTTAGAAGCTACAAACAGATAAGTAACCCTTGCTACATTTATAGTCATATAGAAGATCTACTATTAGTGTTTCAACTGCTACTACATATGCTGTCTGCTTATCAACATGTTATATGGTAGATACTACTATCCTGCTTGCTAAATACTAACTTAAAGGCTCAGCAACCTACATGATACCAATGCTATGTCTATCTAATGTTTGCAGCTATAAATACCTCATCTATGCATACTACATATCTGAGCTATACTGCCTCTCTCATGCAACTAATAATGAGCTTTACTGCCTCTCTCAAGCAATACTAATGTCTCAATAGGAAATACTTCAAGTATGCTACTGTAATTACCTAGACTACTTTACTACGTATATGCAAGTGCTATTACTTTACTATAGTACATACAGTATACAAGTACCCAGTTGTTACTACAACTCTCAAATAATACGAGCTTGGCATAAGTACAAATGTCTTGTAGGCCTCGGCCTAATAGTTCGAACTTGTTCTCCTTAAAACTTTTATTGGCTAAGGGTTGATGCTATTTTGTGGCATCTCCCTTAGTAACCTAATACATCCCTGCATGTTGCAGGTGATATCATGTAGAGAACCTCCAAACTCCTGTTGCTAGGAGCGACGCCTGGGGTTCCTTACTGTAATCACACACATGTAGAGGTGTATTGGAATATAGTCCTTGAAGCTAAAATATATATTTTAATCGCTAAGGTCTGGTCGCATGTTGTAATGCTTCCATCCTTAGTAAATCAACGCCCTTCTATATGTGACAGGAAGATGATGTAGAGACCCCCAAACTCCTGTTGCTAGGTGTGACGCCTGGGGCTAATACTGAGTTGTCGCATACAGAAGCGCATTGAGGTCCTTGTATCCGCAGTTGTGATTCACTCCCATTTCTCCAGTGCTCTTACAAATTTATACTTTAATTACCTCCTGGGGAGCATGATCTTTTGGTTTGGATCTTCTTTTTCAAATATCACTAAGTTTTGTGGATCACATGAATGGACTTTTATTGTTCATAAATATCTGTTTTATTTGCATATTGATTTTCATTATCACAATAATGACAGCGCAACATATTGCTTATTTTAAATAAATAGGTACTGGTAATAGGTAAACAATAAAGGAGGGAAAAAAGAGAGGAAAACAGTGAGGGAAAAATGTTATAAGAAGGATAATTCACAGAGGAATAGAACTAAGTTAAAAATAAAATTGTGACTGGATTCTCCATCATATTAAATACTAGGGGGTTCAAGGCTTTTTTTCTGTATCGAATTCAATCAACATCACAAGCAATCAAGCATGTATAACTTTAAAGTGGCAGCTATACTGTATTTAGTAAGCCTTTACCAGCATGTGATCCACTGAAAAGAACAACCTGAACAAGAGTTCACGTTCTAGCTGTAAGAGAATCAATAGGCAGTAATAGGTTTCTTGTTTTAATCTGAGCAGCTGCATAGCATTGATAGCAGCTCATCTTTTTCTAAGATGAAGCACAAGAGGTGATATTCCGAGGATTCATGGGTTCTAACCTAAACCAGCAGCTAATTTGCCCTGCAAGACCCTTTCATCAGCAAGTTATATGTCGTGCATAACTCAGCCTCCTGCTGACAGCGAAGGGCAAAATGGTGCTTATTTGCCATCACTATGGTCAGAGTGTATTTATATCAGAGTTAAAAGTTCAGTGAATCAAGCTGAAGCTCTATTTATGCGACAGCTTGAAACAAGAGGGGAGAACATGCTATGCCGAAGCAGGGAGGTACATCCATGACAACCACAGCACAGAATAGACATAATTATTGAGTACAGTGGGAAGTTACATAGGATACTGCTAACAGATAAAGGTTGCTTAAAAAATGTATATCACAGGAAATTATAAATAATACCACTTAATATGTCTAAATAATAGAAAGGCACTATACTGTAGAGGTACATGTGTATATGATGTAATCAACAGCCAATCATGACACAATATCCACCAGTGCTAAAACAATCACAGCATTATTTGCTATACCTGGGCAAGATGTGGGTGAAAATGTTAACATTAATAGGGGGGGGGGCAGATAGTATAAAACTCTATGGCATCATTTGTAACCAATCAACAAGTCCCTTTTATAAATTTGAAATTTGGGTTTGTTTTTTCAAACAATAAGCATAGACACTAGCTACAGCCAAGCCAATCAGCACATGTTTCCCTCTATGGCTGTGGCCACTTAGCATAACTTATCTCCTGATTTGCCTATTTAAACCTCCTTCCCAGTGAGCTCTCCTGCCTTTCTCCAGTGTGCTTTCCGTGTACCAACACCAGCTTGTCTTTTGGTTTTCTCTGCCTGCTGCCTGCCCTACCCTCTGGCTTGAAACCTGGTTATCCATTTCTGCTGCCTGCCCTGACCTCCAGCTTGTATCCTGGTTATCTATGTTCACTGCTTACACTGACCTTTGGCTTGTATTCTGGTTAAAAAAGTCTGCCACCTGCCCTAACCTCCAGCTCGGATCGTGCTTATATGTGTTCACCGCCTACCTTGACCCCACCCAATATCCAGACATTGTTTTCCAGTACGCCGCTATCTGGTGTTCTCCTGTCCAGACAGAGATCCAGCAAGGGTTGTGCTCTGCAGTTCTGGCTTCCAGTCCCTCTCCATTCTGGTGTTCCCCACTCTCCTGAGACTCTACTGCTGGTCCACAGCTCTTGAGTACCTCTGGTTAGGGACCTTACACAATACAGTAAAAGGGTCCATGCTGGTTAAAGCACCATCTTGGTCAAGGCACCATACAGGCACTTGACGGTAAAGGTGCCATTGTGACAGATATTCATGCAGTAAAACACAAGCAAATATGTTGTGCACTGTATACCAACCAGTGTTGGTGCATGCAAAACCCTTAAATTAGGAATAATAAACCCAATATTTCAAGAAATCACAGAATTTTTTTTTTTAAATCATTCTCTGATCATCTCTCACCAAACTTCTACTAACACGACTGGTATTGAACTTTCCTTTAACAGTACGTCTTATACGTCACCGCTTTTTTGGTGTTCGGAATTTCCGACAACATTTGTACGACCGTGTGCATGCAAGACATGTTTGAGCCAACATCCGTCTGGTTTTGTTGTCGGAATTTCCGATCGTGTGTACGTGGCAAAAGACAAATAAAGGTCACTTTAGAAACAACTACATGTGCAATTTATGAAATAAGAATGAATGAATGGAACCATGCACAGCCTCCAGTTTGTATAATTTGCAACATTATAAAAATATCACAAAGTTCATAATTACTATATGATTTATACAAATATCATGACACAATTATCCAAGAGTATCATGGCAAATACCTAATGTCTAAGTAACTTATAATGAAAAGTACTTTTGTATAATTAATTTTACTTTTTGTCCTTCAGGGAAAACTTTGAGATCTGTCTTACACAAAGTGACCTAAATCTTTAAAAGAGCTTTGAGGATCTTATACATATTTATATTTTCTGTTGCATACAGTGTCTCTGCTTGCTAGTCTTCCTTTTTTAAAACTGATACTGAAGGTACTACACAGTAAGATCCTTAGAAAAAGGGAGAAGATTTACTTTTATTAGTGCAGAACCTGGTGCAGCTGAGAATAGTAACCAATCAGCTTCTAACTTCAGCTTGTTCACTTAAGCTTTGAGAAATAAACCTGGAAGCTGGTTGGTTACTATGCATGCAGATTTTGCGTGCACCAGTTTTAGTAAATCTCCTCCAACATGTCTATACCTAAAGTCTATACTAGTTTTAACTTTTGACGATTGAATATGTATAAGAGAAACAGAGGCAAAGAAGGGATTAAGGCAATCTATAAAGTCTCCAATCTATAAAAGACACACATAGGGGGATTTACTAAAATGGAAGCATGCAAAATCTAGTGCAGCTCCGCATAGAGACCAATCAGCTTCCAGGTTTTATTGTCAAAGATTAGTTGAAGAAGCTGAAGTTAGAATGTGATTGGCTTCTATGCACAGCTGGACCGAATTCTGACTGCTCCTGTTTTATTATACCATCTCTTCTTGTCTGGGCTGTTCGGGATATTTCCTCATTGAATGCAGTGTTGCCCATACATGGCTGATAGGTCTTTCCTTATGTGAGTATGAAGTGCCTAGATATTTATGGGCTAATCTGTATTTGGATGTTTATATTTGTAATACTTTAAACTGTAATTCACCCCCTGGCACATTAAAGTGGTTGTAAACCCTCACATATACCCAGTGAATTGAACAGCCTCAGATGATACACAGGGATGAAACAAGTACACGTCCTATTAGAATTTTCTCTTCCAGATTCACCTGTGGGTGTGGATTCTTGCCATACACTGTGAGACAGCTGATTGGAGGAAAGGCACACACACCCCTCCACATAGGAAGAGACTTGAAGAGCTCTGCTGTGAATAGACCAGCTCTCTGCTAATCTATTTATAGCACTCACCCTGATACAAATTCAGCCTGGTTTTATCACAGTTGACAGAGAACTTGTCAGAAGTTATCATGCTAATAACAGAAGAACGGAGCAGGAGAAAGCCACAGCACTTAGGTCTTCGAAGAGAGATAAGAAAACTGCAAATATATGTGCCCAGCTCAAATTTCATGAATTGGGTTTACAGCCACTTTAAGGTCTCCTGATGAAGCAATCAATCTGCCAAACTCATCTAGACCACAGCACCTCTTCCTGTATCTCTGGCCTTGCCTGCTGTACCATTATATGATATACAGTACAGTATATGAACATGTTACTTTGGGCAAGATGGATTAGTGCCCTATTGGGGAACTGATTGTGCTGTTCACATAATTGCATATGATGTGTTAATTACCTTTTAACAATGCGATATAATAAAATGTTGTACTTGTAAGTACTGTTCACTTCTCTTCTTTTTCTGGGGTTATGGTTGGCACTGTAAAGTCCATATGTCTTTTTCACTATGTTGCAATTTCTGACAATGTAGGGACCAAAATATAGGCTTATGGGAAAAAAGTTTAACACCCAATGGTCAAATATCTCCAGACCTCCTCAAACACAAGTCTAAAGTCATGTTCTTGCCGCTTCTGCAACAAGTATTTGGCTCATCTCAGTTATAATTCATGACTAGATCATACAGCCAGATAATTATGGGAAGCTTGTAGCTTATCCCAGTGTCAAATTATGACCAATATGTTTTTTTCTAGATGCTAACCTTGGTTTGTTACAGACTCTGATCCTGATGCCTGAACTGAATTCTGCTGCTCTGTCATTGCTAGCCACAACTCTCTCAAAGATGACAAGGACAATTTTCATAACACCTGTCGAGGTATGATTATTGAGAAAAATAATAAATGGCTGCACATCCAATGTTTCCAAAAGTGCTTTTTTTTTCAGACAGTCAAAATACACCAGGGACAGTAGGTGTTAGTCACATAGACGCGTTTCACACATCGGATCTGTGCTTATTCATTACCTTTGGATTCTTTTTCTCAAGTTTTTACGGAGGCAGGCCGGGGCTAGCACTCCTACTTGGTTCCAATCAAGGTATTTCACACACCTGGAGCAACAGATTCCTCTTCTTTTGAGGTATGGATATTGACTATTTAACAACCATAAGTCTCTCTAACAGGTACTGTAACTACTGTTCAGCTATGACTAAGCACTGTTTGTTAGTGTGAAACGCGTCAGCTCTTCTGTCCGTTTTCTGTGGCATGTATTTTTGATTTCATTTTTTGAATAAAAGGCAAAAACTTTTTGGGAGTGTGGCTCTGAACGAACTTCTTTCTGTGTTATATCTACTGTTGTAGAGACAGGTCAACTTACTGTTGTCGCTGTTAGGTGGTTCGACTCTTTAAAGTTGCTGATTAACCTGATATTGGTTAGTGTTTGCTAATTAAAGCTGTTTTACAAGCTACTCTGTTTCATTCAAAAAAATCAACTTGTAAAGGGAACAAGCTCAATTGGTATTGGCAGCAGTAAACCATGCATTTGACAGAGGTACCCAAAAACAGTCCAAGCAGCTTCTTCCTGCAGAGCAGAGCACACATTCAGTGCAGAAGGGCTTTGTACAGCAAATGCATAGCGTTAAACAAGCAAACATCTGCTCATCTGAGACAGTTTTTGACTAACAGGGCGCCCCCGCATGAGTACCCCAAAATAAACAGGACGCCCTTATACCGTCTTTCATGTGTGCTAACACCTTTTTTTGTCAGGGATCCCCAAAAAAGACTACTTTGGCTTGAAACCTCAGAATTTCAGCAGGAAGTAAATAGATGGAAAGCTGAAGACAATAAAGTGATATCACCAGGCTATTGGACCATGCTGAAAGTTACAAAGATTTTCACTGAACATTTTAATAATGTGTCTCGCAATCATATTGAATGACCTTATATATTTTTAAAAAAATACAAAAATCCACACATTTTACATTTCACTGCATTTACTGTCATATTTTTCATTTGAGTGCATATATTGTTAGAGCACACTACGTGCCTGCCAATTATTTTTGAATAATTATATCTTACAGTTTTGCATTTTTAAAAAGAATGCAAAAATCAATATATTTTACATTTCAGTGTATATACTGTCATCTGACTTATTGACAGAGATATGCATTCCTCTGTGTGTATAAGTGTAAAAATATTCTGAACAATTGGAAATGATGTGCCACCAAGCATCTGACAACGCATCTGACAAAGCATCTGACTTGCAACGTAGGGCAATAACAAGGAATACTGTAAGTTGTTTTATCTGGCACTTCTGCTATGTCTACAGAAGCTCATACTCATACTAATTACTAAACACGTGGCATGTCTGGATGCCATTCCTTCATTTATATTTTATTGATACTATTGCCCAACTGTCAGTTTGACATATATGAAAAAAACAGACAAAAAGCCCACGATATATATTCTTCATCTAGTTTCACCCGTTAACATCATCGCAAGTAATCATTAGTAGCCTAATTGCCAATTTTAAAGATTATTTCTACTCTACATCAGTGGCACAAATGGGAATGGTTTAAGAAAGACAAATCCATCTAATTGGCTTCCAGGGACCTCAAAATTCTTTGTAGCATTCTTGTTGCTCTGAACAACCAACTGAATGCAAATTTAAGCTTCATCATTTCTGCACATGCTCAAATGCACTCATCTGCTTTATCAATCAATTCACTACATCGTGTAAGGTTATTTCAAGTTTATTGATTCAGGAAGGAAGGGAACTTTATCAGCGTTCTCCTTAACACATTAAAGTATATTATTTGCCTTTGACTGTTTAAATGGTACATGGAATATATATATATATATATTGTAAGATTAAGGTGATTAAACTCAAGCGGTAGGTGCGTTTACAATGTTTTGTGTCATTCCAAAACTGTATTTTAGGGCATGGCAGCCTAAGTTTTTAAAAAGCAAGTCAATAGTTCATACAGATAGCTCTTCCCATGCAGGTTCTCACCATCACTGCAAAGACATAACATTCAGCCTCCTGGCTCTCTTGTGACAGCTTTACTGCTCTGAGTACCGTGTTTCCCCGAAATTAAGACCTACCCTGAAAATAAGACCTATCGTTATTTTCCAGGAGGGCTGCAATATATACCCTACCCCGAAAATAAGCCCTAGTTTAAAATGCTTGTAAAATCCTATAATACACTCTATTACAGTAATATATCATGTACAATGTGTGTGTTTCTGTAATATAATGGTGCCATATACATTTGTTACAGTACCGCTCAGTGCTCAGCTGACCTACGCTGCTCTCCTCTTCTCCCAGCACCCTCCTCCCCCCGCAGTGCTTGGAGCGGGGAAAAGATCCTTGGCAGGTAACAGAAGCACCAAGCGGCTCTATAACGAAGGTATTTGGAACAATTATATTACAGAACCATACACATTGTACATTATGTACTACTGTAATAGATTGGATTATAGGATTTTACAAGCATTTTAACTCGGTTCACACTGGGGATTCCTGACAGGCAGGGAGAGAGAAGGGGAGAGAAGACAGCACATTACATGGTAAGACCTACCCCGAAAATAAGCCCTACTGTGTCTTTTGTTGCCAAAATTAATATAAGACCCAAGCTTATTTTTGGGGAAACAGGGTAGCTCTGCAGTCTTCCTAACCATCAAACACTTTTTGGTCTTCCTGACCTTCAAGCACATTCCAGGGTTATGCCCAGACGCTGTACCATAGCTCTGCATCTTTCCTTGCAGCTTCCTAGCTGCGCTTGTCCTTCCTGGACTTTCTCTACAGCTTCCTGGCTGCTTCCATCCCACATGGACTTCCTCTCAAGCTTGGGCCTTCCTCTGCCCCAACCTGAACACCTTAAAGCGGAGTTCCACCCAAAAGTGGAACTTCCGCTTAAAACACTCTTTGCCCCCTTACATGCCACATTTGGCATGTCATTTTTTTTGGGAGGGGGGAGTGGGGGCTTCAGGAGGAGTGGGACTTCCTGTCCCACTTCCTCCTTCCACCCAGGGACCGCTTAGGCGATATGTCATATCACCTACAGTGGCCCCTCCCTGTAGGCGATCGCCTGGGACACGTGACAGGTCCCAGGCAATCGTCTGACCAATCACAGTGCACAGTGCTGCTCCCGTATGCGCAGTGAGTGCCTGGCCGTGAAGCCGAAAGCTGTCACGGCTGGGTGCCCACACTAAGAAAGAAGACGCTGGCCGGAGAGGGGGGGAGAGGAGCGGAGCTCCTGCCGGCGCGTCGCTGGAATGTGGAGCAGGTGAGTGTCTGTTTATTAAGAAAGCCAGCAGCTACACTTTTTGTAGCTGCTGACTTTTACTAAACCTAAAAAAAAGCCTGGAACTCCCCTTTAATGCATAGCAGCATCTTACATGGCTCCCCTCAGACACACTGACTTCCCTCTTAGGCCCCTTTCACTGTCAGTTTTTTATGCTGACCTGAACACATGCTCCATACAGATCTATGGAGCGACGGAAGTCTGCTGACATCCGATCCGCTGAATCCAGACAGATGAAGACCCTATTTTCCATCAGTCTGGTGGATCGGATCAGATGAAAACGGACAGGTGGTTCCTTTTCATCCGATCCCTCATAAAGGAGAGCGGAGCTCTGACAGGTTGGTCCCTGCACAGTGAGCAGAGACAGATCTGTCATTCACTGACTCAGCGGGGATCAAGGAATCTATTCCTGCTGAGCAAGGGGAGTCCTACATGGACAGCTCTGTGTAAAAGTGGCCTAACTCTCTACTATGAAGCCAGCACACACTTGAGGATACTGAACCATCAGTGTGCTTGCTTCTCCCAAAATCTGGTGTAAACCACCGATTACCGAGTAGCACGGGGTCACCCTGCTACAATATATATATATATACACACATAATGTATATATTCACAAATAATTCACATGTAAACAAACAATTACAAATATACATTTTCTTATTTTTGGATTTTTATCAAAATCACAGATTTCTTAACTTCATAACTATTCAGATTTTTTAAGCTTGTAAAAGTACAGGAACATTTAGGTAAAAGCTTCTCCTTGAAAACATTTATTAATCAGCTATTTGTTCATGTATACCATAAAAGAGATACAAACACATCTTATGGATTTACATACTAAGTATTGTAGATCATGAAAAACCTATTGTCTAAATGCTTACCATTAGCTATATGATGTCAGGGCAGTTTGGCAGTATTGGTGCACTACCTAACACTATTTCCCTATGGCCATTTATTTTTTGAAGAAGACTGCGGTAATGAATAGTGTTACACAACCTTCTGCCATGAATCAAACGCTTCAAGAATATACACTGTATATGGATTCATTGGCTGTAAAAAAAAAAAATTCTCTTGCTGGTGCCAGGGGTTGCAGAGATGTACTATTTATCAAATCATGTCAAGCAATGAAAACCATAATGTATTCTACAAAGAGATTTTTTATGTTTTGAAGTACATTGTGTCCTCTACAAGCTTTACAAATGTTATTAAAACGCAGACAAAATACTCAGATGGTACTTGATATATAGTATCCAGGAAACTTGTAAATTGTACTTATTTTACATATACTATCATGCTTTTTGTGTTGCTAGGAAAGGTGAAATATACCCGATGGCCTACAAATGGTATCTTTAAAATACTTTATAACGATTGTTCTGTTAGTAAAAGAAAGTTTGTCTCTTGTCTTCTCTTCGCCTCCCTCTTGTGGTGGACATGAGCAGCTTCATGCAGGAGGAGAAGATGTAAACACACTGCAATTGCGATTGGCTTTTTAAGCAGGCGGCTGAGACAAGAAAGAATAAAAAAAAAATTGGCACTGAAAGTATATGTATTCTTTATGCAAATGTGCCTCTTTTATCATTTAACAAGGAATTTCATTAATAATGAAAATAGTACTGGATGCAGATATCAATTATTACTAGTGTGTGTAAAAGGAAGAGCTGTAGAAGGAAAATTCTTAATTACATAAAAACTACTTTTTTTTTTAACCAACTTTACAGATTCAAAGAGAAAGTTTTCCTAAAAAAGCTATTTCTTCTTACTTTGTGGTTGTCAATATAGTGTATGTAAGAACTTCATAAATTACAGCTGCAATTTGTTGTTAAAAATATTTGAACCTTGTCTCCACTGCACTTATTATTCCCTTGGGTACTGTTATTAGTTAAAGGGGTTGTAAAGGTAAATGTTTTTTCACCTTAATGCATCCTAGGCATTAAGGTGAAAAAACATCCGACGGTACCGCCCCCCCCGAACCCCCGTTTTACTTACCTGACCCCTCGAAAGTCCTGCTCGCATCCACGTGATCCTCTTCGGTTTCCAGCCTGGCCGTTGATTGGCTAGGTTGGATGGATTGATAGCAGCGCAGCCATTGGCTGGCACTGCTGTCAATCACAGTGGATGACGCAGCGCACCGGGGGGCGGGGCTGAGTGATACAGTCGGCGACTATGTATCACGGGAGCGCGCCCGCAAAAGTTTTCCACCATGCAAGCTCGCTCGCATGAAGGTGGAAAGCTTTTTCGAGAAGGAGCCGAGACAGCCACCGAGGGACCCCAGAAGACAAGATTCGGGGACACTCTGTGCAAAACGAGCTGCACAGTGGAGGTAAGTATAAAATGTTTGTTATTTAAAAAACAAAAAAGTTTAGTGTTGCTTTAATTTGTTTTGGCCCAACACTTTTTATTTTATCAGGTTTGGAGTTGGGTACATTTATAAACTGCCAGGGATTTAATGCTGCCTTTATGCTTGCTGTTGATAGGTGGACCCTCTCATTTTTTTTAAAATGATTGCCACCTTGGCAAGTGGTGGGAAAATCCAAAACTACCACAGACACAAATACAGGGGTAAATGCCTGTTCCAGTGACAAATACCTAAGCAGGGATTTCCCTTTACTTTTAAAAGATTTTCACTCACTTCCTGTTGTGTCTCTGGACAGGAACGGAAGGAAAATGCCAACAATGGGACAAAGACAATGGTTCTAACCACTCCTTACAAATTCAAAATGAAAAAAGTTTTATCTAGATGAACACTTTCATTTATTAATTTGAGCTGAAATAGAGAACATTGTGCTCACTGCATGCTGAGCAACTTCGGTTTAATGCCATAGCTCGAAATAACAGGAATCACACAGCTGCAACTAAGTGACAATACTGTATACAGACTGAAAGGAGTAGCCCATATAACACAAGTGTCACATGCTTTGCTATTATACAGATCACATCTTATAATACAGGATAGAAAAATAAGTATTTCAATTGGCTTTTTAACCTCCATGGCGGTATGATTATTTCAGAAAAAAGATGCTGAAAGCGGTACCATTATTTGCAAGGAAATTTGGCGTTTTATACTGTAGGCCTGCAATTCTTAGGAATAACTCACTTAAATCTGTCCAAACAAGAGTCTAGTAGGCATCCCGGGTATGATTTTTTTTTAAAAACAAAATTATAAATTATAATATAATAAATAATTATAAATAATTATAACAAATAATAATATAATTATAATAAAAATGATTCAATAATGTAATCAACTCAAAATCACTAAAATTTGCTCAGTTGCAGAATTGTCGCTGTCATTACTTTTATTTTTTTTATGACGAATTTCCCCACAAATCGCTATCGCACAATTCTGCAAGTGATTATAATTTATTATGGCTGTTTTCTAGCTGCTCTAAAACCATTTTTGACATAAAGGGACACTTTTGGTTGCTATGGACAATCTACAGTTTGCAGGCAGAAAGAACAGTTTTTATTATATAAAAGTGCATGTAGGGCATTGGGCAGATCCCTAGGGACAGGGGGTGTGTGTATTTTTTACATATAGTACTGTAATCTATAAGATTACAGTATACTGTATGTAATGTGTTTATTTACCTTTTTGAATTTGGCACCGTTCTGCGCTCCCGTGCGTCGTAACGTCGCAGGGAACGAAGATCGGCGGCACACAGAGGCACTGTGTGAATCAAGCGAGGTCCCGCTCACTCACACAGCGCGGTGGCATCGCTGGATCCAGGGACAAGGTAAGTAAACCAAGCCTGTGGATTCTGTGAGGCGAGCCCAACTCTGACTCGGGGTTACCGATCGTAGCACAAAAATGTAACCCCGAGTCAGACTCGGGAATACCGCCAGGGGGGTTAAACTATGCTGCAAAAAGACTACTTTAAAGTTTTACTAAACCCAGGACCCTGCATTCACTAAATCTGGTCTCCCACAGTACACAGAACATGTAAATGCAATTATTTTAGTAAATATAAACTGCTAAATACCTTTTCTCATCAGCAAATAGAGAGGTCTTGTGACTTCTATCAGTGTCTGGTTAAAGCTTGTAGGAGGAGTTTTCATTCTCCCCTGATTGTCCTATGAGGCTGCAGGATCCTCGACCCTCTGCCTGGACAGTGCTGATTGGCCCTGTGCTGATCACATGCACTCTCCCAAGAAAAAAAAAGTTCTCTAGCAATACACACGAAACTGAGCATGTGCAGCTTGTCCCAGAGCCTCTGTTCTATCAGCAGATGGATTGGGGACTGTGGAAGAAGGCGAGGATCAGAGAAGACAGGATCAAACGGCCTTTTTACACAATGTAGAGGATTAACCCCTGAGGCCCCATACTCACGACCAAACATGTCTGCTGAAACTGGCCCGCGGACCAGTTTCAGCAGACATGTTTGGTCGTGTGTAGTTACGAGCGTACAGAATTTCACCGTACATTTGCCCGCCGGGCCGTTTTTCAGCAGACATTTATTTGCAAACTTGTTTTAAAACCGTCCGCTCAAATCCTGTCCGGACGGACATGTTTGGTGGTGAGTACACAAAACCAACGTACAAAAACCCCGCGCATGCTCAGACTAAATGAGGCCACGGGAGCGCTCGTTCAGGTAAAACTCACGTTTGTTTGGGATATGGCACATTCGTCAATAGAAAGATTAATTCTAGCAATAGAACACTGAAGCAAACCACACAATAAACAACGCTTGATGCCGTCGTTTTATTCATTCTTCTCTTGCTATAAATAATCAGTTATTTAGCTCATGTTATTTCAACTGAATTGTTCCATACTGAAAAGTGACATTTGTTAGCTGTGATGTAGTAAGATTTTAGCAATCTTTTATTGGCCCGACGTATCATATTTTTAGTGGTCCTCCACATGTCTAATTTTTTGCTTTTAATGTTTAATGTTTATCTTTCCCACTTTATTTATGTGTTTATAGATATGTCACCATTTAGAATATTTTAATAGGAAATAGTTTTGATTTTGCTTTTGTTTGTATATTTAACTGGATTATTTTGAAGGTTGTTTAAATTGTCTACCATGTTGGCACACCAAATGCCCCCCCCCCCCATGAGTTAGTGAATATTTTAGATTAAACATTTTATTTGTTTGTAATGTTTGATGCCTAAAATAATACCCACAGTATTACAAACAATAGGCACGTTTTTCAAATCAACAAAAAGGCTTTTATTTTAGCAAATGATAAAAAGGAACAAAAACAGAATGGCAGCACTTGAACAGCTAGCAACATACATGCAAACTTGCATTTCAAACATGGTGAAGGCTAAACTAGCCAACCTCAGGAGGCACACAAACTAAAATCTGAAGCAGCAGCACATAACCAAAGGAACCCAAGCTGTGGTAGTCCAAACAAGATGCCATTTGTGGGGGATCAAATGGAAGGCAGGGCATCAACGTCTCCTCTTCCTTGCAACCTTCCTTCCAGGCTGCCTTACAGCGGGTCTTCCCTGGGCCCTTGCAGGTGGGGATGATGTGGCAGCAGGAGTATGATGTTCAGCAAGCCGGGCCGGGTCACATAGCCCAGTGTCTGGGGTCAGCAGCTCCCTCTGCATCCACCAAAGGGCCTGGTTGATGATGCCCTTGGCCAATTGCCTCTGCTCCTCCGTGCCTTTATTGAGATCATGTGCCACGGAGGCACTGTAGGCCTCAGTGGGGTTGAGGGGGGCCCTCATGATGGCACTTGCCTCCCTAATCATTTGGAGGCTGGCTTCCTCCACTGCCCCCAATTTCTTCTTACGGCCTGGTGGCCTAATATAAAGGGGAGGAGCCTGGCTGGTGGTGCTTGTCCTGGGGAGCTGCTCAACGCCACTGGGCCCGGCCTCCTCCTGGCTGCCACTGACCCCTTCGGCCTGGCTGTCAGTGAGGAGAGGATCTGCCACCTCCTGGCTGGTCTCTTCTTCCTGTGTAAAAAAAAGGGACATGTTGTAATATATTTAGGAATATAATCACTCACATTTTCATGCTTGAATCTTATTTTTTGCCTTGAATTTAAACTTGAAAACAGACTCACCCTCTGACCCCTGCAGTTGTCATCCCTGACACCTATTTGTTTGCCCACGACTTTAGATTTTTACTTCCCAGCTTGTATTTTATTAACCAATATCAAGTCAAGAATCAAACAATAATTAATATTATTACATAAATAGTTATGAAACTACTATACCTCATCATCGTAGAGGCGCAGATCTGCCTCTCTGTCAGCCAGGCCCTCTTCATCCGACTCTGCAGGGCTGTTGTGATCTGGGGAAGTCCCGCTGGAAGGTAGCGTGGAGGGAAGGTTGGGATTCAGACTTGACATTGATGGCCTGCCTTCCAGTTGATCCCGCAAAAATGACATCTGGCTGTAATACCACAGCTTTGGTTCCTTTGGTGGTCTTGCTGCTGCTCCAGATCTTAGCTGCTTTTGGTGAGCTTTGTACGCTCTCCTATATGTGCCCTTGAGGTTGGCAAGTTTATCCTTCACCATGTTGGCACTGCATTCTGGCACCCATGTCCTCATGTATGCTGCTAGCTGTTCAAGTGCTGCCGCTCGTACGTCCTTGTTGTGGTAGGTGGGCTGCTTTGAATCCCACAGAATGGGCATTTCCCTAAATTTATCCAGCAAGTGCTGGATAATCTCTTGGGTCTGCAGGAGATCCATTGGGAAATGATGATTTAGTGAATTTTATTCTAGATTGAAAAAATAAAAAGAAACCAAAAACACAATTAAAAAAAGCCTCAGCATTTACATTGATAGAATATGTTGTTTAAAAAGTAGGACCTATATAGAAATACAAACACAGTGTCTCTTGTTTAGAAAATGCTGGCCAGCTTGGCCCCATTGGTTGGTTGTAGCTAACATTATTTTTATACATGCCGCCCCTTTGGTTACATTGCAGTAAATAATTGAAATCTAGAACCATACACAATTATTACAAATGACAGCATTCATCAAGGCACTATTGCATGTGTAGATATCCTGCCCCTCAGCATTGATTACATGAAAGAAACTTCCTAATGACCTCTGTCCAACCAACACAGAACAATACTTGGCCTGATCTGAATACACCCTACATAATTGATAATGAGTCACAGCATTTTTGACCTCTCTATTTTGTGATGTCTACAAAAGCATTTGGGTACGAAAATCACATTCTGGTATCCAAGAGACATAATAGCTTAATAAAACTGTGCAACCAACAGACCAAACCCCCATCCCATGGCTCTACATTTTATAGCCCGCTGCTGATCCCATGTTTAAATTTCTTACCTGCCTCTCTCAAAATCCTTGTTTGTTACGCTCGCTGAATTAACACGTAACCTACGTAATCACGTCAAGCGCCTTTTATCCACTCCGCGTATGTATGAAACGCCGCCCTCGTCACCTTTGCCATGCCCCTAATCAATTGAAAAAGTAAATATGGCGTTAACTGTGTAGGTTCTGGAATCGCGCGAATATTCTCCGCGTAACCTACGTCAATACGTTGTTGGCATTCGCGACACTCCGCATATGCAAGAATCCCCGCCCTCATCTCCGCCCCTGACGGGACATTTCCTCGTTTCCACGCCCCTAATCTCTGTGGGAAGGAAAGATGGCGATGTCACACGAGCGGGCACGGAGCTCTCATGGCGCAAGTGAAGGGACAGAGGCAGGACCGTCCCGATCCAGGCCTAAAAGATATAAAGCCACTAATATGGCGTTTGAAGAAATGGTGGAGTTGGTTTACATCATGAGGAGGAAGGATTATGATGGTGAATGTGGGCCCTACAAAACACCGAACCGTAGAAAGTCACACATAATGGACAAGGTGGCAAGGAGAATGAGGAGAATGTTTGGTGTCACCAGGTCCAAGGAGCAACTCCGGAAGCGTTGGTCCGATTTAAAATTGAGGGAGCCACATCACATGAAGAAGATCCTCAAAATTCTGCGTAAAAGTAAGTCCATATTATTTAAGGGGGGGGGGAATGTCTGCAATAATGTGTTGACATGTATTTTTTCACATCTGCCTCCTTGGCCTGCTTGTACTTTTGAACACGTGTAGATACTGTATTGTGTTTATGTCAAATAACAACCCTTACCAAATTTCGTCAAATAGTAAACACGCGTAATATGACATTGTTTAGCAAAAATGCGACGTTACTCCAGGAACAACACACCTGGACATGGCTGACTGGCCCCAAACTTGGTTTTCCAACATTGTTGAATAGCAAAATCACAGAAATTAAATTGAGTGCATGTGACAGGCAAACAAGATTCATTCTCCAAAATGCAAATAAAGCTGATGTTTTAACATCTGGAAATGCAAAGCACCTGTGTCTCAATAATCAAAGTATATTTATTTGGAGGGTCGACGAGAATTAACGTTTTGGGGGGACATCCATGTGTGTCACTTCTTTGCAAAAAAGGGGCAGGATCAGAGCTTGGCCTAGAACTACGCCAAAAATGGAGGATTGCAAAAAGAATAAACAAACAAAAATCATCATAAATGTATCGTCTATGCAATGTGTGCGATTTATGATATCCAATATCTGTGTGCTGATGAGTATACCTTTTGTTTTTCCTTATTTCTTATAGGGGAAAGAAGACGACAGCAATTGGAGGAGGCAGAGAGGGCCAGACACCCACAAAATCAAACACCTCCACATGTTGAGGAGGAGGAGGCTGTGGAAGGAAGAGAGGAGGATGTGGAAGGAAGAGAGGAGGATGTGGAAGGAAGAGAGGAGGATGTGGAAGGAGAAGAGGATGTGGAAGGAGAAGAGGATGTGGAAGGAGAAGAGGATGTGGAAGGAGAAGAGGATGTGGAAGGAAGAGAGGAGGATGTGGAAGGAAGAGAGGAGGATGTGGAAGGAGAAGAGGATGTGGAAGGAGAAGAGGATGTGGAAGGAGAAGAGGATGTGGAAGGAGAAGAGGATGTGGAAGGAGAAAAGGATGTGGAAGGAGAAGAGGAAGGAAGAAAGGAGGAAGGAAGAGAGGAGGAAGAAGTAATTTTGGACTTAGAATTTATAGCAGATGAAGGGCAAGTGGCGGAAGAACAATTTGGCGAATTGAAAGAAGGTGGATTGATGGATGAAGGAGGAGTCGAAGATGATGGGGAGGTGGTGGAAGAAGGAGGAGTGATAGAAGATGATGGGGAGGTGGTGGAAGAAGGAGGAGTGATAGAAGATGAAGAAATTGGGGATGTGGAAATTATCAGGCCATCAGGTCAGTGTCACCCCTATATTAATAGGGCCAAACATATGCAGATAGGCTGGAAACTATTTACATATTTTGAATGCCAATTTGTTTCTTTTTAGGGGATGAAGATGGTGTAGCACATTTTTCACATGCAAGTGCTTCTATAATTGTACAGCAAGTAATGGAGTGCAGCACGGAAATGGACATTATGCGGGAAAGGATGCTAGTCATGGAGCAGAATGTGCGAAATGTCATTTCAGAGTGTAGCACGGAAATGGACAACATGCGCCAAAGGATGCTAGTCATTGAACAGAATTACAAAAATATCATTGACATGATGGGCCGTGTCAAAGACTGAACCACAGAAGCCCATCCCCCGCCCATCCCCCGCCCACAAAACCCTTTTTAATTTTTGTACTTTATAATACGCCAAAATTTCTAAATGCACACACAGTGTGCCAATATGTGCTATCTGCCATCACAGACTATCTATTGTCTGTGCTTTGTGGGTACAAACCCCTCCTCGATCCTCAAGTAGTTGAGAGGAAGAAGGGTTTGCTCCCACAAAACACAGACATTGATCACCCATGATGTCAGATAGTACATGTGGCCATTTGTCTGTTTAACCAATGACATTTGGCGAGTTTTCACTGAATGTGTGCATTTAGAAATTTTGGCGTGTTCCAGTGTGAAAGCACACCATCCATGACTGACTGCTGTTCTTTTTTAAAATTTTTGTTTGGTGTTGATCTTTTTTGGTTTGTAAATGTTTACAGTTTCAGATCACAAAACGAACAAGAAATCTCACCTAAAGAAATAAGTTAACGAATTTTCTTAAAAAAACAAAAAAAATTTTTGTTGTGTTAAAATCTTGTTGAAAAAATTATACACAAACAAATACAAAGCCAAAAAATGTTTTGTATAAAAACAATACCCAAACATTTCTAAATGTAAATAAATGTCTTCGAAACAAATACAAAAAAAAAAAAAAAAATTAAAAAATCTATATCTATCTCTAGAGATAGATATATAGGAGACAAGCCCAAAAATTCTGGCGTATAGTTTCAGTGAAATTATTCTTACATTGTGTTTCGATCAGTATTATTGCTAATCACTGTCAATAAAGACAAAAAAATAAATAATTCAAAGCCAATATTTTGTACCAAATATTTGCTGGAAATGTTTTCAGCAAAAAAATACACATTTCTTGTTGAAAAATGACTAAAATAAAAAAATGTAATTGTGACATCAAAAGCAGCAAAATGAGTGGCTTCTTATTTCTAGACTGAATACCCAGTTTGTAGATGAGTGAATAATGTGCAAATGTGGTTAGTTAATACATCTGAGTAAGTAAATTTGGCACTAGAAGTGCACTATTTTTGGAGAGAACCTGGAAGACAGAAAAATAGAGAAAAAGCAGTAATGACAAACAACTGTATAAAGTCCAATGGTCTAATTATTTATTAGTTGTGAGAATATTCCTTTCTTTGGGGGGCCGAATTAGAAAGAAATATGATCTGGCATAGCAATGGCCCCCCGACCCATGAAGTACTCAACATATTTGTCGCGTACCTCACGAGCAGATTGGGGGGCCAAGCCAGCGCGACCAGTGTCCAGGCCAGGAATGTTCTCTGAGGGTAGTCCTGCCTCAGAGCCCATGGAGGCTAGGTACGTCTGGGAGTGCCTGCGTAGAAAATTGTGCAAAATGCAGCAGGCAAATATAATGGTGTTCAATTTATATTCCGCCAAATGTATCGATGTCAGGAACAGGCGGAACCGGTTGCTGAGGATCCCAAAGGCATTCTCGACTACCCTCCGAGCCCTGGACAACCGAAAATTGAACACCTTCCTCTCTAAGGTGAGGGTCCTCTGGGGAAAAGGCCGCATTAGGTGAGGTCCAAGGCCAAAAGCCTCGTCCGCTAGGAACACAAACGGAAGTCCTTCCACATTATCTTCATCTGGTGGCAATGCCAGACCACCAGTTTGGAGACGATCATAGAAATCAGTCCGTGAGAACACTCCCCCATCTGACATCCGGCCGTTCTTCCCCACGTCCACATATAGAAACTCATACTGTGCCGACACCACCGCCATCAACACAATACTATGATAACCCTTGTAGTTATAATAGAAGGACCCCGAGTGGGGTGGGGGCACAATGCGGACGTGTTTCCCATCTATTGCTCCACCGCAGTTAGGAAAATCCCACCGCTCGGCAAATTGGGAAGCCACAGACTGCCATTCCTGTGGTGTGGAGGGTAGCTGTGGGGACAAACAAAAAAAGAGATTTAGTACTTTGGCACATAAACATTGCAAACATAATCCTACAAGCATCCTTGTGCAACTTTACATTTTCAAAATAGCATTTTCAAATTATGAAGGGAGAATTTCGGGGCACAAATATATAGGCCCACTTAATTAATAAGAGACTCCACAGCCCTCTGATGGGGACAAAAACACTTTGAAGGGGGGGTGGGGGGTGTTTAAACTGTTTTTAGAAAACAAAAAAAAAAGTGGCAAGGTGGGGGTTGGCCTGAAGATAGCATGCTGGACAGGTTAATATTGGGTAAGATCCAAATATGCAGGTAGGCCAAAATAAAAAGAACATGTAAAAGCTGATATCAACATGCATAGGGAGAAAAGGGAACGTTAGTTAAACACACAGCATATCTGGGAACTAAAATAAAAAGTTAGTTTGCCACATTATTAAAGACACATTGTGAGGTTCAAATGAGGTAACTTACCTTAATATACTCCTCGTGCAGAACTTTGATGATGGCAGCACACGTGTCCGGTATGATGACCCCAAGCGCCTGCGGAGAGATGCCTGTCGAGAACTTGAGGTCCTGCAGGCTCCTCCCAGTCGCCAGGTACCGCAACGTGGCAATAAGCCTCTGCTCGGCCGTGATGGCTTGGCGCATCACAGTGTCCTGCCTCGTGATATAGGGGGACAGAAGATCCAGCAGACTGTTGAACACGGGGTCCGTCATGCGGAGAAAATTCCTATAGTCATTAGGATTATTCTCCTGGATTTCCCTAAGCAGAGGCATATGAGAGAACTGGTCACGCTGGCGCAACCAATTCTTGGTCCAGAAACGCCTCCGCCCCCTGTTTCTGGCCAAAGTACTGGAATAATGAACATATCCAGCAGCCATCCCATAAACAGCACCAACTCGCGAAAATTGACGCTGCTGCTCCATCATGGCTTCAAACCGGCCGGCTGGTCAGTCAAGAACACACTCCAACAGAAAGCACAATCAAATCCAGCGGTACCTGCAAAGAACGCACGACACACAGATACGAACGCACAGTACGAATCTGCAAAGCAGAACGAACTGCACGCCTGTACCCGAATGCCAACTACGTACCCACAAGCACACGCACTGAACGAGAAAATACTACCTGCTAAAGCCTGGAGACCGAGAAGCGCGAATCAGCTCTAACCAAACCTTCACTAACACGAGCAAAGCCGTAACTAGCAAAAGCGGAACAGAGGGCGTCGCCATTGACTTTGGCCTTTCCCTTTATAGTGACGTCAAACGTGGATTACGTGCACGCGTTCAGGTCCGCAGGGAAATATGGTCCGCTGGTGTGTACAAGCCAGCGGGCCAAATGAAAAAACAGCCTTGTACGCCGGAAACAGCCCGTCGGACATTTCGAGCGAACATGTTTGGTCGTGAGTACTCGGCCTTAGGTTTAACAGTGAGTATAACAAGCATGCTTTAGTGTATATACAGACTGATTTTACTATTGGAGGTTTAGTAACACTTTAACTAAATAATACAAACCCACTGTCTTGACATAGGCAAATAGAGTGCAAATGATATTATAGAACACCCACACTCGCAGACTAAAAATACAAGTATAGAGGAAAAACAAGTCTCATATACAGAAGGTAGAAGATTGACAACGTTGTTCTATATTAGTTTGCTTGTAGTCTCCAAAAATGCCTAGATAGAAGTAATCTGCAAACTAGTTGGCTGCTATAGCAATGAGTTCCGCTCTACATCCCTCAGATTTTTTTTTTTAAATCAACCTAGTGGTTCTGAATCTTTATTTCAGAAAAAGATAATTGAACTTATTTTAAAGACTACACAGGCTTTATTCCCACTGAGAGTCTGGAAAGCAGCAGGTGATTCAGCCCACCAGCAGTCAACCAAAGCAGGATGTCAGTTTTGAGTAACTGATCATTTCATTTTCCAAACATTACGGAAGTCTCACTTATAAGACTTTTATGCAATGATTACAAAACAGGCAGAAACAGTGATCTCAGAAAACTCACTTGTACCCACCAGGGGTCTGAATTCTTCGTTTAAACTATATCTCCTCCAATTCACCTGCAACAGGAATCACGGGGGGCATTAGAATGTTTCATCTATGATAACTGAAAGAAATGCTGGATTTTGCATGCTGATGGAGCTATCAGTAATGAGGCATTGCACTTAGCTACCCCATGAGACCTGTTAGAAGAAGTGCACCAATTATGCTCTCTGCACCATTACTGGTAACAGAGATGAGATAGACACAATATATAAATATAAGCCACTATATTGTTTAATGTTGCTGTGCCAGTAGAAACACCATGATGTTATTTGTTTGTAGCAGGCGTGGCTGGTATAAAATGTTACAGCCATTCTTTACATTCAGTAAAGTCAAATGTTTTTACCTTTATGCATTCTCTGCTTTAAAGTGGTTGTAAACCCACTTTTTTCACTTTTACCTACAGGTAAGCCTATAATAAGGCTTACCTGTAGGTATAAAGAATATCTCCTAAACCTGTACGGTTTAGGAGATATTCCCCTCGCAATGCGCCGCTGATTGCAGCGGCGCATGCGCAGGGGGGAATCCACGGCGAAAGGACCAGCAGCCGCCGGACCTTGCCGAATTTAAATCTCCGGCGCGCATGTGCGGGAGTGACGTCATCGCCGCTCCAGCCAATCACAGCGCTGGAGCGGTGATACCCGGAAGACATGCCGGAGCAAGATGACATCTCGCTCGGCGTGGACCAGGTAAGTGTACTTCACCTCTTTCCGAGGTAAGTATTTCATAATCAGCCAGTATGCGGTGCATACTGGCTGATTATGCCTTTTGCTTTGCAGGTTTGAAAAAAAAAAGTTTATGCGGTTTACAACCGCTTTAAGGTAAAAAGACTCCTCATTACCTATCCTACCCACCCTCATCCCTAAACCCCCGACTCCTCTCCCCACTCCAGTGATCCCGACTGCAGCACCGCTCTCTTCTCTTCCTGGTCTCATAGGAGACACTGAGACTAGTAGAAGCCATAGGCTCCTGCTGCTCTCAGTCAAACTCTTCTCAATAGGAAGCAGGGTTGTGGCTTACCGTCACTGTGTATGCCTATTGATGCCAACAGCCCGGCTTGTTTTGCACACACATGGGTGGCCCCTTGGCACCCAACTTGCTAAGGAGGCATTCGGAGAAAGGAGAAGCAGACAACTCCAGCGAGGGACTTTCAAAGAGTAGGTAAGGGACCGTTCTGTGCAATATTGTTGCACAAAGCAGGTAAATATTTTTTATTTTAATAAAAAAAACTTTAGTATCACTTTAAAGTGTTGCTAAACCCACAACGGTAAAATCTGTCGGTATAAGCAATAAACCATGTTTGTTATACTCACTGTGTAACCTAAGGGGTTAATCCTCTGCATTGTGTAAAAAGGCAGTTCGATCCTGTCTCCTCTAATCATCTCCTTCTTCCACAGTCCCCAATATACTTTCTGATATTTATAGAGCCAGGGGACAGGCTGCACATGCTCAGTTTGGTGTGTATTGCTAGAGAGTTTTTTCTTCTTGGGAAAGTGTAATGTATGTGCATGTAATCAGCACAGGGCCAATCAGCACTGTTCAGCACTGTTCAGACAGAGGGTCAGGAGTCCTGCAGCCACTATATTTGATATGTCTGTACATTTGTTACCGCACATAAACAAAGACTCAACTATAAAATTGAAGATATTCTGTCAATAAACAAATTTACAACACAATGGAAACTGGTTTCCAGAGTACCACAAAACCAATAGGATTAGCTGGTACAGTTATAAACCTTTTTAAACTGTCTCATAAAATGTAATAACAATGATAGATAAAATAACGCTAATTTACTAAAGAATTTTAGAAAATTCACTTCAATTATCCAATCATATCACAAGAGACTCCCCACTACTTATTTTATCTGCACATGAATGAATAGTTGAAGTGAATCTTTACACAATTGATTGTGTGATCATTGCTAAAGTGGTTGTAAAGCTCAGACATGAAATATGAACAAAGCATATCCCTCTGTTGTGTGTACTTGTCTCAATCCAGAGCACTAAGTATCATTTCTGTCTGCTGCTTCATTTCTTATCTGCACAAGTCACTTGTCTGATCAGTTTTCATGACATCAATTGTAAATCCATTTTCATGCTTGCCTCTTTGCCTACTATATCATATGACACTATATTACCTGGTTCTCGACCGGCTCATGTCTTTTTACGGGGTCAGAATGGCACCCCTGCACGAAACCCTCTCCCTTTAAGAGCCACCAAAGGGGGCGCGCGCGTACGCTGCACAGCGGGGGAGGGGACCTGATGCACATGGTCACCGCTTGCTATCGCCGCCGGTCGTGCGCGATCGAGTGCACGAGAGCCAGCACGGGGATTTGTGCGTGTAAACACACAAATCCCTGTTCTGTCAGGGGAGAGGAGACATGTCCTTTGTTCCTCCTAAGTAGGAGCAAGGATATGTCTCCTCCCCTACTCAGTCCTATCCCCATACAGTTAGAACACACTGAGGGAACACACGTGTAACCCCTTAATCACCCCTTGGTGTTAACTCCTTCCCTGCCAGTGACATTTATACAGTAATCAATGCATATTTATAGCACTGATCGCTGTATAAATGTCAATGTCCCAAAAATGTGTCAAAAGTGTCTGATCTGTCCGTCGCAATGTCGCAATACTGCTAAAATGTACGTTTTTTTGTTTATAGCACAAAAAAATAAAACCACAGGGGGGATCAAATACCACCAAAAGAAAGCTCTATTTGTGGGGAAAAAAGTATGCAAATTTTGTTTGAGTACAGCGTCGCATGTCCGTGCAATTGTCAGTTAAAGCAATGCAGTGCCACATTGTAAAAAGTGCTCTGGTCAGGAAGGGGGTAAAATCTTCCGTGGCTGAAGTGGTTAAGATTGCCTTCACTAACTGGTTCAGTGCCCGTTTCTTGTAAATGGTAATATTACTTTTACCTGATATAACTTTCAGTGAATTTCTGTGGAATTGCATGGGTTGTACACTCAACCTAGAGTGTCAGAGCTGAAGTCATTTTGCCAGTCAGGGCAAAGAACAGAGGACCAACCTTTACCAGCGGCACCTATGAGGATAGCACTACAAATGTATTTTTCAGGAATTTGAATGAAATACTGACATTACAAGTTGTCAAAGCAAGCCAGCTAGGTTATGGCTTGATAAAAAAAAATTCCAATATTGCTATGGTTTAAAAACAGTAAAAAAAAAATCTGCAATAAAAATAATAACAGTGTAGCTGTGCAGCGCACATTACAATGCAATGCAATTTAAAAACAATATTTGAACTGTTAATACAATATTGATTTGAGGTTCTACAAACTGCAAAACAATAGAAATGCGCTAGATAAGTAATGTTCACCAAATAATTGATGAAAAGCAGCTGAATGTTAATCACGTAAATCCTATTCATTATTCTAGAAGTACAACCAAATCCACTGTGAATGTCAGTGTCTCTAAAACCAGTATAAACTGCTATTCCACAACTAAAAACTGATGTTTCATCTCTCGATACGCTCTGGTCTTTTGTGAAACAGAACAAAAGGAATGAATATTAAATTGCATAGGTGCCATTTAAATTCAGGTTATACATTAGAATACAAATTAGATTGGTTAACAGGATTGCTTGAACTTTCCTACAGCAATATTTCAAACTCTGTCGGGTTTTAACCCTCTGAGGATTTAATTCCTGAGTATAATTGAAATTCGATGTGAGAATTACCACGCGGCAGACAATTGTAAGAAGGTATTTTTTTAGGAAGGAAATTGTCCAGGAATACAATATGTGATATCAAGTCTTACAGTGTCTTAAATCCGCACATATCATGCTTTTTTTTTTTTTTTTCATTTCTAAAGTGTAACGTGAGCAACTAAAATTCTTTACATGTTTTGTTACCTATCTCTGATGATTTGTGGGTACTGACTCTAAAAACCTTAAGGGCACTAACCACGCAGACATTTTCTTAAATACACAAGGATAAAGGTTTCTATTTTTGCTATGTGACTGTAATTTTCAAATCACATTGGACTGAAAAATAAGGTTTTATACTTGTGCTTTAGTTTTATGAACAGAGCCTAATGTATGTTCTCCCTGACTATTCCTTGATTTTCTTTGGGTGCTAGTGTGTCCCTTTACCCAATAAATACATACTGGCAGGTTAACTAGATTCCACCCAAATGCTTTCCAAAGAATGTGTGTAAAATATCTTGTGGCCTGTAAACTCCACATGGTCAGGGAATGACTTGAATGTACTATATGAAGCAATGTGGAATACATTAAAGGGATTGTAAAGTTAGAAGGTATAGAATGCATTAAGGAAAAAAAGCCTTCTGTGTGCAGCAGCCCCCCTAACGCTTACCTGAGGTTCCTCTCTGTCCAGCGACGTCCATAAGTGTTTCAGCCATCCGAGATTCTCCCTCCTGATTGGCTGAGACATTGGCTGCCGCTGCTGTCAATCAAAGTCAGCTAGGCAAGCAGAAGAGAGAGGGGGTGTGGCCCGGGGCTCCATGTCTGAATGGACACAGGGAGCTGTGACTCGGCTCAGGTGCCCCCACAGAAAGCTGCTTGCAGTGGGGGCACTGAACAGGAGAGAGGTGCCAGTAGCACCGAAGAGGGACCCAAGAAGAGGAGGATCTTGGCTGTTCTGTGCAAATACACTGCAATGGAGCAAGTAAGTATAACAGGTTTGCTATTTTTTTAGGGAAAAAAACAAGACTTTAGAATCACTTTAAAGTTTTTGTGTTTGACAGCAGAAAGAGCCAATGGCTTCTGCTGTTGTCATAGCCACTGAGGAGGGAGAGCCCCTAGAGAGTCTAGGCTCTCATGCACTACGCTGGTAAAAGATCAGGCTCAGGTAAGTGCTCATTAACAAACATGTTATACTTACCTGCTCTGTGCAGTGGTTTTGCACAGAGCAGCCCCAACCCTCCTCTTCTCAGGTCCCCCACCAGAGCTCCTGGCCTCTCCCTTCTGCCAAGATCCCCACAGCAATCAGCTTGCAATGTGGGCACCCTAGCAGTCTCATTCCAGAGCGGGGGGGCGTCTCGTGACCAGGACTGCCTCCAACGTCCGTTTCGATTACTCGTCTTCAGGGGGGCGCCCCCCTGGTGAAGCTGACAGGAAGGAGTTTATGGTGGAACTACGGCGGTGGTATCCGATCCTGATAAACCAAGTTTTGAACCGCAGATTGACGGTGACAGGCCTGCAGTCCCAGTGCCGGGTAGGCACTTTTAAAGTAAGAGGCCATTTGGCTTTCCGTTGTTTTTAGTTGTTTTTATTATTAAAACGTTATTACGCTATCGGCGTCTACCGGTTCTCTTTTTTTGCATATCATCCTTATCTGGAACGCCTGGAAACGAGATTCAATAGTCCATATCCATGTGTGTGTAGGCACAATCCTGCACTAGCCCGTATGACCATCTTTTTAAGTAAAGTGGTCAACAGGCTCTGGTAAGAGCACTTTATATACAAAGCACCTTGGGTGGAAACAAGTAAAATTTGAAAAGTATGGTGGTGGCATTTTCTACTTTTCTCCACTAGGAAGATCACAGCAATTGTCAAGATTGGTTTGGCTTTCTATGCATGCTATTGGGACTCTATTTTTTTATTTTTTTGGTGTTTAACACAGTGAACTTCAGTGTTTTTTGCTTACACTGCAGAGGAATCTGCGTATTCATGCACATCTGTGTGGGACATTTCTGCTGTATATTGATTTATATTGTTTCAGCAATCACTGTTCACATATGCTTTTGGAAACTTATTTTATTATTAATTGTTGCACGTTGTTGTGTGGTATTCCACATTTCACAATCACTATTGTGTGGTTGAGCGCCCTCTACCTTCCATTTTCAATAAAACAAGAATCAATGGCTGATTATATGGTACTTTTTACAATCTACAAAACCTATTTTTTAAATGCAAACCTTAACTAAGAATACTACAGTGATAAAATAATAGGGAAAATAAAATTACAGACCCATGCTTGTCTAGCAAAGTAAATTCTGCCTACATTTACCATTGGAGCTAAAGTCTCCAAATACCAGTGGCTAAATTCAGATGAATGATTCTAAAGACGCCATAAGACTGAGCACAGCAAGTGATTAATTATATAATCTGAAACCATTGTTAAATGAGAGAACATAAGTTATATTTAGAAAGATAAAAAAAAACTCATTCACCTACCGTTTTGGAATATTGTGATGCCTAATGTGCCACACATAAAGGAGTAATCAACAAGCAAGTGCAAAGAGGTATTATTTTATCAAAAGTGCAATCACCCATAAGAGTCGGTTCACACAGGGGCGACTCGTCAGGCCACTCAGCCGCCTGACAAATCGCGCTCCGCTCTATTCAATAGAACCGTTCTAATAGGAGCGATGCAAGTCGCTCCGAATTAGAAAAAGGTTCTTGTACAACTTTGGGGGCGACTTGGGGCAACTTGCATTGACTTCAATACAGAAGTCATTTTGCAAGTCGCCTCTCAAGTCGTCTTGAGATCGCCTTGCCGAGTCACCCCCAAAGTCGTGCCGCCCCTGTGTGAACCGGCTCTGACACCCTATCCGTGTTTACTAAAGTCTGGTGCTCTCTTGGTTGCTGTGATCCATTGCACTTCACTCAATGCCCTTTTCGTGGTTTGATTGTGCCACAATATGCATGGACATATTTTTCTGAATATCTTGGTTATTAAGTAAAATGTTCCTTTTTTTTTTATAATTTCTTTTGAAACTCTAGGGATTACAAAAAAAGCATTCGCCTAAGCAACAACATAAAACCTGGCTTAGGCTTTCAAGCCTATTTTCAAACAGAATAAATGATTTGCAGTCTTTTAGCTCATTCTTTTATATCCTCTTCACATCCAGAGAGGCATCTGCTCAGTATCCAGAAATGAATGTATTGTTTCAGCACAATCCTCAACTGAGTGTTCCCTAAACAATACAAAGGCACTTTCATAATCAGACAGGACGTTGGGTAAAAAATGCATTTCAGCCTTGGCCAAAAGAAAAGAGAATGGCTTAAGTATATGTCTTTTAAATGACATCACAATGACAGTGGTTTGTTTCTTGTAGAATTATATATTTTCATCACAAGTGACAGCTTGAAAAAAATCTATAAGGTTTTATAATGCCAGCTACTTCAATACAATTTAACACCAATTGAGAGCCTGCAGCCAAACCCAAGATCACAAAAGAATGCAGTCAAGGTTTGCCAACCAAATCAGATAAGCCTACAATATATTTGTCAATTTATTCATAGGTATGGGCTCAAAGACAAGCTGTAATCTCTTCCACATTGCAAAATGCAAGGGCTTGCATCTGTTTTTTTGACACATGCATTAAGATTCCAAAAATGTATTCATTTTGGCCATGTTATTTTTTTTTTTCTGTAGCTTTACTGCCATCTGCTACCATTAACTCTTTCGTTACCAAAGGCAGTGTTAAAATGCCAATTTTATATTTTCAGCCAAGAAGAGAGTCAGAACCGTATGACATCAATTTGTCTTCTATCCAGTTTCTACAACTGCTCTCTTGTGGACGTAATTGAATTACAGTAGTCGGAGGAACCAATATACATTGTAGACACCTGATGCTCCTATCTCTCCGACCAGGGTCAGTGAGTGGGAAAATATGCATGGACTGAATACAAACACACGCTGCTGCTAGTCTATGGATTTGTTACGGTAGATATTCATCAGACACAAGAGCTTAACAAATTCATCTACCAAAACATCTTGAGAAAATTAGAGTTTTGTATAATGTTACATAACTCAGCCTCTAGTGGTTCACATGCTGAAATGTTATCTTTTCCATGTCAACAGCTGTAATACATACTGAATAAACTTATGGAAATAATGGAAATATACTAAGAGAATGGATAAATTCAATGTGAGCTTCAAAGTAAAGTTGCCTCATCGTGTCTACTAATACGATTCTAAATGTATGCTACTTGCAGAGATGGATGCTAAAGCTGTTATGTAGCACAAATTGGTAGGCTTTCAAAAGAAACAGATTGTTTGATGATTGTAACATTGCACTGGATTTTGTTTTTCCTAGAGCTCTTGTTCACTAATTCAGATCAGAGGAATGTGACTTTTTGTTTGGATACTCCACATTATCATGCAACTCTGAAGACAGACGCTAAGGAGCATGATCCCACTTAAATGGGTGTAGGTATGTGGATCGGAGAGGGGAGCTTGGGTAGAATGTAAACTGTATATGTCTATAGGTATACAAAAAAATGACCACCCTATCAGATGCTGGAGTCTCAGAATGCATTCTCTACAGAAAATGAATAGATTTGCCACGACTTCTCATCCTAAATACACTGCTGCTAGATGCAGGGCCGGTGCAAGGATTTGTGTCTACTTACAAGAAGGTGCATTTTGGTGCCCCCCCCTAACCATCAGAGATTGCATACATGGCACAAGACACTGCGGACATGGCACAAGAGATGGTCAGAGACTGCAGACATGGCACAAGAGACTGTCAGACAGTGGCGGCTGGTACTCAAAGTTTTTGGGGGGACGCAAACGAAAAGAAAAAAAAATTGCAGCCTCACTGTGCCTATCAAATGCAGCCACTGTGCTCATCAAATGCAGCCACTGGGCCCATCAAATGCAGCCACTGTGCCATCAATTGTCACCACTGTGCCATGCCATCAAACGCAGCCACTGTGCCATGCCATCAAACGCAGCCACTGTGCCATCAATTGTCACCACTGTGCCATGCCATAAAATGCAGTCACTGTGCCATGCCATCAAACACAGCCACTGAGCCATCAATTGTCACCACTGTGCCATACCATCAAACGCAGCCACTGTGCCATCAATTGTCACCACTGTACCATGCCATCAAACACAGCCACTGTGCCATCAATTGTCACTACTGTGCCATGCCATCAAATGCAGCCACTGTGCCATGCCATCAAATGCAGCCACTGTGCCATCAATTGTCACCACTGTGCCATGCCATCAAACGCAGCCACTATGCCATCACTTGTCACCACTGTGCCATGCCATCAAATGCAGCCACTGTGCCATGCCATCAAACGCAGCCACTGTGCCAATTGTCGTCACTGTGCCAATTGTTGCCACTGTGCCCTTTGTTGCCACTGTGCCCTTTAATTGTCGCCACTGTGCCCATTGATGCCGCTGGCTCTGATAGACACTTCTGCACAGCCAAGCAGCTGCCATTATTCAGGTGGCCGGGGCTCACCGTCCGGCCATCTGAATAGTCGGCGGCAGTGGCCGGCAACAATAACATAGATTCATGCAATGCATGAATCTATGTTATTGTAATCAGTGGCGGTGCGAGAGCCAGAGGGGGCGGCGCTCCAACGCCCTCTATAGACGCACCGCCACTGCTGTCAGAGACTGTGGACATGGCATAAAAGATAGTCAGAGACTGTGGACATAGTACAAGAGACTGCCAGAGACTATGGGCATGGCACAAGAAACCATCAGAGACTTCGGACATGGCACAAGATGCTATCAGAGATTGCGGACATGGCAAAAGAGACTGTTATGCCTTGTACATACAGGCTTTTTTTCTCAGAAAGGGCTTCAGACAGGCTTTTTTCTCAGAAAGTCCAGCCGTGTGTAGCCTCCATCAAGAGATTGCAGACATGGCATCAGAGACTACGAACAAGGCACAAGAGACTATGAGAGACTGGACATAGCAACAGAGACTATCAGAGACTTCAGACATGGTACAAGAGACTATCAGAGACTGCAGACATGGCTCAAGAGACTGTACGAGACTGTACGAGAATGGCTCAAGAAACGATCACTGCTAACCTCCTTTCTGCAGCAATTGCAAAAATACTTCTGCTCAGCTGTTGGCTGGGGGAAGAAACTGGACTATTTAGCCCCTGGGCTCAAGCCCTTACCTCTTGTAATTCTGTTCACTATTCAGGGTACCAGCAGGCTCCTTGTGCAATGGTTAAGATAAATAAATTGGAGTACTGATCTCCTCATCTATACCATTCTACCGGGGCTTGCCGGGAGCCGCAGTACAAGGAGTATTCCTCATCTGCCCGAAAATCATCAAATAGTAGTCCCAGAGTAATATTTGTGCTGCGGCTCCCGGCAATTTCAATGCCCCGGTGAAGTGGTATAGAAGAGGGGGCCAGAACTTTAGTTTAATTGGCGGAATTGCAGCACAAGGATTAATCTGCCGGAACTATTTGTTGATTTTCGAACAGAGGAGGAGTAATCATTGTGCTGCAGTTCCCAGGAATTACCGGGGGGGTGGTGTCTTCGAGCTGCAGGTGTCTCTCTCTCTACAAAAGAGGAGGAGTGCAGTAGTAGCACCGGGACTAGAGTCAGGAGAGGCGAGCGGCTAACCGGCCAATCACATTGCAGCAACTCAATGCATTTAGGCATCTAGACGTGGTGAAGACAACTTGCTGAAGTTCAAGCTGAGCATCAACATGGGGAAAGGGGGGAGATAGGGGAGATAGGGAGAATCACATCATGGATGTGCAGCCAACAAATCTGTAGTAACTATGTGATGTTATGTCAACATGGACCAAAATCTCTGAGGAATGTTTCCAACACCTTGTTGAATCTATGCCACAAAGAATTAGGGCAGTTCTGAAGGCAAAAGGAGGTCCAACCCGGTACTAGCAAGATGTACCTAATAAAGTGGCAGGTGAGTGTATATGTAAAGTGCTACGAAAATAGAACTATATGATAACCTGTTATAAATAAATAAATAATGCCCCTAGTAGTTCACCTTACCAATAAAGATGGGTGCACACTATACCAAAACATAATTTATCTTGTGGCATCAAAGTGAAGGAAATTTCAAGGGCACAGGGTTATGAGACGAAAGCAGTATACTGTGCAGTGATCAGATTATTGATTGCTCATTCTTATTGATCTATGTAGATTGAATTCTGCCCTGGGTGAACTGGAACATAGCAGATATAATTGGTCATTTATTTATTTTTTGCTGTTAGTTACCTTTCTTCCTCTAATAATACTGAAAGAACATACACTGTCAAATTACCTGGTGGCTATTCTAAAACAAATCTACCCCATCCTTTAAATGAGCAAATCTACTGCTAGAGCTGTCACGTCTGAGAACATCATGGCAACCTTTGAGTCAGTGGGAAAAATTAGTCTCTTCCCTCACTTTGACATGTAAAAGTGACAATCAGTCATTTTGTACTGTCAGGAGCCAGCTCTGAGCTTGTCTTCGATCAGTACAGCCTGATCCATGCCATATACTGCACTATTACCATTAGCTGTAATGCAATGATGGATAAACATACAGCCACAAGGTAGTTCAATGAGCTTGCAGTAATCAGAACACAGACAGGCAAGAAATGTGCTAATGAAAAAAAGGATGTGAGATGTACATGAGATCACTGTGGACAAACTTCATACTATACAACCTCTAATAACATAACCATTCCAAGGGATCGTCTCTGACCAAATATTCTGTCGCAAATGATTAACTTCAGCTGACTCTTCGGTAAGCAAAAAAGTAAAGTGCATACCCTAAAGCCTCGTACACACGACCGAGGAACTCGACGGGCGAAACACATCGTTTTCCTCGTCGAGTTCCTTGTTAGGCTGTCGAGGAACTCGACAAGGCAAGTTTCTCCATTCCCGTCAAGGAAATAGAGAACATGCTCTCTTTTTGGCTCAACAGTTTCCGCGATGAGAATGTACACACGACCGGTTTCCTCTGTAAAAAAATATCTCCCAGCAAGTTTCTTGCTGGTTTTTGCCGAGAAACTCGGTCGTGTGTACGAGGCCTTAGAAATCAATAAGAATTTATATTTCAGTCATCTGACTTCAACCATTTCAGCTTTTCCTCTATTGCAAAAGGCTTTACTGAACAAGCTTGATTTTACAAACGAATTACAAGGCTGACAATAACTGTGAAAGAATAGAAGGTGTGACATCTGCAGTTCCAAAATTTCCTAGACAAGTCAAAAGCAGATCCAGCAGCTGATCCTTTGTCTTCATTCCAGGCAACAGAAGCATCACTGTTTTAGATACACCTACCTAATGAACACAACCATATAGACAGAAAGGGGTTTATTTACTAAAGGCAAATAGGGAGTTCACTTTGCAAGGGGATTGCAGTGATGCAAAGAATACCCATTCACATGCAAGGGAATTAAAAAATATATATATTTTGCTTGCACACGATTGAATGATGAATCATCAATGTGAAAAAACATTTACCATATAACAAATACAAGTAAATAGTAGTGCTTAGTAACTAAAATAATAACATAACACCCAGTGACAAGTGTTAAAGTGGAGTTCCAACTACATTAACCAATTTTTAGAAGAAATATATTTCATGAGGCAATCAAATTGTATATATACCGTATTTATGCGAGTATAACGCGCAAAATTTTATACCCAAAAAAAAGATCAAAGTTTGGGTGCGCGTTATACTCGAGGACTTTGTCCCCCCACTGCCGCTACCGCCGCCGCACACGCCGCTGCTACCGCCGCCGCACACGCCGCTGCTACCGCCGCCGCCACTGAAGCCACCAACGCTGCTACAACGTTAATCACACGGCGCGGGGGAACATTAGACAGCTTTCGTTTGAATAGCTGTTTTCCCTGCCGCGCGTAGACACTCCCCCTTGGACGGATCTGTCAAATCGCGAGCAAGGGGGAGTGTCTATGCGTGGCAGGGAAAACAGCTGTTCAAACGAACGCTGTCTGTAATGTTCCCGCGCGCCGCGTGATTAAAGGTAAGGGGACATGGCTGGACATACGGGGGCATGGCTGGACATACAGGGGGCATGGCTGGACATACGGGGGCATGGCTGGACATACGGGGGGCATGGCTGGACATACGGGGGGCATGGCTGGACATACAGGGGGCATGGCTGGACATACAGGGGGCATGGCTGGACATACAGGGGGCATGGCTGGACATACAGGGGGCATGGCTGGACATACAGGGGGCATGGCTGGACATAAATGATTTTTAGCAATTACAATGATTTTATACCGATTTTTAATTGAAAATTAGGGGTGCGCGTTATACACGGGTGCGCGTTATACTCGAATAAATACGGTATGTTATATAAGAGAAAAGAGCATTCGTGGGACTTTAAATGAGGCGGGAATCAGAGGGATAGCCGCCTCCATCCCTATTATCAATTGTATATATATGTTCACCTACTTTGTTAAAATCTGCCGCCAATCTCCCGAGTATTAGCAGAAAGACACTTTTAAAAAACTGTTCTCGGACATTCCCATTTTGCTTGTGGGCATGTGAAGCCCACAAGCACTTACTTCCTGGATACTGTGATGATCTGCAACCATCATGCACTGTCCCGTCCCATTCTCATGCATGCGCATTCTAACCGCACTGCAGCGTCCTCAACCTCTCAGGTTGCCATCACAACGGGCGGCGGCGTCAGACGTGCCGCCTGTTGTGATGGCAACGAAGAAAACAAGCTACAGTATCTGCCGGCGAGAATGTGTTTCCAGCGCAATCCCATTACGCTGGTTCTCGGCGACAGGGTACTGTACATCTTGCGCTCGTTGCAATAGGAAAAACAAATGTTCCTATTGCAGCGAGCACGAGAAAGAAGCCTCTCTATGGAGGGGATATTGTCGGGGATCTGACTTGGATCCCTGCCAATTCCAGGCTATGTGTCTGGTATGAATCAAGAACGGAAACTCCACGCCATTTTTTTAATAAAAAATGGCATGGGTTCCCCTTCAGGAGCATACCAGGCCCTTATGCCGAAAAAAACAGAGTAGGGGTCCCCCCAAAATCCATACCAGACCCTTATCCGAGCACACAGCTCTGCCTGTCAGGAAAGGGGGTGGGGACGAGCGAGGGGGGTTCCCTTTAAAATCCATACCAGACCCAAGGGCCTGGTATGCTCATGGAGGGGAACCCATGCCGTTTTTTTATAACAAACACATAGCCTGGCATTGACGGGGATCCAAGTCGGATACCCCGTTCATTGAAAGCCGGATGTATGTCGGCTTCAAGTCGCATGGCAAAGTAGGACGAATGTCGTGTCGCACCAGTGTGAATCCGGCCTCAATGTCAGCAATGCTTGTCGCTCATTGGGAAAGGAAAAAACTAATTTTCCCTTTCCCGATAAGCGAGCCAGTGCGACGGTGCTCGCAGGTGTCAATCACGCCGATTACAGCGGCGAGATTGACACAATATCGCGGTCACCTACTGTATCGCGTCACTTCCAGTATGGAAGTCCCACGATTCTAGCCCTCGGGGGAAGCTCACTGACTCCTGGGAAATGATGACACGCATTTCCCAGGAGCAGTAGCGAGCGGAGGCACTGACAGAAATGACGTCAGGAACCGAGGTGATGAAGAAGGCAGATTTTGTGGGACCACATAGCAACAGCTATTTAAAGGTGAGTAAAAAAATAAATATCCAAATGTTTTTTTTTTATTTATTATAAGCACATTAAAGGCAGATGTTTTTTTTTGATGGGAACTCCACTTTAATAGCTGATAAGCTGATGATACAAAATATTTATATATAACAATATGATCATAATCCGTGATAGTCCATATGTAAAACATTATGTCTCAAGCAATAAATGTTCTTGTATTCTTCCACCACACCACGCACTCACCAGATGAATATGCCTTGCATGCTCGGCAAATCAGCATCAACCCTCACAGTGTTAAAAACACCCACCGATATCCAATCGTGAATCCGATGTCATAAACTCTCCACATATAATAAAACAAAGTGCTCCAATAGTGCACTAACATAGTGGTAAATTTATGAAATAAAAAAAAAAATCTTCAAACATTGCACTCACATGAAAGCAAATAAGTAAAAGCATGTATGTATCCAATTGCAGCAGCAAGTACTGGTACTATATGGTCACAGCGGACCCAGCATGTGTGATCTGTAGCTCACCCACATGAGATCATGAACGTTGGAATGTCAGTTACGGTATTGTATCAAACGTCACAATTGGTTGCCGTACAGTCAGGTTCCAAGCGCGTTTCATCACCACGAATTACTCATGGGGATGGCTGTATATATCAATATCAATATATCAATAATCATTGAACAATGACCGAATGTTGAAATCATGAGCTTCACCTCATTCATTAAGCTAGATTTTCTTGCAAAATTAACAGCCAAGCTTTCCATGTCTGCAACATATGCCAACTTTTGAATACTTTCTGCTTTACCCATTCAAGCTCAATATATTATATATTATATAAGCATATACAATTGCGACACAAATCAAATTGAGATTGAATTTTTTCTTTTCAATGTGCAGCGCTGTCATTTTCTGTAAAGTGCAATGTAATATGGCTACCTGGAGGTGTTCTGTACACAGAATGAGTACAGAACGCCCCCTAGAAACATAATTTCCTGCTTGTGTGATTGGCTTACTGATTTTCCAGAGGTCTGCACTAAGTCAGATTTTTGGCATCCCCTGCAACAGAAATTAATTTTTTTGGTGAGATACTCCCAATACAAAATCTTGTCTAAGGGCCCTTTCACACGGGCGGATCAGTAAAAAGCTCAGCAGGGATCCTCCGTAAAATCCCCGCTGAGCTGGCAGCTGACAGGGCGGTCCCCGCACACCGTGCAGGGACCGCCCTGTCTTTCCTCCGCTCTCCCCTATGGGGGATCGGATGAACACGGACCGTATGTCCGTGTTAATCCGATCCGATCCGGCAGACGGAAGAAAAATAGGATTTTCTTCCGTCCGCAAATGCGGATCTTTGCGGAGGCGGATGATTACGGGTGTCAGCTGATGGTCATCTGCTGACACCCGTAATCACATAGGGACCAATGTATGTCTCATTTTTATCCGCAATGGACGGATGAAAATGCGGACATACGGTCCGCACGTGTGAAAGGCCCCTAAAGGCCTGATCCTGCAACAGCTGATTGATAATTATGAAACCACTCCCATTAGACTCACTCGGAACAGGGGCAAAGAGACACAAACAATGATTTCTTCAGAATAACAAAAGATAGGAATCTGCAACAAAGTTTGTTGAATTCCTTGCAACGTACATAGATCACCCAGAGGGGAATGTTTTTTTCTCAACAAAAGTGGAGTTACGCTTTAAATGTCCATGTTTTAGAATATAAGGTACAGGAGTGTGCTTCTTCTTAACCACTTAAGGACCGCCTAACGCCAATATACGTCGGCAGAATGGCACGGATGGGCACAGGCACGTACCTGTACGTCGCCTTTAAGAGCCCAGCCGTGGGTCGCGAACCGGTTCGAAGCTCTGTGACCATGCCCGCGGGACCCGATCACCGCCGATGTCCCACGATTGGGTCACAGGAGCTGAAGAAACACACCTTCCCCGTTCTTCTGTGTGGCAATGTCAGTGATCGTCTGTTCCCAGTTATAGGGAACGACGATCAGTGACGTCACACCTACAGCCACGCCCCCCTACAGTAAGAATCACTCCCTTAGGGCTCTCCCCTAGTGGTTAACCCCTTTACTGCCATTGTCATTTTCACAGTAATCAGTGCATTTTATAGCACTTTTCGCTGTGAAAATGACAATGGTCCCAAAAATGTCCGATGTGTCTGCCATAATGTCGCAGTCATGAAAAAAATCACTGATTGCCGCCATTACTAGTAAAAAATTAAATATTCATAAAAATGACATAAAACTATCCCCTATTTTGTAAACGCTATAACTTTTGCGCAAACCAATCAATAAACGCTTATTGCGATTTTTTTTTACCAAAAATAAGTAGAAGAATACATATAAGCCTAAACTGAGGGACAAAAATGTTTTTTAGATATTTTTTGGGGGATATTTAAATTTTTTTTCAAAATTGTCGCTCTATTTTTGTTTATAGCGCAAAAAACAAAAACCGCAGAGGTGATCAAATACCACCAAAAGAAAGTTCTATTTGTGGGGGAAAAAGGACGTCAATTTTGTTTGGGAGCCAGGTCGCACAACCGCGCAATTGTCAGTTAAATCGACGCAGTGTCGAATTGCAAAAAGTGGCCTGGTCCTTTAGCTGCAAAATGGTACGAGGCTTAAGTGGTTAAATGTCCATGTTTTAGAATAAGAGGTACGGGAGTGTGCTTCTTCTTAATCAATAAAATATTACCAAAATTAACCATTTCCAACGTGTTTACTCCATCAATGATATAAACTGTACCTTGCTATATTGGTGGGCCTATCAGTTTGTTATAAAGAAAGTTTAAAGACAGCTATAATTTCATGACTGTTGGTGAATAAATTAAAATGAAAATCATCCAAGAAAATTCTGTTTTGCAAATGATTGTCACATATTCTATGTTAAAGATGATGACTTACTGGAGAATGCAAACGTTCTTTAAGGCTAGGTTCACACTGCCGCGATTTTGCCGCGATTTCGGCCGCGATTTAAGAGACATCTGTGCAGGGTTCAATGTAAATCGCGGCCCGAAATCGCAAAAAGTAGTACAGGAACTACTTTTTGAAATCGGTGCAGCGCCGCAGATGCGGCGTCGCACCGATTAGGACAGTGCCGCCGATTTGAGATGCGATTTGACATGTCAAATCGCATCTCAAATCGTACCAAATCGTACCAAATGTGAACCAGGGCTAAAACAGATGTATCACTTCCAACCACCATTACTCCAATTTTATGAGCTTCGCTCCAACCCAGATCAATACACCCCGCTGCAACGCTCTAATTGCATTTACCAACCCAACGCAGGTGGCCAAAATTGTACAATCAAGGACATTGATCTCATCCTCTTTACATTGCAAATCGGAATGACACATGAATACCCTTATTTGAACCAATACTTGGAGGGCCTAAAACCAAATAATTGCCTTTACTTCTATTCCATTGGTATTCACTAAGATGGGACTGATTATAAAAACAATAGAAGGACAACCCGTAGATTCCAGCTCTCAATTTTCAACATAAGAATTACAGCAAGCACGTGACTGGTTGCTGTAAAGAAAGCATGCATGTAATATTCACCTTCATTTTATAAATAGGCCCCTATATCACACTTTAACTTACACCAGACCTATAAATAAATTATAATTTAACACCAGCAATGTCATACCTATAAAAAATATCTTATTTGGACATTTACGAGGTAGATCCACAGTCAGGTTTTTATTGCTGCCTGTGTGTGCTTTAACAGGATTTTTCCCTCACACCCATTTCTGCTTAACACCTGTATCTCGGATAGGAAGTGAAGGTCAATAATCTCAATATGAACACAGACAGTAATATCATCCTGGCAGAGGCTCTAACCCTTTCCAATTCTTCAAAATGGGGTTTTGTATTGCTGCCTGTCTACCAGTTGGGGAGATTTCCTTTAACTTCCTGTTCGGTGTGACACTTGTTAAACAGACCGTAATTAAAGGAGTTGTAAAGGAAAAACATTTTTTTTTGCCCAAAATTTATGTCTGCAAGGTATACAGACAGAATAGTGTAATGATTCTGTTAAAAAACGAGTAAATACCTATTAAATTCCTTCATCTATATCACCTCCGGCATTCTAGTTTCTGTTCTCTCATTCACTTCCTGGTTTGCGGCGCTTGTTCATGTAAGAACTACATTTCCCAGTATGCATTGCGGCACGCCCAGTAATTCACACCTCCTTGAAGTCTCTAACACGTAGAGAGCGTCCTGCCGCACAGATGTAGTTCCCAGGAGGGGGTGAGCACGTCACTGACCACCGCAGTAAAGCCTCTCATCACGGTGGTCAGTAAAATCAGACAAGCAGGAAGTGAACAGAACAGAGAAGAAATAGAGCAACTTCTGAGCAAAAACGAACAAGGAGGAAGTGAAAAAAGGAATGTCTGCAGGTAAAGGATGCTTATTATGAAAAAAAATGTTTTCCTTTACAACCCCTTTAAGGTGAGATTTCCCTAAAAAGACAAATAAAAAAAAACTAACAACAGTGAGTTAACGCTCTTACGTGCTATCAAGAACTAAAAGGATAATTGGCTGGAGTTGAGCTTTAAAGTGTATTTCAACTTTTGCAGTACAATTTGAAAAAAACGCATTCTTTGTTCCTATGTACACAGCATACCTTAACCTCTTAGAGAGTGTGCCTTTGCGCCAAGTAACCGCATATATGCGGTCCTGTGTAAACATGAAACTGTGCTGAGAGTGTGCACCCTGCGTGCTCCTGGCACAGTCCACCGGAAAGCTCCTGATGCAAACTTGCAAGGAGCTTTCCGATCATGTGACCAAGGTGAGAACCAATCACGGCAGTCGCATGACCCGAATGCCTGCCTCCGGCTTTTGGCATTTAGAACTCTTAGGCCCCATGCACACGAGAAGCAATTACAAACACCTCTAAACTCAAGTTTTCAAAGGCAAAAACCGGCGTTTAAAACGCCCGTTTTTGCCGAGAATTGTGCAACGTTTTGCCGTGATTAACGGCGTTTTACCGCGATTGCGGCTGTCAGCCCTTATCTCAAAGACATTGTAGACCCTCCCAAAGTCTAAAACGCAAAAATAAAACGCTTCTGAACCCAAAATTTTGCGTCTGAAAAAACGGACATAAACCCAACTGCTTTAAAACGCCAAAAACCGTGATTGTGTGCATAGACACATAGGATAACATTAAATGTGTTCAGGGGCAGTTGAAAAAAATGCCCGAATGCCTCTGAACTCGAGTTTAGCAGCGTCTCATAAGCATGGGGCTTTAAAAGGTTAGGAGATGTCGGCAGCAAGGGGGTAAAATGTTTTACCTTACCTTAAGAGAAGGTGTCTTGGCAGACTGCAAGCATTTCTAACTAAGTACAGGGTGAGTCTGTCCCAATAAATTAGTTAAAGACATGCTGAATATCCTGTCATTAACATGCAACGAAAAAGTCCAACTTCTAGATCTTCAAATCCAATTTGAAACTGATAATGAGATCTGACAGCACAGTACAGGCAAGTTTAATTATGGTAAAAACAACTCCACTGCCCCCTCCTAAACAAAGAGAGCAAAATAGGATTTTCAGTGTGTGAGTTATCAGAAAGGTGCATATAAAATTGTAAGGAGAAATTAAAAAAATGGTATGCTATGAGATTGGGTAACCTTTAAAGTAGGTGTTATCCCAGTTAGGCTGCAAATGTGAAAATGCCATTTAAGTCCCTTAACTTTATTACTGTATTTAAGCTCTGCATTCCAAGATTTGTACAATCAATGAAAGTTAGTCCTTGTCTGTTTGTTTTTTTGGACATAGTATTCCAATTCTATAAATCCCACATGATGTACATATGTTTGAATACTTTCCCATCCCTTATGTAAACCAACCACCCTGCATACTACTATCAGTTTAATGCTTTGTGGTTCTTCCATCTGTGTTTAATGTTAATTTGTATTTGAAAGTCTGGGTGTGGGTGGACGTCTATGAATTCAGGAACAGTTATAAAACAAAAAGTCTTCACATTTGCTTCTAAATAAAATCAGCGTTACGCTTACACTGTTACCTTTTTAAAGTGTCTAAGCATTACTGTGATGGTTATTTAAAGCTGAAGTTTAGTTATGGCTATGTTGTTTGCACAGTTACATTGGTCCAGCTTGGACCAAAATAGGTATGTAAGTTCCATACCTCACTGATCCCCACTCAAATTGAAAATCACTTTAGTAGGCACCACTACTACAGTTATCACCACTAGCTTCTGGGTTTCATGCCAAGCGGCTGCCCTCACAAATGCGCTTCTGGAAGAATGGGCAAACATTTCCATAGACACACTCCTAAACCTTGTGGACAGCCTTCCCAGAAGAGTTGAAACTGTTATAGCTGCAAAGGGTGGGCCAACTCAATATTGAACCCTCCGGACTAAGACTGGGTTGCATTAAAGTTCATGTTCTTGTAAACGCAGGTGTCCCAATACTTTTGGTAATATAGTGTACCTACTACATCTATTGTCAGCCTCTTGACTCTCCACTTATAGCATCAAGGTATAAGGGTCATCAACGATATACCTTATACACACTGGCCCGGATTCACAAAGCACTTACGCCGACGTATCTCGATATACGCCGCGTAAGTGTAACTATGCGCCGTCGTATCTGTACGCCGTGCCCACAGAACTAGATACGCCTGAAAATAGGCTTCATCCGACCGACGTAACTTTCCTACGCCGACGTATCGTGGGCGCATATTTACGCTGGCCGCCTCATTGCAAATATGCAAATGAGGGAGATAAGTCAGTTTACGAACGTAGTTGCGCCCGGCGCATAATGTACGCGGTTTGCGTAAGGCTTACGTCCGGCGTATAGTTATTCCCCATCTAAGAGGCGCAACTCATGCAAAGGTATGGACCAGGGAACAACCGTCGTATTTTACGTTGTTTACGTAGTAGTACGTGAATAGGGCTGGGCGTAGGTTACGTTCACTGATTCGACGTATCTTAGGCGTTCGTTCCGACGTGATTCTGAGCATGCGCACTGGGAAGCGTCTACGGGACGGCGCATGCGCCGTTCGTTCGGCCCATCATTTGCATGGGGTCATGGTTCATTTAAATGTATCACGCCCACTTCCACCTACTTTGAATTAGGCCGGTTTACGCAGAGGAATTTACGTTACGCCGGCGCAACGTTGGGAGCAAGTGCTTTGTGAATACCGTGCTTGCCTCTCTGTGTTACGTCGGCGTAGGGCATATGAGATGCGCTACGCCGGCATAAAGATGCGCTCAGGTATGTGAATCCGGGGCCACTGGATGTAAACCCGAAAATTGTATTTATTTATTTTGATGTCACAGTGTACAGTATAAGATTTCCTATCATCTGTGCCCAGTCTTGCCACACAGACTTAATCCAGCTCTGAGCAATCCTCTTTTATTTTTCAGTGAAATAAAATTGACTTACAGGGAAAAACCTTGGTCCGTTCCGCCCCCTTGCTGTGAGTGACAGGTTATTTACATATCTCGTGCACTAGCCTGGAGACAGGCATTATTTTTTAATTCCCACCCCCACTCTTTTTATGAAGTCATGTGGTTAATTTTCTGGATTTTGACTGGATGTTAGTGATCATAGCAGAATTTAGTGTAAGGAATACACAGGAGGGCGGGAAGTCTACTGACATCACAACTCCACCCACAGAGCTCCAGACAACAGATCCACCCACAGAATCTGCAGTTTTTCAGGTCTCATAACAGACAGAGGGGAGACATTTGACAGGTAAGGATACATGCAGGAGGCATCTATATCCTTATAGATCAGCACTATGGCAGTAGTTTAGAAAAGATGAGAGTGGCTTTACATCCACTTTAAGTAAATGTTAAGTGTAGGCAGCACTAAATGGGCTTTAAAACACTACCTTACTGACCTTTATACGTAACTGCAATGCATCAACAAATGTACAGCAGAAGCACTGAAATCAAGTTCTTCTCAAAGCAGCTAAGCTTACCCAGCTCCCCCTCTCAGAGCACTTGTTCTCCGTTTACATTAGAAATGAAAAGGTTGGAAGGACGCAGAGTTACTGCTGGAAGGGTCTGGCCACAGGTGCACTTTAAGGCTTAAGCCTGGGACACACTATAATTTGTTTTCGTTCAACCCAGTGGGCTGAACAAAATAAATAAATGACAGATCGCTGTACTAACACAAGCAATGTTAGTGCATCAACCTCCCCAATCAGCCGGTTTCTACTGTACCGACTGATTTTGGCCAATATTTGACCTGTGTGCTTTAGTTTACACATGCGGCAGACTTCTATTAGATGATCCAGGAGACCAAATTCCAAAAGTTTAAGAGCACTATGACGCTGATGCACAACTAAAAGTCTTAAATGCTAAAAAAAAAAAAAAGAAAAAAATTCCATAGCAGTGTCTGTTAAAAAAATCTGATGATGTTGAGCTTGGTTTAATTTTCTTTATTTCAAGAAAAGGTAAATTTTTCCGTACACAGATTTGGAAAATATGCACCATAAGCTACACAAAATCAGACTGAGATTTATTATTGTCATATTGCTCGCCGGAATGTAAATACTCTTTGAATGATTCGGGGATACTAATCCCAAAACATATGGGAAGATTTAGGTCTCATAAGGATTTCAGTCAAGAAGGTTTATACAATACACGGCTTTTTCAAAGGCGATGGAGCTATTCAGCAAATGGAATTATACTGAATTATTACAGCCATAGACTTTTAAACATCTTTAGGTAGATGTCAGCGGCAGGAAATGGGGGGTTCAAACAACTCCATTATCCCAACCTAAGGATATCGTCCATACATGTGTGATGGAAACATACCCCAATGGGTCAGCTCAAACAACGCCAGTATGATCTGTGTTCCTAAAAGACGCACCACCGTGGTTTTAAAATGTTACTGCAAAACCATACACTATATTACCAAAAGTATTGGGACACCTGCCTTTATACGCACATTAACTTTATGGCATCTCAGTCTTAGTCCGTAGCGTTCAATATTGAGTTGGCCCACCCTTTGCAGCTGTAACAACTCTTCTGGGAAGGCTGTCCACAAGGTTTAGGGGTGTGTCTATGGTAGGGGTCTCCAAACTTTGTAAGCAAAGGGCCAGTTTAAGAGGCTTCAGACTTTAAGAGGGCCGGACTGTAACCATCAGGAGTACAAAATGTCCCAGTGTCAGTGGGAGCACAATCCCCTGTCATTGGAGGAATTGTACCCCATCATTGATGTCAATGGGCCACACCGTTGATGTCATTGGGAAGTATTGTGCCCCATCATTTATGTCATTGGTAGGAACTGTGCCTCATTGTTGGAGTCGTTGGAAGGAATTGTGGCCCATTGTTGGTGTCATTGGAAAAAATTGTGCCCTTCATTGGCGTTAGTGAATAAAATAGTGCCCCAAGCAGGGCTGAGACAAGGGGTGGGCAGGAGGGACGGCTTCCCTGGGCGCTGTGGTATCATGTGAGGAGGGGGGCACCACAAGGAGATTGGGGGTCAGGGGATTTGTGTTGGAAGGGGAAATTTGGCAGAGTAGCAGGGAGTCTTATTCTAGTTGGGAAAATTTGGGGGGGGGGGGCTAAGAGTTACATAGTTACATAGTTAGTCAGGTTGAAAAAAGACACAAGTCCATCCAGTTCAACCACAAAAAAAATATACAAACAAAATAAAAAACATATTTGTGATTTAGGGGGGGGTTGTGTTGGGAGGGGTGATGGGGGGAGAAGATTTGTGCTGGGGGGGAGGATTTTGGGGGTAGAGGACTTGTGCTAGGAGGGGGGATTTCAGCAGGGGGGGCAGATTTATACTTAGAGGAGGGGGAATTTATTTAGCTGACACACAATGCTCATACATCTTGGGGGACGCAGTTTGGCATGTTCGCTCTGGGCACTAGATGACCTTGTCCCGACACTGGCCCCAAGGGCCGGATAAAAGCAAGCTGAGGGCCCCCTGGGCCGCAGTTTGAAGACCACTGGTCTATGGGAATGTTTGACCATTCTTCCAGAAGCGCATTTGTGAGGTCAGGCACCGATGTGGACAAGAAGTCCTGGCTCACAGTCTCCACTGTAATTCATCCCAACTGTGTCCTATTGGGTTGAGGTCAGGACTCTGTGCAGGTCAGTCAAGTTCCCCCACCCCAAACTCGCTCATCCATGTCTTATGGGCCTTGCTTTGTGCACTGGTCCAAATCATTTGGTGGAGGAGGGATTATGGTGTGGGGTTGTTTTTCAGGGGTTGGGCTTCGCCCCTTAGTTCCAATGAAGGGAACTCGTAGGCCTTGTACACACGATCAGTCCAAACTGATGAAAACGGACTGAAGGCTGAAGTCTGATGGTCTGATGTGCCTACACACCATCAGTTCAAAAACCGATCGAGTCCAACGCGGTGTCGTAAAACACAACGACATGCTAAAAAAAACGAAGTTCAATGCTTCCAAGCATGCATCGACTTGATTCTAAGCATGCGCGGGTTTTGAACCGATGCTTTTACGTACTAACCATCGGTTTTGACCAATCGGTCATCAGTCCGATTTTAAAGCAAGTTTTAAAACTTTGGTCTGAAGGACAAAAGTCTAATGGGCCATACACACGGTAGGTTTGGACTGATGAAACTAAACTTCAGTCCGTTTTCATCAGTTTGGACTGATCGTGTGTACAGGGCCTTAGGCCTTGTACACACGATCAGTCCAAACTGATGAAAACGGACTGAAGTTCAGTTTCATCGGTTCACCGATGAAGCAGACTGATGGTCTGATGTGCGTACACACCATCAGTTCAAAAACCGATCGAGTCCAACGCGGTGACGTAAAACACACAACGTGCTGAAAAAAAACGAAGTTCAATGCTTCCAAGCATGCGTCGACTTGATTCTGAGCATGCGCGGGTTTTGAACCGATGCTTTTGTGTACTAACCATCGGTTTTGACCGATCGGTCAGGCGTCCATCAGTCCGATTTTAAAGCAAGTTCAAAAGCCTCGTACACACGACCGAGGAACTCGATGGGCGAAACACATCGTTTTGCTCGTCGAGTTCCTTATTAGGCTGTCGAGGAAATTTTTCTGCATTGCCGTCGAGGAAAAAGAAGACATGCTCTCTTTTTGGCTCGACGAGATCCTCGACAGTTTCCTCGTCGAAAAATGTACACACGACCGGTTTCCTCGGCAAAAAAAAAAAACAGCAGTTTTTTTGCTGTTTTTTGCCGAGAAACTCGGTCGTGTGTACGAGGCTTAAAACTTTGGTCTGAAGGACAAAAGTCCGATGGGGCGTACACACGGTCGGTTTGGACTGATGAAACTGGATTTCAGTCCATTTTCATCAGTTTGGACTGATCGTGTGTACAAGGCCTGAGGCGTCAACATCAGCACTAATTTGGACATTAAATTTCAATTTAGTTTTAGTCGTATTTTAGTTATCTCAATTGCTTTAGTTTTAGTCGTATTTAGTCAACTAAAAAAGTATTAATTTAGTGGATGAAATTATTTTAGTCTAACACATAGCAAGCATACCAAGACAGTTTTGACAATTTCATGCTCCCAACTTTGTGGGAACAGTTTGGGGATGGCCCCTTCCTTTTTCAATATGACTGCACACCAGTGCACAATGCAAGGTCCATAAAGACATGGATGAGCGAGTTTGGGGTAGAGGAACTTGACTGACGTGCACAGAGTCCTGACCTCAACCTGATTGAACACCTTTGGGATGAATTAGAGCTGAGACTGTGAGCCAGGCCTTCTCGTCCACATGAGTGCCTGACCTCACAAATGCGCTTCTGGAAGATATATTTCACATTTACTGTAAAGATATAGACTAGAATTTATTTTGAACACAAGCAAATTATAAAGACTGATTTGTGCCTCTCACTCAGGTGTAATACATGTGGAGTATTTTTAGGATGCAATGCCTAAACAATCACTGAAATCATGTACTCTGCAGAGTTAACATGACCCTCAATGCAGAGTGCTGGCGTATTATCAGGTCTAATTGCACAATGTGTAAAGAATGGTAAGTGATCCTTTTAACAACTTCTACTATAGTGTAAGGAAGCCGTTACTATCGAAGGAAAGCTTTCATTGCTACTGTGAAAACTGTGCATATTAAACACAACTCTGTACAACCTGTAACAAAATAAAAACGGCTGCTATTATTATCTTCAAAACACCACAGGCTTTCAGGATTTGTTTTTTTTCCTACATAGTATAAGTAAAGTGCCACAAAAAGAAAACGGATGTTTTAGCTGAAATCCAAGTAAACAGCTAAATGCAAATTGAAAATACATATATTACAAGAATATTACAAAAATATGTTAGGGCAAATAAAAAAAATACTCAATTGTTTCTGTCACAAGTGCACTAATACGGCTACAATCACCTCAGCAAATACAGAAAATTCCTGGTGATCTTGCCAGAAATGCAGTGTCCTTCCTGTGAGCTGCATTGAGGCATATCTTGCTTCCTAGCCAGTAGTGTATTTAGGTTTTGTGCTTCCCTTGGCCTGACTAAACTTGTGCACCCCTAATTTAAATATGACCCACCCCTTCCTGTCAAGGCCACAACCCTTGCTGTTTAAGACCTGCCCTGAAAATTTGGAGTGGGGACACTAGTTCTGAGGGCCTGGGGGGGGGGGTAATGAATTCCCTTTAATTTGCATAGATTTTCTCGCACTTCCTGTTTGGCTATGGGGCAGGAAGTGAAGGGAAATCTCTGCAATGGGACAGGGATGGTAAAAATAACTTTCCCTTACTCTATCCAAAATGGAAAAAAAAAGTGTTGCCTATAGTTCTACTATAAGCACAAATTTCTGATAATTTTATGGAGAGGACTAAGAAGATATAACCATGCCAATGGCGCAGCACAAAACATATAGCACAGTGAGGAAGGTTTGTGGTCCAGGATGATAGAACAGTGAAAATTAGAAGCACCGCCCCCCACAGTTGCAGAATGCTGGCCGCCCGCATACCGGAAGCAGTGCGGCGGCTTTATGGGGGCCCCCTGCAAAGTAATGCCCTAGGCCTGGGCCTTGTTGGCCTAGGCCAGGATACAGCATTGTTTCTAGCTATCTTCTGTAAATTACCAGGTTACTGTCTTCCATGTCATGAAAATAAAGAGATGCGGACATGTTTGAGCCCATATCAGGAGAGCAGCTTAGGGTTACAACCACGGTTCCTCCATACAGTACGGTGGAACCTTGGATTATGAGCATAATCTGTTCCAGGAGAATGCTTGTAATCCAAAGAATATCGTATATCAAAGCGAGTTTCCCCATAGAAGTCAATGGAAATGAAAATAATTAGTTCGGCATTGACTTCTATTGCATGCAATACCACATGTGGCCAGAGGTGGGGGGCACCGGAGAGCCTTGTAAATACTCGAGGACAGCTCGGCTGAACTTGGAAACCCTCGGAAACGATTCTGAGTATTTCCGAACAGCTCAGAACCATTCGGAGTGTCACCGGCACCCCCGCACCTCTGGCCAAATGTAGTACTGCACAACACCAAAGAGGCTTGAATCCTACTCGTGATGCGAGACAACACTCGCAAACTGATACAGGATTTAAAAAAAAAAGTTGCTAATTTTTCAAAGCGCTCGTTAACCGCGTTACTCGTAAACCAAGGTTCCACTGTATACCAATGGAGGAGTGACAAGCCACCCAGGGACAGGAAGTTTGTTAGTTGCAGGATCTCCAGGTGAAAATAAAGCAAAAGAAGCTTGAAAAAAGAAAATGAATGCAGCCCGACACCAAAGCCTAGTAAGCCGCAAAATATTACATTTTGGTTTCGGGTTTACAGACACTTCAAAGAGCAATTCCAGTTGATGAATACGCTACTAACGATGTCTACTATATTTTCTATAACTATGATAAAATCTGAAAATCAAAAATGATTGTGCTGGTAGATGAAGCAAGCTGCTGGCAAAAAAACAATCAGATGGAATTGTAAATTACATGTGAAAAATTGGGTTTGCCGCACTAACTATCAATAAAATATAATGTGACAATATATGAAAAATGTGAAACAAATCAAAAGTGTCAAGAGATACTCTTATCTTATCTTATGACATGTTTTGATTTGTTTCAATTTTTTGGTATATATTGTCACATTATATTTTATTGATAGTTATACTAAAATCAGAAATCTTACTCCATTTACATTAAAATGTGTTTAAAGCCAGAATTGTTTTTTTTTTTGTTTTTGTTTTTTTTATTGGATGGACGGGAAGAAAATAGGACCCCTGTCAATTTTTTTTTTTTTAGCTGTCTTTTAGGTAGATTCAGTAAGAGTTAGGCCGACTTATCAGTAGATAAGCCCACCTAACTCAGAATCTACGCCGACTTATGTTTAAGCGTATGCTCAAACAGAGATACGCTTAAACGTATCTAAGATACGAAGGCTTTGCGCCGTCCTATCTTAGATTGCAATATTTTGGATGGCCGCTAGGTGGCGCTTCCATTGCGGTCGGCGTAGAATATGTAAATGAGGAGATACGCCGATTCACGAACGTACGCCCGGCCGACGTAGTACTTTTACGCCGTTTACGTAAAAGATAGGCCGCGTAAAGTTAGAGCTAGGCCCTATTGGAATAGTAATGTCAAGTATGGGCGCTGTTCCCAAGTCGAAATTCGAATTTTTTACGTCGTTTGCGTAAGTCGTCCGTGAATCGGGATTTACATAGTTTACGTCCACGTCAAAATCAATAGGCCCGTGCGGCGTACTTAGCTGCAATGCACACTGGGAAATGTAGGCGCCCGGCACATGCGCAGCAAAAAAAAACGTGAAAAACGTGAGGTCAAGCGCCATTAACATAAAACACACCCCCTTAAACACATTTGAATTAGGCGCCCTTACGCCCGCCGATTCAGGCTACAACGACGTAACTTAGCAGGCAAGTACATTGTGAATCATGTACTTGCCTCGCTAACTTACGGCGGCGTAGCTTAAATTCCTTAAGCTACGCCGCCGCAAAGTTACGCCAACGTACCTGAATCTACCTATTTGTCTAGGATTGGAAGATTCCCCATCCTTAGTTGCACTGGAGACCGCTGTCATTGGATTAGAAAGAGCTGAAAATTCCCTTACTGTATCTTTGTTTTCAGCTGTTTTCTCTTTTTTTTTTTTTTATATAAAATATATTGAAACAAGAAAGAGCTGAGAAATACAAACTTTTAGGTTGTCACCAGAACAAAATTAAGAAGAATTTGTCAAATTGTGACATTTGCGACAATGACAATTGTCTGAAAGAAGATTTCCTATCATTTCTTCCCACTTCCTGTATTTGAAACAGGAAGTAAAGAGACATTTCCCCCATTAACTCAGATAGCAAAAAAGCTAATGTGGCAGGGCTTCCTTCTCCTATGTACTCTAATGTATCTAAAATACAAAGAAATGTTTGGGCTACAAATACACTTTAAACTAATATATACTATGATTCTCTACTTGCCAAATATGCTGCAGAAATCTCCATCCAGTCTGGCTGCAATCAGTTTAACTGTGGGCAGCTAAAGCTGCTGCCTGTTCACTTCCTGGATTTACACAGACACACCTCTAGCTCTGCAGCTCTCATTGGCCCTCTTATGACTCACTCCCCTCTCTTCCTGGTAAACTCTCAGGAGAATGAGAGAGAGTTGTGCATGATGTCATAAGTCTAATGCCGCGTACACACGATCAGTCCATCCGATGAGAACGGACCGATGGACCATTTTCATCGGTTAACCGATGAAGCTGACTGATGGTCCGTTGCGCCTACACACCATCGGTTAAAAAAACGATCGTGTCAGAATGCGGTGACATAAAACACAACGACGTGCTGAAAAAAACTAAGTTCAATGATTCCAAGCATGAGTCGACTTGATTCTGAGCATGCGCGGATTTTTAACCAATAGTTGTGCCTACTAACGATCGTTTTTTTCCCATCGGTTAGGAATCCATCGGTTAATTTTAAAACAAGTTGGCTTTTTTTTAACCGATGGCGCCCACACACGATCGGTTTGGACCGATGAAAACGGTCCATCAGACCATTCTCATCGGATGGACCGATCGTGTGTACGCGGCATACGTTTTTTTTTACCAGACAAGAAACAGGAAGTGGGCTGTATAAGGTATTTACTAGGGTTGTCCAGATACCGATACTAGTATCGGTATCGGGACCGATACCGAGTATTTGCGGGAGTACTCGTACTCGCGCAAATGCTCCCGATACCTAAATAGAATACTTTTTTTGTATTTATCAACATGTTCTATGAAAATTCTTTGAGTTTTTTACTACTGCGTGACAAGCAAATAAAACATTTTTATTCATTTTTACTCATTTTTATTCTTTTATAATGTCTTGAGTTAGAGTTCTTCATAATTCTAAAGAAAATATCCTTAGTCTGTATTGTGGTTTGAAAACTGTCACATGACATTTAAAAAAAGTATCGGTATTCGGTATCGGCGAGTACATGAAAAAAAGTATCGGTACTTGTACTCGGTCCTAAAAAAGTGGTATCGGGACAACCCTAGTATTTACTGACAGACAAAAAATATTTTACCATCCAGAGTTAAAACATCAAGGGCAGAGAATTTAATAGATAGAATGGCACCCCGACATTTTATACTCCTGACTGATTTGTGTCTATTGTACCATTTATTTGTGTTAAAAAGTATCCTGTACTCTTTGTATTGCTTCCTTTATGTGAGATGCCTGGTGATCTTGATCCCCCTGCTTTCCTATTTAAAGGCACGGACATTCATACATTCCAGTGTGGCCGGTGTTCTGGCTGCCTGTCTGTCTTTCAATGGCCATGATTTGTGAACAGCTCTTCCCTGGGAAGATCCGTGTATTGCTCCTTCTCTGCCTCCTGCTGACCCCCCATGCAGCCTTCCACACAGCTCACTAAGCCCCTTATGCAGCTGAGAACAGAGGTTATGTGATTACCTATGGAAACAGAAAGGGCCAGATTCACAGACTAAGTACGCCGGAGTATCTGCTGATACTCTGGCGTACTTTCAAATTTGCCGCGTCGTATCTTAATTTGTAATTCACAAACAAGATACGACAGCATTTGGCTAAGATCCGACAGGCGTACGCCTTCGTACGCCTTCGGATCTTAGGATGCAATACTTCGGCCGCCGCTGGGTGGAGTTTGCGTCGTTTTCCAGCGTTGGGTATGCAAATTAGCTTTTACGGCGATCCACGAAGGTACGCGCGTTCGTTACGTCGTCGCTAGTCGTCTTTTCGCGTCGCAAAGTTACGGCTGCTATTGTGTTTATAATGGTTTATATATATATATATATATATATATATATATATATATATATATATACACACACACAGAGGTTTTTCCTTTTATTTCTATTGTAAGTGGAATGGGTTGTTTTACAATGTAAGTGTTCACATATACTTTAATGTGGTTCTAAAGGCAGATGTTTTTTTGTTACCTCAATGCATTCTATGCATTAAGTTAAAAACCTTCTGGGTGCAGATCCCCCCTTAAAATGCCTGAACCCCAAATCAATCTAGTGATGTGCATGAGAGCAGCGGCTCTCCCGGGTCTCCCTCTCTTCACTGACTCACAAAGCAGCTGGAGCCATTGGGGGGACCCAAAAAGAAGAGGACCGGGGCTGCTCTGTGCAAAGCCATTACACAGAGCAGGTAATTATAATTTTTTTTTAACAACCTTTAGAATCACTTTAATTTTCAACTTAAACAGGAGTGGACATTTCATTATGACTGTAGTTAATATATGCATGCTTATCTATGCATAGTTTATTAAAATAAGGATAGCCCACAAATTGCTTTGATTAGAACTAGCAGAAAGTGGATTTTGTTGGAATCCTTAGCTTATGCACTTCTTTAACTAATAACTGAAGCAGATTTTAAGTGCTACTGTGTGATTATCTGCTTCAAATTAATATGGCTACATTGTTTTGTGAATAGAAATGTTTGAGCTGCCGTGGCTTTCAACATTATGCACTTTAGTAGTTATCAAATGATGTACATGTGTGACACGCGTCATACGTTCATTTCCAAGGTAATCGTAGGTGTTGGTACCGCTGCCGCATAGGAAATAGTTTTGTTAACTCTGCATGGTCTGAAATCGAAAGTGTAGCGTTTTAGTCACATTCGTCCCTTCCATTTCTATTTACAGGCAAATTGATGAACCGGTACAACCAATAGAACTAAACATTTTGTTTGGCGTCAAATTTGTTTCAACATCTACTGCAGGTAAGTAAATTGGGTTGAATGCAGAAAGGCCACATCTCACAAGTTGATGTCAATTTTCCTCTGTTTTCATATTCATGGGGAAAGCTAGGAATAGTAAGAAACACATTTTCCTCCAGCAGCAGCCTTATTATGGGTCATCATTCAATGCTGCCACAACAATGAAGGCAGCCTGCCTTGAATATTTTTAATAGCATGCTTTATTAAACTGTATGAATGCTCTACTTGCAATGCATTTTACACAACAATCTTTTCGGTCAGCACAACAGTACAGATCTATACTATATATATATACTGCATACAGCGATGGACTGGCCATCGGGAGTACCGGGAGATTCCCGGTGGGCTGATCGGAATTGGGCCGGCTGTCAATCAGTGTCAATGTCAGTGATTCTGATTCAGTATTTATTTACCTGGCTGTACGTATCCGGCGTCGGCGGTGCCGTCAGCCAATAACCGTCCATTACGCTGTGGCTGCCACTTCCCTCCAGCTCCTCCTATGTTTAGAGCGGCCCTGCTCCCTCCCAGCGGCGTGACGTACCTCAGGGGTCACGGCCGTATGCAGGAGGGGATGGGAGGAGGAGCATGGGAGGAGCCGAGCCCGAGGAGAGAGGCTGTTCAAGTTACAAGAGGAGGCGGAACCAGCGCCGCCGAGGAGGAGGAACGAAGAACGACGATACAGTCAGTGCCACCACCACCATTGCCAGCAAGTTAAACAAGTAAGGTTAACACAAACCTACTAAGGCATCTGACTACAGTGCAGTTTGATCGGATGTATGCAGATTATGATCTGTGACTGCCATTCAGATTTTTTTAATATGCAGCATGGGGGGGGGGGTAAATCTGCCACCACTGGTCATAGTTACTGATGTGATATGTGTATGAAGATTATGAACTGTGACTCACAGTTCATAATCTTCATACGCTTATTACATCAGTTACTATGACCAGTGGTGACAGACAGTACATTCCCCTCCCCCCCCCCCCTCGCCATGCTGTGTATTAAAAAAATCTGAATGCCAGTCTGTGAGGGGGGGGGGGGGTGGAGGAATGTACTGTCTGCCACCACTGGTCATAGTAACTGATGTAATAATGTGATATGTGTATGAAGATTATGAACTGTGACTGCCATTCTGATTTTTTTTAACCACTTCCATACCGCGCCATAGGGAAATGACGGCGGCAGGAACCCCTCGCCGATCCGGGTGGACGTCATATGATGTCCTGTGTTCCCAGCGATCTAGGGCGCGCGCCCGCGGCAGCGCTCGTGACACGCCGCGGGTGCCCGGCGGCCGCGATTGCCGCCGGGTGCCCGCAATTTGCGTGTGTGTTTGGAAAAATAAAGTGGGCCGGTCTGGCTGAAGTCCAGGGCCACTTTATTGTCCCAGTCCATCCCTGACTGCATATCTACAAATGTCAGTACTGAACCCAGCATGACGAAAGTAATCTATGGCTAAGGAAATGACAGTATCCTAAAATAAGCATGGTTTTTTAAATGAATTGCTATAATACAAGGCTTAGGATTTGTATAGTGTTAATTGTTAGGTGAGCAAAATATCTCTGATACCTGTGATGAGATGACTCAAGATACAGGTTCTGCTCACTTGCTCAACGCAAAAAAAAATAAAGAATTGAAAAAAAAAAGAAGGTCAGATTTGAAGCCCTTTGTCATTTTTCAGTTTTGCTATACGCTATTAAATATTTTTGCTGCTTCAAATAGCAAGTGAGAGTGTTTTTTTTTTTAAGTGCTGGAAAGGTGAACAGTACTTTGAGCATTCCTCCTGCGAAGTGCTCTAGAGACTTGCAAACCTCACTATTAAGGCTCCTGCGGCTCATCATTTGGCCTTTTATTACCAGGTCACCGCTTAGCTCGACATGTCAGGTCTTTCTGGGGTTTAGAGAAAAACATGAATGATGTTATATTCTTGTTGCTCTTGGTTTAAGTCCCTAGTAACATTGTAGGAGATGATATGCTGCAAGCAAACATAATCTTTAGGTCTTCATGGAATTAAAGGAGCAATTGCAGAGCAGGTATGGGGATCTTTCTATTGAAGTACATACTGAAATCTTCAAAATAAAATGTACTCAACTTTTAAAAGCATTACTATAAAATAGTAATAACATAACAAGCATGCTATGCTGCACATACAGACTAATTTTACTTAAGGAAATGATTCCGGACGGCTGCACTTCCAACAATCCTTTTGTTGAAGCTTCATATGACAAGTGATTGACAGATGGAGCAGGGGACAAAGAGGTAGACGCGTTTCGTGTGGTAATGTTGAGGACTAAGCGCTAACATTGCGCAAAACGCGTCTACCTATTGTCCCCTGCTCCATCTGTCAACCATTTGTCATATGAAGCTTCAATAAAAGGATTTTTGGAAGTGCAGCCGCCCGGAATAATTTCCTTATGTTACACAGCATGTGAGCTGGGCTAGCACCTGACTACTTTGTGTGGGGATTAACCAGCGACTTTGCTTGTTTCATTGCAGACTGATTTTACTGTTGTGGGTTTGGTAACACTTTAACCTCCCTGGCGGTATGATTCTGTCTGGAATTACGTACCAAAAGCGGTACAATTATTTTGCAAGGAAATTTGGCGTTTTATACTGTATACTTTTAGAAATAACTCACTTAAATCTGACCAAGCATGAGTCTTGTAGGCATCCCGGGTATGATTTTTTTTTTAAAACAAAATTATAAATTATAATATAATAAATAATTATAAATAATTATAACAAATAATAATATAATTATAATAAAAATTATTCAATAATGTAATCAACTCAAAATCACTGAAATGTGCTCAGTTGCAGAATTGTCGCTGTCATTATTTTTTTTTTTTTATGACGAATTTCCCCACAAATCGCTATCGCACATTTCTGCAAGTGATTATAATTTATTATCACTGTTTTCTAGCTGATCTAAAACCATTTTTGACATAAAGGGACACTTTTGGACAATCTACAGTTTTTAGGCAGAAATGACATTTTTTATTTTTATAAAAGTACATGTAGGGCACTGGGCAGACCACTAGGGACAAGGGGGGTGTGTATTTTTTACATACATTACTGTAATCTATAAGATTACAGTATACTGTATGTAAAGTGTTTGTTTACTTTTTTTAATTTGGCGCCGTTCTCCGTCCCCGTGCGTCGTAACGTCGCAGGGAACGGAGATCGGCGGCACACGGGGAGACTGTGAATTGAGCGAGGAGGTCCCGCTCGCTCACACAGCGGGGTGGCATCACTGGATCCAGGGACAAGGTAAGTAACTTGCCTGTGGATCCAGCGAAAGGTAAGCCGCGCCGCTGCACACTCTGCACGTCCACCCCGAGCGTGACTCGGGGTTACCGATCCTAACATGAAAAACCAACCCCGAGTCACGCTCGGGTTTACCGCCAGGGAGGTTAAGCATTTCTTCTTCAGGAAAAACAAGCTGAGGCCCTCCAGCCCACTTATTAATTTGCCGTACTCTGGACTGTCTCCAGTTCCAGCACATCCTTCCAGAGAACTGGTGACCTAAACTGGACAGCATACACACAATGGCAGCCAAACCAGAGTTTTGTAAAGTGGTAGAAATATAGATTTGTCTCTTAAAGCAGAGTTCTGCCTCAAAGTAGAAGCTCTGCTTATCTGCTAGCCCCCCCCCCTCCCCTTCCGGTGCCACATTTCACACCTTTCTGGGGGGAGGAGGTAACGAGTACCTGTTTTGACAGGTACCCGTCTCCACTTCTGGGAGACTGCACCGTGGTGACATCCCCTTTAGAAGTTTGGCCCCCCTCCTCCTTCCTTAGTCGCCAGGCCAGTTAGAAAGTGAAGCGTGCTTCGCGCATGTGCAGTAGGGCACCAGGTGTGAAGCCAAAAGGTTTCACTGCCGGTTTCCCCTACTATGAATGGCAGCAGCAGCACCCGAGAGCCAACCAGAAAATCAGCTGGGGTGCCAAAATCGCAGGATCCCTGGACAGATAAGTGTCCTAATATTAAAAGTCAGCAACTATACTTGTAGCTGCTGACTTTTAATTAAATTTTTTTTGTGGGGGGACGGAACTTCGCTTTAAGTAAATCTACTTTTTAATGGATGCTAATATTCTGCTGGCCTTACTTGCTCCAGCTTGGCATTGCATGCTATTGCTGAATCTATCATTAACTAGGACCCTCCATCATTAATGGGTCCTCCACCTAGCATGTAGCTTGCATTCATATTTTGCATCACTTTACATTTCCCTATAGTGAACCTCATTTCCCATTAAGCTGCCCACCCTTCTATTTTATTATGGTCTTGTAAAGTTTCAATATCCTGTTGTGAAGTTATTGCCCTGCTTAGCTTTGCACTGTCAGCATATACCGAGATTGAACCATTTATACCAAACTTTATAACGTTTATGAACGAGTTAAACAGAATTGGTCCTAGGACAGAACCCTGGGACACCCTGCTCATAATTTAAGGCCATTCAGATGCTATGCTATTTATCGCCACCCTTTGAACATGCCCCTGTAACCAATTTTCTATCCAGGTACATACACTATCGTTGATGCCAACAGACTTCATTTTGTAAGCTACATTTTTCAGTAGCTTAATGAAAAATTTTTGACTGGCTATTGTACCTAACTGTTATTTGTAGTATATTGCCCAATATCCAAAACGAAAATCCACTGATCCTGAATCAGGGATAAACGTGCATAACTCGTGGCAGGTTCCTATAAACTCAGAATAATAGCTTAAAGCCACATTCTAGCCAAAACAAGTTTTTATTAAAAAATTAAAAAATTCTGGAGGCAGTGAGGGTAGCCAGGGAGAGATGGAGACAAAGGCTTGGAGTAAACATAAGGGAAGGAGGCAGACTGGGCTACGGCTTTTGTCACTATTTTTGTCATTGTATTGTAATAAATGCTATTTGTATTTGTTGTATCAGCTATCTTTTTGTTGCCTACATATTGTATTGTAAAGAGAAGAAAGAGGGTGTGGCTTGGGAGGAGGTAAAGCTAAAGCCTTTCTGATATACTTAGAACCAGGTGGCTCCCCGATGTGTGTTTTCAGCTTTCTTCTTTTTACAGTTGGTGATAGGGAAAGACGGGCCATTAGAAAGGCAGCACCTGGCAGGGTTTGAATCAGCCAGCCATTTTGGTGAAGCTTTGAGTGGTATTCTGGGTTTGGTCAGGTCTCAGTGACTAAATATTGTAATGATTACCCTCTTGTTACCCTCACATTGCAATGATTCTCCATGTGTTGTCCATGTATTGCCAAACTAAACATTTGTGGTCTATATATTGTCTGCGTTTTGTATACTTATTGTCAATGCTAGGTCAAACCACCCCCCCTATCTGGACCCAGTCTACATTGTATGGCTGCTGAGAAGCATGGGCTTAAAGCCAAAATTACCTTAACCATTAGCCTTGCTAAAAGAAGATATGTAGACACATTACATTGAAAAGGATAAGGCCACAGGTGTATTCAATTCTAAGTTATCAACTTAACCAGTGCCAGTTATATTTATACTGTGAGTACACATAAACAGTAAACTGGCCTAGTCTAAAAGGCCTGTTCCTACCACAAGTGGGGGACAGGCATTAGACTGACCACACCTCCACTTGAGGGCATAGCCCATTAGGGCAACAATAAATACTGGCAAGGTCAAATGACCAAATAAGCTGTGGCAATCATTCTTACACAGGATGGATGGATGAGCAATGCTTCTGAAGCTGAAGTTCCTCTGGTTAGCATTGTCTGCCTCAGCATAAACTTTTAACAGAGTTCAGCCAATCACAGTAACATAGATACCTATGGCCACTCTTGCTGTTTCATGCCTCCATCAGTCAGTGCTCCCTTTTCCATAAGAGCTCTAGGAGCCTCCACTGTTATTATCCCTGTTGCCTCATGTATCATTTGATGGAGTTCTAAAAATTACCAGGTAGGATCAAAGACTCATTCAATATACTGTGTAGGACATACTCTGATCGGCCATAACATTATGACCTTCCACCATAACATGACCACCCACCTAATAATGAGTAGGTCCCTCTTTTGCCACCAAAACAATCCTGACCTTTTGCCACCAAAACAATCCTGACTTGTCAAGACACGGACTCCACTAGGCCTCTAAAGAAAAGTTGTGGTATCTGGCACTAAGCCACCAGTTGCAGATCCTTAAAGTCTTGTAAGTTGTGATCGGACTTGTTTTTTCAGGACATCCCATGGATGCTCTGGAGAATTTGGAGCCCAAGTGAGCACCTTGAAGATGCTTTCTTCCATTGCTCCATGGTCAAAGTTCTGATGCTCATGTGCCCATTGTAGGTGATTTTGGCTGTGGACACAGGTCAGCATGGGCACTTTTGGTAGGTCCTGACCACTGCAGAACGGATGCATCCCACAAGAGCTGCAGTTTTGGAGATGTTCTGACCCAGTCGTCTGGCCATTACAAATGGTCTCTTGTCAAAATCACTCAAATCTTTATGCTTGCACTTGCTGCCTAATGTATCTGACCCACTTCTAGGTGCCATTGTCACAAGATAATCAATGTTATTCACTTTACCTGTCAGTGGTCATAATGTTATAGCTGATTGGTGTACAGGATAAACAAATATATGGACAAGCGTGGACACATCCAGTATAACTACAATGCTGTTAGGAACACAGCATACAGAAAACAATATTTCCACTGGCAGTCAACGGGCTTTTTTTTCTTTATATTTACACACATTACAATTATTTATGATGTCACTAGAACCCTCTCTAAGAGCTGAACAGCATGTAATGCATTTGCTGGAAGATTAATTGTCATGCAATAGAAACATTTCTTTCCTGGCATCCTTCCCTGAGAATCGCGGTTTAAGAGGCACATAAATATTTGCACCAAGTGTTTCAATCAATGAGTTATTTCCTGTGACTTGTCTCTTGAAATCTGACCAATGTCAGTTTCCTGCCAAAGGATGAACCCTGAGACGACTGCATTGCCAAACTTTATCCAGGGTGAAGTGTTCCTAGATAGATAACAGGAAAAAATTACCTTTATGCCAACGGTCTATGACATCGTATTGAATAGGTATGATTTCATGTGTGATTTGTACTAACATTTTTATAAGACAACCAATATTTGGATAAGCAGGTTCATATCTTGCAGAGGTACATCCTAATTTCAAATCTCTCCAAGGACACTATCTAAAGGTGGTATGTATGTCATGCCAATGTTTTCTAGGGTTAACTTTTAGTCCTCTGGCTTCCTCCCACAACCCACAAAGTTAGTTCAATAGCTAAGTAACCTAACTGGTGTGAGATTGTGTAATGGCCGTTTACACATAGGTGTATTAAAATAATCCTATTTATGCTAGATTTGTCTGTCAGGAGCTGACAGGAAAAAATCTGCGTAAACACTGCTTGGTCTGGCACATATTTAAGTGTGTTTCTGCCGTAACTTTATTCTAGTGCTTAGAATAATAATTTGTTGTAGCCACTAGAAATGAAAAATATGCATGTGTATATGTGTGCAAATTCATAAATTATGCCAACACGCTTTTCTCTGAATGCGACTTTAGGGAATTTTTTATACCTCTATACTCTGCTCTAAAATATAAATCTGAACGCCACAATGTACATGGACACATTGGCTAACAAAAAACTGCGTTCAGAGGCATAAACAAACAAAATGCTCCTAAAAAGCAGCATTTAATTCTGCCCATGTGCATTAGGGCTTAGAGTGCGGTAGGTAAAATAACTTTTATTCTGTTTTGGGGCAAGGACTGACATGAATGGTTTTAGGCACAATGTAAAGCACTGAATAATATTTTTGCAGTATATAAATGCAAGGAATATGTTAAACTTGTCTATTAACAAGTCCAGTTAAATCTCAGATTGTGAACATAATTCGTTTTGGAAACATGTTGGAAATCCACAGCACTCGTATATCAAAGAGAATTTCGACTATAGGAAATAATGGAAACTCAGATGATTTGTTCCACAACCATTTATTCATAGGTCCTTCCGTTTATAGTCCATATAAAAAGATTATCTGTTTTTAGTAATTATTTTTTATTTTTTTAATACCACCTCAGCTTTTACCAAATCCTAGAGACCGGCTCATGGTTTGATGCGTCTTACGTCTCATTTTGTGGTTTGCATCATGTGTGGTATATTTACTATGCTCCTTATGTTTTTTTTTTTTTTTTTTTAAATATAGGCCAACACTATAATAATGGCGGGAATGGATTATTACAATAGCTTGCCATTGTGGCTCTATATTATTTAACGCCCCCCCCCCCTCTTGGCTCCCAGGAATCTCCTAACTTTTCCTTTGCAAACTAAAACAATCTTTAACGTTCATTGATCATGAATAATATGTGACTCGCTCTAGGGAAAGACCCTAGCCTGGGAAGTGTTATAATTTCCATGTTGCCGACACATGACTTGTTAGTAGCATGCCCTAACTCTTTCTGCATAACTCCATGTTTTTTTATACTCCCTCCATTTTTCCCATTTTTCCCTATGTCCGCCGCTCGTCTCTAGGTGACTATTCTTTAACTCTTCCAGCCTGTACGTTTCCTCCACTTCGTCTATCCAGTTCCAAACGTGTGGACTTTCCGTCTCCTGCCACTTTTTGGGTATAAGTTTCTTAGCGGCGTTTAGAAGATGAGGAATTAAAGACTGCTTATATTTTTTTTCCCCTCTTGGCTACAATGAAAGAGCACGACCCAGGGGTCTTTCTTTAAATCTTTGCCCGTAATAACTTTAATTTGACTCAAAATTATGTCCCAGTAAGTTTGTATTTTTGGGCATAACCACCAAAGGTGGGCCATCGTGCCTCTTTCAGAGCAGCCCCGCCAACACTCTGCGGTCTGATCTGCTTTATATTTATTTGCTTTGTCTGGTGTAATATACCACCCTGAGATACACTTATAATTTGTTTCGGCGGTTTGTACGTCAATTGCGGATGAATGGGTAAGATGCATAATCCTCTTGTAACTGTTTGTCCCTCTTGTGGTTCCTAACTCTCTTTCCCATTTACCTATAAAGGGTGCTTCGCTCCGTGAACCTATCTTTACCAATAATCCATATAATTTAGTGATAGTGCCCTTTGTATTCTTAGATTTACAAATCTTCTCGAGTGGAGTTAGCTCCGCCTCCGTCCGTAATGGACGGGGGAGGTGCCTCACAAAGTGATGCAACTGGGAGTAATGCCACCTATCCAAGTTCCAAAAATCCGTTTTGGATCTCAAATCTTCATAGGTCATTATCTCTCCCTCTTTAATAATATCCCCTAAATATACCGTGTCTACCTTAATCCAATTCCCTCCAATTTTATTTTCCCCTGGTGCAAAATAAGGATTTTCTTTAAGGTTCATTAATGGGGAATTAAATTTACCCTCTATTTGTGTCAGGGTCTTGTCCCACATTCTTAAAGTGTCCCGTGTTAAATCATGTGTTTTGTGGTCTAGTGCTCTGTGTTGTGCAGGAATCCAAATAATATTATTCAAATATTTACTAGTTAGTGCTTTCTCAATTTGCACCCACCTTTTGTCCTTCCTATCCCGTGCCCATTCTACCGCACGTGCTAAAACCGCCGCCTTATAGTAACTTTTAATATCCGGAACTGCCAGACCGCCGAGTGGCTTACCCTGTTTTAGGATAGAGAGGGATATTCTATGCTTCTTATTTTTCCAGACATAGTTTAGTAACAAGGAATTAAGAATTCTCAAAAATTGCTGAGGGAGTGCTATGGGGAGTAATAAAAATGTATAAAGAATTTTTGGGACTACAACCATCTTCAGCATATTAATGCGTCCGATCCATGAAATGGGTTTATTAACCGTTCTTTTTAATTCGCTCTTGATCTCATTTAGTAAGGGAATATAATTTATTTTATACATCTTCTGGGTTGTATTGGCCAGTTTGACGCCTAGATACTTTAATTCTTTGGTCCAGGGGAACACACAGATCTCCTTGACCCGACCCACCTCCTTTTTGTTTAAATTAATGTTCAGAATTTCAGATTTAGTTTTGTTAATTTTAAAATTAGAAATGGCACCATATTGTTGCAACACTTTGGAGAGCTTTGGGATAGATTTGGCCGGATTGGTTAGATAAAACAAAATATCATCGGCAAAAGCCGATAATTTATGTTCCTCCCCTTCTACTCTGACTCCATTAATGTCGGGGTCGTTACGAATAGTAGACAACAGAGGCTCTAAAGAAAGAATAAAAAGAAGGGGGGACAGGGGGCATCCCTGCCTTGTCCCATTTTTCATCTCGAAGGGGTCCGATAGTGTCCCATTAATTTTTATTTTTGCTGAAGGGTGATGGTAGAGTGTTTTAATCCAGCGGGACATCCTTTTTCCTATTCCCATGGCATTGAGAGTCTCCATCATGAGCCCCCAGTCTACCCTGTCAAAAGCTTTTTCAGCATCAACTGACAGGAATAGACCTGGGGGCCCATTCTGCCTTATGGTCTGAAGCAGGAGGATAGCCCTGAGACTGTTATCTTTGCCCTCTCTGTTGGGCACAAATCCTACCTGGTCGGGGTGAATCAAAACGTGCATAGCCCCTTTTAATCGCCCCGCCAGTATCTTGGCAAAGAGCTTAGTGTCTGTATTTAACAAAGAGATAGGTCTGTACGCCGAACAGAGAGAGCTATCTTTCCCTTCCTTTAAAATTATTGCGACCATAGCCGCAGTAGCATCCCTGCTGATTTCAAATTCAGACCCTAGCCCGTTGAAGTATTTGCACATCTTTGGGATCAAAATGTTGCTAAATCTCTTATAGTACTGGGGGGAAAACCCATCTGGCCCCGGGCTTTTACCCCCCGTGGTGGAATTTAGAGCTTCTTTTATTTCTTCTTCAGTTATGGGGCGGTCCATATTTAAACTTTCCATCTCCTCTAAACTAGGAAGTCCTGCCCTGTCTAGAAATTCTCGGATCTTCCCCTCCCTTTCCCCTGCCTGCCACCCTGGATTTTTTAGTGTATAAAGTTCCTCGTAATAATTTTTAAAAGTATCCGCTATTTCTCTATTTGCATAAACCATGTTCCCGTCTTTCCTTTTTATTTTTTCGATATAGTTTCTAGCTTTCTTTTTTTGAGCCATTTTAGCTAGTTGCTTGCTTGGTTTGTTACCCCATACGTATCTCTCTTTAGAGATACAGTTAAGTTTATTTCTCGCTTCCTGTTCCATGGTCTCCTTGAGGGCGTCTCTCTTTATTGTTAAGTTAAGGTATGTTTCTTTTAATCCCTGCGCTTTATGTTCGCGTTCTAAGGTCTCTATCTCTTTAGTCAGGGTGTTTGCTTTACTTTTCAACTCTTTTTTTTTTACGCCCTCCGCAATTAGAATTCCTCTGATGTAGGCTTTGTGTGTCTCCCAAAGGGTTGCGCTGGTTATCCCTTCTGTATCGTTGATGAGGAAGAATTGTTTTAATTCCTCCTCCACCCTGCTTGCCCCTCCTTCATCGCGTATCAGGCTATCATCCAGGCGCCACACCGGCCTCTGTCTCTTTTGTGTGGACAATTTAATTTTCATAGAGATTGGAGCGTGATCTGACACCGTCATAATTCCTATGTCCGTTTCCGTTATAGAGTCCAGAAGCCTGTGGTCCGCCAAGATGTAGTCGATTCTGGAGTACGTTCCGTGGGGGGGGAGTAAAACGTGTAGTCATGTTCCTTAGGATGAAGAATCCGCCAGGCATCGACTAATTGGTGGTCATGAATCTTTTGTTTAATTCTTTGTAGAAGCCCATTTTTTGTCTCCCTCCCACGGAACGTACTATCCTCTTTCGGATCCAGGACGAAATTTAAGTCCCCCATCAGGATCGTATAACCCTCGGCGTAGTCTTTTAACTTTCCCAGAATTTTCCCTAAATATTGGGTTTGATTTGGGGCGTAGATATTTGCTAAGGTATAGACAATGTTGTCAATCCTTACCCTAAGGAATATAAATCTCCCTTCTGGGTCTGTCTTCCTTGCCTCTAGGGTAAATCCAAACCCCCTTGAGAACCCAATTGCCACGCCCCTAGCGCGTTTCGAGATAGAATCCCCGTAAAACCAAGTGGGATATGCGGGTGAAAAAAGCTTAATATTCGCCTCTATGGTTAAGTGAGATTCCTGAATAAACACGGCATCCGCTTTAAGTTGTTCAATCTCTGCGAGGACCTTGAGTCTTTTAACGGCTGAATTCAAACCCTTAACATTGTAAGATAGAAATTTTACTTCAGTCATTATTCTATGGCTGGATCATTTCTTAATGAACTGTCCATGAGATTCCTTGGGAGCCAAGTTCCCTTTTCCCTTCCCCATCCCCCACCCCCCACCCTCCTCTCCCCCTCTCCCTCCCCCCCTGCCCAGGCCAATACCTCGCCTCTGAACCGTAGGGATCCTTGGTACCCCCTACCCATCGGCTCTTATGGCTGAGGTGGAGCTCCTCTACGCCCCTCCCACCCTCTTTTCTCCCGAAATTCCGGGGACTTGATCTTTAGTGGGTGGGGTAACAGATCTGCCCTCCCCCCTCCTCCCTCCGCTCATCCCCCCCTCCCTCACCCCTTCCCCCCAATACCGGATTGTATCCCCCGGGACCTATCCCCCAGGACCACCCTGGGGGTCAAGCATCTTTCCACTAGCTATTCCTCCCATCCGGGCAAGTCCACCACAGGCATATCGAATTTGCGGCAAAATCCCACCAGGTCCTCTGGAAATATTAATTTTGCTGACACCCCTTCCTTATGGCCTATCAAGCAGGCCGGGAATCCCCACTGGTAATTAATATTAAGTGAGCGCATCTGTTCCAATAAGGGTTTTTGGTGTCTTCTTCTGGCCAGGGTTTCCCAGGCCAGGTCCGAGAAGATCTGAATCTCAGTCCCAGCATAGGATAGCGGCGGTTTTTTTCTCAGTTTTCGCCAAATCTCCTCTTTATGTTCAAAATGTCTGAACCTAGCAATAATATCCCTATGCCAATTGCCTCCTCCCTCTCTGATCTTTCCCACCCTATGGACCCGTTCTAATTTGAGGGGACCCTCCGAGGCCTTATCGAGGAGGGGGAGGAGCAGGTCATTGAGAATTTTTCTCAAGTCTTCGCCCTTCTCCTCCTTAATAGAACGTATTCTTAAGTTCTGCCTTCTGTTACGGTTCTCTTGATCTTCTATTCGATATTGCAACCACCTCTGGTTTGTTTCAACGACAGATGTTGGTTTTTTATTTCAATAAGGTCAAGGTCCTGCTTTTCAATCTTTTTCTCGACTTCCTCCACTCGTTCTAACACGTGATGTAAATCCGTTCTTAATGTGCCGATTTCCTCTCTTATTACATTCTCCAACCTCTTTAACATGGCCTCCATTTCTCCCATAGTGGGAACGTGAGACTCCCGGCTGATGTCATGCATTTGACTGGCTGCTTGTTCAGATTCAATTGAAATGTCAGCAATTGGGGTGGCCACCTCCCCCGCTCCCTTTTTCATTGTCCCTGTTTTTTCCATCTTTTTTATCTGACCTGGGCTCTTGGTACTCCCGTCCGGAGTCATATAATGTCTGATCGTACTTGTGGAGGAAGTCTCTTTAGGGATTTTCGGGGCCGCCCCCCTAGTTGACCTGTTCATATTATATTTTTTTGTCTGTCTGATGCGTTTCCCCAGTTTGATGCAAAAAAAAAAAAAAAGAAGCAAAGGAAGGATGTTTTGACCCGGCAATTCCGGACGACCTTAAAAGTTGAATATTTCTTTAATTTCCCACATGCATTTGGGTAAACTCATAAGGGAGGGGTTGCGTACGTTTTACATCGAAGGTGATACTACCCCCGTTTGAACCAGCCTTCTTTAGGGATCGTCTTCAATAGGGATCCAGCAATCTTTCCGCAACAACGCAACAACGGGCCGAGTAGGGGGGCTGTATCTCCTCCTCCCCCTTATATGCCACTTATTTCCTTCTTTTTCTTACCTCTTCTCTCCTCTCTTATAGCACCCCTCATTTCTCCTTCTGTGATAACCAGAAACCACAAAATCAATTGGGCTGTTACGCCCTGTGCCCTGTTATTTACCTCTTCTCTTAGGTTTCTAAATGTCCCTCGGGCTTTCCAGCGCGTCAGTCCAACATTCCGGGCCTGGCCCGATGGGGGGGTAAAAAAAATAATTTCTCTGATTTTGTCTCTAGTATGCCGATCAAGTCCCCGGTAATTTCGCAGAGGTCTGCGGAGGTAAGTGAGGTATCTCCTGGGTGACTAGTACTTGCCAGCTAACACCTAAGTGGCGGTTCCTACAGGTGCGTGTGGTATGCAAACCTATAGGGCATACATTCTTATGCTCCTCAAGTATAGGAAATTTTTCTTTTCCTTAATCGTATTCTTTTATTTTTGGTAGACAGCCAAGCTTAGTCATAAGCATAGTGCATATTTAGTGAATTTAATGTATGCCTCTGATGTTTGCCTACTGTATCCAGTACAAAGCCCCCAGCCCTGATTACCCTACATGTTTTTTTTTTTTTTTTAATATATTTAGTTTTTAGCAGAGGTAGGTACGGTGACACCAGGGTGTCTGATATTTAACCACTAAGTAACCACATTGAAGTCCACGTCTAACAGGGCTATATATATTTTTTAACAGAGGTAGGTACGGTGACACCAGGGTGTCTGGTATTTAACCACTATGTGACCACGTTAAAGTCCACGTCAAACAGGGCTGAAATTTTTAAACCATCAGCGTTTAAACTCTTAGGGAATATATTGAGAAAAGGTATATATAAAAAAAAACAAGTTTGCAAGTCACTTTTATGACGTTTGAAGTGTAACACATAAGGTAAATAGCTAGGTTCCACTTTCTCACCCTGTCTCCGCTGCTTGGGCTAGGTCCAGATCCACATGCTGCCTTCCTAAGGTCATATACCAAAGACAAAAGGGTTAATATTACCTCGTTCGCTGGTCTTCTTGCAAAGGAAACTTTGTTTTTACCCTTTCCTTTATTCCTCCTGGTGCCAGGGTTTCCAGGGATCTGATCCGAGCAGGAGGGGGGGGGGGGGCGGGCAACCAACGTGCCCCAGCTGGAAGCCTCTCAGCTGTTCCCTCCTGGTGAGCTTCCCCTGCTGCCGGGGGGGGGACGGTGGGGGGGGCGGAGGATGAAAAAAAGATTTCCGGAGAGCGGAGGAGGTCGGCGTGGGCTGCGGGGTGAACGGACTACCCGCTCGGTGACCACCTTCCCTGCGAGGCATCCGCCGTCGCTGGAACACCGCCGGGTCGAGGTCCCTCCATCCCTCGCAGCCTCTCCTGGGTCAGACCCGTGGCGCTTGCAGCTCCTCCCTCCGACGTGCGTGCTTCACGTGCACCACGCCATCAGTGACGCATGATGAATGACCGACATCGTTTTTAGTAATTATACCGTGATACATGATCAGGGCTTTCACCCTAATTGACATAGGATGCAGAATGACAAGTTTTTTATATTTTAAATTGTTTTAAGATTTGATTATGCAGTCATGAATGTACTTTTATATATAAAAATGTCTCGCAGGGGCGGACTGACAACTCATGGGGCCCCCAGGCAATAGAAGATTATGGGGCCCCCAGGCTTACAGATGGCCACCACGCCAGGAGGCAGTGCAGAGGCGGGGCAGCTAAAATCTCTGGATTTTCACATCAAAAGCATGTTGGTTTCAGACATATCAGGGACAGATGTAAAAAAAACACAGATTTTTACATACTGTCCCTGGTTTTACTGAGCCTGGCAACCCTGATAGGGCCCCCTAGTGGCATGGGGCCCTCGGGCAGTCCCCGAGTGACTCAATGGTCAGTCCGCCCCTGATGTCTCGTGATACCCATAAAGTCCATGGACTGCGGTCCAATTAATTCTGTTTGCATGTATTGATCCTATAAAAACAATGATAACCATGCTTTCTTTTCTAACTATAATTTGCATTACCAAGAAGCTGTAAGAATCACACAAGGCTTGAATATGAAGAATATACTTTAGTTTATGGTACTACTTGTGTATTCTGCAATTACTATGTACACACATGGCAATTTCTAGGGGGAAATTCAACCAGTATACAAATTTACCATTTATCTATGAACACAAAAAAAAATCTAATTTACATGTTTGAGTTAGAATATATGTTTAATACACAGTTGTAGCATAGCACGTGGCCTTTTGAGCGCAACACTAGAAAAAAAGATTTTTTTTTTTTTTTTTTTAAATAATGTAAAAAAATAAAAAACGATTCTGATGACTTGCTATGCAAGCAATGAGACACATGTTCATGGAAATCTAGAAACTAGTATGTCAGACTCAAAGATGATTGTATACTTCTTACATTAGGTACCCCAGTGGAAAACCTGTATTTTACTCAGTGGTCCAGCCACTTGCTGGGACAATTAAAAATACATTTCTTAAAGGGTCACTAAAGGATTTTTTTTTTTTTTTAGCTAAATAGCTTCCTTTACCTTACTGCAGTCCTGGTTTCATGTCTGTCCTCATTGTTCGTTTTTGCTTTGATGTGGCTGTAATTCCTCTCTGTTCTGGACACTTCCTGGTTGTCTGTTTCCTGATCACCACAGTACTGGGAGATTTCTCACTGTGGTGACTAATCAAGGAGGTGTGATTACTGTGTGTCAGCACCAATCCAGTTTCGTTTTACAAACCTGCCCTCTATTAGCTCTTTGTCTCTGTACATCAGAGAACCAGGAAACAACAGCAAAAACTAAACTAAACTGTAGGTACATTATATGATTGGTTTCTATCTATTTTTAATCATTTTTAAAGGGAATCAGTTAACTATTATGTCTATATACCCTGTAAACAGTCATTTCAGCTAAAAAATGTTTTCCCTTTAGTGACCCTTTAAGTCAGACAGCAGTGTGGATGTGGGATAAGGCAGGATAAACAAGCAAAGGATAGAATTCCATTGGGAACAGGTCTCTGTTACAGGCACAGGTTGGAAATACTACACGGTGTAGACAATATAAACAAATTAAATAGCATGGGCAATGTTTTTTAAGTGTACAACATTCTGAGAAGTTACTTATTTAAGAAGGCATCTGTCACAGCTATATCAAAGGATTGAAGGGTAGTTGCATAATTCCAAATTTGTTTTTTTTTAGAATACTACTGGGGATTTACAAGCTAAAGGGGTAGGGTGAGCCAGGAAGCCTAGGAACAACTATGTGTGAAGTGCAGACAGAAACCTATCTTAGCATATCGTACTATATTATCTTGTGTTAGAACTTTTACCAAGAATTTACACTATCCCTGTAGAAACAGACCAGACAAATACAATACTCAAGTAAAAAACATAACAACCTATAAAAATGTGGGCCAGGGATTGAAGCCAGCAGACATCAAAGTCCTCCTTTAAGATGTGGATGCCAGGTCGACATTATAGAAAATACAATGCCTTCCAATGTGAGATTCTAGTCAAATCTATGATTTAAAGTAGAACTTTAGTCAGAAAATTAAATCCTACTAGATCAATTCGTGCTTGCCCCTTTTTCAGGGATAGCTATGTAAAACACACTCGGGTTGATTTACTAAAACTGAATAGTGCAAAATCTGGTGCAGCTCTGCAAAGAAACCAATCAGCTTCCAGGATTTATTGTCAAAGCTTAATTGAACAAGCTGAAGTTAGAAGCTCATTGGCTACCATGCAGAGCAGCACCAGATTTTGCACTCTCTAGTTTTAGTAAATCAACCCCATTGTCTCACCCTGCTCTGCACACGCTTAGTTGCTCTCTATTGTTTGGTACTGTGCTGAATTAGGAGTCCACGCTCTTGACAGCTGAAAGATTTACTACTGCTCAGGTATCATGGTAGCCTCCAGCAAGAAAAAACAGGAGCAATGCTGACGGAAATTTACAGCGCGCACACTCATTTTTGTAAAACTATTAATGTGGAATGTACAGTGGAGCCTTGGATTACGAGCATAATCCGTTCAAGGAGAATGCTTGTAATCCAAAGCACTTGCATACCAAAGTGAGTTTCCGTATAGAAGTCAATGGAAACGAAGATAATTATTTCCACATTGACTTCTATGGCATGCAATACTGCATGTAACCAGAGGTGGGGGGGCACGGGAGATACTCGGAAATACTTGGAGATCATTCGGGTGCACTCGGAAACCCTGGAAAGACTGAGTATTTCCAAGTGTTTACGAGTATTTCCAAACAGCCCCGAACAGCTCAGAGTGTCACCGGTGCCTCTACACATCTGGCAAAATGTGGTACTGCACACCTCAGAGGCTTGAATCCTGCTCGTTCTGCGAAACAACACTCGCAAACCGAGCCAGGATTTAAAAAAAAACATTGTACTTAAAGTATTGCGAAAAGCTCATTACAATCCGAGATTACACTGTATGTTTCTTGCTAAAGGACATTATTTTTTATCAAGTTGTTATGGGTAAAGTTCTGCTTTAAGCACACAGCCGTGAGAATGTGATGTAACCTAAGGTGCAGATCCATGATCTGATGTTATGTCATATTTTACCTAATTGTAGTAAAATGAATTACAGTATATATTGACAGTAGCCAATGTTTTGCTGCCGTTGTGACTAAACTCAAAAGGAAGCAGGTTATGGGTTCTTCACTTGACTAGGTCACAGTCAAAAGCACAATCTTCTCCTAAACAGTGCCAGCCCAGAAGTTCTCATCTCTTATGCCTCATACACATGACCGTTTTTCTCGGCAAGTAAAAAAAACGATTTTTTTTCCGACGGGATTCCTCTCCAGCCTGACTTGCATACACATGCAAAAAAACGTTCGACCAAAGTGCGGTGACGTACAACACGTACGACGGGACTATAAAGGGGAAGTTCCTTTCAAATGGCGCCACCCTTTGGGCTGCATACTTGATTCTGAGCATGCATGTTTTTTTTCCCCTCGGAAGCATACACACGACCGTTTTTCCAGACGAGAAAAAGACTGACGGGAAACACAACGAGAAAAAAGAGAGCTGATTTCAATTTTTCGCGGGCAGTTTTTTCGTCGAGAAAACTGCTAGGGAGCATACACACGACCGGTTTTCACGACCAATATAAAAAATGGCCGTTTTCTCGTCGTTAAAACCGGGCGTGTGTATAAGGCATCTATGATAGTGGTTTCATTGTCAGTTCCAATGCTGAACTAGGGGAATTGAAATTGGGAATTGGGTCTGTGATCGTTATCTACATTGCAAAAGAGCAGTATTAATGGGTTCTATTTAAATGCTGCAATATTTGTATGGGTAACGGACAGCTTAACCACTTAAGGACCTGCTCATGTACACACACGTCCTGTTTTTAAAGATGGATATCTCGGTAACGGCAGCAGCTGCTGCCACAACCGAGGTATCCATCTTTAGCATGAGCGGTCCTGTAAACGATAACGGCAGCCTCTGCAGCAGATTCGCCGCGAGATCACCGTTATCGGTGGCGGGAGAGGGGCCCTCCCTCCGCCGCTTACCGGAGCCGTCGGTAACGGTGGAGGCGATCGGGTCCGTAAGCCTGCTGTGTGGGGATGTGAGTGAGGGCAAGATGGCCCCCACCCGTCCCCATAGCCTAGCAGGGCGGAAGTGACGTCAAAACGTCAGTCCCGCCCATTTGTCTTAAAGACAATTTTTTTTGTTGTCATTTTTTCAAATGACAACATTTCCATTTTTTTTTTTTTTGCATTTAAGTCTAAATATGAGATCTGAGGTCTTTTTGACCCCAGATCTCATATTTAAGAGGACCTGTCATGCTTTTTTCTATTACAAGGGATGTTTACATTCCTTGTAATAGGAATAAAAGTGATCAATTTTTTTTTTTCAGTGTAAAAAATAATAACATTAATAAAAATAAATAAGAATTTTTTTTTTTTTAAAACGCCCCGTCCCGACGAGCTCGCGTGCAGAAGCAAACGCATACGTGAGTAGCGCCGCATATGAAAAAGATTTTCAAACTACACAAGTGAGGTATCACCGCGATCATTAGAGCGAGAGCAATAATTCTAGCCCTAGACCTATTCTGTAGCTCAAAAGATGCAACCCATAGAATTTTTTAAACGTCGCCTATCGAGATTTTTAAGGGTAAAAGTTTGACGCCATGCCACGAGCGGGCGCAATTTTTAAGCGTGACATGTTGGGTATCATTTTACTCGGCGTAACATTATCTTTCACAATATATAAAAAAATTGGGCCAAATTTATTGTTGACTTATTTTTTTATTAAAAAAAGTGAATTTTTTCCAAAAAAAGTGCGCTGGTAAGACCGCTGCGCAAATACGGTGTGACAAAAAGTATTGCAATGACCGCCATTTTATTCTCTAGGGTGTTAGAAAAAAATATATATAATGTTTGGGGGTTTTAAGTAATTTTCTAGCAAAAAAAAATGTTTTAGTATTGCAAACACCAAATCTGAAAAACACCCAAGGTCCTTAAGTGGTTAACGATGCATATGAAAAATGGGAAAACTGGATGAACCACCCAGGAGCTCAAAAAGTTAGGAAGCCAGAACTGAAAAGGTTAAATAATATTGTTGAGATTGAACTGCTCATGATGGAAGTGCCAATTTCAGTATAATGCCTTCTTTCTACGCCATTGCTGGTTGAATTAATGCATAAAGAAATGCTAAATGGTGCAGAACACCCAAGGCATTTATGCAGATGACTCAAATATACTACAAAATGATATTATAAAAACACAGTTATCACGCTGCGTACAAGGAATGTTTGAAAACATCTTTCTAACAGAGAAAAAAAAATCTTATCAGAAACCTGAAAATCATAATTAATTCATGTTTCTATATTTCAAAAAACGCAAGCAAGTGCGAGACAGGTGATAAACTATTGAATTATGGTGAGACAGCTGATGTTATCATATTTCAATTTCACCTGCAACTTTAATATGTAGAAATAAAAGAAATCTATTATTAACAACAAAGACACAGACCCGTCGGGAATTGTATTACGCTACACTTTAGATATGACAAATCTTGGCTAACTTGGAAACAAATCAATGAAAGAGAGAAATTCAGATATTTCAATCTCTATGATACATAACATACAAATACTACAACTTACTATAATTGCCTTCCAAGGCTCCCTGGGGGACCTTGAAAACCATAGACTACTTGAGGATTAAATATTTATGCAAAATTAAATCATGAATTCACAAAAAAAATAAAAAATACTATAAAAAAACGTAAAAAGAGAATGCATATAACAAAATTACTAGACATGTGCACATTGAAATATTTTGTTTTGGAATTTCGTTTTTCGTCCGAAAAATAAATGTATTTATTTACTCCCGAAATTAGTTTTTATCTATTTTGTTTCGTAAAAAAAAATGCATTTGTCTGAAAATCCGAATTAATTAAGGTCGAATCTGTCATTGAAGGCTTATGGTGTCTGTCGAATGTTCTACGAAGATTCGACGGAGCAGCTAAACTGTACGACGCCGCAATCGTACATTTCCGGTCAAATGTTCTGCCTACAGGCTATAGAAGAATTCTAATGTTATATGACACTAGTAATAATTATATTTATAAATTACTATTACTAGTCAACCAACATTCAAATTCTTCTATAGCCTATATTTGACCGGAAATGTACGATTGCGGCGTCGTACAGTTTAGCTGCTCCGTCGAATCTTCTTAGAACTTTCGAGAGACACCATAAGCCTTCAATGACAGATTCAAAGTTTGTATGTTTTTCGCTGCTTCGTCGAATCTTCGTTGTTCATGTCGAATGGTCTACCCCAACATGTTCTCTATAATGTCGAATCTTTTCTCTCTATGTAGAATAATCTTGGGCACATTCGACTGCAGATTCGATAGACACAGATTGCTATTGTCAGCGTCATGTCAAATCTCCTATCTATATCGAACTGTTGTAGCAACGAAAATAAAGCATTTTTTTATGTCGGATCTTTCGGATTTCGGATTCTGCACGTTTGTTTTCATTTGTTGGTATTTAAAACAATATCAAACATATCTAAACTGGAAATAACAAATAAATATATTGCAGCTTAAAATATATAAACACTAGACAGCACTTGCCAGCAAAAACAATGTGAAAAAACAATATCAATAAATAAAACAGTTTTATATATTGTAAAATAAACATCAGTATATGTGCTTAGTCCACAATCAAAATAAAATAGTGCAACTCCTTAACAGGATCCAGACAGTAATAAAAGTCCATAGAAATTGAAGCAAAAACAATGTGAAAAAACAATATCAATAAAACTCTTTTTATATATAATAAACATCAATATATGTATGTGCTCAGTTCATAATCAAAAGAAAATAGCGCAACTCCTTAACAGGATCCAAACAGTAATAAAAGTCCACAGAAAGTGAAGAAAGTGCTTGTATTTTGACACCAAGATTATCCTTTTACTGATATTTCACCACGTGCCCATATAGAACAATCTGCACTCACCAGAATGCAATGACCCCCTTGTTTTATAACAGGAAAAGTCTGCTATGCTTTGTGGTCACCAAAGGACAGCATCGTACCACCAAGTTGGCACCTTCCATAGATATCTTCTCCTGGCTGATAGATAGACCTATTGTATTTCCCAAGGGCTCAGATGGCAAAGAAATTCAAAAAAGAAGAGGGATCCTCTCATAGTGTAAAAAACCCTTAATTATTTTGATAAAATCACTTATATAAAAAAACCTTTGCAAAAAAAACATACAGGTAATGTGTGTACAACCTATCGGGAAGCCACCAGCTGCGCTTTGCTGACCACAAAGTGTGTCTGACATTTCTTTTGTTTTCTTGCATTCTGGTGAGTGCAGATTTTTCTATTTGGGCACGTGGTGAAATATCAGTAAAATGGTAATCTTGGAGTGAAGATATAAGCACTTTCTTCACTTTCTACAGACTTGAATTACCTTGGTTCCTGTTAAATTGGATGTAAAGCCACTCTCATCCTTTCTAAACTACTGTCATAGTGCTGATCTATAAGGATATAGATGCCTCCTGCATGTATCCTTACCTGTCAAATGTCTCCCCTCTGTCTGTTATAAGAACTGAAAAACTGCAGTTTCTGTGGCTGGGTCTGTTTTCTGGAGCTCGGTGGGTGGAGTCGTGATGTCATTAGACTCCCCGCCCACCTCTACACTCCCCTTGTCAACATGCATTTTTTCCTATGTATTTCTTACACTAAATTCTGCTATGATCACTAACATCCAGTCAAAATCCAGAAAAGTAACCACATGACTTCAGAAAAGGGGTGGGAATTAAAAAAGAATGCCTGTCTCCAGGCTAGTGCATGAGATATGTAAATAACCTGACATTCATAGCAAGGGGGTGGAACGGACTAAGGTTTTTCTCTCTAAATCCATTTTATTTCACTAAACAATAAGAGGATTGCTCAGAGCTGGATTAACTCTGCGTGGCAAGACTGGGCACAGATGATAGGAAATCTTATACTCTACATTGTGACATAAAAAAAAATTGGAATTATTTATTGATATTGTTTTTTCACATTGTTTTTGCTGTTTAGTGTTTATATTTTTTCGGCAATTTAGCCTTTAAGGTATGAGATAGCAGCTACATTTACACATCACAAGGTGTCTAATTGGCACGTTATTTAATATATATATATTACCTGCCCTTGAGTGTATTGCTTTTTACTTTTTCTTTATTTTTAATTGCTGATCCTGCCAGTAACAGTTCCTGTGTTAGAGTACCAACATTCATCCACTATACTGTATATAAAGGAGATTACTGTCACTTTAGCGAAGGGCCACTGAACATCCCCCCCCCCTCTCCTCCATAACAAGGGTGAGGTGTTCTGTAGTTCAACTGGACACAATGTCAGCACAGGCTTGAAGCACAAGGAATTAGGAGCCCACGATATTTCTTACTAGGTTTGCACTTATCAAACATATATAACAAAACACTTTACTTTGTATTTTTAACATATCAAAAGAGAGCACTGGACACTGGAATGGCAATAGATACAGTGAAACCTCGGATTGCGAGTAACGCGGTTAACAAGTATTTTGCAATACATGCTTTTTTTTTTCAAAATCCTTACTCGGTTTGCGAGTGTTGTCTCGCAAAACGAGCTGGATTCAAGCCTCTGCGGTTTGCAGTACCACAATTGGCCAGAGGTGACACTCAGAGCCGTTCGGAGACGGAAATACTCGAAAACACTTGGAAATACCCAAGTGTTTCCGAGCCTTTCAGAGGGTTTCCGACTGCATCCGGTCTCCGAGTCTCTCCGGGTCTCTTCAGCGCCCCCCCCCCCGCCTGTGGCCACATGCGGTATTGCATGCAATAGAAGTCAATGCCGAACAAATTATCTTTGTTGCCATGGGGAAACTTACTTTGATATGCATGTTTTGGATTACAAGTATTCTCCTGGAACGGATTATGCTCGTAATCCAAGGTTCCACTGTATATTAAAATGAATTAAATACATTTTATAAAAAAACAAGCAACACATGTTAAAATTCTCAAACTTTTTTTATTTAAAATGAAACATCAAAACAATGGCACTCCCACAACAATGTCAATTATGTAATATCCCCTTGTAGATCAAATAATATAAAATCACTACTGTCTGAGTAGCTCAAGCATAGGTGTGCGCAGCCTATTGCATTAGGGTATGCACCCCAAAGCCCAAACACACACTACCAATCACTCACGATGATCATTCAGAAAGGGAAGGGGCTGGTAAATTACATATTTACTGGCCCCTTCCCCACTCCTAAAACATCCCAGCAGCAACAGCCAATAGGAGAGGAGGGAAGCTGGCAGCACTGAAGGGGGAAAGATGGGAGCTAGGGCAGTAAGGGGAATCTGTGCTGCACAGACTGATTTGTGCCTGGGCACACCTGGCACACCCTCTGCGCACGCCTATGAGCTCAAGCAATAGGTAGTTAGCATGTTATTTGGTCAGAATGCCAAAATAAAATTCACGTTTTGGAGGGGTATGACTTACTAATATAAAATGTATGATAGCATGAAGAAATCATGAATAAATCAGCACGCTTGAGCTGCAGGTTTAAATGAGCTTGCAGATGTTCCCACCCCAGAAAACATAATTTTTTAACCTATCTGCCAAAATGCAATGCATACATCGCAGCCCCTGTTTGAAGTGTGGATTGATCATTGAAATAAGGCTGTTTTTATGCCCTATATGCAGATAAGGCATGCTACGCTATCTGTGTGTAAGGTTCTGTCCTTACACCGTATGTGGCAACCAACAGGATTGCTTCCTAAGGTATTCAAGGTGCAAGCAGCTCCAAAAAAAATCTTAAAGTGGATCTTTACCCGCTTTTGCACCCAGCTCCTCCCACTCCCTCTCACACACCAAAGGCCTGTACACACGATCGGATATTCTGATAACAATTGTGTGATGGGCGTGTTTTGTCGGATAATCCGACCGTATGTATGCTCCATCAGACAATTGTTGTCGGAATTTCCAACAACAAATGTTGGATGGTCATGCTCTCAAATTGTTCGACAACAAATGTGTTCCGTTGTATTATCCGATCGTGTGTACACAAGTCAGTCGGATTAAAATCCAAAGTAGAAACACGCATGCTCCGAATCAATGCTAACCATCAGAAAAAGGGTGGCGCTAAAGAGCAGAAAAAAACATGTTGTTTCATGAATGTTGGCTGAAAAAGTTCTGCCGTCTGTATTTTGCAGGTACATAGTTTTTATGGTCCTCCCAATTTTCTTTGGTAAATCAGCCCCAGTGAGTATCGTAAATGTGCCGGCGTAAGCGCGCCTAATTCAAATTGTGAAGAGGTGGGTGTGTATTATGTAAATAAAGCATGACCCCACGTAAATGACGTTTTGAACGAACGGCGCATGCGCCGTCCATGGACGTATCCCAGTGCGAATGCGTCGGATAGAATGGCTAAGATATGTCGAACACTGCCTACGACGTGAACGTAACTTACGCACAGCCCTATTCGCGTACGACTTACGCAAACTACGTAAAAATATACGCTTGTTCCGACGTCCATACTTTGCATGGGCTGCGCCACCTAGAGACCTGCTTTATCATTATCGGCGTATGTCTTACGTAAACGGCGTAACTTTTTGCGACGGGCGTACGTACGTTCGTGAATCGGCGTATCTTGCTCATTTACATATTTGATGCGGAAATCAATGGAAGCGCCACCTAGCGGCCAGCATAAATATGCAACCCAAGATACGACGGCGTAGGAGACTTACGCCACTCGTATCTTGGCCAAATCTATGCGTAACTGATCCTATGAATCAGGCGCATAGATACGACGGCGGCCATTCGGACTTACGACGGCGTATCTGGAGATACGCCGTCGTAAGTCTTTGTGAATCTGGGCCCAAGAATGTTATTTGGTCCATGAAGACAATGCAAACAAGTGTTGGGAGTGTCCAGCTCAATGTGACAGGAACCTTTTTTAGCGAGTGCAGGCAAGGCTGGAGTTGTGATGTCTCCATGCTAGAGTGGACATGATGACATCTGGATTTGGCAGCCATGTCATTTTGATCACAGGCTTCTTATACACTTAAAAACCATGAGTATTGAACGGGATCCACAAAAGTGCAAGATGTCAAAGAATGAAATCTTACATAAATCTTGCTGTCGTTTGACATGTTTTTTAAAAAAAAAAGAACTTTCTAACTAATGCAAGATACGTATTAAATATTTATTTTTAAACATCAGTTCCCTTTTAATTAGTCTGTGTAATTACTGTTTGCACTATAAAGAACATGGTGTAATTAATTATCGATGCAATCAAAATGTTCTCTGTTGATTATTATAGAACTGTTGCTCGGGGAGGGGGAAATCAATGTTTCAGATTTCAGAAAAATAAATGATACTCTTCCGTATTTAAAGATCTAATGCCGCATACACACCATCACTTTATGTGATGAAAAAAAACGACACTTTCTGTGAAGTAAAAAATGACGTTTTTGAAACTTCAATTTTCAAAGACGAAGTTGCCTACACACCATCGTTTTCTCACAATGATCTTGCAAAGCGAGGTTACGTTCCACCACGTTTTACCATTGAAGCTCCCTTCATAAGTAGCTTCTGGGCATGCGTGGATGAAAAAACGTCTTAGAAAACGACGTTTTTTGCTACACACGGTCAATTTCTGTGAAGTAAAAAGTGCACTTTTGAAAAACGACACATAAAATTGAAGCATGCTTCAATTTTTTTTGGTCGTTTTTTACAAGACATAAAACAACGTTTTCCCCCACACACGGTCAATTAAAGTGACGTTTTTAAAAACGTCATTTTTTTTCATCACATAAAGTGATGGTGTGTACGGGGCATTAGAATTTGGTTTGAGTGATCAAAATGAACAATTCTACAATTAGTATGTTATTTAACCTACAGCTTCTCTCTGATAAGTACAACATGAAAGCAATACTACTGTCATGTAAACTGCTATATGTCCTATCCAAGGATCAAAAGGCTTAAAACCAGAAACCAGAAAACATGTTATTCCTAAACCTTTAATAAGGGCACATTTGGTATATAGGTCAATCATATTCAAATATTTAATAACATACACTATGGGCCAGATTCACATATACTTGCGGCGGCGTAACGTATCGTCTATACGTTACACCGCTGCAAGTTTTCAGCGCAAGTGCCTGATTCACCAAGCACTTGCATGTAAACTTACGGCGGTGTAACGTAAAGGCGTCCGGCGCAAGCCCGCCTAATTCAAATGGGGCGTGTACCATTTAAATTAGGCGCGCTCCCGCGCCGGACGTACTGCGCATGCTCCGTTTTGAAATTCCCGCCGTGCTTTGCGCGAAGTGACGTCATTTTTTTGAACGGCGACGTGCGTAACGTACTTTAGTTTTCCCTGGACGTCTTACGCAAACTGTGAAATTCTACGCGGGAACGACGGCCATGTTTTAACATGGCTCGTCTAAAGTTAAGCCATGTAAAAGTATGCTTAACTTTGCGACAGGAAAAAATTACTAGCGACGACGTAACGAAAGCGAAAACCTTCGTGGATCGCCGTAAAAGCTCATTTGCATACCCGACGCAGAAAAACGACGCAAACTCCACCCAGCGGCGGCCGAAGTATTGCAGCCTAAGATCCGAAGGTGTACAAAACCGTAAGCCTGTCGGATCTTAGCCAAAAGCCGTCGTATCTTGTTTGTGAATCACAAATTAAGATACGACGCAGAAAATTTGAAAATACGCCGGAGTATCGGTAGATACTCCGGCGTATCTCGTCTGTGAATCTGGCCCTATATTACCAAAAGTATTGGGACGTCTGACTTTACACGCACATGAATTTTAATATCATCCCAGTCTTAGTTTGTAGGGTTCAAATTTGAGTTGGCCCACCCTTGACAGCTACAAGGTCCGCTGGCTGGTCGGACAAGCCAAGGAAATCCGGGATCGACTTTGGTCGGCTGTTCGTAGCAGTAAACCAGAAGCAATGACATGACAGCACTTCCCTTCCGGTTTACTCGGAAACCATCGGGGCCCGTTTTAAAAGTCTAATGCATTCAAAAACATAGATCTTGGTGTTTTGAATGCTTTTAAGATCCCAGATCTCTCCATAAAAAGTACCTGTAACATGCCTATTGCTGTCACAAGGATGTTTACGTTCCTTGTAACAGCAGTAAAAATGAGAACAACATTTTTTTTACGTGTAAAAAGTAACGGTGTAAAAATAAAAGAAATGTAATAAATTAATCATTTAAAAACTTAAAAATGTAAGTGCCCCGTCCTCTTATGCTCGAACGCAAATGCGAAGGCGTGCATCGGTCCCGTATGCATGCAATATGTGAGGTATCATGCGAATGTCAGATCATTCTAGCACCAGACCTCCTCTGTAAATCTAATGTAGCAAACTTTAAAGGCTTTTAAAGTATCGCCTATGGATAGTAAAATTTACGTTGTTTTTTCATGGTTGCACGGGCGTGCGCAATTTTAAAGTGGTTGGGATGGGACCAATTTAGATGGGGGCATCCAATTTTAGTCTTGCCTAGGAAAGCACAAAACCAAAATACATCACTAGTGATATAGTAGTTAAGGTCACAGAGGTCCTCACACATTCAGTTGGCGTATTGGCAGCACTGTGGATTCATCCCCTGCACATACTGCCCAGTGTCATAAACTGCGGACTCCTTCCCTGCACATACTGCCCAGTGTCATACACTGTGGACTTCATATCTGCACATACTGCTCAGTGTCATATACTGTGGACTTTTCCCCTGCACACCCTTCCCAGTGTCATACACTGTGGACCTCTTCCCTGCACATACTGCCCAGTGTCATACACTGTGGACTTCTCCCCTGCACACCCTGCCCTGTGGCATATACTGTAAATTCCTCCCCTACGAATACTGCCAAGTGTCATACGCTGTGAACTCCTCCCCTGCACATACTACCCACTGCCTAGTGCCCTACACTGTGAACTTCTCCCCTGCCCACTGTCATAACCATTACACTTCTCTAATGCATATTATGCCCACTGTCATATCCTGCACACTCCTCCCCTGCACATAGTACCCACTGTTCTACTCTTTGCACTCCTCCCCTGCACATAGTGCCCACTGTTCTACTCTTGCACTCCTCCCCTGCACATAGTGCCCACTGTTCTACTCTTTGCACTCCTCCCCTGCACATAGTGCCCACTGTTCTACTCTTTGCACTCCTCCCCTGCACATAGTGCCCACTGTTCTACTATTTGCACTCCTCCCCTGCACATACTGTATTTTCTGGCGTATAAGACTACCTTTTAAAAAAAAAACTGTCCAAAAAGCAGGGGTCATCTTATACGCCGGGTCAGCTGCTCGGATGCCTGCTGGATGTGCAGTAATACTGTATGTAGCTTTGGCTACATACAGTATATACCGCTTAGCCATTCCTGGTGAGCAATGTATTCAAATGAATACAGAGCCTGCTCGGATTGGAGTAACAACCTCTGCCAATCAGAGCAGGCTACATACAGTAGCCTGCTCGGATTGGCTTTGAGAGTCAGAGCGGGGGCTGATGATGTTACAGCCTCTGCCAATCCAAGCAGGCTTTGTATTCATTAATAGAATACATTGCTCGCCGTGATTGGCTCCAGCTCCAGCAAGAATGAAGAAGAATATGGCTCCAGAAGGAAGAAATATGAAGCGTCGGAAGCTTTAGAAGGGGTGTCGTCTTATACGGTAAGTACAGCAAAAAATCTTAAAAAAAATGTAAAATTAGGGGGTCGCCTTATACACCGGCAAATACGGTAGTTGTTTTACATTGTAATATTCCTAAGGCCCCATACACACGAGAGGATTTATCCGCAGATACGGTCCAGCGGACCGTTTCCACGGATAAATCCTCTCAAAGATTTCCGCTGATTTCGATGGGATGGAGTGTACACACCATCGCATTGAAATCCGCGCGGAAATCCTCTGCCGATGACGTGTCGCGCCGTCGCCGCGATTATGACGCGGCGACGGGCGCGACGCTGTCATATAAGGAATTCCACGCATGCGTCAAATCATTACGACGCGTGCGGGGAATCCCTTTGGACGAATGGATCCGGTAAGTCTGTACAGACGAGCGGATCCATCCGTTGGAATGGATTCCAGCAGATGGATATGTTGTGCAGCACAACAAATATCCGATCTGCTGGAATCCATCCCAGAGGAGATTTCTCCGCGGAAACAGATCCGCTGGCGTGTACACACCATAGGATCTATCCGCAGAAACCCATTTGCTGGGATTTATCTGCGGATGGATTCTATCGTGTGTACGGGGCCTAAGACTTTTGCTAGTCATCGGGCAATGTGCAAACTGCAGTAGCCCATAGTAACTATTCGGCAACCATTAGTAACTGATCAGGCTGTTCTAAATAAAGACAGGGGGAACTGTTTGATACGGGTAACTATATTTTGCCAATGATCATGTCCCAGTAGGGATGCCACCTGGCTGGTAAAAATGGGTAATAATAGGATAGGGTGATATTGTTTCCCAGGCTTACTAAGTACCACCAACAAATAATAGTTGTTAGGTAAAATTGGTGCCTATTCTTTGTCTTTTTACCTCTTTTTAAGGCAAGCTAAGTACATAGTAAAAAAATTATAAAATATATAAGCTTGCATATAAAACATGGATTATATGTTTTACTCATAGAAGATGAAACACATGATTGTAACATAAGGATTGCCTGTCTGAGCGTTTGCTCACCATCTTCTACTTTTTCATCATTGTTCTCAGCATACCTACACATCAGCCAGTGTTTGCCTCTGAAATCAGCTGCTTTTAGATTTAGTACAGCACTGAGCTGGCAGCAGACTGAACTCTCCCTGTAGGCTGCAGTCATTGTGGCACTCTGGAACTATGAATAGAGATAGCTTTTCTACTGACTATAAGCTAAAATGACTGTCATAACTTTCTTCCATTTCTCAACAGTAGCTGCTTTTTCCATGCATAGCATTTTAATGTTACAAAGAGACTAAAATAAAGTGACCAACAGTAACTACTGTACAGTTATTTACTACAGCAATTTCAGGGCCAGGGATGAGCTTTGTGTTCGATTCGAACGTATGTTCGACTCGAACATTGTCTGTTCGTACGTTCGACGAATTTCGAACAAAACGGGTCGTTCGCGCCAAATTTGAGTGACACGCAATGGCCCATAATTCACTGCGGCATTGCGCGCAGATGATTGGTCAAGCATGCACCATGACCCTGCATGCTTGGCCAATCACAGCGCGCAAAAAACGAAGAACCGTAATTGGCCAAAGCCAGGGTGGCTTTGGCCAATTATGGCTCAGGGGGTTTAGTACACGCCCCACACTATATAAGGCCGTCTGCAAGGCGGCCACGTGTAGTGTGTTGCGACTTTGTTAAAGAGAAGTCAGTCAGTCAGTTAGAGAGAGAGAGAGATAGAGAGAGACACAGTGTCTTTTCTACTAGATAGATAGATAGATAGATAGATAGATAGATAGATAGATAGATAGATAGATAGAGCAGGCAGGCTAGTCAGTTTAGTTAAATTTACAGTGTGTAGAGGATATATATACATCCTAGCGTTGTACATATATTTATACACTGTATAGCTTAGCTAGATCAGCTATTCCTATTTGTTAGGCAGTAGATTGTGCTAGCTGCAGTGCTCTAACGTGTTGTATTGCCTGCATGCTGTTTAGTTTACACCTAAACATAGTACTCAGTGTTAGTGGACGCGTGCTATTTAATTGCACATAAACGCAGTTGCTGTCACTGCACGTGTGCTATTTAATTGCACATAAACGCATTAGCTGTTACTGCACGTGTGCTATTTAATTGCCCATAAACGCAGTCGCTCTTACTGCCGTGTGCTGTTTTTTGCCCATAAACGCAGTCGCTCTTACTGCACGTGTGCTGTTTTTTTGCCCATAAACGCAGTCGCTCTTACTGCACGTTTGCTGTTTTTTTGCCCATAAACGCAGTCGCTCTTACTGCACGTTTGCTGTTTTTTGCCCATAAACGCAGTCGCTCTTACTGCACGTGTGCTGTTTTTTTTGCCCATAAACGCATTAGCTGTTACTGCACGTGGGCTATTTAATTGCACATAAACGCAGTTGCTGTTACTGCACGTGGGCTATTTAATTGCACATAAACGCATTAGCTGTTACTGCACGCATGCTATTTATTTGCACATAAACGCAGTTGCTGTTAGTGCACGTGTGTTATTTAATTGCACATAAACGCAGTCGCTCTTACTGCACGTGTGCTGTTTTTTTTTTCCCAGGGAGGTCAGGATCGGCACTGGGTCTTGTAATGACCTGGGGGGAGTGGTGGCGGGGGAAACTCATGCTATTTTTTTCAATGATTTTTATCCATATTGCAGGGACCAAACATTACATTAAAGCCGCAAGCAGTATTAAATTACCTTTTTCTGAGAGTTATCTCATGTTGTGCAGAGACATTTCTAAACACGTGCCACTACTATAGACACCCAGCAGGTACCATATTTAAAGGAATTTTGGATTTTTTTTTTTCACTTTAAGCATCATTAAAATCGCTGCTCCAGAAAAAAATACAGTTTTTAAAACTTTTTTTTCCATTGATACATGGAAAGACGTTTTCCAACAATAACTTGAATATTGGTCTTTAAAATTAGCACTTTTGAATTCGAACGTTCGAGTCCCATAGACTTCAATGGAGTTCTAAATGTTCGTGCGAACGATCGGTCCGTTCGAAAGTTCTGGTGCGAACCGAACGCGGGTATGTTCGGCTCATCCCTACTCATGGCACATAAACTGCCAAAATAGACAGTAGGCTAGTTTGCCCAAAGCCAATATGAACTGTTGTGCAGAGTGTTACTGATAATCAAATGATAATTCTATGTTATATTTTTCCTTTTTTTTTATTTTAGATACAGTTTGTGCTATTACAGCAATGACTCAGACTGTAGCGCTGCCCAGCAGTGCCTGCTGAGAACAATAAGAATACCGCCTGCTCATGCTGAATAAACGTCTTCAGCTATCTCGTATTCTTTAAACCCATGGGAGCTATACAATATCGCCTTTCTGACCCCAGCCTGTGAAATGTAAGACAGTGGGCTTTATTAATAAAGTAGGAAAATAACAGTGACTTTGTACAAACTGGGGTAGCTGCTTACCAACCAGATATATCCTTCTAAATGATTTGACAACAGTAAACAGAAATTCATGTTGAAAGACACATTTTTGTGACTCTCAGACGGCACACTTATGACTGGGGTCTAAGAAAGCAGACACAGACACTTGAGGTTCCACTACAGTATAACCAGCGGCTCCTGGACTAGATTACTGGGGTTAGTTTGAACCATATGGTGGACATCAAAGATATATTCTGTTGTGTATACTGATCATTCATCACAGGCTTATACTTTACATGCAAAGTCATCATAGCGGCTCTTTGAACTGCATATTTGCCTTCAGAAGGCTCTGGATGACCTATCAGCTGGAGATTATACATGGGATCATCTGAGAAGTTCCTGTCACATACAATGGTTTTAGAAGACGTGTGAATACTGGAAGATGGTGCCACTTAGAATACTGTAAAAATCAACAGATGAAGAGCTGAAACAAAACAAAATGACGGATAAAAGCTTTACACTGTATACCAGTGCCTAGGGATACCGCTTTAAACTGTATAATAGTCAGGCCACCATGTAATAAATAAAAACTGAACTCCAGGCAAATAACTTAACACAGATTTGACATTCTGTTCTGACATTTTGTGATCTAGTGCCCCTGTCAATAAGCAAGCCAAGATCTTGGACCTCCCTGAGTACTAAAATATAATTCCACAAGCCTGGTCCAGGACCCATGCCAGGTAACAATTGACAATCATGGAACTCTGGCACATGAATGGGGTCATCATCCCTGTGCTTTCTTCTCCTGTAATCATTGTGTGGAGTCCAAAAATTGGAAAAGCATCTCTGAGATGCTGGTATAAAGTGACCCCAGGTGATATGCAATTGCAAAAAAGGTACAAGTTTATTGGACTCAAATAATGTATCAACAGCAACAAAAATATAAACCTCCACCAATCAGCACTATAACAACGTTGCTATATGCTAAAAATAGGCACACACTAGGCCAGGGGCAGGCAACCTTTTGAGCACGGTGTGCCGAAAAATGTTTTCAAAGAAATTGAGCGTGCCGATTTTATAACAAAAAAATTTAAACTTCACCCTCTCAATCACGAAAAGTATTTTTTATAAAGTAAATTTAAACTACTTCAGTAGTAGTGTGCGAAATTAACATCCCGCACACTCATGCCTCAGATCAGCCCCAATTCCTGCACCTTCGCACCTCAGATCACTGCCCCCGCTGCAATGGTTCTTCTTTGGGGGTCCCCTACTGGCTCTCCGGGCTCCTCCTCTTTGGCAAGTGCCCACCTGGAAAGATGCATTCCATGGGGGCACCCGTGCGTGCTTGCTCCCGAGCCGCCCTGTCTGCGTCTATTGACAGAGCAGACGGCTCGGTCCCTCCCCCCACTCGGTCGTCACAGCATTTGACTGACAGCAGCGAGAGACAATGACATCTGACCCTGCTCAGTACTCCAGTCCATGACAATTTCAAATTTTACTAATCTGCATATTTTTTGGGGGTTAGTATCTCCAAGTATTAATGACAGTAACATTTTCAGAAGGGGATCAGCATTACCCGCCACAGTATGAAGAAAGATTTATTTTAAAGTAACACTTGCTTTTAGCGATGGCAGATGTTCACTAATGTCTACTAATTGCCTAATAAACTTGGCTTCACAGAAGAAATTAAAAACAGACACAAGAATACACCTACACAGAGCACAACAGCAGTTATGTGGCCAAATGTATCATTTGTTTATTATAGCAAGTCGTGTAATACAAGGTCAGCAAAATTTCAAATGCCATGTAACTTTAAAGAAGTTTTAAACTCTCAGCAATTTTTTCCGTTAACACATTGAGCACAACAAAGTAGACAGACCAGTAAACTATTTGTTAGAATTCCTATTCAGTAACTTGAAGTTTACAACTTTCAATTCTGCTGGCTCCTGCTCTCTCAATGCCACTTCCATGAACTTCCTGTCTTCACAGGAAAGGTTTAACAGTGGACGTGCAGTCACCAGCCAGTCTGTTAGCTTGGAGATGGAAGGGGGGAGAAGAAGGAGGAGAGAGCAGGGGAGTGCCTCACCATCCTAGGCTTTGGGGATATGTGTTTCTATTGATGCACAGAGTGTAGAGGGGCACAACTCTAGCCCCTGGCTCTATAGGGCTCAGAAAGAGAAAGAAGCCACCCTAAAACAGGAAACCATTGTCAGTGACCACAACACCAGCTTAAACTGGAACATAGGCATGGATTATAAAATGAAAAAGCTGCATACTCAGTAAGTGGTTAAATCAGCTGTTGAAAGTGCTTAAAAACTGAGGGTATAATATCGGTTTAATTGAAATAGCTAAAATAATGATATTAGGTGTATCATTCTAGAAGTTGATCAGCAGGTAAAATAAGTATTGAACAAGTCACCATTTTTCTAAGTAAATATATTTCTAAAGGTGCTATTGACATGAAATGTTCACCACATCCAATCCATACATATAAAGACATTACGTTATGTGTAATAAAGTGGAATGACACAGGGAAAAAGTATTGAACACATGAAGAAAGGGAGGTTCAAAAATGCATGGAAAGCCAAGACACCAGCTGATATCTATCATTAATTAGAAAGCAATTCTGTCCCTTGTCAGTGCAAATTAACATCTGCTGGTTCAGTCTTAACTGATGGCCTATAAAAAGGTGTCTTATTACCAAGGTGTCACACAAGAAATATCTCCTGATGGGTAAAAGCAAAGAGCTCTTTAACCACTTAAGCCCCAGACCATTTTGTTGCTAAATGCCCAGGCCAGGTTTTGCGATTCGGCACTGCGTCGCTTTAACAGACAATTGCGCGGTCGTGCGACGTGGCTCCCAAACAAAATTGGCGTCCTTTTTTCCCCACAAATAGAGCTTTCTTTTGGTGGTATTTGATCACCTCTGCGGTTTTTATTTTTTGCGCTATAAACAAAAATAGAGCGACAATTTTGAAAAAAATTCAATATTGTTTACTTTTTGCTATAATAAATATCCCCCAAAAACATATATACATTTTTTTTCCTCAGTTTAGGCCAATACGTATTCTTCTACCTATTTTTGGTAAAAAAAAATCGCAATAAGTGTTTATCGATTGGTTTGCGCAAAATTTATAGCGTTTACAAAATAGGGGATAGTTTTATTGCATTTTTATTAATTTTTTTTTTTTTACTACTATTGTCATAATACGCACCATGTTTGGAGGTTAAATGGTACTGCATGTCACCCCAAAATCAACCATGCCGACAGTGACCTTTGGAGGTGGCAACATCACGTGTGGGGCTGTTTTTCAGCTTACAGTACTGGCAAATTTCATATCGTCGAAGGAAGGAAGAATGGAAAAATACCAAAGACATTGGGCCAGATTCAAGAAGCTATTGCGCCCGCGCAACCATAGGTTGCGCGGCGCAATAGCTGTTTTGCTCCCGCGTAGCGAATGCCCCTGATTCAGGAACATCGCTACGCGGACTGCAGCCTAGGATATGACAGACATAAGCCTCCTTATGCCTTCATATCTCAGGCTGCATTCTTGCGTTGGCCGCTAGGGGGCGCGGCCATTGTGATCGGCGTATAGTATGCAAATTGCATACTACCACCGATTCACAAAAGTTGCGCGGGCCCTGCGCACGCAAGGTACGGAGTTTCCGTACGGCGACTTTAGCGCAAGGCTGCTCCTGCTATAGCAGGGGCAGCCAATGCTAAAGTATAGCCGCCCTTCCCGCTCGTGAAATTTAAATTTCACGTCGTTTACGTAAGTGATTCGTGAATGGCGCTGGACTCCATTCACGTTCACTTCGAAGCAAATGACGTCCTTGCGACGTCATTTGCCGCAATGCACGTCGGGAAAGTTTCCCGACGGAGCATGCGCTGTTCGCTCGGCGCGGGAGCGCGCCTAATTTAAATGATTCCCGCTCCCGGCGGGATCATTTACATTAGGCGCCCTTACGCCGGGCTATTTAGCATATCGCCCGCGCAATTTATGGAGCTACTGCTCCGTGAATCGCGGGCATTTCAAAATATTTGCGTGGGCGCAGAGCAAAAATCGTTGCCCTTTGCCCACGCAAATATTGCACGGATCTACCTGAATCTGGCCCCTTCTTGATAAGAATCTGCTGCCATCTCCTGGGATGATGAAGATGATATGAGAATGGACATTTCAGCAAGACAATGATTCCAAACACAAAGCCAAGAAAATAAAGCTGCTAGCATGGCCAGCCAATTACCCGACTTGAATCCAATAGAAAATCGATGGAACCAAGAACTAAAGATCAGAGTTCATAGAAGAGGCCCACAGAACCTTCAATATTTGAAGACTGTGTGTGTGGAAGAATGGGCCAAAATGATATCTGACCAATGCATGCGACTAGTTTCTCCATACAGGAGGCATCTTGAAGCTGTCATTACCAACTAAGGGTTTTGTACGAAGTATTGAATACATTTTAGGTACAAATGCAGATTTCTACCTTCTTTCAGAGCATCTCCCAGCGTTCACGTGACTACTCGGCTCTCTCCTCTGCTGGGCTAACACCTCCAGCGGGCGGGGCCAAGAACTACCGATAACTTCAGGCGGGAGGAGAGGAGGAGCAAGTCGAGCAGTCACGTGAGCGCCGGGAGATGCTCTGAAAGAAGGTAGAAATATGCATCTTTTTTTATAAAACACATACTGTGCAGCACATGTCCTTATTTAACAGAGGGGATGGTATGATAGTATGAAGGTTTTATAGCAGTGGGAGTGGCACTTTCACAAGCTGACAGTCAGGGAGAGGAGAGGAGGACAGAGGAAAGCTGCGGATGACGGAGGCACGTAAACTGACCACAGTGTCAGGGCTCAGCAGCCATGATAAACCGTGGTCAGTTTACAAAGGGGAGGGCAGAACCAGGCAGGATCAACCAGGTATTTCAGGTGATACACGGGGCCAAATTACACAGCACAAGCACTGTGCTGTACAACATGCTTTAAGGGAATAGGATAGTTTTTTTTAGGGTAACAAACACTTTAAAGCTGAATGTCAGACACCAGATTTAAGAGACACAAATAAATGCAACTCTGTATTGATTATTACATAATCACATGTTTGTTTAAATGTATGCAATGTAAGTACCTGAATTTGGCCTGATATCAGCCTTTTACAGTCCATTACAAAGAAGCTCAGACTGAAGGAGGGAAAAGCAGCACAAGGGGCCAAACATCTGTGTTGCAGTGCAAGAACCATGCTGATAGGATGTGACTGATACATGAGCTCATCAGTGTGTAGCTTCTCTTTTCACTGTCCAGTCCGACGGAAAGAAAGAGAACAGGTTCTCTATCTAAGGTCCGTCGGACTTCCGACACAAAAAGTCTGATGGAGGCTACACACGATTGGACTTTCCAAGAAAAAAAGCTTGTCTGACTTTTTTTTCTCAGACAGTCCACCCCTGAGTACGAGGCATAAGTGTTACTGAACTGCAACAGAGGGAAAAAACAGTTCTCATCCCTTGCCAGGCAAAGCCACGTGATGTGTCAGAAGAAAGTAAATGTCAGAACTGGAATACAGAAATATAAAATCCTTTGTCAGGCAAAAGGGCTCACTTATATCCCTTGTATTTCATCTGTATATTTAGCTGTTTGTCTGGAACCACATCTTTGTAAATAGGTCCCAAACAGTTAACTGGTGTGCAGGGAAAAATGAAGCATTCAACACAAAATTGGTAAATATGTCTAACTGACCCTTAGAGTCGGTTCACACTAGGGCGACACGACTTCCAGCGCGACTTTCAGAGGCAACTCCGACACGACTTGAGCATGAACCACAGGGCGATCTGGGGAGATTTACAACACGACTTGAAGTCGTCTCCAGGACAGGAGACTTTCCAGTGGCCAATCAAACAACAATCAGCTCTAGGGGAGGGAGGGGGAGGGAGAGGTTTGCCTGAGAAATGTATGTTATCTTCCTGGAAAGTCACTTCAGTTAAGACAGTGATCAGACTTGGATCAGACTTGGAGGCGACTTCCATTGAAATCAATGGGTACAAATCTCCTACAAGTCGGATTAAAGTAGTACAGGAACTTCTTTTGAAGTCGGAGCGACTCGAGTCGTGTGTATTAACACCGCTCCCATTCACTTGCATTGTTTTTTCTCGACATCGCGATTTGGGACGACTTGAGGCGACTTCAAGTCGGATCCCAAGTCGCCCCAGTGTGAACCGGCTCTTAAAGTGATACTAAACGTATGTTTGTTTGTTTTTTCATGAAAATAACAAACATGTCATACTTACCTGCTCTGTGTAATGGTCTTGCACAGAACAGCCCCGATCATCCTCTTCTCTGGTCCCCTCCCCCCCAACTGAGTGCCCACTATAGCAAGCCGCTTGCTATGGGGCACTCGTGCATGGCTCGGCCACATCCCCTGCTTCCTCCTCACTGGCTGTGATTGACAGCAGCAGGGGCCAAGGACCCCTACTGCTGTCCCTAAGCCAATGAGGAGTGAGAGAGCCCAGAGAGCCTCAGCTCTTGTGCACATCACTGGATAGAGAATGGACTGGAATGGGCTGGGGGGTGTACTCAGAAGGTCTGTTTTCCTTTTTCTTTTTGCCCATATAATGCATGAAGGTAAAAAAAAGGCTGCCTTTACAACCAGTTTAATAAATAGCTTTACTTCAGTGGTCAGATTCTGCTTGTATGTCCACACGCCATCCAATGTCTATAGTCATTTTTAGTCTAATCCTTTAGCAGTGTTTTATAAATCCTCCAGTGCCGGAAATCTTCTGCACACATCATTCTGTAAAACATCCTATTACACTTAGAACAGAAACATATTTAATAATACAGTGTCATGAGAATTTCAAATGAATTTATAAAGTTCAGACTAACTTTTCATTTTTACACAGCAAACCTGTGTACTGCTGACCATCCTAACGAACTTATTGCCCTAACAATTTACATTTATAGAGATAAATGTGCAGGCTATTACCTGCATCTAATTAACTATGGTTGCAAACATCAGCAGGAAAAATGTATGTAGACAGAACTGTCTCCCCGAGCGAATGAATTACATATACCGTTGTTCAAATTAAACACATAAATATTACAGAAATGCAGCGGCATGTCGTCATGTGTTTTCTATCATAATTCAAGCATGAAGCGGAGTGCTAGTTCTGTGCAAACATTTGAATCAAATTTACCTTATAGTATACACTGAAAGAATAATATGATGAAGGGAAAAAGCACTTACTCGAACTACAGACAGAATTTGTGTTATCCTTCACAGCTTTTTTTCTTTTTAATAAGTCACTTAGTAAACCTGCCCGAGCACATAATGTAACACTTTCTTCATATACCATGCATCACCACATGTTCCTAGTCCCTAGGCTCAGCTTCCCCAAACTTCCTGTTGGGGAGTGCAATTGCTATAATTGAAGGAGAGAGCAGGCACCGGCAGCTGTCCCTCAATTATCTTGCAGAAGTAAGGAGGAGAGAGCAGGGAAGTGGCGAACTGTGGGCAGTGTTTTTTTCATGGATGCACACAGACTCATAGCAAACAGCCATTCAGGAAACACATGGAAGAGTGCCACCAAAAGACCCTGCAAGTGTTATGGAGCCACCTTACATCCGTATATTTCAACCAGTGCTTAGGTGACCTCCAATAGATATAAAGAGCTGACAATCAGTGGCGTCACTAGGGTTGGTGTCACCCGGTGCGGTAAAACATGGTGTCACCCCCCCTCTGTCTAGGCTGCCCAGCACCAAGCAGGCAGCGCACGGGCATGGGGCACACCCCAAACCAGCCCCTGTAAATGATAGTATAGGGCAGTATAGTGGCAGGTTAGGGTAGTATAGAGTGCTATAGTGGCAGGTTGGTGTAGTGGGGTGGTATAGGACAGGTTAAGGTGGTATAGGGCATGTTGAGGTGATATAGGGTCGTTTGGGGTGGTATAGGGCAAGTTAGGGTTGCATAGGGCAGGTTGGGGTGGTATAGGGCAAGTTAGGGTGGTACAGGGCAGGTTGGGGTGGTACAGTGCAAGTTAGGGTGGCATAGGGAAAGTTGGGATGGCATGGGGAAGGTTGGGGTGGTACAGGGAAAGTTAGGGTGGCATTGGGCAGGTTGGGGTGGTATAGGGCAAGTTATGGTGGCATAGGGCATATTGGGGTGGTACAGGGCAAGTTAGGGTGGCACAGGGCAAGTTGGGGTGGGATGGGAAAGTTTGGGGTGGTACAGGGCAGGCTGCGGTGGCACAGGGCAGGCTGGGTGGTACAGGGCAGGCTGGGTGGTACAGGGCAGGCTGGGGTGGTACAGGGCTGTTTGGGGGGTTCAGGGCAGGCTGGGGTGGTACAGGGCAGGCTGGGTGATACAGGGCAGGCTGGGGTGGTACAGGGCAGGCTGGGGTGGCACAGAGCAGGCTGGGGTGGTACAGGGCAGGCTGGGATTGCACAGGGAAAGCTGGGCATGTCAGCTAAAAAAAAAAAAACGGGATGGTGTCACCCCTCTAGCGGGTGTCACCCGGTGGGGGCCGCACCACCCACACCCCCCTAGCAACGCCTCTGCTGACAATATCAAGGAGCAGGTTACTATATAGGGTAAGTCAGTGGTATTTGATATATAAAAAAATAAATGTAATATCCATACAGGGGAATTATAGGGACAAAAAGGAAACAAATTCAACCACCACATCTAATGATTGGTAAGCTGCAATATATTACATTGTTGGTTTGGGGTTTAATACCACTTTAAAGTAAACCTGTTATTATTATAATGTCTGCTAGCATGAATGAAGTACAAGCACCCAAAGGTGTTTACCCAAAAGTTGCAGAATTGTCTGGGATTGCCCCCGCCAAGAACACAATTGGTCTATCATTATGGTTGGGAGCTCTGCTGATCAATAGAAAGCTGTGGGATGGGGTATGCCCCAGCTAAACTAAAGCTGCCCATAGATGGATTCAAATTCAGGCTGGTTCAGGAGGGGCGGACACACCTTTGGGAGGATTCCCTCATCAACCTTGCATATGTGGGTGGAGGAATCCTTTTATTTTATTGTGGCTGATTGAAAAAAAAAAGAGGCAGCTGTGGCTTTTGGGGAAGTTATTTGCTTGCTAACAGAACACACTAGGTTTTGTGACTCCTGAGATTCTCTGTCATGTACGTGTAGCGGGTGACAATCGCCCCGCACCTTCCACTGGACACTTGCACACTGACAGACTCTAAGGGAGACAAAGCCTGTCAGCAGCTGCTGGGGAATTCTTCACCTCCCTCTCTTCTTCAGCTATACTGTGTGCAAGAAGCACTCACAGAGACTCGACCACCCGACCTGCTCCCTCCCCTGCTTCCTCATTGGCAGGAAGAGGGGACTAATAGGGAGACAGGGCTACAGGAACTGCTGTAGCAAAGCATCCTGGGAAATTTACAGGCCGCCCCATAGGCAATCTCTGGGAGCTGAACTACACAGCCCAGGATGCCCACACTCAAGAGGAGGAATCGCAGACCACAAGGCTGCCTGGGAGAAGGGCAGAGACCATGAAGCAAGGAGAAGACCAAACACAGGAGAGAGGTGCTGCCATCCAGGGTTCGTGTGACTGTCCCCTGCCACAGCTCCACAGTCAGGTTGTGGACATCTCACCAAGAGAGGGACCCGGGTGCATCTCCACAGACATCATAGGGTGTTCCAGTGGTTAGGGAATCAGTCAGGCAACCTGATGAGCCTATTCTAGGACATCTCTCCTTTGGGCCTTGGTCACAGGATTGGTTAGTGGGCATTTGCCCATCTTACAGATACAAACAAAAGACACTGCATGCAGACAACCTTGCCTTGTTTGTGTCTACACTTGTAGAACCTGTTACATTTACACACTGCTGAGCAGTTACAGTATCCACCTTGCGCAAGTGCGCGCAATTTAAATGATCCCGCACCGATCGTAGAGCACATGCTCAAACTTTCCCGACGTGCATTGCGGCAAATGACGTCGCAAGGACGTCATTTGCTTCAAAGTGAACGTGAATGGCGTCCAGCGCCATTCACGAATCACTTACGCAAAGTACGTAAAATAAAAATTTCGTGACGCGGGAACGACGGGTATATGTAACATTGGCTGCCCCTGCTAATAGCAGGGGCAGCCTTACGCAAAAACCGCCGTACGGAAACAACGTAAATTGCGTACACAGGGCTCGCGCAACATTGTGAATCGGTGTTAGTATGCAATTTGCATACTATACGCTGAGCACAACGGGAACGCCACCTAGCGGCCATCGCAAGAATGCAGCCTAAGATATGCGGGCATAAGAGCCTTATGCCGCGCAGATCTTAGGCTGCAGTCGGTGTAACGAGGTTCCTGAATCAGGAGCACTCGTTACGCCGGGGCAAGTAAGCAATTGCGCTGTGTAACCTATGGTTACACAGGCGCAATTGCTTCTTGAATTCACCCCAAGGCCTTCATTTCTTCTGAGAGACTACGACATATCCCAAGGAATTAAATTGGTGCCATAGGGGCGCATACTTTTATTCAGGACTCTACTTACAAAACGGGCAGGTAAATATAACTTGAAGGTTGAGAAACATTATTGAACTAAACACAGTTTGAAAGGTTCTTTGGGACTGTGGTGTTGAGATACAGAAGGGAGAGGCCTGACATAAGAAAGGGTCTCGTCTCTGCCCTCCTCCTGCGTGGACTCATAGAGCCCAACTTAGGTAGAGTTGGTGGTTAATCTGTTGAAGTGTTCTTATCATACTGCAATCTGTCATAATTTGCGTGGTGATCCCTGCTTTCAGGGTCATTCACTTTAAGGAAACCCCTGGAAGTAGCCAGATCATTTTGGTTAAATCTTTTAGTTAGTAAGACAAAAGTTGGTCTTTTTGGGTTACATTTAACAGTTCTGTTACTATATTGTCACTGTTTAACTCCGTGCCAAAAGAAAGTGTTCAGTAAAAAAGACTTCTGGTTCAATATCTGGTTATGACTAAGGCCTTATAGGCTGAAACGCGTCAACTGTTCTCATTTGTGTTTGTTTACTGTGGCTTGTCAATAAAAACAAAGATTTTTTAAAGAGCAATGACCAGAGTGCGGATCATCTTTTCCTCATTACTCTACTTAGCCAGCGATTGTGGATTGAGCACCCGGGAGCTCTGCTATGTATGTGGTGTATGGTAGTAGCACTGACTTTTCTGTTTATACTCTGGTTCAATACCGCCCACGTGTCTTTTTACTATTGTGTTTTCAGTAATATTGCTATCTAGGTGTGCCAGAGGGGCTGAAGCTGTTCCTGGGTTGTGTGAAACCAAATATACTCAAGTGGCTCCTTCAGGGGTGGCGCTACATATGTGTAAGCACATCCTCCATTTTATTCATCCTATCAGTTCACAGACTTAACCAACCAAAAGGCTTCAAACTGTAGTATTTGTTTGAAGAAATCTCAAGTTCTACAATATTTATACATCAAAGCTTCATTTTTGTATTTGACAATTACTGCTTACCTGGAATGATTTACTAAAGGAAAATAAGCTGTTCACTTTGCAAGGGAATTTTCACTTTGCATGGAAACATGTATTTGGCAGCACTTTCGCCTAGAAGTAAAAAGAGTCACTGGTTCAAATCCCAACCATGACACTACCTGCCTGGAGTTTGCATATTCTCCCTGTGCATGTGTGGGTTTCCTCCGGGTACTCCGGTTTCCTCCCACACTCCAAAGACATGCTGGTAGGTTACTTGGATCCTGTCCCTAGTATGTGTATGTATGAATGTGAGTTAGGGACCTTAGAGTGTAAGCTCCTTGAGGGTAGGGACTGATGTGAATGTACAATGTATATGTAAAGTGCTGCGTAAATTGACGGTGCCATATAAGTACCTGAAATAAATAAATTCACTAAGCTAAGGTAAATTCCCTTGCACAGTGAGCAGCCTATTTGCCTTTGATAAAAGAACCGAGTGCTTGTTATTTCAGTCTATATATTGTTTTGCAATGCACAGAGCACACAACATTCTCTGGGGAGAATAAAACATTTCCAATAAATCATTAAGCAATGGGGACATACCACATAGCTGTTAGTGGTCAAAGGGAATGGGCTGCAGCCTTTGTGAGAGCTCACTTTTCTCAACCCATTTCTCACGACATTGTGAAAGATAGAAAACGACAAGGCGGTCTGGGAAAGAAGAATTCCCCGTGGTGCGCAGCAGGCATGTTACTGTAATCATCATCACCAATGCTAATTACAAATGTTTTCGCAAGCTGTTTGTTCAAATGGTTGAGGTTTCTCCTCTAGACAGTGGTTTGTGTGAGTACACCGCTATTTATTGCTCTACTGTACAGAGTACAGATAAGCTGCTTACTGCCTGTCTACAGGAGATTGCCTCGTGGACTGATGTTTCAATAAGACAAAGTGCAGCGACTGCAGGAAATCTGTAGGACAAAATAAAACCACACTGCTATTCCAAGGATTTTATACATATTTCTGGGTTGCCAGGTCCTCCATTCATTCCATTTAAAAGCATTCAGCATGCATTTAAAAAAAGAGAAATTCTAAAATAAAAGTCCATAGTAACTCACAACAACTGTAAGTGTAGGATTGTGTATATGGAATTGTATGATATTATTGTTTTTAATTATTTATTAATTATTATGGTTGAACTAGATCAGGGATATGCAATTAGCAGACCTCCAGCTGTTGCAGAACTACAAGTCCCATGAGGCATAGCAAGACTATGTCCTTGGGTGTCATGCTTGTGGATGTCAGAGGCATGATGGGAATTGTAGTTTTGTAACAGCTGGAGGTCCGCTAATTGCATATCCCAGAACTAGGTGTCTTTTTTCAACCTGATTAACTTTGAAAACTATGGGCCAGATTCACAGCGGAGATACGACGGAGTATCTCAGATACGCCGTCGTATCTCTCAGAGTATCTATGCGACTGATTCATAGAATCAGTTACGCATAGATAGCCCTAAGATCCGACAGGTGTAATTGTTTTACACTGTCGGATCTTAGGATGCAGTACCGCGGCCGCCGCTGGGGGGAGTTTGCGTCGTATTCCAGCGTCGGGTATGCAAATTAGCAGTTACGGCGATCCACGACGGATTTTCGCGTTCGGTAAGTCGTCGCTAGTATAGTTTCCCGTCGCAATTTTAGGTGTCGTTTGACCTGCCCTAACTTTAGACAGCACACGTATGTGCTGTTTAAAGTATGGCCTTCGTTCCCGCGTCAAAATGTAGAAATGTTTTTGTCTTGCGTAAAACGTCCGGGAATACGAAAGTACGCTACGCACGTCGCACGTCGTCGCCGTTCGAAAAAATGACGTCACTTCGCGCAAAGCACGGCGGGAATTTCGAAACGGAGCATGCGCAGTAGGCACACGCCCATTTAAATTACGCGGGCTTACGCCGGAGGCCGCCAGCGTAGGTTTTCATTGCAAGTGCTTTGTGAATCAGGCACTTGCGATGAAAACTTGCGGCGGTGTAACATATCTACGATACGTTACGCCACCGCACTTCTACGTGAATCTGGCCCAAAGTAACAACAACCAATCAAAAAATAGCTTTCATCAGCCTGTATACTCTGAAATCAATAAAGGTGAGATGAGATTGGTTTCATTGACCAATATACTCAATATTAATGTATAATTGATTACCGCTCACTCTTGCATATGGCATTAAATAATCTTGTAAACTCCAGTGAAATAATGTTTTAGCTGAACAGTATGCAGCTGTTCCATGGATATTTGCAAGGATTAATCAGGCAAGTAACAATTCTGTATATCACTGAAGCCTTAGCATGCCAAGAAATTGTCTGTACAACCAAGATTTTATATTAAATAGTGTTGTCATAATAAAACAACATCTGTAAATGCTTTTCAGATTAGGCCAAAATAATGCACATGTCAGAACATATACAATTACACATCTCCCCTCTTCTGAGGCTCACACATAAAACCTGACTGTCTGCTATATAGTATAGCCATTTCTGTCTTCCACTCATGTGCCAAGAGTCTGTTCAGCACCCTTGTCTGGCTCTTCTCCCACAACTGCTGAGATGAGCGCATTTCTTGTTTTTCTCTAAAAAGACTATAAATTCCTGATTAGCTAAAGAAAAGCTAACATTTCTAAAGAATGACCTCATGTTCATATTTTTAAACAACCAAAATACATTTTATAATATATAAGGAGCATTTTAGGTGGAGGTACAAGTATGACCACCTGCCCAACCCTAGTAGATTGTAAGCTCTTCTGAGCAGGGCCCTCTTAATCCTCTTGTATTTTATTGTATTATAACTGTATTGTCTCCCCTTTATATTGTAAAGCGCTGAGTAAACTGTTGGCGCTATACAAATCCTGAATAATAATAATAATCATAATGTCGCAACCATATACACTATATTACCAAAAGTATTGGGATTCCTGCCTTTACACGCACGTTGACTTTAATGGCATCCCAGTCTTAGTCCGTTGGGTTCGATATTGAGTTGGCCCACCCTTTGCAGTTATAACAGCTTCAACTCTTCTGAGAAGGCTGTTCAAAAAGTGTGTCTATGGGAATGTTTGACCATTTTTACAGAAGCACATTTGTGAGGTCAGGCACTCATGTGGACGAGAAGGCCAGGCTTGCAGTCTCCACTCTAATTCATCCCAAAGGTATTCTATCGGGTTGAGGTCAGGACTCTGTAAAGGCCAGTCAAGTTCCTCCACCCCAAACTCACTCATCCATGTCTTTATGGACCTTGTTTGTGCACTGGTCCAAATCAGTTGGTGGAGGGGGGATTATGGTGTAGGGTTGTTTTTCAGGGGTTGGGCTTGGCCCCTCAATTTCCGTGAAGGGAAAAGGAGTCAGCATACCAAGACATTTTGGACAATTTCATGCTCCCAGCTTTGTGGGAACAGTTTGGGGTGGCCCCTTCTTGTTCCAACATGACTGCCCACCAGTGCACAAAGTAAGGTCCATAAAGAAATGGATAAGCAAGTTTGGGGTGGAGGATTTTGACTGGCCTGACCTCAACCTAATATAACACCTTTAGATGAATAAGAGCAGACACTGCAAGCCAGGCCTTCTTTTCCACATCAGTGCCTGAGCTCACAAATGCGCTTCTTGAAGAATGGTTAAACATTCCCATAGACACACCCCTAAACCTTGTGGACATGCTTCCCAGAAGAGTTGAAGCTGTTATAGTTGCAAAGGGTGGGCCAACTCAGTATTGAACCCTATGGACTAAGACTAGGATACCATTAAAGTTCATGTGTTTGTTCGGCCTCCTTTGGTCCCACCTGGGACGCCTTTAAGGCGACGGTGAGGGGTTCATACATTTCTAACATCTCCAGTCATAGGAAATCCTCCCGGGCCGCTCTTTTGGCCCTGGAGTCCTCCCTGGAGGGGGCCAGGGCTCAATACTCTGCGCACCCCACCCCGGACTCCCACGGGGCCCTGGTGGGGGCGCACAGAGCCCTTGACCTTCACAGGGTGGATGTGACGCAGAAACAACAGCTATATTTGTCAGCTAGGATACTTGAGCATAGTGGTAAGAATGGCAAGATGTTGGCATTTCTGTCCCGCACGGAGTACGTGGATCGGACGATACCCCGTATTCAGTTGCCGGATGGATCTGTCGCTTCGGACCCCATAGCCATAAATCAGGCCTTTAAATCCTTTTATGAAAGTCTATACGCCGCCCCTCCCCCCCCAGAAGAGGAAGAGACATTGGGATTCCTAGAATCTCTTCGGTTCCCAGTCCTAGAGGAATCACATGTTTCGATACTGGACAAACCCCTAACGGTAGAAGAGGTCACTGAGGCTATCCATTCACTTCCCCCAAATAGGGCTCCTGGGTTAGACGGCTTGCCCGCCGAGTTGTACAAAAACTACGCGGAAGAATTGGCACAGAAGTTACACTCCTTGTTTGGGCAGGCTCTGCAGGAGGGTGAGCTCCCCTCCTCCATGTGTGAAGCCCTGATTGTGGTGCTCCCTGAGCCTGACAAGGACAAGTTGCTATGTGGGTCATACCGCCCCATTTCGCTTCTAAACAGTGATGTGAAGGTGCTAGCTAAAGTTCTGGCCCTGAGATTACAGAAGGTTATTCTCCATCTTATTCACAGGGATCAGGCGGGGTTCATGCCTGGAAGGAGTGCGTACGACAATATCCGGCGACTCTATTTGCACATTCACCAGGCGGAGGCCAGGGAAAAGGGGGGTTTGGTGCTGTCTTTGGACATACTAAAGGCCTTTGACACCGTTAACTGGTCGTTCCTGTGGGAGGCAATGCACCGAATGGGCTTTAGTGCCCGATTCATCAAGTGGGTCCGCTTGCTGTACACCAATCCCAGAGCCAGGGTTAGCACTAATAAAGATGTTTCAGATGTTTTTACTTTGCAGAGGGGGACCAGGCAGGGCTGTCCGCTCTCGCCACTCCTGTTCGCATTGGCCATTGAGCCTCTGGCTCTGGCGGTGCGACAGACGGCGGAAGTGGATGGGATCTGTTACGGTTCCCTCTCTGAAAAGATATCTCTATACGCGGACGATGCCCTGATTTACCTCGACGGAACGGAGCGGTCTTTTGTCTCCCTGATGAGGGTGGTGGAGGAATTTGGGAAGGTCTCCGGGTTAAGAGTTGGTTGGGAAAAATCGGTTGCATTCCCTATAGGCCCTATGCTTGATTATTCCTACCTTTCAAGGTCCAAATTGTCCATTCAACCTACCTTTAAATACTTGGGGATAAATGTTAATGCAGACCTGTCTTCCTACGAAACTCTAAATGTTACCCCAATTGTTACACACATGGAGACTAGGCTCAAAACCTGGACCTCCTTGCCGCTTAACCTCATTGGCCGGGTGAACATTTTCAAGATGATTTACCTACCAAAATTTTTGTATGTGTTTCGGGCATCCCCAATTTTTTTGTTAAAAAAACTTTTTAAAAAACTTGACTCGATCCTTTTCACCTTTTTGTGGCAGGGATCGAGCCCTCGCATGGCCAGGGCCTCTCTCCAGGCGCCTAAACTGGAGGGGGGTCTGGCTTGCCCTAACCTACGTCGGTATTTTATAGCATCTCAACTAACGTATGTCTATGATTGGTTCCTGGAGGCCTCCCCATCATGCTCCACAGCTCTACTGACTGCTCAAGTAGGCTCCAGGGACTCGTTGGTCGATGACCTTCTCAGGTCTAGGGCGGGACGATGCTCCCGTTATGCTCCGACAGAGGTAGGCTGGTTGGCGTGGCATGAGGGCAATGACTTGCTCACTGATTCAGGAGGGGTATCTCCTAGGGCCCCCCTATGGCACAATGCAAATTTCCCTGAGCTCCTGGGTCATCCCGACTCTGGGTGGTGGACCCAGGTTGGGATCACGCGTGCTTCCCACATTTTTATCAATGATCGGTTTCTCTCATTTGAAGAACTGCGGGCCCGCAATGGGATACAGGCGAAATTTCTATTCAGATACATTTCCCTCCGCCATGCGGTTCGGGCACAGTTTGGGGGTCTGGCCCAGGGGCTCTCAGAATCGCCTCTGGAGGCTCTCATGTCATACTCAGACTTAGAGAAATTGGTCACAGTGTTCTATACAAGCCTACAGTCTGTGGGGGTTGCACCATTTCAAATTGCCCAAAGAAAGTGGGAGGTGGATATTCCGGGGCTGTCCGGGGAGGGATGGGAGGAGGCCTCGGAGGCGTGCTTCCTTGATCTCATAGGCTCTAATGATCAATACATACAATTTAAGTTCATCCACCAGTTGCACTATACCCCTGCCAGGTTGGCCCGTATGGGTCTGAATCCCAGTGCTTCCTGCCCCAGGTGTGACTCCACGGAGGCCAACTATTTACATATGTTTTGGTCATGTCCAGCTGTTTCACTATATTGGAAGGAACTATTTTCTTTTTTTAAGGACACTTTACACATCTCTGTTCCCCTCGCCCCGGAGACCGGATTGTTGGGGGTGCTAAATGACTCTGTACCTACCACCCATGCTCGAACTTTAATACGAATTGTTCTATTCTATGCCAGGAAACTGATTTTGTTACATTGGAAAAATGCATCTGCCCCTAATGCCCAAATGTTGTATCGTATGGTGAATAAGGTATTACCTATGTTTAAGTGTATATATAAGGGAAGGGCCTGTCCCAAGAAGTTTTACAAGATTTGGCAGCCCTGGTTGGACATAGCGGACTCCTTTTGGGGGGACACCCCTCTCTCTCAGCCATAACTGGCTGTGGGTGGGGGGGGGCTCCGGGCGGCCTGGGCTGGGGTGTGTGGGCGTGGGGGGTGAGGGGCTACGAGGGCAGTATGGATGAATGTGGGTGTGAGTTGGAGTGAATGTCGGAGGTGTATGATATGCTATGCTTCTATCTGTTTCTTTGGCTGACAGCCATATGTTTGTGCCGGTGTACCAGCCTGGGCTCAGGCTGGGTCACCTGGCGACAAAGTATCCCTCTGTTGAGGGATTGGTGCAGCTATGCTCCGGGAGGGGATGGGGCATGGGGGGGTGAAATGTTTGTTTATATGCCACCTCATGCTGACTCTGTGACAACTAATGTTCCCTTCCTTCCTTTCCGGAAGTGTATGTCAATGTAAAACCAATAAAAATTGTTTTAAAAAAAAAAAAGTTCATGTGTTTGTAAAGGCAGGTGTCCCAATACTTAAGAAAACAAAGTCCTTCCCAAAAGTTGAAATGCAATCTCTTCCAAAATCATATGCACTGGAGTCTTGGGGGTTGATTTACTAAAAATGGAGAGTGCAAAATCTGGTGAAGTTCTGCATAGAAACCAATCAGCTTCCAGTTTTTTTTTTAGCCAAAGCTTAAGATAGAAGCTGATTGGCTACCATGCACAGCTGCACTAGATTTTGCATTCTCCAGTTTTAGTAAATCAACCCTATGGTGTCATTTAATGTTACATTAAAGCGGAGTTCCACCCAAAAATTGAACTTCCGCTTTAAGCACTCCTCACCCCCTTACATGCCACATGTAATTTTATTTTGGGGGGAGTGGGGGCTTCAGTAGGAGTGGGACTTCCTGTCCCACTTTCTACTTCTGCCCAGGGCCTGCCTTGGCGACTCCTCCTCTTGCCTTAGGCGGCCCCTCCCTCTAGGTGATTTTCTGGAACACGTGACAGGCCCTAGGAGATCGCCTGTCTACTCAGGGTGCGTAGCGCCGCTCGCGCATGTGCAGTGCGTGCCCGTCCGTGAAGCCGAAAGCTGTCATGGCCGGGTGCCCACAGAGTGAATGGAGGCGTCGGCAAAGAGGAGAGAGAGTAGTGGAGCTCCGGACGGCCGCGTCGCTGGACCTTGGAGCAGGTGGACCGTGGAGCAGGTACGTGTCTGTTTATTAAAAGTCAGCAGCTACACTTTTTGTAGTTGCTGACTTTTAATAAAACCCTAAAAAAAAGGCTGGAACTCCGCTTTAACATCATAGACCTAATGTTAATAAGGTGTAAATCAACCAATATGTGCTAAATCACCATCACATAGACTGAAATCCTAATCCTATGACTGCCTCATTACAGGTTAATGGAAACTCACTTATGTTAAGTATGGACGTCGGAACCGCGTAAAATTTTTCACGTTTTACGTCGTTTGCGTAAGTCGTCCTTGAATGGGGCTGGGCGTAAATTACGTTCACGTCTAAACCAATGAGTCTTTGTGGCGTAATTTGGAGCATGCGCACTGGGATACGTCCACGGACGGTGCATGCGCCGTTCGTTAGAAACGTCAAATATGTGGGGTCAACAGTATTTAGCATAGAACACGCCCCCAACCAGCCTATTTTGAATTAGGCGGGCTGACGCCGGCCCAGTCAGACTACGCCGTCGTAAGTTAGAGCGCAACTTCTTTGTGAATACAGGACCTGCTGCTCTAACTTACAGCGGCGTAGTGTATCTGAGATACGCTACGCCCGCCAAAATCTTTCTGAATCTAGCCCTATGTATGTAACATTTTAGGTGTGTTGCGTTTTAGGTACTCCTTACATGAATTACCATTGAACTCTATGCAACATGGGTTTTGGTGAAAGCTCATCAAATATGCAGCAAGCAGGTTTTTTTTTAAGCTTCATGTACACAGGATGTTTTTACAACCTCTCTTGGACGATTTAACTTGACAGATAGTAACTCACATTTAAAATGTCTATTTTGCCGTAAGTTACCACCTTTAGCCGTGTTTAGACGCGATTGGCGCATGAAATGCCTCCAAACATCGGCTTCTAAACCCATTTTTTCACGTTCCAAAAAAATCCTCTAATCTCAACTGCCTAGAAATGACTGTAATGCCTCGTACACACGGTCGGACTTTCAGAGGAAAAAAGTCAGACAGGGCTTTTTTTCTCGGAAAGTCAGGCCGTGGGTTGCCTTCATCTGACTTTTTTTCTCGGAAGTCAGACGGACCTTAGATAGAGTACCTGTTCTCTGTCTTTGGCCTCATACACACGGACGGACTGTCCGCTGAAAACGGTCCGCCGGACCGTTTTCAGCGGACATGTCCACCCGGAGATTTCTGTCTGATGGTTGTACACACCATCAGACAGAAATCCGCGCGTACACGATACGCGGTGATGTGGCCGCGCCGTTGCCGCGACGATGACGCGGCGACGTGCGCGGCCCTGGAAGTTCAAAGCTTCCACGCATGCGTCGAATCACTTCGACGCATGCGAGGGATGGCGGCCGATCGGACATGTCCGGTGAGTCTGTACAGACGACCGAACATGTCCGATGGACAGGCTTCCAGCGGCGATGTTTCTTAGCATGCTAAGAAATTTTTGTCCGCTGGAAAACGGTCGGCTGGACAAATGTCCGCTGGAAACCTGTCCGGTCGGCGGACCAGTTTCAGCAGACATGTTCGGTCGTGTGTACGGGGCCTTTCCGTTGGATTTCCGACTGGCTCACGGCAGACTTTTGCATGGTCAAAAGTCTGACCGTGTGCACAAAGCATAAATGACCCTGTGTACATGTTCTAATAAGATAACATAGAGGAGAGTTCAGAAGCAGTTGAAAAAAATGCCCAACTGTTCCTAAACGTCCATTTACCAGCAGCAGTGTACATGACGCCTTACTACACCACACCTAAAATGTGCTAATGTGAATGAGGCATTATTCTGAAATTAGCATCTTTTTTTGTGTGTCTCTTTCTCTGTACAGCAAGCACATTAGAGTTCTTCTTTACAAATACTGTCAAAGTCAGAAAGCAAAATTCATTGGTTGCATCGAAGTGCGGATAAAATCATTTTCTATGCTTTTCATCCATATGTTGCATTCCTACATTTTGTCAGACAGCATTTGCTGACTGTTGTCAACCCTCTAATCTCAGTAAGAAGTCTCTGGCTGTGCCCAAAGAACCTTGTACAAATCGGCACATATGGTAGAGTAAATAAATGGATAGTATGTCACAAAGATAAATCACCTCTTTTAATTATTAAATAGTGCTGCAGAAGTGAGGATTGAAAAGAGTTTTGCAAGGCCCTGGAAAATAGCTTAGATGGTGTTGTACAATATCCCATTTTAGTGTGCGTGTCTTAAAGGCACAGGAATTAACTCTACTGTAATGGACAGAAGAACACAGCTATTTAAAAATTGGCAATAAATTATTTCAAAGACACTTTACATCCTTCTAGTCACATATGTCTAGCTGTTGCTTACCTCTCTATGACACACTTGACCACAAGACTTCCAGAAGGTTTTACCCCCTTCGTGACCAGGACATTTTTTGCTATTCAGCACTGCGCTACTTTAACTAGTAATTGGTCAGTCATGCAACACGGTACGCAAATTACATTTATATACATTTTCCACACAAATAGAAAATTTGAAAAAAACTATATTTTCAAATTTCTGTTATAAAATACATGCAATAAAATCAACTTTTTTTCATAAATTTAGGCCACAAGTCTTTGATAAAAACAAAAATGCGCATGGTCAGCGGCTGCAAAGTACGCCGGCCACCCACGGTCGCTCCTGAGAGAGACAGAACGGGGGTCTGTCAATGTAAACAGACACATCCCCGTTCTGTCAGGGGAGGAGAGACAGATCTGCTGTTCCTAGTTATCAGGAAAAAACGATCTGTCTCCTCCTCCAGTCACTACACTCCCCCTACAGTTAGAAACACCCCCTAGGGAACACTTAACCCCTTGATCGCCCCCTAGTGTTAACCTCTTCCCTGCTAGTGACATTTATACAGTCATCAGTGGCTATTTTTAGCACTGATCGCTGTATAAATGCCACTGATCCAAAAAAAGTGTCAAAAGTGTCCGATCTGTCTGCCGCAATGTCCCAGTCCTGCTAAAAACTGCCAGTACTGGTAAAAAAAAAAATTATAATATAAATGGCATAAATCTATACCCACTTTTGTAGATGCTATAACTTTTGCGCAAACCAATCAATATACACTTATTACGTCTCTTTTTTTTTGTTACCAAACAAATGTAGGAGAATACATATCAACCTAAACTAATGAAGACATTTTTTTTGGGGCATTTTTTATAGCAAAAAGTAAAAAATATATTTTTTTTTTCGAAATTGTCAGTTTTTTTGTTTATAGTGCAAAAAAAACGCAAGGTGATCAAATACCACAAAATAAAGCTCTATTTGGGGGTGGGGGGGACATCAATTTTGTTTGGGTACAACAGCGCACAACTGGGCAATTGTCAGTAAAGCGACACAGTGCCTTTTCGCAAAAAATGGCCTGGCCATTAATGGGGCAAATACTTCCAGTCCATAAGTGGTTCATTGGTTTGCTTGAAAGTTTTAGCATCCACAAATAATCTACAAACTATAGTATATATGTGTATATATATATATATATATATATACCAGTATATATATATATATAGATCTATATAGATATAGATATATAAGTTTATCTATATCTAGATATATATATATCTATAAATATATATATAGATAGAGATATCTATATAGGACTGGAAGTTGTGGAAATCCCTCCAACAGGGGCGCATTTTTTGTAAAGTAAAGGGTTAAATAAATGTTCTGCTAACATATTCAAGACAGCAGTCCAAAGACTCTCCAGTTCTTGAGTTAGCCTTGCTAGTTGAACAGTCCCCTGATCGACAGCAATGAAGTCACAGGATAAGAACTCTGAGAACTTTGAAGACACCAGCTTAATTTTATTACTATGTTTCTACTTGGCCAAAGATGATCTAAAATGTTCATGTTATAGTCCATCATTATGAATAAGCTGAGGCTCACAATGTTGTGCTTATATGTATCCAATTTAATTTAGATCATCAATAAAATAAATATCTTCCCATTGTAATTTTAGTGTTTCCTTTTGCCCTGGCTAGATAGAATTCATACCTATAGATATCCTGGCAAGCCTTAATAGAGATACTGTAAACACTACATTATGGATAATAGCCTGGGACTTTTGACATTTTTGGCCAGTCAGTTGGTATCACAGTCTGAGCATTTGGGGAGAATCTTCAAAAACACTGTACATGTGGATGTACTCATGGAGTTATGGCCAATGTATACTGGAAGGCTATAATTTCTTTTTTTTTAAGATATTTTTTATTGCATTTTCTTAACAGACATACATAAAAACAAAACAAACTCACATTGAGTACAGAATGCTCCTATTCCAGCTTATAACTAAGGCCCCGTACACATGGCCGAGGAACTCGATGTGCCAAGTTCCTCGGCCAGTTCAGCCCTGAAGCCGCCGAGGAGCTCGGCGGGCCGAGAGCTCCCATAGAACAACGAGGAAATAGAGAACATGTTCTCTATTTCCTCGTCGAGCTCCTCGTCGGCTTCCTCGGCCAGTTCAGCCCTGAAGCCGCCGAGGAGCTCGGCGGGCCGAGAGCTCCCATAGAACAACGAGGAAATAGAGAACATGTTCTCTATTTCCTCGTCGAGCTCCTCGTCGGCTTCCTCGGCGAAATTGTACACACGGCCGGGTTTCTCGGCAGAATTCAGCCAGAAACTCGGTCGGAAGCTGAATTCTGCCGAGGAAACTGGTCGTGTGTACAGGGCTTAAGGGGGTTGTACATTGTGTAGACAATTCGCTAGGCAGTGTAAAAATATATCCTATACTGGTATCAATCTTGGCGGTTAAGTTTTATAGTTCCATACATTATGACTTAGGAAAAATGCAGCGTAGTAGTACGGTGCAGATTTCACAGTAGAGTCTTCTATTATGGCAGTATAGGGGAGAGGGTCTGGGGGCGAGCTAGCCAACTGCCCCAGATTATGTGGAATGCTTTTTTCCTCTTTCGGATATCAAAGGTAAGCTTGTATAAAGGCAGGGACTCATTAACCAGTTTTAACCAAAGAGTTCTAGTTGGGCACTCAAAACCCTTCCACGTCAGTAGAAAGGACTTCTTCACATAGAAATAAAGGATGCAGAGCAGTTCTTTGCCTGGGAGGGAATGGTGTGGTCGCCAAAGATGGTCGCCAAAGATGCCCAAGGGACCATTCTTGGGGTTGACTATTTTTGGGAAACCTAGTGCTGAGGAGATGAAGGAGCCGATGGTTCTCCAGAAATCTTGCACTATGGGACAGGTCCAAAGGCAGTAGAGAAAATCAGCTGTTTGTCCACATTCCCAGAAGCATTCGAAAGGCTATCATTTTTAATAAGAAAAGTTGATAGGCAAGCAGAAGAACTTAATCCATTATCCAGCCTGTTGCAGAAATAAAGGTGGAGTAGCACTTAGAAACAGGTACAGAATGCATGTAAATCAAGTAAGTCTGTTAGCTTCTTGCTTTCTTCACAACACTTATTGTTCATTATATGGTTGTTAAAATTTAGAAAACACTCTGCCATATGTAATTAAGCGATAAATTTCAGGACATGCTAGTGTTTGTTCTTTTTAAAGCAGCTTTTGGATACAGTTTTAATTACGGAATGTAATACAGCTAATCTAATGCAGGGATCTATAATTAAACCATTTCATAATACCGGAAGGTAAAGTTATTTATTATTTATCTGCATTTGTTTTGATCCTATCATCTTTCCCGTGTTTTCAAAGCGAGTTATATTATTTGCTTTATCTATTGTTTTAATTTTGTTTACACGAAACAACCATTTTCTTAATGCATTTCTGCTATATATCCTATAGTGTAAATTAGCTTCAGAAATGAAATGCAGCCACAACTCCCCACATATTATCAGATCTCCTCCTGAGTACCTAATACCCAATAAACACCTATCCATGGCGTTCTGTTGGCATATGCCTATCACATGGCTCACCATGGATTAGTCGTTGTAGAAACACAAGGATGGCCTAGACTTGCACTTACACTGGGACGAGTTAATCAGAACCATACCTGGTTGCAATTCTCACCCCTCCCCACTGATCTGCACTCACACTGAACTAGGGCTCATTCACACCGTACGTTTCACATAAATTTTCATGCGCGTTTCAATGATTTGAATTAAAAAAATTGTGTGCCCTGGTTTTTAGGCTTCCACAACGAATGCAGAGAAACTAATGGTTATTATGGGCCAGATTCACGTAGAATCACCCTACGCTGCGGCGGCGTAACGTATTACATTTACGTTACACCGCCGCAAGTTTTCAGTGTAAGTGCTTGATTCACAAAGCACTTGCCTGTAAACTTGCGGCGGCGTAGCGTAAATCCACGCGGCGCAAGCCCGCCTAATTCAAATGGGGCGGGGACCATTTAAATTAGGCGCGTTCACATGCCGAACGTACTGCGCATGCTCCGTCCCTTAAATTTCCCGACGTGCATTGCGCTAAATGACGTCGCAAGGACTTCATTGGTTTCGACGTTAACGTAAATGGCGTCCAGCACCATTCACGGACGACTTACGCAAACGACGTGAGATTTCAAATTTTGACGCGGGAACAACGGCCATACTTAACATTGGCTAGACCACCTAGAGGGCAGCTTTAGTTTTACGTGGCATATCTCTACGGAAATGACGTAAATTTACAGCGACGGGCAAAGCGGAATTGGCGTAACTAGTCATTTGCATATTCTACGCCGACCGCAATGGAATCGCCACCTAGCGGCCGGCCGGCCTGTCGGATCTTAGGGCTATCTATGCGTAACCTGATTCTATGAATCAGGCGCATAGATACGACAATCGTATCTCAGAGATACGACGGCGTATCAGGAGATACGCCGTTGTATCTCTTTTGTGAATCTTGCCCTTGGTGTCTAAATTTTACTACCCATTTACACCATATTGAGATAGATTAAGGTCTCGTACACAACATACGTGCATGAAAACTGATGGGAAAATCGTGCAGATTCCTCTTGCAGAGACATCGGTTTACATCAATTTTCATGTGTGGTTTAGCAAGTTTTTATGCACGTTGACATCAGTTTTCATGCGCGTCAGTTTTCTGCCCTGTTCACACCATACAGAAATCTGCATACATGAATCTGCAATTGCAGAACGTGTAAGCGAGGCCTAAAACCTTACAGACATGATGAGAAGTTTACTTTAAAGCCCAATATCACCTAAATTCTAATTGTAGTTTAGTGTGGTTCTTGCTAAAGTGGAATTCCATGCTGACTACTTGGGTCTGACTGCATGGACTCAAGATGTCAAGATATTCTCACCAGAATTTCTGCCCAAATACAAGCCAAATGATGGTGCCACACTCAAAACTCTTTATAGCTTGGAAGTCCAGCTCTGAGAAAGTGATGCCTTTGTTCTGGCCTTGTGAGTAGGAACTAAGATGCAAATCTTCTGAACGGACAAACCACAACTGGAGCCTGTGAAGTATTTTAAAGCGGAGGTTCACCCTAAAATTATATACTATTACATCCAGCATACTTCCGACATCTACAGTATGCTGTTTTTTTGCCGTACATACCGTTTTATTGTTATTTTCCCCCCGGCTTCCGGGTTCTGGCTCCCACGGGACTGCGCGTTTCTATTCAGAGGTTAGATGATTGACGTCTGGTGAAAAACGTCCCCTGGCGCATAAGGCGCATCACCAGTTTTCCAGTTTTCCGTAACTAGCCGACCTGCGAGTCGGCTCTAAATGGCGCCTGCACAGTCAGCTCTACACGGCGGGCGCAGGCGCCGTATAGAGCCGTATAGAGCCGACTCGCAGGTCGGCTAGTTACGGAAAACTTATGCGCCAGGGGAAGTTTTTCACCAGACGTCAATCATCTAACCTCTGAATAGGAACGCCCAGTCCCGCGGGAGCCAGAACCCTGAAGCCGGGGGGGGGGGGGGGAAATAACAATAAAACGGTATGTACGGCAAAAAAAAAACAGCATACTGTAGATGTCGGAAGTATGCTGAATGTAATGGTATATAGATGTTTTTTAGGGTGAACCTCCGCTTTAAGTTCAGTAAACTGATAACTGTCAAAAACTAGAATATCAGCTCTGGACACAACTAGTCTTTAATGCAAGTTAAACTGTAATACCCTGAAAGAAAGTTTATACAGCAAGGTGCATAGAGACATGTGAAGTACACCGACCTACAGCAACAACGTCACAATTCTGTTTCAGTTAGTCAACATCAGTGACAAGTTCAGTTATTAGGGATTACTTTACAGAAAAGTTAAAGGTCTATCTATCTATCTATCTATCTATCTATCTATCTATCTATCTATCTATCTATCTATCTATCTATTCACGTCCATTTTAAAAACAATTCTCTTCTAGTCTTAGTTCTCACCAAAGTGCTGAAAACTGCTAGGAAAAGCACACTGAAACTTCTAGTGCACTGCAAAAAGTAATATTGAAATATATATATATATATATATATATATATATATATATATATATATATATATATATATATATATATATATATTGGTTAGAATTTGTTTTAAATTCATTGCTTCAGAATCCACAGTTGGTATAAGCAAAACTCTAGGGATGGTGTAAATTAGTGTACTAGTGTGCTGCTCTGACCTCTGATGGGGTGCTCATCCTCCAGACCAGTGGTCTCCAAACTGTGGCCCAGAGGCCGGATGCGGCACTTTGCTTGCCTTTATCTGGCCCTCGGGGCAATATTTCGTCCTAGGACACCAACATTGGGGCATAATTCCCCCCACTGACACCCGTAAAGGGGCACAATTTCTCCCAATGACACCAACGATGGGGCACAGTTCCTCACAGTGACACCAATGATGAGGGTCATAAAGGAATGTGGTGACACCAATGATGAGGTATGATTCTTCCCACCAAATGACACCAATGACTACAATTCCTCTCACCACAAATGGGGCATTTACTCCCACTGATGTCAGAACATTTTCTTCTTCCGATGACCACAGTCTGGCTCCCCTAAAGTCTGAAGGACAGTAAACTGACCCTTTGTTTAAAAAGTTTGGAGACCCCTGCTCCAGACAACCAATCTTAGTAAATGTAATACAGAAGAAAATGAGCCACAATCTTGGTATTCTTCCATGATCTCGGTCCATGGTGCAAATGCATGAACATCATCATTCTATCTATATTAAATATATGTCCTGCTGTGTTCACAGAAATGTCAGGGCAGCTTTAAAGTCTAATACCCAGGGCTCAAGTCCTGCGGGAACGCGTGGGAACGGAGTTCCTGCACTTTTTTCACAGCAGGAACTCAGTTCCCTTTGTAGGACTAGAGCAGCCGAGAGCAGCCGAGCCGCCCGAGCCAATCCTTCACTAAGCGGCGATGCCCAGCTCGAGTCACTATTAGGGGCAGGCGAACCTTAGTAATCCTTTGTTACTAGCCGCTTCCTGTATATGGATTCATCGGGTAGTGCCACCCTATTCCGTCACTTCCTCAATGCCGCAATCATTGTCATTGTTCCCTTGAGACATTGCGGAGGTCTGCCACGAGTTATCGCGGGATTTAGAAAGAACTTACTGCAGCCAGTAACATAAAGGATTACTAAGGTACAGTGGATCGGAAAAAAAAACATGCGGTTTAGTAATTATGCGGATGAGCGTATCATTTTTTTTTTTTGGGGGGGAAGTGGATCTTGGGTGGGAGTTCCCACACTTTTTTCCCCAGGACTTGACCCCTGCTAATACCTGCTCTACCTGGTAGAAATTTACTTTAAGTCATTTTCAGTTGGGTCAAATAAGTACCGTAACTATATTCAGAAGCCTATACATCTGTTCTATGAGGTGTAATAATAACACATTTTCCATAAAGATCCAGATTTACCCTAAATTGAATGACAATGGACTGGATATTAAAACGTTAACACGTAAAGTATGTCTACCTATATTTTTCCTTTTCTAGAGACAACTCGACTTATGTCTAACAACCTTCATGCATCCCAAACCACATACACTATTTATTAAAGACATTCTTCTCCATGATCATAAAGTCATGGTCACCATCAATTTAGAGATCCCTTGGCAATTGCCTTTCTCTGACCAAGTAAAGAACATTTTCTAAATACCTCCCAATAGCTGAGACCTAGCTGTGCCAATGACTGACTGTTCTTGAAGACTGAACAGAACCTCAAAGAACTCTATTGGAAAAACAGAAGAAGGTTTGTACAAGTTAATAAAACTTTACACTTATGTCACTTGCAATTGCTTTGCTAAATTTAGATTTGCCAGCCATTCTGCGATCACTATCAAATGATAACCACATGGCTTGTCCTCTAAAAGCTGTTATATGCATCTGTAGGTGTTCTCATTCATATTTCTGCAGCCAGTTAAGAAAAAAATCTCCAGAATGGAGGATGAGTGTGTGGACGCACAAGTTGGACAACCAGAAAATAAATCTCTGCACAGGTTGGACAACGAGAGAAGAAATCTCTGCACAGGTTGTACAACCAGAGAAGAAATCTCTGCACAGGTTGGACAACCAGAAAATAAATCTCTGCACAGGTTGGACAACCAGAGAAGAAATCTCTGCACAGGCTGGACAATCAGAGAAAAAACTCTGCACAGGTTGGACAACCAGAGAAGAAATCTCTGCACAGGTTGGACAACCAGAGAAGAAATCTCTGCACAGGTTGGACAACCAGAGAAGAAACCTCTGCACAGGTTGGACAACCAGAGAAGAAATCTCTGCACAGGTTGGACAACCAGAGAAGAAACCTCTGCACAGGTTGGACAACCAGAGAAGAAATCTCTGCACAGGTTGGACAACCAGAGAAGAAATCTCTGCACAGGTTGGACAACCAGAGAAGAAACCTCTGCACAGGTTGGACAACCAGAGAAGAAATCTCTGCACAGGTTGGACAACCAGAGAAGAAATCTCTGCACAGGTTGGACAACCAGAGAAAAATCTCTGCACAGGTTGGGCAACCAGAGAAGAAATCTCTGCACAGGTTGGACAACGAGAGAAGAAATCTCTGCACAGGTTGGACAACGAGAGAAGAAATCTCTGCACAGGTTGGACAACGAGAGAAGAAATCTCTGCACAGGTTGGACAACGAGAGATAAAATCTCTGCACAGGTTGGACAAACAGAGAAAAATCTCTGTACAGGTTGGACAACCAGAGAAGAAACCTCTGCACAGGTTGGACAACCAGAGAAGAAATCTCTGCACAGGTTGGACAACCAGAGAAGAAATCTCTGCACAGGTTGGACAACCAGAGAAGACATCTCTGCACAGGTTGGACAACCAGAGAAAAATCTCTGCACAGGTTAGACAACCAGAGAAGAATTCTCTGCACAGGTTAGACAACCAGAGAAGACATCTCTGCTATAGGTTTTTTATTTGCTCAAGCTAGCTAGCAATTATTTGTTTGCAATTCTGATTCTTATAGCACACATTATTGATATTATATTCCCACTTCAAGCTGCCATGTCAGTTTTGGATGAACTAACAGTGATGCTCTCAGAAAATATTTAGTGATTATGTAAACTTCACAAAGCAGAGGACTACAATTCACGTTTATTGATACAAGATAAAAGGCTGAGACAGTTTAATATCTTCCTGATTATGGTAAACTGCACAAGCATTTGAAAAAGGCAGATTAATAATTTAGGTCTAATAAATGCGATGGTCTATCAGAGAATAGAGTAAGATACATTTGTACAAATGTGTTTTCCGATAATTTATAATGTGGGAAAATTGATTCTATTTAAAAGAATTTGCTGTTGCTATACAGTAATAATTGCACCGCGCGGAATCTATATTTATCAACACTGCTGTTTATTGGATAAAAAATATCCACTTTCATCAGTCTGCCTGGTTCATATTTGGAAATATATCACATTGATTCTCTGGTTCCCCAAATAATATCACTGTCTAGCATAAATTCAATTAGAAAACACTGAGATTGATGTATAAAATATAAAAGATAGAAAAGGCTAATCAGGTTCCAGTTATGTTTGTAGTTACAATATAAAAGGATACTTATTTTTTCCCAATTTTAGTTTCTATAAATAAAACTTGCTGAGCCTGATGTAAGAAAGTGGCTGAAAAAAAATTCCAGACTTGCTTGATCAAACCTGGAGGGAAAAAAACAACGAAAAACAATTGGACATGCTGTCTATAGCCTCGTACGAGATCGGTTTTCCCGATGGGAAAACTGCGAGAAAAGCTTTTGGCCGGGAACCCCGGGCCGTGTGTATGCTCCTTGCAGTTTTCCCGACAGGAAAACTGCCAGGAAAAAAAAAGAGAACCAGCTCTTTAACCCGGCAGGTTTCCTATGGGAAACACTGCGATGGAGCATTCACACTGCCGGGATTCCCGGCCAAAGCTCTCATGGCAGTTTTCCTTGTGTAGGAGAAAAAAGTTACAGAGCAGGTTTTCCCCTCGGGTTTTCCGGCGGTAAAAAGTACGCCGGGAAACAACCTGTACGTGTGTACGATGCTTCAGGCAACAAGTCCGTTCCTTTGTTTCATTTTTTTTGTTTTATTAAATAAAAAAGCTTAATTGTTGCCATAAACCATTCTCCCCAATTTACCAATTTTCATAAACTTGTGTTGTCCATTGAAGCTCATTTCCATAATACTGTCAGCAAGAGTTAAATAGCCAGATTCAGGTAGAGTTACGCCGGCGTATCAGTATATACGCCGTCGCAACTCTGAATCTGCGCCTTCGTATATTTAAGTGTATTCTCAAATTGAGATACACTTAAATCTAGCTAAGATACGACCGCCGGCGCCGTCGTATCTTAGCTGTCTATTTACGCCGGCCGCTAGGGGCGTGTACGCTGTTTTACGCCTAGAATGCGTAAATCAGCGAGTTACGCCTATTCACGAACGTACGCTTGCCCGTCGCAGAAAAGATACGCCGTTTACGTAAGGCGTTTTCAGGCCTAAAGATATTCCACCAAAAAGATGGCGCAGCCAATGTTACGTATGGACGTCGGAACCACGTCAATTTTTTAAATTTTTACGTCGTTTGCGTAAGTCGTCCGTGAATGGGGCTGGCCGTAATTTACGTACACGTCGAAAGCAATGAGTCTTTGCGGCGTAAGTTGCGGCGTAAGAGCACTGGGTTAAGTCCACGAACGGCGCATGAGCCATTCGTTAAAAAAGTCATTTACGTGGGGTCATGCTTTATTTGCATAAAACACGCCCACCTCTTCACATTTTGAATTAGGCGTGCTTACACCGGCACATTTACGATACGCCGCCGTAACTTAGGACGCAAGTGCTTTGTGAATACAGCACTTGCCTCTCTAACTTACAGCGGCGTAGCGTATATGAGATACGCTACGCCTGCCTAACGTTAGGCACGGCTACCTGAATCCAGCTAAAAGTGTATGTCCAAAATAGTTTTTTTAGTTTTGGAAGAGGTGGTAAAAGATTAGAGCCCCTGTCATGTATTTATTGCTACCTGTGTCCCCACTAAAGAGGTGCGCCCCACTATTTCTCCTGGTAACCACTGTCACAAATGACTGTCATTTCATGGTGATTTCATCTAACTTCCTCTATCTTCATGACAAAAAATAACAGAATGTACAATAAAAAATAAACTGACCGGGGGGGGGGGGGGGGGGTTGGTGAGACTACTGTAAGATGAAGTATGTGTATGCAACTCTATCTGGATAATTATGTATGTGTAAAGTTTGATCTGTGTCATTGAAAAAAAATAAAAAATACGGAATTGGAAAACAAAATACTGGATAATGTCAAGCATTGCAACATCACTCAGTCCTTTTTTTTTACTTATATCTGTGTCCAAACATTTATTTACCTTCCCTGGTCTGCAGCGCTGCTTCCCCCTATGCCTTTCATATGCACAGTACAGCAGGGACAGTGCAGACTCCACCTGCTGATAGACAGGAGGGGGCTTAAGAGACTGTCTTGTTGCTGGGCTATGAGCTTCTATGATGTAAGGAAACTCATCCACAAAGCCTGTGTGCACTCAAAGGTAAATCCATGGGGTCCTTGTAAAGGAGGGAAGAAACCCAAAGACATGAACCAGGGAGGAAGGAATTGTATACTGTGGATTTATAGGCAGCCACTTCATTAAAGAAAAAGCAGACCTGCAAACAAGTTAAAGTAATTGACAAGTGCTGGACAAGTCAACCTGTTGCACCTAGCAACAACTACACAGGCAGTATTTCCATGGCACTGGTCAAACACTATGGAAGCACATAGGTCTAGAGTAGTCTCAGTTTACACTCAGCTCTGTGCTCTAGCTCTGCAGTATGTGTGATATCAGATCCCTGCCCCTACTTTCTGCTGCTAAGAAAAATCCTTTCATCTGTGTGTTGTGGAAGGATGTACAGAACAAATGGCTGCAGATAAACAGGTACAACTTATGTAGGAGGATTTTCTTCATCTCTGTGTATCACCGGGGTGTATATAAGGGTTGACAACCTCTTTAAAATATGTCAGTTCATTCCTGGGCACCAAATGCAAGAAGAATAAATGGTATACTTCAGCAATTGGTTACATAATTACAGCAACTTTTTCTGAAAACTTGAGATCTGAAAAACAAAAACAAATAAGTTTGGGAGCAATCGTTTGTCTTATCTTTCCACCCACACAGTTTTACGGATGACTAAAAAATAACAAAGGCAGTCTGTAAAATAAAAATAAATCCTGCAATCAGGAACACTACATATAAACCTCACCTTACATAACCTGCAATTAGCAATCATTTAAGTTTCTTCAATTTTAAAGGGGTTGTAAAGGTACAATTATTTTTCCCTAAATAGCTTCCTTTACCTTAGTGTAGTCCTCCTTCACTTACCTCATCCTTCCATTTTGTTTTTAAATGTCCTTATTTCTTCTGAGAAATCCTCACTTCCTGTTCTTCTGTCTGTAACTACACACAGTAATGCAAGGCTTTCTCCCTGGTGTGGAGTCTCGTGCTCGCCCCCTCCATTGGACTACAGGAGAGTCAGGACGCTCTCTAAGTTGCAGATAGAGAAAAGAAGCTGAGTTGGTGGGTGTCCTGACTCTCCCGTAGTCCAAGGGAGGGGGCGAGCACGACACTCCACACCAGGGAGAAAGCCTTGCATTACTGTGTGGAGTTACAGACAGAAGAACAGGAAGTGAGGATTTCTCAGAAGAAATAAGGACATTTAAGCAAAATCGAAGGATGAGGTAAGTGAAGGAGGACTGCACTAAGGTAAAGGAAGCTATTTAGGAAAAAAATTGTACCTTTACAACCCCTTTAAAGTCTATTACATCTACAAATACACGCTCTACGTAAGCACTCTGTTATATATTCGTTCACATAGGGTATATCAATGCATGCCACGTGTGAGGGCCATGTTTACCTCCACGGGGATGCACAGGTTTTCCATGCATCCCTATGCATGTTACATTAGTCCTATTGATGTCTGTTGGGATGCAGTGACTGTATAGACACAGCTGCTGCTCCCAATCTGACATCCATGTAGGTGTGGGTGCATGGCCCCAAAAACACACTGTCTGTGCACTGATCACAAATTGGGAGCATCCCAATGGCCATCAATGGGCCTGCCTGTTCAGAGATTTACAAAACACCTGTGCATTCTGGAGCAGCCCTCGCAAGAGACACGTATGGATACGCCCCATGTGAACAAGACCTTATTCCTTAGGGAAACTCACTTGTCCTGTGTGATCCAACAACATCACCTAATGATCCAGCCAGTCAATCTGATATGTTTTTACTTCCTTAAAGCAGAGCTCCACCCAAAAGGGGAAGCTCCACTTGCCTGCCTCCTCCTCCCCCCTCTGTTGCTACATTTGGCACCTTTTGGGGGGGAGCGGGTACCTAGTTTTGACAAGTACCCGCTTCCACTCCTCCTTTGCACCACAGCCGGCCCATTCACAAATCGCAGTGCGATTCGCGAATGCGCAGTAGGAAACTGGCTGTGAAGTCGCAAGGTTTCCTTTAGCCAAGATGGAAGCGCCAGCACTCCAGAGCCGATTCAGGAAGAGGAAGTGAGAAGAAATCCCTGCAAAGTGAGGAAATCATGGCGTGTGACCAGAACTAGTGTCCCCATAGGAAGATTTTCCCTATTAGTGTTCTGATGCCAACGCAGTATTTGGGATTTTCTTTTACTCTTGATAATGGTAAACAGGACAAATTGTGTGAATCTCCCAAATGGGATACAGACAGCAATAAAAACGGATAGGTATTCTAATCTCTCTCCACTCTATCCAAAACTAAAAATCAAGTTTTGCCTTTAGTTACTAGTGTTGAGCGGAATACGCCATATTCGATTTCGCGATATATCACGAATATATAGCCGAATATTCGTGAAATATTCGCTAAAATCGAATATTCGTGATATTTTATATAAAAAAAAAATTTGCGAAATTTCGCTAATGCGAATGCGAAATTGATTGCGAAACTTGACAACTGTGGTAGGAGAACTCTGATTGGCTCTGATGCAAAAGAAGGGCGGAGAAAGTATTCGCGAATATTCGGAAATCGAATATTGGTGATATTTTATCGAAATTTCGCTAATGCGAATGCGAAATTGATTTTGAGATTTTGACAACTCTGATTGGCTCTGATGCAAAAGAAGGGCGGAGAAAGTATTCGCGAATATTCGGAAATCGAATATTGGTGATATTTTATCGAAATTTCGCTAATGCGAATGCGAAATTGATTGCGAGATTTTGACAACTCTGATTGGCTCTGATGCAAAAGAAGGGCGGAGAAAGTATTCGCGAATATTCGGAAATCGAATATTCGCAATTGCGAATATTCGGCAACATAAAAGGATCGCCTCAGCTTAGCTACTCGGCCCAGGGTCTCTAATCATACCAGCAATGCTTTTAGACGTCGATAGGATGTGATCTGTTTTAAAAATAAATTTGAAAAAATTTGAATATTCGGAATAGCGAATATTGGCCGCGAAATTCCAGTTATTCGCGAATATTCGAATATGCCATATTCGTAACGAATATTCGCAATGCGAATATTCGTGAGCAACACTATTAGTTACGCGTTAAGATGGGGTTCGGCTTTAATTTGTTAGTCAACTCCATCTAAATCTGCTCGTGCATCCAACACTACCCTCTCCCCACACTGACAGTGCTGCTGTCCAAAGGTGCCTTAGGCTGGATTCACACCTATGCATTATTAGTGCTTTTTGCATTTTGCAGGTTTGCACTACAGAACATGATCCATAGGAAACCATGTTAAATGGACTGCAGTGCAAATCTGCAAAATGCACTAAAAATGCACAGGTGTGAATCCAGCCTTAGGTCTCTTTCACATTAGCAGACTGATTGGGTTCGCCTATCAGTGTTTCAGTTGGACCCGATCAGACCCTTCAGTCTCCTCAATGGAGCGGCAGATGTGTCCTATCCAATCCTATCACCAAAAACAAACAGATGGGGATCCATTCCAAATTCATCTGGCAGATCGGATTTGATGGTAGCCAGGTGTAAACAGAAAGGCAGTCCATTTACATGGGATCGTCCATAGAGGAGAGCGGGCTGTGTCTTCTCTGCAGAGACGCAGCGGACATGGACCAGCCATCTGCCAGCACAGTGGGGATCAGCAGACAGACTCTCTGCTGACTAGACAGAACCCAACAGAGCTTGCCCCACGTGGACGGGACCTAACTCAAGGAAAACGAATGTAACCACCACATTTGTAGATTGGTAAACTCCAATATCTTACATCTTTGTTATTGTGGTTTAGATACACTTTAACGCTTGCTATCCAGTACATCCCCTAAGGATTAGTTTGGCCCCCCCTATGAGAAACTGTGCTTTTGTGTTTCATTTTTACAAAAATTAGGCAGTGAACTAGTGCAATTGGTATAACCTTAGTTATTGCTCACGTATCAAGCTTGGATTATACTACTGATCTGTACAATAATAGATTTATATTACAAAAAGAGGGTTTGTTGTTATTTAGAGGGTTTTTTCCCCATAGAAATTCTGTTCCTGCTGCAGTTTGGTTCTTTGGCATGTTATTCTATAAGCTAGCTCAGTGGATTTGTGCATCTGCCCACAATGCAGTTACATATGTATTTATTGTGTGCATGATTCAGTTCATTTGCCTCCTGATGAGACTGCATGACAGGTCTTGGTATAGCTGGTTCTCATTTCTGCATTTTTCAAATATGTGTAATGTCTTTTGTGATTATTTTAGGTTTAGATCCTTGGCAAGGAGTGCAATTGGTCAAATGAGGAATTAAAAATTAGACAACTTTGACCTGGAACCCACCCAAGATCTGCCATCATTTCACATGGGAATCGCATATATAGTTGGATCTTGCACTAAGACCAGGGGTCAAGTCCTGGGGAAACAAGTGTGGGAACTCCCAACCAAGATCCACTCCCCCACCAAAAAAAAAAAAAAATGATACGCTCATATGCATAATTACTAAACCGCATGTTTTTTCTAAATCCCGCAATAACTCGCGACAGACCTCCGCAATGTCTCCTGGGAACAATGACAAAAGCTCCCAGGAGACATTGCGGCATTGAGGAAGTGACGGAATACCCACACACTACCCGATGAATCCATATACAGGAATCGGTCAGTAACATAAATGATTACTAAGTTTCGCCTGCCCCTGACAGTGACTCGAGCTGGGCATCGCCGCTTAGTGAAGGATTGGCTTGGGCGGCTCGGCTGCTCTAGTCCTGCAAAGGGAACTGAGTTCCTGCTGTAAAAAAAGGACTTGAGCCCTGACTAAGACCCCTTTCACACTGGGGCACTTTTCAGGCATTTTATCGCTAAAAATAGCTCCTGAAAAGCGCCTCTCATGCCTCCCCAGTGTAAAAGCCTGATTGCTATCACACTGAAGTGGTGCGCAAGCAGTATCTTTGGCACAGTTTGTGGGGCAGTGTATACACCGCTTCCGCTTCCAAAAATGCCTTGTCCTTTGAAATTAATAGGCAGCACTGCCAAAGCGTCTGCAAATCGATTCAGCAACGCCGCAACATGGACGCTTTTAGCCCTTTCTTTGGCTGCTAGCGAGGGTTAAAAGCATCCGATAGCACAATACTTACCTCGGAACGAGGTGCGTAGCACTTACCTGGTTCACGCCGAGCGAGATTTCATCTTGCCTTGGCGTGTCTTCCGGGTTTCGCCGCTCCAGCGCTGTGATTGGCTGGAGCGGCGATGACGTCACTCCCGCACGTGCGCGCAGGAGATTTAAAACTCGGCAAGGTCCGGCGGCTGCCGGTCCTTTCGACGTAGATCCCCCCGCGCATGCGCAGTGGCGCATTGCGAGGGGAATATCTCCTAAACCGTGCAGGTTTAGGAAATATTCTCCTTACCTACAGGTAAGCCTTGTTATAGGCTTACCTGTAGGTAAAAGTACAAAAAGTCGGTTTACAACCACTTTAAAGGAAAATATAAAGGGTAACGTCCCTCTCAATCAACATTGATTATCTTTCATCCTTATGCTGTTAGCATTAGTAAATAGATAGAAAATAATATTTTATTTTCTGGTTTTAAGCGTCTTTTTTTTTACATTTCTTCAATTGCTTTCTGGTTCCCAGGCCTAGGCAAATGATGTCATACATCCCATGAGTCTTCAGGATGGGAGGAGGGTGTTTTCTCAGCTAAGCACATCTTCCTGTCTACATGCCTGAGCTAGGGGCAGGTGAATAACAGGAAGTAAATGCTACATGAATCATCTGCCCTTACTCAAGATGGTCATAGCTAGAAATGCTGGGGGTCAAAGTGATTTTTCAGCAAAATAATGCATCATGACATGGATGAGGAGCTGGAACATGCTACATATGCCACCATAAATACGGGTGAAACATGAAACATGTTTCAAAGCCTAAATTTAGCCTTTAAAAAATTGATTAGTGTTTTTGATTTGTGGTTCTCAGATGCTTTAAGCTTTTAAATGTTTTCTGTATCCACATTGATGCTGAATTAGTTTTTTTGCGTCGCAGTTGTTTAAGAGAAGACATACCAGGCTGATATAGCAGACCTAATACAACAAACTGGCAGTGTATCAGAAATTTGGGGCATCTTGGGTTTGGAGTTTTCTCCTTTGAACGCTAACTTCAAAGAGACAAACAGCAACATTCCACGTTGTAGCCAGTAGTCACTGCTTCTGAAGGGCTGTCTAATGTTACACATGTCTGTTGCTTTTCAGCCCTGCAATTACCAGAGCTGCATATCCCACTGGACAGTGAAGTGTGTCTGACTATATTGTACAATGTGCCAGATTTCTTCATTACATGGGGACTGCCCAGCCCATAGAAAAAAGCTAGACGTACTAAAAGCAGAACATATGGCTAAGTGAGGGACATACAGGGGGCTCTTCATTTACACCATGATTACATTTCAGGAAATGCATACAGTATGTCATTTAAATCTTGTATTTTTAAACAGCTGTTTTCCATTAGAAATAATGATAACAGCTATACTCGCATTATATGTGCATAATTTTGACCCCACTTAAATATTATAGATGTGAATGATGGGTCCTGACATAAGCGAAATGCCTTCAATATATCAGCCTATAATTAAAATGGCAATACATTTATATGAAAAAAACTGCTGCCAACACAGGTGTAGATCACAGGAGAAATGGAAATACTTTACATTACTGAGGGGTTGATTTACTAAAGGCAAATCCACTTTGCACTACAAGATCCGAGGGGGACACGCAAGGAAAATTAAAATCAGCTTGTACATGATTAGATAATAAAATCAGCAGATACTTATCAGTCAGAATACTGTAGCAAAAGTGATACAAAAATGTAACAAAGATGGAACTGCCACCATCTTACAGAAACATCCAGGCCATCCACTGAAGTTAACACCTTGACAGGAGCGTCTTCTGATGAGAAGGGTTGAAGAAAATCGCCATGTAAGTTCACTGCAGTTAGCTAAAGAGGTAGAAAGCCAAACTGGTGTGATTGTTTCCCGTAACACAATATGGCGTACACTGCGGAGGAATGACATGCATGGATGTTATCCACAAAGGAAGCCTCTGCCAAAATCCATGCACAAAAAAGCCCACCTATAATTTGTCAGGGCCTACGCTGAAAAAGAAGAAGACTACTGGGACTCTGTACTCCAGTGTGATGAGACCACGATTAATATTTTTTTATCTGATGGCTTCAAAACTATATGGTGTCGCAAAGAAAAATGCATGGTGCCTACAGTGAAACACGGTGGTGGCAGTGTCCTCCTGTGGGGCTGCATGAGTGCTGCTGGTGTCAGAGAGCTGCATTCCATTGATTGTATCATAAATTCACAGATGTACTGCTCTATATCGAAAGAGAAGATGCTATCATCACTGCGTGCCATTGGTTGCCGTGCACTTTTCCAACATGACAATGATCCAAACCACACATCTAAGGCCAGTGTTGCATTTCTGAAGAAGAACAGGGTGAAAGTGATTCAGTGGCCAAGTATGTCTCCTGATCTGAACCCAATCGAACACCTGTGGGGAATTCTGAAGAGACAAGTCAAGCATCACTCTCCATCCAGCAATTTAATAATACATTGTGGAACAATATAAAACATACTGTAAATGACACCAGTCTTGTACTCACAGCCACAAAGTCCCCTGCCCACAGAAGAATTCCCAGGATTATGCTTTGAGTTATACTGTCTGCTATATATACGATATATGATAAATCAAGAAACATTTAAGAAATTATAAACTAAAGGTTTATTTTATTTAAAAAAAGCATGGCCATTGAGTAAGTGGGATGTACAATAACCTTACTTTTATTGAAAGACTTTCGGAAAGCACCATACTTCTCCCCCCTATACAATGATAGCTCTTGGTTTAGCTCATACACATTTCCCTTTGAAGATTTTCCTCTGCTATGTGTTTATCCAACACTTCTTCACGGTGGCTGTAATGTATTTTTTAATTGTGAAGCGTAGACTGAGCCGCATCGATATATAAATAAAATAAAGTGCACATGCTCAGCTCAGTCTGTCAATACACGAACAGCTTGAGTAACCCCTTCACAGCTGCTCCAATTAAGTTCAGACCTGCAGAGCTGCAAAACTGTGTCATTACAAAGCGTGCCTGCAGATATGTTGTTTACATGTCTCGGCTAACCGACAGCAATTGTAGAGCATTCTGACAGGAGATCATACACCTCCCAGCAGAAACACAATAAATTCTCCAGTTCAAAGGCAGGGCCCCAAGTTAGCATCCCATGTCTACGAAAGTGGTGTTTGTTGTCATTTTTTTTATTAACATTTGGTAGGTGGTTCATACCTAAATATATTATTCATGCAGTAGTGGATAACGAGAAGAGACCATTGTTTTCCGTCCTAGCACTCAGCTGCCCTCAGGCAGCACATATTAGTGAACGGACATGTGTAGGCAGGTTGCCTACAGTATGTTAGTTAGGTAGTTGGCTGGCCCAGGCTGGGGAATGGGTTAATGTTCTGCACCTCTGTTCCTAGGCTTTTTGGACCCTGCCTATCCGCCCTTTGATATAAATATAAGGGGAAGCCCAGGTTCAGGGGCTTATTCTCATCCCTATTCCTAGAAATGCCAAACTGACATGAAGCGGCTGTCCCCAGCAGTCCATCCGAAGGCACCAGGAGTCTGGAGAACTGCCAACCTTTGGAGGATGCCATTAATAGACTACTACCTTGTTGAGATACATCTTAGGCAGCCCAGTTGAGTTAGATAGCGAATGTTGCATTGGAATGTACCTGTTGGTTTTTGCCGCAAATGTATAGTAAAAGTGAATTAACCATTTTAAGCCTGGTCTGAATTCATTTAAAGGGGTGCATGATGGTTTCTGGTGAATGAAAGAACAAGGGCCAGTGAAACACATGTGGAATATGAAGTATGCCACTACGAAAGGTGTACTCAGCAAAACAAGCAGGAGGAGTAATGCAGTAACTATGGGTAATCAAGAACTAGTGCAAAGTACATTGCAACCGGTCATAAAGCGTGGTACTTGGCATGGCCTCCGGTAGCGAGGGGGTCAGTGATGTGGCTCCCTCCCCAGCAGGGCCAGTGCAATAAATGATGTCTACAAAAGTGAAGGTGCATTTTGGTGCCCCCCATATTCCCCACCAGCCCCCTTAACCGCCCTCCTGCAACATCTTCCCCTCTACAATGCAATTCCCCTTTACATCAAAGTCCCCAACATTCCCGCCTTACAATCAAGGTTGCAAGAGCCCCCCGTATATTAGAGTCTGCAGAGTTCAAACCTTACATCAGAGTTCCCAGAGTTCCTCCTTAGTGTTTATTCAGACTAGTCCTCCATACTGCTTACCAAAAAAGTGATTTCCTAAACTTATAAGGTCACATGTGCTTGTCATCTGCTTTATAATTGCAGCCACTTCTCTCAAAAAGCGACACTGCAGGTATAGCAGTTTTCTTCCAAGAGCAGCCTTTTACTGCTCTGGTAAAAAGGGCTTGTTCAAGGTGGAGGCTTGAGGCAGAGAAGCCGGTGTGTTGGCAATCATTTTCCCTTTATCTCAGAGAGAGGCCTCGTACACACGACCGAGTTTCTCGGCAAAAACCAGCAAGAAACTTGCTGTTTTTTTTTTTTTTGCAGAGGAAACCGGTCGTGTGTACATTTTTCGACGAGGAAACTGTAGAGGAACTCGACGAGCCAAAAAGAGAGCATGTTCTCTTTTTCCTCGACGGGAATGGAGAAAATTGTCTCGTCGTGTTCCTCGACAGCCTAACAAGGAACTCGACGAGCAAAACTATTTGTTTTGCCCGTCGAGATCCTCGGTCGTGTGTACGAGGCCAGAGAAGGAAGAAGAGTAGGGACAGGAGAGCAAGTGGACATTAGTGACAGTGGAGGCAGGTATCCCTGCCACCGTGCGCCATGTCTGCTCCCCAGCATTCGGTGCCTTGAAGGTATCGGGACCAAACAATTGTTACGGAGACTTATAGTTTAGCTGCATAGTATGGGAGAGTGAAGGCATTAACAAGTGCATGAATGTGGTCTGTGCTATGTGCACAGCGGGACCCCATTCTGTGACTTGAAGTGAGGTGGCAGAGGTACACTAGACTGGTTGAGGGGGTATAGGCTCAGCAGTATCCCTCATAAATGCAATATACATCAAGCTAAAGTGTGTAGAGACACAGGACAGCATTTTTACAGCGGGACACTGTGTAACGAATTACTGCACACTGCATAAGGCCCATTTTTAAGCCGGGGAACCACCATAATGTTTTATTCGCACATGAACATGGTCCCCACCTTGTCCCAGGCATTGATGAGTGTGCTCTGCCCAAACAGGTACCCCCATGCCCCCACACACACTAGTTGTCCTGAATTTACCCACACAGTCGACAGGTATGCAGAGACTGGTGCTCAGACCCTTCCGCAAACTTGGCTGTGCAGGTGAGTTCGTACAGCCTGGGCCATGCACCTGTCCCTGGGTACTTGTAAAACTTGGCTGTGAGGGTGAGTTTGTACAGCCAATACATACATGTCTGTTCACTAATTGCATGCAGCTCAATGCTAGGACAGAAAAGTAAACAATGGGTTCTTCATGCTGTACAGGGCTGAGCCCCATGGGAATGAGCCCTTAGGCTTAGGCTTAAAATCATTTAAGTGCAGTTTTAAAAAAATCACAACTCTTTATTTGTAAAGACCATTAAAAAACTATTCTTGGCAACAGGAGAAAGCAATAAAGGCTGATTCGCAAATGCCTGCATGCTAAAACGATCCAATTTAGCGTGCAGGCTGGTACCCGTTCTTAGCTGGTGGTGGGGAGAAGTGGCTTGCAATTTAACATCGCAAGGCACTGTTTACTTTTTTGTTTCAAACTTTATTGTAATGTCTATGTCATTTGTGTTTTTATTATAATATCTATCTGTCATTCATATCTATCTAATGCAGCAGAGCTTTGGTGTTGTGCGACATGTCTGGATTTTTTAACATCACAACCAGAGTTGTGGTGTGAACAGGACTTATAGAAAACAATTGTTTTTAATGAGTCCTCATAGTTAGTGGTGTCGATCCAAAGAAGAAAAATGCCGGTCACTACACATAGTGTGAATGAGCCCTAAAGTCATGACTGCTGAGAAGCTTAGACTTATCACCCCCATTTATTTTAACCACAATCCACCTTGCCCTCCAAAAAGACACTTAGGTAGATTCAGTAAGAGTTAGGCCGGCTTATCAGTAGATATAATCTACGCCAACTTATGTTTAAGTGTATGCTCAAACAGAGATACGCTTAAACATATCTAAGATACGACGGCTTGCGCCGTCCTATCTTAGGTTGCAATATTTCGGATGGCCGCTAGGTGGCGCTTCCATTGCGGTCAGCGTAGAATATGTAAATTAGTAGATACGCCGATTCACGAACGTACGCCCGGCCGCCGCAGTACATTTACGCCGTTTCCGCAAGCCATTATCAGGCCTAAAGTTATTCCATCTATTAGATGGAATAGCAATGTTAAAGTATGGCCGCCGTTCCCGCTTCGAGATTCAAAATTTTTACGTCGTTTGTGTAAGTCGTACGCGAATAGCGATTTACGTCGTTTACGTCCATGTCGAAATCAATAGGCCCGTGCGGCGTACTTAGCCGCAATGCACACTGGGAAATGTAGGCGCCCGGCGGATGCGAAGTTCGGAAAAAACGTAAGGTCAAGCACTATTAACATAAAACACGCCCCCCCCCCCCAAACACATTTGAATTAGGCTACCCTTATGCCCGCCACTTTAGGCTACGTCGCCGTAACTTAGCAGGCAAGTACATTGTGAATTATGTACTTGCCTCGCTAACTTACGGCGGCGTAGCTTAAATTCCTTAAGCTACGCCGCCGCAAAGTTGCGGCAATCTTACTGAATCTACCTAACTGAGACTACTTTAAGTTGGAAGTAGGGCAAGGCCACAGCTTTATTGAACATATCAAGTATAACAACCTTCAAAATACCAATAACCATGCCAAGTCACGGTTATACCGTGAGCATCTATAACAAACCCGTATATAGTCTAAGAGACCTGTCTCCACCATCAGTGCGAGACAGGCATTAAACTGACCCTGGAATGAAACTTGAGGGCATAGCCCATAAAGTAATACCAATTGCTGGCAAGGGAAAACAGCCAAGAAAGCTGTGATAAAACTCACAACGGGCGGGTGGGTGGGCGGTCAACTCTTGTGACGTCAGCTTTTCTTGAAAGTCGCAGGGCTTGCCTTTGGCGTAACCTTTTTTCTAGAGTTCCAGCTCCACACCGTCACCTCGTGCCATTGTAGCCAATCCCAACTGAGCCATTCCGACTCGCTGATTGGGTTGAAGCCCCGCTTAGTTGCCAAGCATCCAGCAGTCAAGGCTCCCTTTCCTTAGGGCAGGGCGGGTCAAGGAGCCTTCATTAACTAATGCTGTCAAGTAAGTTCTACAACTATGCTAAAATCAAGAGATTTTATTTTATCTGGTAATCTTTAACCCACTGTACCTAGATTTTTTAAACTAACAGGCTCAGCAGGTGGAGAAGAAGGTTTTAGACCCCGTACACACGAAACTCGATGGGAGACGTATTCTGCCGAGAAAACCGGTCGTGTGTACACTTTTGGCCGAGAAACCCGTCGGGAAACTCGTTGAGCCAAATAGAGAGCATATTCTCTATTTCCTCGTTGGGCAATGGGGAAATTTGGCTCGACGATTTTTTTGACAGCCGAACGAGAAACTCGACGAGAAAAACAATGTGTTTTGCCCGTCGAGTTTCTCGGTCATGTGTACAGGGCCTTAGATTCCTGAAGTCTATGCTGTGTAACGCCCTCTGTTTATGCTACCTGCATCACCAATCACACTCAAACACGTCTGAACCTAAACGACGGCTGTGACAAAGTTCTAAGTACAGTACTGGTATTCTTTTTACTGTGTAGCAGATGGGCTGCTCGAGCATCATTAGCAAGTATGTTTCAAGATCATTAGATTGCAGAATAAAGGGATTGGAGTGGACTGGTGCATTACAGTTCTGCCTGCATGAAAATAAAATGAAGAAAGCAGGCTGTGCTCTCTATATCTCACTGAAGTGTACATTGAAAGGAAATCTGTACTGAGACAAACACAAAGGATGACACTGGCGCCTCCTCATTTTAAAAATTCTATTTGCTAAGTTGTTGTGAAAATTCAATGGCTTCAGTTTGTTCTGAATTCACTCGCTGTATGACGTGCATTTCTTTTCTCACAACCATTGCATTCATTTGCAATTCTCTCGCCATCACTGCACCGACACACATTTAGGCTGTTGGCACTGTTGTGCCATCACGCACTTCTTATCTCGCCACTACTGCACTGACCCGCAATTTTTCACTGCATTGATGTACACTTCTTCTTTGTATCCCCTGAGGCCTGTCACTTCACTGGGTATATATAAGGGTTTACAACCACTTTAAAGTAACTCTGTTGATTCTGCAAAGATAGTAAATGCTTTTCTCTCCTGTTGCCAAAACGGTCAATCTCTGCAGCACTGAAGAGAAACCACGTCCTGGAGACCATTTAGAAACTGACACGTATGAGTATTGATTTACTGACCCCCACCTCGCTGCAGTCATTGGTACAATCTGCTGGCTACTATGTCACTACTATCTCCTGACACTTTCCCGGTTCTCCACTTTGCTCATTGGTATAATCTGCTGGCCATAGGCATGCGCACAGGGTGTGCCAGGTGTGCCTAGGCACACCCTAATCACCCTGTGTGGTGCAGATTGCATCAAAATATACTGCGTTAATATGCAGTAACGCACAGAAAAATACAGCGTTAAACGTGCACTAATGCACAGAAATATGCTGCATTAAACGTGCAGTAACACACTGGAATATACTGCTTTAAACATGCAGTAAAAAACAAAAATAGACCCCTGATATTTCACCAAAGCTCCCTAATGGTGCTCCTAAAATAAAATAAATATATAATAAAAATAAAAAACTACTAACACTGTCCACTGCCCTACTGACACCAATCTCTGCCCTACTGACACCGTCCACCGCTCTGCTGACACCATCAGTATACTGTATATACACATGCAAATATGTTTGAGCTTTGGGGTGCTCACCCTAATGCAATAGGCTGTGCACACCTACTGTATGCTGCTGGCCACTACGTCACTACTGTGTCCTGACACTTTTGGGTATATCATTTTCCTGGTTCCCTCTTCCCTCAATAGTTCAGAAGAGCCACAATGTGCATCAGGGGACCAGGAAATCAACACACAGGAAAGTCAGATCTCATTATCTGCATACTTGCTCTGGGTTAAGCGACAAGCTATTGAAGCAAAAGTGTCAGCATGAAAGTCAGGCAGCAAGCATTTGTAGAATGAGCAGTCAGCAATGTAGTATATATTTCTCTTAGGAGAGGTTTCATGCTACAGTGAAGTAACCTTCATGCAACAGTGACAACATTTTACCCTGGTGCTTTGGGCGTGCAGCAGGCATCGGTGGCCCAGACAGACAGTCTTCCACGCCTACTGTCACCTAGGTTATGGCAAATATTTATATACTCATTGCTGTCGTGTTTTGCAGAGCAAATGGCCATTAAACTTTGGTCATCATCTACATAGACACCCAGCATCAGAAACAAATGGTAGCGTGTACCTGGAGTGCTTTCTGATTCTTGAAGCAGTAAACCATAAACCTACAGATTACTAGTGGTGCAAAGTAGGAATGTGGCATGAATTCACTCAGTCATCGAGCGCTTGCTTGCTTTGCCCCAGGTGTAAATTGAGCATGAAGAGATGAACAATTACCACAATGAATCAATCCTGGTTAAGTGACAATTTTCAGACACCCTTCCATGAATAGTAATGAACAGATCAATCACTATCACCTCTGACTGCTAACACTACAGCTGTCATGTCTACCCGCACAGAAATGACAATATACCTGATCATGCCCATGTTGTTCATATGCATTACAACATTATACAGTATCTCACATTTTTGTAATTATTTTATTATATCTTTTATTGTGAACACTGAAGAAATGACACTTTGCTACAATGTAAAGTAGTGAGTGTACAGCTTGTAAAAAACAGTGGCCCAGATTCAAGTAGAATTGCGCGATATTTGCGGGGGGAGCAGGGCAACGATTTTGCCCTGCGCCCCCGCAAATATTTTGCGCTGCCCTCGATTCACGGAGCAGTAGCTCCGTGAATTGCGAGGGCGCGCCGGCAAATTTGCCCGGCGTAAGCGCGTCCAGCGCCATTCACGTTTCACTTACGCAAACGCCGTGAAATTCAAATTTCACAGCGCGGGAAGGTTGGCTATACTTTAGCATTGGCTGCCCCTATTATTAGAAGGGGCAGCCTTGCGCTAAAAGTAGCCGTACGGAAACTCCGTACCTGGCTTGCGCGGGGCCCGCGCAAGCTTGTGAATCAGTGGTAGTATGCAATTTGCATACTACACGCTGATACACAATGGGAGCACCCCCTAGCGGCCCCCGCAAGAATGCAGCCTAAAATCTGCGAGGCATAAGAGCCTTATGCCGCGCAGATTTTAGCCTGCAGTCGGTGTAACGAGGTTCCTGAATCAGGAGCACTCGTTACACCGGAGCAAGTAAGCACTTACGCTGCGTAACCTATGGTTGCGCGGGCGCAAGTGCTTCTTGAATCTGGGCCAGTGTAAATTTGCTGTCCCTTTAAAATAACTCAACACACAGCCATTAATGTCTAAACCGCTGGTAACAAAAATGAGTACACCCCTAAGTGAAAATGTCCAAATTGTGCCCAATTAGCCTTTTTCCCTACCTGTTGTCAGGTGACTCGTTAGTGTTACAAGGACTCAGGTGTGAATGGGGAGCAGGTGTGTTAAATTTTGTGTTATCGCTCTCGCTCTCTCTCATACTGGTCACTGGAAGTTCAATATGGCATCTCATGGCAAAGAACTCTCTGAGGATCTGAAAAAAAATAAAAGTGTTGCTCTACATAAAGATGGCCTAGGCTATAAGAAGATTGCCAAGACCCTTAAACTGAGCTGAGGGTAAAGGCGATGGACTGGCCAAGCATGTCTCCAGACCTAAACCCTATTGAACATCTGTGGGGCATCCTTAGCTGGAAAGTGGAGGAGCACAAGGTCTCTAACATCTACCAGCTCTGTGATGTCATCATAGAGGAGTGAAAGAGGACTCCAGTGGCAACCTGTGAAGCTCTGGGGAATTCAATGCACAAGGGGTTTAAGGCAGTGCTGGAAAATAATGGTGACCACACAAAATATTGACACTTTGGGCCCAATTTGGACATTTTCACTTAGGGGTATATTCACTTTTGATCTTGCAAGTACAGAACACAAACACCTTGCTGCCCTCTTGGGACTGTCGGTATCCTTGTGCAAACTACAAAACAACAAAAAAGCAGGCGCACCAAAACCTAGTGCATTACCATAACTCAAATTTTATAAAAAAAAAGTAGATGTCACAGTCACGATACAAATCAGATCAGCGGCATTACTAGTAAAAAAAATAATAATAATAATGAAAAATGCCATAAATCTATACCCTATTTTGTAGGCGCTGTAACTTTTGTGCAAACCAATCAATATACGCTTATTGCGTTTTTTTTTTTTTTTTTTGTATTATTGGTATATTTATTATATCAAAATGTTAAAAATATATATATTTTTTTCAAATTGTTATTTTTAAAAATTAAAAACGTAGAGGTAATCAAATACCACCAAAATAAATCTCTAATTTGGGTACAGTGTTGCCTGACCACGCAATTGTCATTCAAAATGTTACAGCGCTGAAAGCTGAAAATTGGCCTGGGCAAGAAGGGTGTGAAAATGCCCTGTACTGAAGTGGTTAAACGGACAAGGCTGGGTCCAGATCCATTGAAACATAACAGAAGTAAAGAGATGCTATCCGTTTACATCTGTTCTGTAAGGGCTCTTTCACACGGGGCGGATCAGTGATGATCCGCCCCGTGAACCTCTGTTTTCTCAGCGGGGATCGCTCCGTTGATCCCCGCTGAGCCGGCGGATGACAGGGCAGTCCCTGCATATGTATGTACAAAAAAATGTTTCTTGCCTAAAAGAGGACATTAAGGGCTCTTTCACACGGGCGGACCATGTGTCCGCTTTTTCCTCCATTCGTGTACGGATGAAAAAGGGACATACATTGGTCCCTATGAGATTGCGGGTGTCAGTGGATGTTCATCCGCTGACATTCGATCTCATCCGGGTGCGCAATCCTCCGATTCTGCAGACGGAGGAAAACCCTATTTTTCTATCCGTCTGCGGATCGGATCGGGTGAACACGGACAGACAGTCCGTGTTCATCCGATCCCCCCATAGGGGAGAGCGGAGATCTGACAGGGCGGTCCCTGCACAGTGTGCAGGGACCGCCCTGTCATCCGCCGGCTCAGCGGGGATCAACGGAATGATCCCTGATGAGCAAGCGGAGGTTCACGGGGCGGATCATCACGGATCTGTCCCGTGTGAAAGAGGCCTTACTGTACTGCCTCCCTTTATATTGTAAAGTATTTGCCAAACTGTTGGCGCTATATAAATTCTGTTTAATAATAATAATAAGCCACACAAAAAAAACAATGGCCCAGATTCACAGAGCGCATGGCACACATTACGCCGCCGTAGCGCACACACTGTACGGCATGCCAACGTAGCATGGAGAGGCATGCATTGCATTCATCAAGCCAGTGCTCCCAACGCTGCGCCAGCATGGCGTGGGTTTCGAAGGCGCACGCCGGCGTAGGTGGAAGTGGGCGTGACCCCATGCAAATGATGGGCTGAGCGCCAGACAGGTACGTATCACGAACTGCGCATGCGCCGTGACGTGGACGCATGCACAGCACCCCCCTGCGCCTGCTCACAACCCCCCCGGCACAACTGCCTATTCTACGCCGGAAAACCCCCCGTACGCCGTGAACATAACGTACGCCCAGCCAGACACACGTCCAACGCACAATACGCTGGATGGTGTTCCCTGGTGCAGACCTGTGCATGTCTGTTCCCGGGTTGCACCTCATTTATGGGGAATAACTTTACGCCGGACGTACAACTTACGCGCATCTCGCGTAGCATGTGCCGGGCACACGCACGTTCGTGAATCGGCGTGTTTCCCTCATTTGCATGTTTGAATGGCTAATCAATGGGAGCAGCACCATGCGCCCAGCCCATATGTGCGCCCACCCTACGCCGGTGTGTGCAAGCTACGTCGGCGGGGTGTAGCCTGTTTTTAGGCGCATGTTGGTTCGTGGGTCTGCCGCACACATACGCTGGCGCACATTGGCACTTACGTTGGCGTAACGTGTTATACGTCGGCGTAAGTGCTTTGTGAATCTGGGCCAATGTGTACACTTCCTTTAAAAAAAGTCTATACATTAAAATGCCAAAATATAATAAGAGAACCCTTATTTTACAATCTAGTGCCACACAATTTAGTGCAGATATCATTCCATGTAGGATTTGGATCTGCTAACATATTAGACTGCCTCATAAAAAACACAAAAATGTTTTACTATTTAATAAGGAAACTGTAATACAGCCCATATATGTTTATCCATAACATTAATTTTATTCATCAAACTCATCCACTGCTGCTTGTATACCTAACTATGAATACATTAGAGAAAATGGGAGGGAGGGGCTGATTCTCAATTAGGTCACAAGCAGCAAAGGAAAATACCAATTACTTTTCATAGCCTACCTGTGTTATGCTATGGCCTCCCTGAACTGACATTCAAGAACCTTGAGGATTAATTACTAGTAATGAAGCTGAGCTCTGCAATGCACGGTTAAACATGACTCCTGTTTGCAAAAATGAGTTTGACCTTTTCTGCTCGGCAGGTTATGGAATTTCTTCTCTGAGGTTATTGGCAAAGATACCCCATTTCCCGCTCCCACTGTGACACCTCTAAACGCTAAAAACGACAGCAGCGGAATTCATTCAGTCACTGATTTCATGATTAATGCAGCCTTCCATTTGCTTATAATCTGTATGCATAAACAAGAGCATTAAAAAGCCATGAACTCTTTACAAATTCAGTGAATACTGCTAACAGACATGAACTGCCTTAAAGTGAACTTATAAAATGAACATAGCCTCTCACCCTGGCCATTCAGTCTACAAACAATATTAACAGAAAAAAAAAACTCCAATTGACTACTGTAGTTAGTCGTGTGACCATTTTCTAGATATTAGCCATGTAATCTCAGCTGAAGAGAAAAATCAGAACCTAGACACAGTCAATGACTGGTCAGTTGTACTTGAAAATCATCCCCCTAAGTTCCTCCCGACCTAGGATCAATAAACAGATATTATATGCCCGTAGGGTCAATGAAGGGCTTTCGGTTCCTAACTTGCACGCCTATTATGTCGCCGCGAATATAGCCCCCTTGTCTCAACTTCATGGGAAGTACCAAATGCCTCTATTGGCCGCTATTGTTTTACTGGATTCCCATCAAATGCCTATCTCTTCTTTGCCCTGGCTCCCCCTATACATCGTCCTCCGGTGTTGGGACCATGTCTGACTCACTCTCTCCGTCTTTGGTATTCGGTCAAGTATTCCACGGGCCTGATTTCCCCTCACCTGCCCCTACTTTAAATCTTCCATTGCCCATTGTTCCCGCCAGGCTGCCTCAACCCCCGCCAGTTTTTCTGGTAGCTTACGAACGGTTTTACGGATGTCCACTTTTCTATTATCACTTCCAAAAAATCATAATAGAACCTCCAATGGGAAAGTGAAATAGGAAAAAAGCTTGATCCGGAGGACTGGCAGGTCATGACTTTGGCGATAACGAAATCTTCTAAGAATGTTCTCTTTCTTAAAAACACCAACAAAGTATTTTACAGGTGGTATAACACGCCGGCTAGGCTGGCCCGTTTCATCCCTGGCTACTCTCCCCAGTGTTTCCAGGGGTATTTCCAGGATGGCACCATGATACACATTTGGTGGACCTGTCCGAGGGTACGCAGATTATGGATCAGAGTCTATTCTCTCCTCCGGAATATACTTCATACTGTCCTCAAAAAGGACCCATATGAAGCCCTTCTTTGTAGCCCGATCGCAGAATTGCTGCGCTCGGAACGCCAGCTGGCTCTGCATCTCTTTGCTGCAACCAAACTCACAATAGCAAAGGCGTGGAAGACGCCAACACTTAGCTTTGAGACGATTAAAAACCGCATGGATAACATAATGGTGAATGAGAAGCTGACTGCCATTCTCTAAGATACTCACGATAAATTCCTGAAGGTTTGGCAACCCTGGGTTGGTTATACCAAACCCACTAGATTTGACACCACCCTTCTTCAGATTTTATGTACTTTTGCCTCCTGCCGCGGGGACCCCCCTTCTCTCTCTTCTTCCCCCCGTTTTTCTCTCTCTTTTCCCTTCTTCTTCTTTCTCTTTCCTCAGTGCTATTATTTTTTCAGCCTCAGCTTATAATTTGGAATGTCGGTGACCCTGGCCCTGTCCCTGGAAGTGTTGGTGGCATGGCTGGAAGCCGCGGGATATTTACAGTTGGGCTTCTGTTGGGATGGACCTTTTATATAATTGCTAAATAGTGGGCTATGCCCTACGGGCATTCCTGGGTCCTGAGCACTTTTGTTTGTCTTTACGGGTCTAATGTACTGATATTTTTATTCTTGTTTTGTTTATCTTTTTTTTTAAATGCTGTATTGTTACTTTTTTTTTTTTTTTTTTTTGTTTATTCATGATGTATTCTTCTCAGTGTTAGGCTGTAAAGTTGCATTGTTTATCAATAAAACTCTTTGTAAAAGAAAATCATCCCCCTAAACGCCTTCACCTGAGTTCAAGTGGCCGTTGTCTTGCCTTTTTGCAGCCAAAAGAAGCTAACGCATTCATTTCTCCAAGACCAGTAAGTATAATAAGGGGGCAAAAGAATGGTAGGGTTAACTTTTTTATGTGATTTTTACGCTACCTGCATTGGCTGCTTACGTTGGGGGGATACAGTAGCCTAGTAAGGAGCTCTTTGAAGCCATGATCAGTCTCAGTTAAGCAAACCTGGGTGACCAACTGAACCTTAAATCATAGTAGACCAGTTTGCGTTTGAAGATTTTCCAAGTTTTATTTTTTTGGTTACCATTTATGTCCTCTTTGAACCTACTTAGGTGCTCCTGCCCTCATCTTGAGAAAGACGGACTGTATCCTGCCTAAATATTGACATTGATTAAACTACGTTGGAAAATTCCTCCTGCTGTAAGTCTCGTTGAGTGCACCTACTGCCTCTTGCATATTCTTTTTTTTAACCTATTTAGGTGCACCTGCCCTCCTGTTTACCATCTAGTCTAGAGCTTGGTTTTGAAAAGTGTCCCCTGTTATCTACTTTGGACCCCCCTTGCAGACATTTGCAATGCTGCACACATGAATTCCCACATAAGATTTTAGTAAATAATTTTTTTGATGACCAATGCTGTACCTCCTTTACTCAACTCCTTTGTTGTCCTGATGAAGAGGACCATTGGTTTGTAAAATGCATATAGTTACACTGGGCCAGATTCACAAAAGAGATACAACGGCGTTTCTCCTGATACGCCGTTGTATCTGTTTCTATCTATGCGACTGATTCATAGAATCAGTTACGCATAGATATCCAGAAGATCCGACAGGTGTAATTGTTTTACACTGTCGGATCTTAGGATGCAGTACCGCGGCCGCCGCTGGGGGGAGTTTGCTTCATAAACCAGCGTCGGGTATGCAAATTAGGAGTTACGGCGATCCACGAAGATTTTTATCGTCGTTACGGCGTCGCAAGTGTTAGATTTCCGTCGCAAAGATAGGGCACCTTTAACATGGTGTAAAAGTACTCCACCATGTTAAAGTATGCCTGTCTTTCCCGCGTCGCTTTTGATTATTTTTTTTATTTTTTAATTTTACCGGCGTAACTCTTTTTTTCACGTCGCGATTCACAAAACGTTGGCGCGTCGTAATTTCGCGCAAAGCACGTCGGGAAATTTGCGACGGGAGCATGCGCAGTACGTCCGGCGCGGGAGCGTGCCTAATTTAAATGGTACCCGCCCCATTTGAATTAGGCCGCCTTGCGCCAGACCTGTTTACGATACACCGCCGTAAATTTCCAGGTAAGTGCTTTGTGGATCGGGCACTAAATCGGAAAATTGCGGCGGTGTAATGTAAACCGGTTACGTTATGCTGCGCCCGCTCTACGTGAATCTGGCCCATAGTTACATAGTAAGTCAGGTTGAAAAAAGACAAAAGTCCATCTAGTTCAACCATAAAAAAAAAAAAAAAAATACAATAATATATAGTTACATAGTTAGTCAGGTTGAAAAAAGACACAAGTCCATCCAGTTCAACCACAAAAAAACAAAATAAAAAAACACAGTAAAATCCTATACACCCAACTCCATACCCACAGTTGATCCAGAGGAAGGCAAAAAAAACCCAGCGGAGCATGATCCAATTTGCTACAGCAGGGGAAAAAATTCCTTCCTGATCCCCCGAGAGGCAATCGGATTTACCCTGGATCAACTATACCTACAAATCTTAGTACTCAGTTATATTCTGTACATTTAGGAAAGAATCCAGACCTTTCTTAAAGCAATCTACTGAGCTGGCCAGAACCACCTCTGGAGGGAGTCTGTTCCACATTTTCACAGCTCTTACTGTGAAAAAACCTTTCCGTATTTGGAGGTGAAATCTCTTTTCCTCTAGACGTAAAGAGTGCCCCCTTGTCCTCAGTGATGACCGTAAAGTGAATAACTCAACACCAAGTTCACTGTATGGACCTCTTATATATTTGTACATGTTGATCATATCCCCCCTTATTCTCCTCTTCTCAAGAGTGAATAAATTTAGTTCCTCTAATCTTTCCTCATAGCTGAGCTCCTCCATGCCTCTTATCAGTTTGGTTGCCCTTCTCTGCACTTTCTCCAGTTCTCCGATATCCTTTTTGAGAACTGGTGCCCAAAACTGAACTGCATATTCCAGATGAGGTCTTACTAATGATTTGTACAGGGGCAAAATTATATCTCTGTCTCTGGAGTCCATACCTCTCTTAATACAAGAAAGGACTTTGCTCGCTTTGGAAACCGCAGCTTGGCATTGCATGCCATTATTGAGCTTATGATCAACTAAAACCCCCAGATCCTTCTCCACTACAGATCCCCCCAGTTGTACTCCCCCTAGTATGTATGATGCATGCATATTCTTAGCCCCCAAGTGCATAACTTTACATTTATCAACATTAAACCTCATCTGCCACTTAGTCGCCCAATCAGACAGAGCATTGAGGTCGGCTTGTAAATTGGAGACATCCTGTAAGGACGTTATTCCACTGCATAGCTTGGTGTCATCTGCAAAGACAGAAATGTTACTTTTGATCTCAGACCCGATATCATTTATAAATATATTGAAAAGTAAGGGTCCCAGCACTGAACCTTGGGGTACACCACTGATAACATTGGACCATTCAGAGTAAGAATCATTAACCACGACTCTCTGAATTCTGTCTTTCAGCCAGTTTTCTATCCATTTACAAACTGATATATTCAATCCTGTAGACCTTACCTTACACATGAGCCGTGTGTGTGGAACTGTATCGAACGCTTTTGCAAAATCCAAATATATCACGTCCACAGCCACGCCTCTGTCCAGGGTTTTACTTACCTCTTCATAAAAGGAAATCAGGTTTGTCTGACAACTTCTATCTTTCATGAATCCATGTTGTCTGCTGCTTAAATAGTTTTTTTCCAGCAAGAACTCATCCATGTGGTCTTTTATTAAACGTTCCAGTATCTTCCCAACTATAGAAGTTAAACTAACAGGTCTATAGTTACTTGGTAAAGACTTTGTTCCCTTTTTAAATATGGGCACCACATTGGCCCTGCGCCAATCCAGTGGTACTATTCCTGTCTTTAATGAGTCCCTAAATATTAGATACAGTGGCTTTGAAATGACAGAGCTCAACTCACCTAGGATCCGTGGATGGATGCCATCAGGTCCAGGTGCTTTATCCACCTTTATTCTGTCTAAATATTTCTGGACCATATCACTTTTGAGCCATTGTGGAATATAGAATATATTATCTTCCTAATCAAAATTTGTTGCATATGTTGTTAATGATGTAATGCACAGGTGTCAAACACAAGGCCGGCTGGCCGAATCCGGCCCTCCAAGCCATTTCATGTGGCCCTAGCACCTCTCCTGCAGCTGCAGCAGAGCTCCAGCCCTCCTCTGGTCCTCCTCCAGACCCTTACTTTCCGCTTTCAAGCAATGCATCAAGCTTCTTCCCAGCAGCAGCATAAGGGAATGCACTGGACATCTAATATTAGAGATACAACTGGCCCTTTTGAGGGTAATCAGAATGCTGATGCGGCCCACGATAAAATTGAGATTGACACCTCTGATGTAATGTGTTGATACTTAGGACTTTGTCCATATAAAGATACTGGCCCGGACTCAGATAGAGATACGACGGCGTATCTCCTGATACACCGTCGTATCTCTGAGTTCCGACGGTCGGATCTATGCGGCTGATTCATAGAATCAGGTTCCGCATAGATCTCCCTAAGATCCGACAGGTGTAAGTGACTTACACCGTCGGATCTTAGGCTGCAATCTCCCGCTGGCCGCTAGGTGGCGTGTCGTTTTTTGTATGCAACGAATATGCAAATGAGGAGTTCCGCCGATTCAGAAACGAACGCCCGCCCGTCGCTTTTTTTTTACGTCGCTTGCGTTCGGCTTTTTCCGGCGTATAGTTACCCCTGCTATGTGAGGGGTATCCTGTGTTAAGTATGGCCGTCGTTCCCGCGCTGAGTTTTGAATTTTTACGTTGTTTGCGTAAGTCGATTCAGAATAAGGCCGGACGCAAGTTACGCTCACGCCAAAACCAATGACGTCCTAGCGACGTCATTTGGAGCAATGCACGCTGGAAAAAATCGCGGGCGGCGCATGCTCTGTTGGATCGGCGGACGCGCCTGATTAAAATTGTAGACGCCCCCTAGCTGCGGAATTTGAATTCCGCCGGGGGATTTACGATACGCCGCCACAAGTTTTGAGGTAAGTGCTTTCTAAATACAGCACTAGCCTCAAAAACTTGCGCCGGCGGATCGTAAATCAGATAGATTACGCGGATCTAAAGATCCGCTAATCTATCTGAATCTACCCCACTGACACTATGGGGTTGATTTACTAAAGGTAAATAGACCATACACTTTGCAAAGTTCAGTTGTACTCTGCAAGCGCAGTTGCTCCAGAGCTTAGTAAATGAGGTAAAGCTTGGCTTGTCAAAGAGCGCCCAATCAAGTGCATGCAAAATAAAAAATAAAAATGTTTGCATGCACATAATTGGATGATGGAAGTCATCTGAGCTTCTGCTCATTTACTAAGCTCTGGAGCAACTGTACTTGCAGAGTGCAACTGCACTTTACAAAGAGTACAGTTTATTTGCCTTTAGTAAATCAACCCCTCTGGGATGTGAACTTTTTTCATTTCCATTTAGAACGCAAACTGTCCTCGTGGAAGCTAGTTACATTTCTTAGATTTAATACAATTGTCTATTTTATTCCTTGAATTCATTAAAAACACTATCAATGTGATAGTAAATCATTACATATTCTTCAATGCATGAACTGAAGTAAATGTTACACAATGATTTGCAAAATGTCATTAACACTATGGTGTTAAACTGTAAGAGCTTCAGTCCAAGGTATTTCTTCAAAATAAATCTATGTCCAGGCTATGGAAATTCTTAGCCGCTTTGGACATTCTCTTATCCTTAAAGGGTAGGCTGAGCTGCCTGTGAGATAATGACTTAAGTGCTTCTGCTATGAACTTTATGGCTAAAGTGCTCCACAGTGCCTGCGGCTACACAGGTCACTGGGGACCTTGAAAGCTCATTAACGTGGAACTTAGCCATTTTCCAAAAAATGAGTTAGCCATGGTTCCCTCTTAGTTTTGAAAACCACACAAATGTTTCAGAGGAAAAACCTCCTCCCCTAAATACTTAACCAACTTTTCCACACAATTTAAAGTTTGGAGTTTAATTCAGTGTGCGTCAGCATATATTTGACTCGTGTCAACCGACATGTTCTACTTTCAAAAAAATTAATTTGGAAATAATCACCCTTAAAGATCAAAAAAAAAAAAAGCTGATATGATAGCATTGAAAGTTACACCGCTGTAGAATAAAATGGCTAATCTGCTCAGTAAATTGCCATTGTTCTATGTATGCCTGTGACAGCATGATGAAGGCACAGTGTGCTTGGTGTACATTCCTTCTTCACACTGTTTCCATAGAAACCAACCACTCATCTTCAGGTGAGACTGACAAAATATACACTAGAGGCAATGTAAATCACTTCTGCGTGTTTCAGTAATCAGGAGGCACAAAACCATATTTGCTTAAAAGCTTCCCTGATGTCTAATATATACACCATAGCAGATGTCAAGTGAATGTAACCTTTTTTCCACATTGAGTTCTCACTCGTAATAAACTGTTTTTGAGTAAGCGTTTTTTTTGGTAAGTCAAAAGAACTTAAGCTAATCTCAGACACTGCAATGGCTTCCATTATAGAACAGAAGGGTGCTTTAGGTGCACATTTTGGCTTCACTCCTGTGTGTTTTGCCTCTGCAATTTAGTCAGGCATATATCCGATACTCGCTGTTAAGAGTGACATATGTTTGTATGTTACATTTCTGTAGTAAATAATGTATGTGCATAAATTATGAAATGCATTCTTTGAAGAAGTACATCTGTGACTGGGATCAAAGAACTAAACATTATCTATGCAATAAAGCAGCTAAGGCTAATTAAACAACATTATGTCACTTAAATACACAGTCCTGCAAACACTATAGGGAACATCATTTGGAACTAGGGAACACAATGAGCTACTTTTTTTAGATGCACAGTTTTAGAACATATGGAGAAAATACAAATTTCATAAAGGTAAGCAAGCATTCACACTCTAGAGCAATGGTCTCCAAACTGTGGCCCGTGGGCCGGATGCGGCCCTTTGCTTGCCTCTATCTGGACCTCCGGGCACTATTCCTTCTATTGGCACCAGCGATGGGGCACTTTTTTCCCCACTGGTGCCAATGATGGGGCATTCCCCTGATGAAGTCACGTGGCGTGACGATACACGTAAGGATTGGACTATACTAGATGTGACGCAGGAGGACGAGCTCAAAGCTCGTGGATCAATATCTGATTTACTGTTTTTAAATGTGAGTAACAATTTTGCTATTTTATCAATAAACCTTTTAAAAAATGTACTACACTATTAGAGATTCCTTATTTATATGTAAAACCGAGGAGACATCGAGGAGAGCATTGGGTAGGATCCCCCAGGATTCTCACAGAGGAAGTTCCCCAGATCTTGTTAGAACTACAAGCTGTGCATTTCACTAACAACATGCATGGAGGCGGGTGGAGACATTGTGACACCTAGAGAAAGACCTGCCTACTTGAATGCTGGTATCTTACAGCAGTGAGGTGAGCTGCTAGAGAGCACTAAGGTGTCACCAACCACCACCAGGATTAAACACCAGTCACCTATTTTGGAAGAGATAATTCACCTACTCCAGTCACTAGACCTGTGTCTACACTTGGGGCCAGATCCACATACATGTAGATCGGCGCAGCGTATCAGAGATACACTACGCCACCGTACCTTACCTGGTGCATATTCGAATCCTCAGCGAGTTTGCGCCGTAAGTTACGGCGGCGTAGTGTATTTCTGGCGGCGGATTTCAAATTGGGCGGGTTGGGGGCGGGTTTTATTTAAATGAAGCGCGCCGAATGAAATGCGCATGCGTCGTCCCGAAATTTCCCGACGTGCATTGCGCTAAATGACGTCGCTGGGACGTCATTTTTTTAACTTAGACGTGAGTTACGTCCATCCCTATTCACGGACGACTTATGGGAATTTTGAAATTACGCGGCGTATCAATAGATACGCCGGCGTAATTTCTTTGTGGATCTAGCCCTTGGACTTTATAGTTATTTAACTCACAATTTTCTTCTCATTTGTTAAATTGGAATTTCACTGACTTTTCTAACACTGTTGTGTTTTTACCTGGATGGTTTACTTATCACATGTTAACCACTTAAGGACCGAGCCTCTTTTTCAGATGTTTTGTTTACAAGTTAAAAAACATTTTTTTTGCTAGAAAATTACTTATACATTATAAAAAAAATTCTAACACCCTAGAAAAAAAAATGGTGGTCATTGCAGTACTTTTTGTCACACCGTATTTGCGCAGCGGTCTTACAAGCACACTTGTTTTGAAAAAGATACACTTTTTTTAATTAAAAAATAAGACAACAGTAAAGTTAGCTCAAATTTTTTATATTGTGAAAGATAATGTTATGTCGAGTAAATTGATACCCAACATGTCACGCTTCATAATTGCGCCCGCTCATGCAATGGCGACAAACTTTTACCCTTCAAAATCTCCATAGGCGATGTTTAAAAAATTCTACAGATTGCATGTTTTGAGTTACGGAGGAGGTCTAGGGCTAGAATTATTGCTCTCGCTCTACCAATCGTGATACCTCACATGTGTGGTTTAAACACCGTTTTCACATTTGAGGGTGCTGCTCATGTATACGTTCGATTCTGCGCGCAAGCTCATCGGGATGGGGTGCTTTAAAAAATATTTTTTGTTTTCTTATTAATTTACTTTATTTTATTTATTTTTACACCATTTAAAAAAAAAAATGGTCACTTTTATTCCTATTACAAGGAATGTAAACATCCCTTGTAATAGAAAAAAGCATGACAGGTCCTCTTAAATATGAGATCTGGGGTCAAAAAGACCTCAGATCTCATATTTAGACTTAAATGCAATAAAAAAAAACATTTTGTCATTGGAAAAAAAAGGAAAAAAAATGGCAATTTAAGAGCTATGGGCGGAAGTGACGTTTTGGAGACAGGTGGGAGCTATCTTCCCCTCATATCCATACCCAGCCACGGACAGGCCCTGATCACCTCGGCCACTATCGACAGCTCCGGTAAGCGGCGGAGGGTGCGGGAGAGCGTGGGAGACGGGCCTTTACCCCTGCCGATAATGGTGATCTTGCAGCGAATCTGCCGCAGAGACCACCATTATCGTAAAGAGGACCACCGCCTGAAGACGAGGATATCTGGGTTATGGCAGCTAGCCAACGTCTAGTCAAAGTGCCAACGTATATAGTCGTGCGGCGGTCCGGAAGTGGTTAATGCTGCCAAGAGCATGTTGATTTGAGTTTTTATTTTTTATTTATTGATATATTGGATGTTTATTCCCTTATGTATTTAATTTCACTTAGCACTTTGATACTTGACAGCGTAACATCATCTCTCTATTATCTAATGGTGGGGCACTATTGCTCCCCTTAATGCCAAAGAGACGCTGTTTACTCCCATTGACGGCCACTGTCTGGCCCCCTAAAGTCTGAAGGCCAGTAAACTGGCACTTTTTGATTAGAAAGTTTGGAGACCCTTGCTCTAGAGTCACTGTTTCTCCTTGCACCTCTCTTCTTGCAACGCAGTATAAAAGGGTATAAAAAAGTTTTTTTCCAGCCTGCCACCACCATTCTTTTCTAGCCAAGAATAACGTGTCCCTGCTCCCTTAGCCCCCTGGGATACCAGGCCATATTTCCCAGGAAGCCTCAGGAGTAGAGCACCGAGCAGTCAGTGGGTGGAGCTTCACACATCATCATGAGCCAGTTGACTGAACCCGAAATTAGCAGCCAGCCAAGGAAGACCAAGATGGCAGCATGGAACCCGTGCTGTGACACCTGAATAGTGGATTGCAGCAGGACAATGCTGGATCTGCTGGGCAGATGAGTAAGTGATTTAAGGACAACTCTGCATAACAGGTACGACGGGATTAAAAATATAAATTGCAGGGGGTTAAAGTTCCTCTTTAACGCAGTAGTAAACCGCCACCAAAATAGAAATTAAGCGGGGTCCCCTAGAGGGGTAAATCATAATGTACTAGTATACACTGCAAACTAGCATATTATGACAGACCTACTTGTAAAGCGGATTCCTCCCGTGCAGCACTGTCACCAATCCCCTGTACTGCCATCTTCACCCGGTCTTCTTTCGGGGTTTGTGGGCTCTGGCTGTATTAATGGCCTGAGCCGTGGTGACGTCGGCTCCTGCACAGAGCTCTGAAGGGACGGCATGGGTATGCTGTCCCTTCAGAACATATGCAGGATAGTTTTGCTGTCACAATAAATGTTCCAACAGGGGGATTCTTCCATCCTTCTCGCTTGTATGGATGGAGGAATCAGTTTTTTTTTTTCAATCAGCCCATTGGCTGAACAAAAAAATGAATAAAACGTATCTTTGGCCAGCTTTAGTGAATGAGGCTGCTAACCTCCATCATCCAATCATGTACAAGCAGTGCCCATTCTGACCTCCCCGGGGCCCTAAGCAAAATGACATGGCACATTAAAAATGAGAAGCGGGGGGCGCTGACAACAGTGACATGTCACATTAAAGAAAGTTGAGAAGTGGGGGGAGGGGGTGTTCTGCTATTGGAAATGACATCTTACATTAAATTGAGAAGCGGGGGGTGCTGACTTCTTACCTCTTCTCCCATGCAGCCAGCAAGTTGAGAAGCGGGGTGAGGGGGCGAAAATGACTTCTCACCAGGCGGGGCCTCTAGTAATTTGGGGGGCCCTTCGCAGCTTTGTGGGGCCCTAAGCGCCTTGCATAGTGAGCCTATAGGGCGGATCGGCCCTGCGTACAAGTGATTGGGTAGTCATTGCAAAGCTCTGGGGAAAATTCCCATGCAAAGTGTAACTATCCAGCCTATAAGTCATTAGCAAATCATCAGATTAAAGATAAGGAAAGTAGGAGGACAAAACTGATACACGGGGAGAAGAAAGACAAGACCAACAAAAACGACTGAAGTAGAAAAATTGTATGGTTGGAGAGCCTCAAGACTGATAAATGGGACAAGCCAGGACACAAGAGTGACAAGCATAACATACATTTAGAGGCTGACAGGATGGAGGAAAATGCGCAAAACTGACAGGATAGGCAGAGAAAGATGAGACTGAAAAATTAGACTGATAAAGAAACTCTTGACATACCTGGGACCTTAAATTAGGCATGTAAGAGGGGGCAAGTGTTGAAAATAAAAATACTGACCCTGGAAAAATAAAATAAAATTATAAAGCATTGAAAAAGGTAAATAAATGAGGACAAAGTGAACAATGCTTGATAGCCCTGTGTTATAAAAGGAAAAAAGTCAAGGTCATGGTTGAACATACGAAGCATTGACAATTTATATACTCTAGCAACCAGAAAAAGACTGCATGATTTTTAAATAGAATATTATGACATTTGCTCAGACCTAGGCTGAGGTTCCCTTCAATATGAAGGGGGTTAATGCTGTGATTTAAGAAGAAGTCATAGATTCTAACAGACATTAGCCAGCTTGTCAGTGAATGAGCAGTAATGTGTAATTTGATAGTTAAGCAGTAGCAGTATACTCTTGAAATTATCACTCTACTTTCTCCTCCTTTTAGGAGTCTCACAGTGTTAACAATGCACAATAATATGCAAAGTAATACAGTCTGACAGTCCTACAGAGCAGCTCCCCCACACCTCGATGTCTGACTGCTGCTGTGGGGGATTATAGAAGACTAAAGTACTGATTCAAGTACTTTTGCCAACAGCATGCAAAAAACGTACTGTAGACTAGGGATAAGCTTTATGTTCGAGTCGAACATGAGTTTGACTCGAACATTGCCTGTTCACTGAACAGCGAACAATTTAGGGTGTTCGTGGCAAATTCGAAAAGCCGCAGAATACCCTTTAAAAGTCTATGGGAGAAATCTAAAGTGCTAATTTTAAAGGTTAATATGCAAGTTATTGTAATAAAAAGTGTTTCGGGACCCGGGTCATGCCCCAGGGGATATGTATCAATGCAAAAAAAAAGTTTTAAAAACTGCAGTTTTTTCGGGAACAGTGATTTTAATAATGCTTAAAGTGAAACGTCCAGTTTTGAGACGCAATGTTGGGTAAGCGACGTTCTGATGTCACCGCGCTCAGCTGAACCCGGAAGTTACGGGCAGGCGAATTGAGGAGCACTGATAGTTGCTTGCTTCATCACCAATAGAACAAGCGCAGTATCCATTTTTTCCAATAACTTGCATATTAACCTTTGCAATTAGCACTTTTGATTTTTCATGTTCGTGTCTTATAGACTTTATCGGTGTTCGCGTGTTCGAACAAATTTTTTGCCTGTTCGCATGTTCTGCTGCGAACCGAACCGTGGGGTGTTCGGCTCATCTCTACTATAGACTAAGTTAGTACACCACGCTGTTAACTCCCTCTTCTCAACATCCTCCTACAGTAAGTACATCCATAAACAGGCAGCAGATCTGGTGACATACTTAGATGCACAAGGTTGGCCTCAAATATAGGAACAATGAAATCCTGTTCTCACAGTCAAGACCAATTAAGGTCCCCAACAAGTGGCAACTTGAATTGTCCATTATTTACCTGCACAGCCAACTCTTTGTTTTATTGGTTGTGGTCAATTAGAAGGAACCTTTTTTCACATAAGGTGGTCATGCACAGTAACCCAGCAATTGTGGGGAGGAATATTTCAGATGATATTGGAACTGATGATCTCCAAGGAGCCCATCCTGACTCAATATGTACTTCTTAACCTTAAGCCTCCAGGCCTCTCCAAGTCTCAATTTAACTTACTTTTCCATGTTTTAACTACAGCTAAACAAACAATTGCTATAAATCACCCAACCTCCCATTGGCTATGTTTACTTAGTCATGCGTCAGAAGAAAATAGAATCTGGCACCCTTGGGCATCATCCTGCAGAAATTTAGCTGGGCGTTTTGGGCCTCTGAACTGAGGCACATTTATGGGAGACACCCTTTTACTATTCCTTTCCCCATTTTCTTCTTTTTCCTTTTTCCTTTACCTCATGCTGTTACTCTACCCAAGCTCTGCCATTTCACCAACTTGATCTTCCAAGAGTCTTTTATTCCCTCGCAAGACACACCAAGATAGCTTTCCCGCCATCCATGACATCATTCCTTTGTTGCATGCCAATATGATGGTAACAAAGATTGCTAAAACCATAAAACCAATAAACATACTGAACAAAAAAATTCTACAGATTTTAACATTACAAAGAATTCTTAACTGGAATAAGTGGTGGATTTTTATATCTGTCTGGAGTTCAGCTTTCACTGACAAAATCACATGTATTCTATGGGTAAAAGATACCCGAGAATTATACTGGACAGATAATGTATGACAGCAGTGTATTGAGAGTGATTATAAGAACTGGTGAACTGTTGCATGGAAACCTATAAAAAGGACAAATACTGGGTGAACTGATACTGACAATGTGCATATGAGATGGAATGGTGTTCTGACATATTGGCTGCAAGGCTTTTGTCAGATAGGTGGGGGAAGACAGTGTATAAACATAGACGTCTCCCACTATTACAGCCCATGCCTCACTTTATTATCTTTTTACCATCTTCTGTGATCAGGTTCCCAGACGGTTCCAAGGGCCACCATCAGCGCTAATAATACTAACAGAAATGTATATGTTTTTGAGCAGCTGTGATGCTATATCTAGTACTTTTAAAAATGGGCTTACTCCGAATAGCTTTCAATGCACCAAACATGGAACAGTTTTTTTTTATTTATAGCGCAAAAAATAACAATTGCAGAGGTGATCAAATATCACCAAAATAAAGCTCTTTTTGTAGGAAAAAAAAGGACGTCAATTTTGTTTGGGAGCCACTTCGCATGGCCGCACAATTGTCAGTAAAAGTGACGCAGTGCCGAATCGCAAAAAGTGGCCCGGTCATTAACCACAAAAATGGTCCAGGGCTGAAGCGGTTAAAGGACCAGGATCAGATTTTTTATTATTTTTGGGGTTAACAAACTCTTTAATACTAAGACATTCTTTGAAATGAAAATGATGCCTACTTATATTATACAAGGAGTATACATTTGTTTGGCCCTGGACCTTTTTGTACAGTTTAAAATGAAGGGGTTCCAAAAAAAGATACCTGGGCTAATAATGAAGCTCATTTGGCGGCGCCAGATATTAAATGGGTTACTTTGTAAACATGGGTCATTTTTACGACGTTAAAAACGCTGTGAAAAATTAGAGCATGTTCGAAATTTTTAATGCCCATTTTTTACATTGTGAAAAATGCTCTGGAGCCCACACACAATCGTTTTTAATGACATAAAAAAAACGTCGTTTTTTACAACCTGAAAAACAGCATAAGGCCTCATGCACACTGGACATTATAAAAATGGCAGTAGTGTTAGCTGTAGAATGAGTTTTTGCCATAGAGTTTTTCAGCTGTAGCGTATTTTAGCTTTTTTTTAGCAAAACTATACTCCCACAAGTGCTTTTGGCTCAAAAACACTGATAAACGCTGAATAGCTGGGTTTTTCAGCATTTTTAAGCTTTTATCAGATTTAGAGCGTTTTTACAGCTGAAAAACTCCTCCTAAAACCCATTAGTCCTGGGGGGTTTTCCAGACAGAACGCGCCCCTGCCAAAAAACGCTGACAACAACCTATGTGTGCATGGATACATATGATAACATGCTGGGGAGTGTACTGGCACTGTTAAGAGATGTAGCACTGCTGGATATAATACATATTTATTGTTGTACCATCATATTGAGTGTTTAATTAGCCAATCATTTTTAATTTAATTATAAATTCATTATGAATGATTGAATTCACATAAATATATTAGACCAGAACTGACAAAGCAAATCCAGTAAAATGTTCTGAACCCAGGCATTACACATCATAACACTTAACAGGCATACAGATAGGAGGTTGGAGAAGTCACAGTTCCATACATGTTTCTAATTATAGTGAAAGTGAACAGTTGCTGTAGGCTGAGACAATTGGTGGAAAGCCTTGTTATGTATCCAGCTGGCAAATCCAATCTCTCCTAATTGCTCATTTTACGTTTCCTTCATATGGATTGATTTAAGAGCCACAATTTGCTGTTCTGCAAACAATAGGTTGTATATCTTTGTGCGTGTCTATATGCTATGCTTGTAGGGACGTTTGCAATGATATAACTGGAAATAATATGCCCTGTGCAGTTAAAGTGTTTCTAAAGGGTGAAGTTTTTTTTACCTTAATGCATTCTCTGCATTACAAAAAAAATATTTTGAGAACAGCTCCCCTCTCCTTATACTTACCTGAGCTTTATTCTGATCCAGTGATGTGCACAAGAGCAGTGTCTTTCTCCGCTCTCTCCCTCTGAAGGCTCAGAGAAAGCAATGGGAGACATTTGCTCTCAATCACAGCCACTGAGGAGGGAGCATGGCCAAGCCATGATATGCTGAGCTATGGACACACAGAGCCGGTTTGGGAGAGGGCCAGGTACCAGCGCCCTCATAGCAAGCGGCTTGCTATGGTGGGTACTCGTGGGGGAGAGCTAGGAGCACCAACGATGGGCCTGAGAAGAAGAGGACTGGGGCTGCTCTGTTCAAAACCATTGTTTTGCACCAACCTGTTTGTTATTTAAAAAAAAAATAACTTTAAATATATCTATATTAGATATCATGGTGATGTTTGAGACCAATAACAATGTTTCAATTATTATTTACATTAAAAGCAGCAATAAGGTAAGGTATAGAAACAGCTATCCAATCAACCAACTACCATTCAAAGTCAAAATTCCTCCACCGTAGTAGTTTACCTTTTTCCCCTTCTTTATAAGTGATCACATACCCTCTGTTCTCAGCTCCATAAGGAGCTCAAAGAGCTAGGGGAGGAGAAACAATAGCACACTGGTCTTCCCATGGAATGGTGGTGGGGGGGGGGGGGCAAGTCTGATCATTGGAGGAGAGAAGATTGAGTTCTTCCAGCACAGACAGAAAACTGACCACACTGTGCTCTCATGCCTAGAGTGATCAGTTTTTGATCAAAAAGCAGACGGAACACCAGAAATTTTACAGAAAGAAAGCAAAACAAAGAGAAGAGAATACTTTTTCATACAAGTACATGGTACAACAGGCACAAATCAGGAATATGAAATGTTGGGTTTACATATTCTTAAAGGTAGTGGTGCTCAACCTTTTGAAGCGCAAGTGCCACTTAAGTGATTTGGTAACTGGTCGAGGGCCACAATGAAATGAAATGGTCCAGAATTTCAAATGTATTATTTTGAATAGCATAATAAACATTTTCCTCCTGCAGCCGCTGAATCCCGGGGGGAGGGAGAGGAGGAGAAGCTGGGACAGGAGGCGGTGCTACAGAAGAAGCAGCCAGCTTCCTCTGCAAGCCCAGATCATGGTCAATGAGTTGCCGACTCCAGGCATGCGCTTCCCTGATTTGATTTTGAGGGCCACATCAGAGGGCCACAGGTTGAGCACCCTTGCTTTAAGGAATATTTTGTGGGTACAAGGACTGCAGGGTGTACTGTGAGTAAGTTTATACTGAATTTCACCATGGCTAATGTATATCCAATATCCAGTTTAAACGCAATCACTTTGCAGCATGCTGGGCACGCCACATGGTCTCGCTGCAAGGGCTAATAGTTTTAGGTCTTCAGGTGGAACAGCAGTACAGATGGTCCGACATGGACCTGCTCTTCCATTGAGAAAGTTCTCATTGATTGCACTGCATGTAACACAATCTGTGAAAGGGGGAGAGTCTGATGAGGATTCTCTGCCGTAATCAGCAGTACAGATGGTCCCCGTTGGACCATCTGTACTGCTGTCCTGACCCCAAAGAGAATAACCATTGCGGCACTGGAAGTTCAAAGACAGGTGCAGTGCAGATTTCTCCAGGTAACTAATGTGACTAAAGCTGTAGGGATTTATTTTTTCATGTATTTGTAAATATTTTATTCTATCTTTTTATGTGACAATACTGAAAAAAATTATACTTTGCTACAATGTAAAGTAGTGAGTGTACAACTTGTATAACAGTGTAAATTTGCTGACCCCTCAAAATAACTCAACACACAGTCATTAATGTCTAAACCACTGGCAACAAAAGTGAGTACACCCCTAAGGGTACTTTCACAGTGGGGCGGCGGGTCCGTTAGCAGTAAAGCAATGCTAGTTTTAGTGGCGATTTACCGTTGTTTTAGCTGCGCTTTTGGAGTGCTAGCGGGGTTAATAGCGCCAGTGTTGTGGCGCTTTTGAAGCGCTACCCATTCATTCCAATGGTCAGGACCCCCCCAAAGATGCTGCTTACAGGACTTTTTTCCCATCACGCAAGCACACCGCCTCAGTGTGAAAGCACCTGGGCTTTCACACTACGGAGGCAAGAGAGGCAGTTTTCATGCACTTTACAGGCGCTATTAGTGCTAAAACGCCTAAAACTGCCTCAGTGTGAAAGTAGCAAAAGTGAAAATGTCCAAATTGGACCTAATTAGCCCTTTTTTCTCCCAGTGTCATGGGACTCGTTAGTGTTACAAGGTCTCAGGTGTGAATGGGGAGCGGGTGTGTTAAATTTGGTGTTATCGCTCTCACTCCCTCATACTGGTCACTGGAAGTTCAACATGGCACCTCATGGTAAAGAACTTTCTGAGGATCTGAAAAAAAGAATTGTTGCTCTACATAAAGATGGCCTAGGCTATAAGACGATTGCCAAGACCCTGAAACTAAGCTGCAGCACGATGGCCAAGACCATATAGGTCAACAGGACAGGTTCCACTCAGAACGGGCCTCGCCATGGTCGACCAAAGATGTTGCGTGCACGTGCACAGCGACATATCCAGAGGTTGTCTTTGGGAAATTGACGTATGAGTGCTGCCAGCATTGCTGCAGAGGTTGAAGGGGTGGGGGTTCAGCCTGTCAGTCCTCAGACCATATGCCGCACACTGCATCAAATTGGTCTGCATGGCTGTCGTCCTAGAAGGAAGCCTCTTCTAAAGATGATGCACAAGAAAGCCCACAAACAGTTTGCTGAAGACAAGCAGACTAGGGGCATGGATTACTGGAACCATGTCCTGTGGTCTGATGAGACCAGGATAAACGTATTTGGCTTTGATGGTGTCAAGCGTGTGTCACAGCAACCAGGTGAGGAGTACAAAGACAAGTGTGTCTTGCTTACAGTCAAGCATGGTGGTGGGAGCATCGTGGTCTGGGGCTGCATGAGTGCTACCGGCACTGGGAAGCTACAGTTCATTGAGGGAACCATGAATGACAACATGTACGGTGACATACTGAAGCAGAGCATGATCCCCTCCCTTCGGAGACTGGGCAGCAGGGCAGTATTCCAACATGATAACAACCCCAAACACCTCCAAGAGGACCATTGACTTGATAAAGAAGCTGAGGGTGAAGGTGATGGACTGGCCAATCATGTCTCCTGACATAAACCCATAAGCATCTGTGGGGCATCCTCAAACAGAAGGTGGAGGAGCGCAAGGTCTCTAACATCCACCAACTCTGTGATGTCATCATGGAGGACTCCAGTGGAAACCTGTGAAGCTCCATGCCCAAGGCAGTGCTGAAAAATAATGGTGGCCACACAAATAATTGACACTTTGGTCCCAATTTGGACATTTTCACTTAGGGGTGTACTCACTTTTGTTGCCAGCGGTTTAGAACATTAATAGCTGTGTGTTGAGGGGACAGCAAATTGACACTGTTATACAAGCTGTACACTCACTACTTTACATTGTAGCAAAAAGTAATTTCTTCAGTGTTGTCACACGAAAAGATATAATAAAATAGTTACATAAATAAGATGGGTGTACTCACCTTTGTGAGCTACTGTAGGTTTTTTGTGAGTTTTTTTCAATCGTGAAGGCTCAGCATCAAATGTGGGAGTTACATAGGCTAGTTTACATGTAAACGCAGCCTGCCTAGGAATTGCTACTCCTCCACCCATCAAGGCAGAATGCAGTGAGACATTGTGCTGTGACTTTTTTAGAAGGCTAGGTAAAGAAGGCCTGTCCCTCACACCAGCCATGATTTGTATGATTTGCATAAAGAAGCACAAGGACCCACCCAGTGATGACATCACTGTGTCTAAAGTAATGTATGTAAAAAAGGAAAAGTTTTATTGTTCATGAGGGTGGAAAGGAAGGACCAGAAAGGGCATAATGTCAGCAAAAAAAATGAGTTTGAACCCTCTATTGTTAGATTGTTTATAGATTCATTATAGTTGCTAATGTTTATATGGATAATAGCTAATTTATCAATATAAATGCTACTTAGAGATTTTGATTTCTGGAAAACCTACAGAATGTATACACATGCCACCCATTACTCTTCACATAGAACACATTAAAGTGCAGTTTACAGATCCGTTAGTCAGAAAAGCTTTCTTATGTATTGATTATATAGAGCATATCAATGAGGCAATCCTAGATTACAATACAAACATTCTCAAGGCATATTTTCCACAACGGTAATGTGTACAATATTTCAGCTGTAGATCATACATTGCTATTCAGCAATTCCATTGTACATAAAACACTGAGGAATGATGCATTGATATACACATTGATAATAGTAGTAAGTAATCATTTCATGAGTGACCACAGGAACCACATAAAACTAGTGTACAGTAGAAAACATTAACCACTTCCATACTGGGCCTATTCTAGCACTACTTTTCTACATGTAAAAATACAATTTTTTTTATAGAAAATTACTCAGAACCCCCAAATATTAGATGTTTTTTTAGCAAACACCCTAGGGAATAAAATGGCGGTTGTTGCAACTTTTTATGTCACACGATGTTTTGCGTAACAAATGTTTCATGAATTAAAAAATAAAAAAACAGTAGTTACCGTAGCCCAATTTTTTTGTATATTGTGAAAGATGATGTTACGGCGAGTAAATAGATACCGAACATTTCACGCTTTAAATTTTCACACACTTGTGGAATGCCACCAAACTTTGGTATTTAAATATCTCCATAGGCGACACATTACAATTTTTTTTACAGGTTACCAGTTTAGAGTTACAGAGGAGGTCTAGTGCTAGAATCGTTGCTCTCGCCCTAATGCACGCGGCGATACCTCACATGTGTGATTTGAATGGCATTTACATTTGCGGGAGTGACTTAAAGTGGAGGTTCACCCAAAAACTCAATTTTTAACCTTAGATTGAGGCTCATTTTGGTAAGCAGAATCGGGTGTTTTTTTTTTAAATCGAAGCAGTACTTACCGTTTTAGAGAGCGATGTTCTCCGCCGCTTCCGGGTATGGGCTGCGGGACTGGGCGTTCCTATTTGATTGACAGGCTTCCGACAGGCTTCCGACGGTCGCATCTATCGCGTCACGATTTTCCGAAAGTAGCCGAACGTCGGTGCGCAGGCGCCGTATAGAGCCGCACCGACGTTCGGCTTCTTTCGGCTACTCGTGACGCGATGCATGCGACCGTCGGAAGCCTGTCGGAAGCCTGTCAATCAAATAGGAACGCCCAGTCCCGAAGACCATACCCGGAAGCGGCGGAGAACATCGCTCTCTAAAACGGTAAGTACTGCTTTGATTTAAAAAAAGACACCCGATTCCCCTTGACAAAATGAGCATCAATCTAATGTTAAAAACAAATTTGGGTGAACTCCCGCTTTAAATGTGCGTTCGCTTCTGTGCGTGAGCACACGGGGATGGGGGCGCTTGAATTTTTTTTTATTGTTTATTTCACTTCAATTTTTTTATTTTTACAAGTTCTCTTTAAATTTTTATTTTTTTATCACTTTTATTCCTATTACAAGGAATGGAAACATCCCTTGTAATAGGAATGGTGTGTGACAGGTCCTCCTTATGGAGAGATGTAGGGTCTATAAGACCCTACATCTCTCCTCCAGGCTGGAAACATTGAGATAAAAAAATGACTGATCTTTCTCTATCCAGCCGAGATATTGGCTTTGTTTACTTATGCCAGCCAGGCGTGATGTCATCACGCTGCACCTGGGCCTCTGACGGTCAAAGAGATGACTGGGAACCATCTGGTCACCGGAAATCTCTATGATCTTGTACGGCGGCAGCGGATTCTTTCTCCGGGTCACAGATGGCACGGGCGACCCTGGAGAAGCACCGGAGGGCACCGCCTGTAAGAATGATCAAGCGGCTGAACTGCCGCTATGATTGTTCTAACGGTGCAGGGAATCGGCGGCTCTAAAAGATGATATCTGAATGATGACTGCAGCTGCAGGCATCATTCGGATATCCCCTCTGAAAGTCAAAGACGTCATATAACGTTCTTGGGCTGGAAGTGGTTAAAGTATACACTCTCTGGCCACTTTATTAGGTACACCTTGCTAGTACCGGGTTGGACCTCCCTTTGCCTTCAGAACTGCCTTAATTTTTTATGGCATAGATTCAAAAAGGTGTTAAAAAAAAAATCCTCAGATATTTTGGTCCTTATTGTCATGATAGCATCACGCAGTTGCTGCAGATTTGTCGGCTGCACATCTATGATGCAATCTCCCATTCCGTCACACCCCAAAGGTGTTCTATTAGATTGAGATCTGGTGACTGTGGAGGCCATTGGAGTGCAGTGACCTCATTGTCATGTTCATGAAACCAGTGGTGAGAGAATTTAAACTTTGTGACATGGTGCATTGTCCTGCTAGAAGTAGCCATCAGAAGATGGGTACACTGTAGTCATAAAGGGATGGACATGGTCAGCAACAATAATCAGGTAGGCCGTGGTGTTTAAGCAATGCTCAGATGGTAATAAGGGGTTCAAAGTGTGGCAAGAAAATATCCTCCACAAAATTACACCACCACCATCAGCCTGAGCCGTTGGTACAAGACAGGATGGATCCATGCTTTCATGTTGTTTACGCCAAATTCTGACCCTACCATCTGAATGACACAGCTGAAATCTAGACTCATCAGACCAGGCAACGTTTTTCCAATCTTCTATTGTTCAATTTTGGGGAGCCTGTGCGGCTCAGTTTCCTGTTGGCAGCTGACAGGAGTGGCACCTGGTGTGGTCTTGTGCTGCTGTTCCCCATCTGCTTTAAGGTTCAATGTGTTGTGAAGTCAGAGATGGTATTCTGCATACATTGGTTGTAATAAGTAGTGTTGCTCACGAATATTCGTATTGCGAATATTCGGCTCGAATATGGCATATTCGAGTATTCGCGATATATTTCGAATTTCGCGGTGAATATTCGCGATTCCGAATATTCGCATTTTTTCTATTTTATTTTTAAAACAGATCACATCCTATCGACGTCTAAAAGCATTGCTGGTATGATTAGAGACCCTGGGCCGAGTAGCTAAGCTGAGGCGATCCTTTTATGTTGCCGAATTAAAAAAAAAAAAAATTGCGATTTTTCGCTAATGCGAATGCGAAAATGATTGCGAATTTTCGATAACTGTGGTAGGAGAACTCTGATTGTCTCTGATGCAAAAGGGGGGGCTTTGTGTATGTTTCTGTTATGAATATTTGTATGTTTGATATTATTTTTTTTTGTAAGAAGGAAAAAATTGCGCATACCTTAAAAAAAGGGGAGAATACAGCAGCAACTCAAAAATGTTATACAACATAAATTAATACAAGACAGAAAATGGAGTCGCTCTACAAGAATAAAAAATATGTCTAGTGACAAGACATGTGGGCAAATTATAAAATAAGCAAGCGCAAATAACTTGTGAAATACACAGTGAAACAAATATATAAAGAAATATAGTCCCAATAATAGAAAAATAATCTTTCATAAAAATGTCTTTGATATGTGAAGTGAAAAAAGTCCAAAGCATGCAGCATGAACGTGTTCAATCTTCAAGGTGTTTGATTGACAAACGGCTGTGACAGATGGATAGAGTAAAGAATCACCACCAATGCAAAACACTTTTTATTTTTTATTGTAAAATATCACGAATATTCTGAGCCAATCAGAGTGCTCCTTCCGCATTTGCCGAATATTCGCAATTATTTTGTATTGTAAAATATCAAGAATATTCTGAGCCAATCAGAGTGCTCCTTCCGCATTTGCCGAATATTCGCAATTATTTTGTATTGTAAAATATCACGAATATTCTGAGCCAATCAGAGTGCTCCTACAGCATTTGTCGAAATTGCGCAGTAAATATCGCATTCGCATTTTGCGAAATTTCGAAAAAATATCAAGAATATTCTGAGCCAATCAGAGTGCTCCTACCGCAGTTATCGAAATTTCGCAATTATTTTCGCATTCGCAATAGCGAAAATTCGCAATCATTTCATTTCGAATTTAACGAATATATCTCGAATATTCGACTATATATTCGAGATATATCGCGAAATAGAATATGGCGTATTCTGCTCAACACTAGTAATAAGTGGTTGAGTTACTGTTGCCTTTCTATCATCTCGAACCAGTCTACCCATTCTCCTCTGACATCAGCAAGGCATATTAATCCACACAACTGCTGCTCACTGGATATTTTCTCTTTTTCGGACCATTCTCTGTAAACCCTGAATATGGTTTAACTATAAATAAATCTCAGTAGATCAGCAGTTTTTGAAATACTCAGACCAGCCCGTCTGGCACCAACAACCATGCCACGTTCAAAGTCACTTAAATCACCTTTCTTCCCCATTCTGATACTCGGTTTGAACTTCAGCAAGTCACCTTCACTATGTCTAGATCTCTAAATGCATTGAGTTGCTGCCATGTGATTGGCTGATTAGCAATTTGTGTTACCAAGCAATTGAGCAGGTGTACCTAACATAGTGGCCGGTGAGCGTATGTAAACATAACAAGGTGGGAAAAGGTTAGACCCATTGAGAGAATTCCTGGTGGCCATTGTCCAGTGACAACTCTCTAAGATGGGAAATTCCCTTCACTTTGAAGGTATTTCTTCTCATTCAGATTACAGCTATATGAGGGAATATAGAATATTATATTGGTGGAAACTTCTACAATAGAGAAGGCATAATCTGAAGAAAGCAAGTCCAGATGATGTTGATAACAATGTGCGGGGGCCGTCACTCCCTTGTGAGACGCAGTTTTAGGAAAGTGCTTCTTTACGGTGCATTACAAGAATCGCCATATGTTAAACAGCAAAGGAAATGGCTCTAATTGCAGACTGCAAATCCACATCGCTTTGTCTCCTAGCTTCTTAGAGCTCCACAGGTAGTGAATTTGACACATTTATAAATCTATTTGTCCGCGGACCAGTTTATTGAATTTCTCTAGCACCTCACCTCATCTTATCAGAGAAATGCAGTTAAAACCCCATCAAAGTGCATTAAAGTTGAAATGAACACTGGATGCCAGCCACTGCAGTGTTAAAATATAAAAAGACTGCCAATCTGCTCAGACTTCCTATACCGAATACCATTACTTATACATTCATTGGCAGACTCGTTCATGCTGCCAGAGCACAGTGGATTTATTAACACTACACAAGTCACAAGAACTTAATTAATCCATTGGATTTTAGCTTGCTACAAAGAGTTTGTAAAGGAAAAATGTCACAGTGGCTACAATAATGCCTGAATACAAATGATTGCATAACATCAGCCAGAGATGTACAATGCATTTCCTATTATATTTTTTATTTTAATACATTGAGGCTTGGTTATAAAGAGGCAAATGATTGATCTGCTGATTGCTCGCTACTTTGCTGTCACTGAGCACAGATCGGAGGATTTGCCACATTTATAAAACACAATCACCCCAATGATCCAGATTTCTATTATTTGGTCAAAAATCTGGATATCCAAATCTTCAAATCTTTGTCTTTTTTCTATAAGGATTTTACCCACAATTCTCATTTGCATACTCTGCGTGTGCCAGGATTCACTTCCAATACTGCAAACTGTCAGAACTGGTTAATAGAAAGGGTAAATGCTGGCAAATACCTATTGTATAAGGAAAAATCTACTGTAGGTAAGTGCATAGATTCAAAGTCAAATCAGCAGCTGAATATTTATGCAGGTGGTCTTGAAAAAGCACTTCCATTGTGTGAAACGCATCAACCTACCTACATTTCCCCTGACTGTACTCATCCAGTGCTTTTAATATTTATGTTTCAACAAAGACTTTCTACTTTACTCTCTGTATAGGTGTGCTGCCGACCCGAAGATTCTCTGTTCCATGAATATTTATGCAGCCCTGGCCAATCCCTGGGAAAAGGTGTCCAGGTGGTGGCTGGGAAGGAGAATAAATACTCTGAGACTAGAATCAGAGGGGTTCTTTACTTTTTACACTAGCAGTAGGCCCTATTCTGCTGAAAGTTACCAGAGCTGACTGATGCCGCATACACACGATCAGTCCATCCGATGAGAACGAACCAATGGAACATTTTCATTGGTTAACCGATGAAGCTGACTAATGGTCCGTCACGCCTACACACCATCGGTTAAAAAACCAATTGTGTCAGAACGAGGTGACGTAAAACACAACGACGTGCTGAAAGCATGCGTCGACTTGATTCTGAGCATGCGTGGATTTTTAACCGATGGTCGTGCCTACTAACGATCGTTTGTTTTCTATCGGTTAGGAACAAGTTGGCTTTTTTTTACCAATGGTTAAATACACGATCGGTTTTGACCGGTGAAAACGGTCCATCAGACCATTCTCATCGGTTTAACCGATCGTGTGTACGTGGCATGAGGGACTTTCTTCGGGGGGATCTAGTCTGGTATCACTGGGAAAAGGTGTCTGGGGGGAAATTGGAAGGAGACATCCAAGTATCCAAGGACATTAGTGAGTACAGACTGGAGTGAGAGATCCCTGAGACTGTGTGCCGCTGCTATCCCTCGCAGTTGCTCAAAAGGGGACATTGTGCGCGGTGTCCTGGTATAGCTCAGTCCACAAACTGCTTGTGCAAGGACTCTGCTCACAATAATAGGAGGAAGATTAGAGTCCTCAAATTGCTACTAGAGTTACTGGAGTATCCCACAGTTACCCTACCCCTATCCAAGTTAAAGTTCTGCAATAAAGTATCAGAAAAGCATACCCCTAGACCAGGGGTGTCAAACTCAATTTCATTGTGGGCCGCATCAGCGGTACATGTATCTGTAAAATTAGATGTCCGGCACATCCCCTCCCCTTTACGTTAGATGTGTAAAGTCACCCTACCATCAGAAGTTGAGCCCCCCACTCTCCCTTACATCACAGTGCACCCTCCTTTCCTTATGCTGCTACTGGGAAGAAGCTGGATGCATTGCTTGAAAGCAGAAAGTAAGGCCCCGTACACACGACCGGATTATGCGATGGAAACGGTCCGCCGGACCGTTTCCATCGGATATGTCCGCTGGCGGATTTTGGTCTGATGGTTGTACACACCATCAGACCAAAATCCCCGCGGAAAACATCCGCGGTGACGTGTCGCGACGTGGCCGCGACGATGACGCGGCGACGTGCGCGACCCTGGAAGGTAAATACTTCCACGCATGCGTCGAATCACTTCGACGCATGCGAGGGATGCCGGTCGGTCGGACAAGTCTGTTGAGTCTGTACAGACGATCCGCCGGACAATTGTCCGCTCGGGCCTACACACGACCGGATCTGTCCGCTGGAACTGGTCCGTCGGACCAGTTCCAGCGGATAGATCCGGTCGTGTGTACGGGGCAGCTGCAGAAGAGGTGCAAGGGCCACATGAAATAGCCCGGAGGGCCGGAGTCAGCCTTCGGGGCTTGTGTTTGACACCTGTGCCCTAGACTGTTCATTCAGCCAAAGGAGTGACTGTGTGTCTGGCAACTAGGGGAAAGACCCTAGGGACCTTAAACTGCGGGCTCCTTCGGGAGTGAGCGCTACATATACATGTGGAAAAGGGCCCTGCATGTGGGGGATAGAAGGAGTAATGTTGTCCAGCAGGCAAGGCGGGTTGGGATTTTAGTACAGCTCAAATAGTAGGTAAGTGGATTTCGGCAAGATTGATGGATATTTTTTTTAATGTTTGTAGCACTTTTAGAGGGATAAATATGGGAAATGTCCATTACTTGCAACAATGTACCGAATACGTATTTTTTTTCTTCTTCTTCTATTCCAGCATCGTGAGTGGACGAAACTTACTCCTGGAAAGAGAATCATTCACATAATGGAATATGAGTGCTGTCCTGTGCGGTACTACAGCAGTGAGTCCAGGCCAGCATGAGATGCATGATGAATGGGTCCTGTGTGGCCCCAAAATGTTGTGATGTTATCCCTTTAATACATTTTCCAACATTATTTTGAAGATCTGTGGTGTGCTGTCTATATATACTTTAACTGATTGCCAGCTGGAAGTTGCTCTAGCACCCGCTTCTATCAAGCCATCTCTAGGAGTGGGACTATTCTACTTGACGCGTGAGGATACATCCCCATCCATGATGGCCTAGGCTCACAGGAAGTGGGTTGGATGATGCTCTGGCATGTAGAATAGCCAGTCTGCGGGGCTACTATTTTTATTTAATCGCAAAGGTTGGTGTTGGGCTTTAAAGAACCATTAAAACACAAGCTGAAATATACCAGACCTTTGAGTAATATTGACAGACATAAATGAAGTTCTGCAGAACGTTTTAGTAAATCTATTGAGGTGTGCTGAAACAGATTCCACAAATCACATTCACTTCCTTTCCAGCAATATCTCCACAAGCTGTTTTAACGTATATATGGATGTCTGTAAATACTATCCACAATTACTTATCTGAGGAAAGCCAGCGGTTCTCTGTGTTAATATAATAGAATATATTATTGTTGTGAAATCTCACTTTTAAACCTTAGTCATATAGCTGAGTCTTTTTTATTAAACACTGCACATTATCAGCCGTTTTAGTCTATGGAGGGAATGAAGAGAGGCTGATTGATATCCTCTTGCCAGACAGGAAGTCAGTTGTGTCCTGGAAATTATCATTCCTCATATGCACAGCTCTGCCTAAAACAGCTTTAGTTCGGAGAAATATGAACTGTGCATTTGTAAATGTTATTCATAGATCTTATCTATTTTATTCTTACATATTTTTATGTTTGTTTAAGTTCAAAGGATATGAGTTTGTTAAAGTTCAATACCAGATAGAACTGTTTTCATTGTTTTGGAAGGAGGATAACACTCAGTGGGGCAAGCTCAGAACATCAGCCATGTTGGTATTGCTATGTGTGCCTACCTGTTCCAGTGACAAGGAGAAACCGGTCCATAAGGGGCGCAGGGGAGCACCCCCCTAGTTTGCATGCGGGGCACCGGACTCCTAGGTTTCCATGAGTTGTTTTTTTTCAAGCCACATGGTTAGAGTCTGAGGCTCTAATTGGTTTGAAAAAGGTTGGGCTTGGGGCGTAGAACTCACTCCCTTGTGACACTAGCGAATCAATATTCGCTATTGTCTTTCCCGCTTTTCCGCCCTGCCAATCAGGACAGGAGGCCACCGGGTTGGCCAGGAGGAGAAGCCGAGTTAGCCACGGTGCAGCAACCGTTGAGTGCAGACCTGGGGGGGGGGGGGGTGTTCAACGATTTGAGCTAGCCACCACTGCCCTGTTCTCCTTAGGTTCTTGTCTTGGTGTCACAGGTTAAAAAAGTGACAGGAAATCTCCCCACTGAGGTTAAAGAGATCAACAAAAACCTTGTGCTTTAAGGGGAAAATTAGCAATCTTCGTTTTTTGTTTTAACATGTCTAAAATTATCCAGTTATTTTGCCCTCATTTCAAATAACAACGGTTTAAATCAGTGGTCTCCAAACTGCAGCCCGAGGGCCTGATGTGGCCCTTTTCTTGCCTTTATCTGGCCCTTGGGGCAATATTCCACCAACTGACATCAATGATGGGGCACCATTCCCCCTACTGCTACTGACACCATCAATGGAGTATTATTCTCTTCATTGATATCAAGAATGGGCCACTATTTCTCTCATTAAAATCAATGATAGGGCACTATCTACTTTCACTGGGCACAGTCTGGCTCCCCTAAAGCCTAAAGGACAGTAAACTGAACCTTTGCTTAGAAAGTTTGGAGACCCCTGGTTTAAATTATAAAATGAAAATAATTTTTATACATTCCATATTTATAAACACGTTTTAGATTTTTTATGTTGAAAAGCAAGATATATTTTCAGTAAAAGGATGCAGGGAAAAAAATGTATCAAAGGTAAAATTTATTTTTGTCAGTTTTTTGTTGTATTACACATCTATTAAAGCAGACTCATCTCCCTGCCCACTCATTTAAAAGAGCCGCCAGTACTATAATTGTTATTGCAAATTAAAAACATTTAATGATGATTGCTTGCTCACTATGCCACTCAATTGCTGCAAGCTAATGCACCTCTTCTCTTCCTCTTCCAACCTGCAACACCACTTGCCTATTGAGCACTTTTACCCCCTTACTGCCCAGTAAGCTATTTTGGTGTTAATAAATCATCACTGGGTTTTTTATTTTTTTGTTAAACAAACGTAAAACAACTGCAAAAAAATGAATAAATAAATAAAATGTTTTATAGTTTGTTTTGCAAACAGGTAATTTTTCCCCTTCACTGATGTACAGTGATGAGTCTGTACCGATAGGCACTGAAGGGAATGAAAAGGAGGCACTGAATAGGTGGCACTGATATGTGGAACTGATGGGCACTGATAGGTGGCACTGATAGACACTGGTAGGCAGCACTGATGGGCACCGATAGGCGACACTGATGAGGAGGCACTGGTGGGCACAGATTGGCAGCACTGGTGGGCACTGTTGGGTCTACACTAATAATCAGGACAGTGATAATCAGTGCCCTGATTATCAGTGTAGATCAGCCCTCAAAATTTCAACTTGCCTGCTTGACTGCCTGGGGGGGGGGGGTCAAGTGCCAACAGCAGGAGGGGTTGCATGGGAGCCATTGAATGGGAGATTCTGCGGTGATCTATCGCCGGTAGTGGCAGCAAATACCTGTATTACACAGGTATCTGCTCCCCCTCCCCCTGAAAGGTGCCAAATGGGACACTGGAGGGGGAGAGGAACCGGAGAAGGGGAAATTCAATTTTTGGGTGGAACTCCGCTTTAAGGCATGGCTAGTAGCTCAGGATTTGAAATTTTGAGCCCTGGTGCAGATGTCTCTTTCACACAAGCTGGTTATCGGTTCTCCTCTCCTCACACTGTCGTTACCCAAATCTGCGATCAGCTGTGTCCTAAGGATGCCGCAATCACAAAGCGTGCAAGGGGCACTCGGGCAGCACGATCACGAGAGGATGTCCATGGACACCCTCCTGGCAAAGTAAGCCCATGCTGTAGCCATCTTTTGGCTATAGCACGGGCCGTAACTGGTTAAAGGGTCTCTCTATTTATACACTGCAATTTCACAGCACTTTTTTTGTGTCCATTTTTTTTTTTTAAACTGCGAAGAAATTTAGGGGGCACAGTGCAGTAATAAAAACAATTATTTTATCTATTTTTACAAAAGACATCTAACAGTTTTAAAATAAGCCTCCTCGTGTTTTGCCGCACTTGACATTCATTCTGTTTTGAGTGAGATGTAACAATAATTTCATTGCGATAACATGTAAAGAGAAGCATTGGCAAGGGAGATGCCCAGAGCACTCCAATTACCTGCTGCTTAGTGCTTTCAGCAGCATCCATCAGCACTAGACAACCCAGGGCTGCACTCCGAAGCGAAGTGAGTTGCAGGGGTTAACAAGGGATTAGAAATGGGAAGAGTTGCAGAGAAATGATTCTTTTCCCATAAGGTCACACAGTGTCAGCTGAGCGCAGCGGGTCAGCCAGGTCCACCTGCTGAGAACAGCAGGCAGCTCATCTGCATGCTAGAAGTTTCTACTAAACCCTTGCCTCCTTCCCATGTGACCCGGCATTGGCAGGCCAGCCAGAAATCCTTCACTCCTTCTTCACTTCTGTATTAACATTCAAGATGTTAGCCCCTTAGAGAAGAAAGGTGAAAACTGAGCCTATGAGGCTCTAGATGGCTTCTAATGTCGCTCTTATAATTCATATAAAATACCATACAGTACACATGTCTGATTAGTCTAACAGTAATAAAAACAGAACTTCAAACAAAAATCTGAATTTTAAGATCTCAATTATATGTTCAAGACATATGTTTTAAAAGTATCAAGCGTCCGTCATGTGCATAAATTTACAGCCTTCAAGTATGTTTTCTTAAAGTGGTATTAAAGCTTTGTTTTTTGTTTAATAACAAACATGTTGTACTTACCTGCACTGTGCAGTGGTTTTGCACAGAGTAGCCCCAATTGTCTTCTTTTTGGGTCCCTCACTGGCAATACTGGCTCCTCCCCCTCAAGCAGTGCCCACACTCCCCCTCAAGCAGTGCACACACCGCTGTGTTCTCACTCCCGAGCAGCTGCTCTGAGTACATAAGACACATGGAGCCATGGCTCGGCTCCGCCCCCTGCTCTTTCCTCATTGGTTTACTGTGATCGACAGCAGTGGGAATTAATGGACTCACGCTGCTGTCTCCTGGGACAGCTGAGACTATCAAAGGGCTCCCGCTGTGGTCTCCTGGGACAGCCGAGGCTATCAATGGGCTCCCGCTGCTGTCTCCCGAGAACTATCGTGAACATAGGTGAGGATTGGGTGGGGCTGGGGGCTGCTGCAATCAGATGTTTTTTTACCTTCATGCATAGAATGCATGAAGGTAAAAAACCTTCAGGTGTTAGAACCACTTTAACTCAAGAAGAACCTATGTTGTTGCTCTGATCCAACTTCCTGTAAGAGGGTGTTACACTAATTTTCCATGGTTCCACTGACGTAAGATTTTAGCCACCCTCTCTTGCTCGCTCCTGAGATAGACCATGGACTATGGCAGGGGTGGCCAACCAGTGGCCCGGGGGCCCGCGACCTCCTTCTCTGGAATGGTGGGTTGGCAAGCCCAGATCGCAGGTTTCCGACCCGCCATACCACAGCATCAGTGTTGTGAATGAAGATAGTGGTAGAGGAAGAAAGTGGCTGCGGAGCAGAGCCCCATAAGCCGATGCTTCCACTACAGCGCCGGCTTTTGCCACAGGTGGAGTCTATAGCAAAGTTCTGCTAACCCGCAGGATAGACACAGGTGCACTACGTTGCACCCGTGGTGTGGGTAAACCGCAGCACATCAGTGTGAAAGGAGTCTTGGGCCCTTTTCACACGATCAGCCCAACCAAATGGGACCCTCAATTCGCCTCTACAGAGCGACAGATGTCTGTTTACGCCCGCCTACCTCCAATCCGAAAAACAGAAGGGAATTTGTCCCCTTTTATCTAGGCGAATCGGAGGGCCTATAGAGTAGCCGTGACCTGTCATTCGCTCGCTCCGCTCATTGTGGCCCTCGCTCTTCAAAAGGTTGGGCACCCCCGGACTATGGTATATGTAGTGTGCATAGAACAGTGCATATGACCATAACTAATATGCATGGCTTGTTCCAAATAAACAGGTGTGTAGCCTCGTACACACGACCGAGAAACTCAACAGAATCCATCAAGAAACTTGGTGGGAGAGCTTTTTTGCAGAGGAAACCGGTCGTGTGTAAGTTTTTCATCCAGGAAACTGTCGAGGAACTCGACGAGAAAAAAAGAGAACAAGTTCTCTTTTTCCTCGACGGGAGTCTCAATTTCCTCGTCGGGCTGGTTTTCGACGAGAAACTTGAGCGTGTGTATGCTAAGAAACCCTTGCATGCTCAGAATAAAGTATGAGACGGGAGTAAAAGTAGCATTTGTAATGGAGAGAACACATTTGTCACGCTGTAACAGACTGAAAAGTGCAAATCGTCTCCGACCAAACTTTTACTTAACACGCAGTAACATGAGATTAGCAAAAGCAGCCCCAAGGGTTGTGCCAGTGGAATCAAACTTCCCCTGTCATTGTATGTGTTGTACGTCACAGCGTTTGAGAACAAGGAGATTTTGTCTTGACCGTGTGAACGCAAAGCACGCTTGTTGAGTTCCTCGACAAGCCTAACAAGGAACTCGTCGAGGAAAACGATGTGTCTTTTCCGACAAGTTCCTCAGTCGTGTGTACGAGGCCTTAGAGCAAAAAGGAGAAAAAGATGATAACTATTTCTCTGAGCTGTTCCTGCCACTTCAGGTGTCTAGTTAAATTATCCATAGTGCCATATAACAAATTGAGATGTCATTGCCACACCGTGTAAACTGAGGCCTCCATTAATACACAGATATAACATCCCCCTATATCCGTTGTATCTGTTTATCTGCAATCTTCTCCTCTCTACAGCCATTTCAAGCTGTCAAATTTATGCAGCTTGTCTGAGAGTCCAGAAAAAAGGGGGTGGAGAGCTGAAGCCACACTGCGGAACTCAGTGAGAACAGTTCTGAGAGCTGATTGGACATACCTCCCAACATTTTGAAATAGGAATGAGGGACACATAATGACAAGCGTATGTAGGCATAGGACACGCCCCCCTGCCACACACCCTTAAAAAATAATTAACCAAAAATAAGGTTAATTAAATCCACAAGTGTTTTTTTTTTACCACTACTTTTCCATTATATTGGCTTTTAAAATGTACAAATGCAGCAATTTAGAAATTGGATGAAAGGTTTAGCACTGGGAAACACTTTTTGAAAGATAAAAAGTGCATTTTATATGCAACCATATAGATCAGACCAAAATGAGGAACAAATGAGGAGGAAAGAGGGACAGAGGGACATTGCTTCAAATCAGGGACAGTTCCTCGAAATCAGGGACAGTTGGGAAGTATAGATTGGAGGGAAGCGACACGCCCCCCTCCACACAACTCACAGGAACAGAGCTGAAGCTGTCACTCTGCTGGAGGTCCCTCCCCTGTCACCATTTTTCTCTTGGTGCCAGGAAAACTTGTCAGAAGGAACAAACAGAAATGAAACCTGGTGTATTTAATTGAGAAAAGTACACACTATAGAGGGATATGTTTTGTTCATATTTCATGTCTGAGCAGTCACGATCCTGACCTCCCTGGGGCCCTAAGCAAAATGACATGTCACATTGAAGTTGAGAAGCTGGGGGGGGGGGGGCGCTGCAGACAGTGACATGTCACGTTAAAGTTGTGAAGCGCGGGGGGGGGGGTGTTCTGCTGTCAGAAATACCTCTTCTCCCATGCAGCCAGCGAGTTGAGAAGCGGGGTGAGGGGCCTAAATGACTTCTCACCAGGCGGGGGACTCTAGTAATTTGGGGGGCCCTCCGCAGCTTTGCGGGGCCCTAAGCGGCTTGCATAGTGAGCCTATAGGGCGGATCGGCCCTGTGTCTGAGGCTTACAACCACAAGAAAGCTTGTTGTTTGAAGCTCAAAAAAGTACACAAGCTTGGGGCAAAATCACATATTTTTGGCCCCTATAGACTTCAATGGGAGTGCCTGAAAAAAAGTCAGAAAAATGGCTGGAAATGTGTGCAACATGCATTTTCCAAGCAATTTCTCAATATCTAGATTTCCACTGGCTTAAACAAAGCAAACAAAAACATACAGTAATCTGTAGGTGTATGTGCCGCCTCTAAGTTCCTGTCACCCTAGGTTACATCCTATGGTGGATTTGCAGAAAGTCAGACTTCTTTCCTTTTTTTTTTTCTAATTATTTTTGGTCTGTTTGATGTGATTCTTGTATTTTTTATCTCCAGTGAAAGAGATCCGGTAGCACAATTAGTTCTAAGTATATCTTGGAACATATCAGTGCATGGATCAGAATTAAGAAATCACACATGACAGAATATCAATAGTCCTCTTAATGACCTATATCTCTTGTGCCAGATGGTTAAGAAACCCATAAACATGAAGATAATGACGATAAGGCATCTATTCTTTCATATAATAAATGAAACATACAGTGGAGAAAATAGAACAAAAGAGGCCAAACTAAAAGTACAGCATAGCTATTATCTTTAACAGTTGCAGGATCGCTAATTGTAACAAACAGGTGCTCCATCCCTTTAAATATCACACCATCTAAAAAAGCATAATAAAATTAATGTGAACTTCAATCTTTTATGTGAAAAGTGTAAAAAGTGCATTTGTGAATATAAATTGTAACACAAAATTACAAAAGTGCAGCACAATATTCTCAGTGCCCATTCACACAGGGACGACTTTGGATCCGACTTCAAGTCGCCCCAATTCGCCTCAAGCCGCGCTGATTGAGACAATCAATGAAAGTGAATGGAGCCGTCTTAATGTACACTACTGCAGTCGCTCCGACTTCAGAAAAGGTTCCTGTACTACTTTAATCCGACTTGTAGGCAACTTGTACCCATTGATTTCAATGGAAGTTGCCTCAGAAGTTGGATCACTGTGTTAACTGAAGCAACAATACAGGAAGAGAACATACATTTCTCAGGCAAACCCCTCCCACAGGGCTGATTGTTGTTTGATTGGCCACTGGAAAGCCTCCTGTCCTGGAGGCAACTTGAAGTTGCCTTGTAAGTTGCCTTGTAAGTTCCCTCAGGTGGCGCTGTGATTCATACTAAAGTCGTGTCCAAGTTGCCTCCCAAAGTCGTGCTGGAAGTCGGGTTGCCCCTGTGTGAATGGAGTCTCAAAGTGCCATGCTGCAATAATTTCCCAAATATAAAGAACAAAACAAAGGTCCATAAAGAGTGCTGTGCTCCACTGAGCTCCAATTCAGTTCCAGATTGCCACCTCAATCTTTCACAAAACACCAATAGCTAGATTCAGAAAGATTTACGCCGGTGTATCAGTAGATACGCCGACGTAACTCTGAATCTGCGCCATCGTAAGTTTAGGTGTATTCTCAAACTGAGATACACTTAAACCTAGCTAAGATACGACAGCCTGCGCCGTCGTATCTTAGGGTGCAATATTTAGGCTGGCTGCTAGGTGGCGCTTCCGTTGAGTTCGGCGTAGAATATGTAAATGCATAGATACGCCGATTCACGAACGTATGTGCACCCGTCGCAGTAAAGGTACGCCGTTTACGTAAGGAGTTTTCCGGCGTAAAGTTATTCCATCAAATAGCTGGCCTAGTCAATGTTAAAGCGGATGTGCCACTAAAACAATATATTAAAAGCCAGCAGCTACAAATACTGCAGCTGCTGACTTTTAATATAAGAACACTTACCTGTCCTGGAGTCCAGCGGTGATCGCAGCAGATGACGAGCCGATCGCTCGTCACCCTGCTGCTCCCCCCTCCATCCACGGTGAGGGAACCAGGAAGTGAAGCGCTCCGGCTTCACTGCCCGGTTCCCTACGGCGCATGCGCGAGTCGCGCTGCGCCCGCCGATTGGCTCCCGCTGTGTGCTGGGAGCCGAGTGTTCCCAGCATACAACGGGGGACGGACGGGAAGCAAGGGAAAAACCCGTCTTTTTCCCGCATCGTAGAGCTGGAAGTGGGTGCAGATACCTGTCTGTAGACAGGTATCTGCACCCCCCTCCCCCCTGAAAGGTGTCAAATGTGACACCGGAGGGGGGGAGGGTGCCGATCAGCGGGACTCCACTTTAGAGTGGAGATCCGCTTTAAGTATGGCCGTGGCTCCGTGAATAGGGCTGGACGTAATTTACGTTCACGTCGAAACCAATACGTCCTTGCGGCGTACTTTGGAGCAATGCACACTGGGATATGTACACGGACGGCGCATGCGCCATTCGTAAAAAAAGGTCAATCACGTCGAGGCACCCCCCATTAACATAAAACACGCCCCCTCATCCTCATTTGAATTAGGCGCGCTTACGCCAGCCCCATTTACGCTACGCCGCCGTAAGTTAGGAGGCAAGTGCTTTGTGAATACAGTACTTGCCTCTCTGACTTAAGGCGGCGTAGCGTAAATACGATACGCTACGCAGCTTTAAAGATGCGGCGCCCTACTTGAATCTGGCTACAAGTGTGCAAACTCCTTACCAAAAGAATAGACCTCTAGATCAGTGGTTCTCAATCCTGTCCTCAAGTAACCCCAACAGGCCATGTTTTGGGAATATCTCTTAGATAAAATAGCTGTCCAAAATACCAAGCCATTGACTCTGATTTAAAGCACCTGTGCAAGATAAAGGAAAACCTGCAAATATGACCTGTTGGGGATACTTGAGGACAGGGTTGAGAACCACTGCTCTAGATCCTAGGTGGTCACTAGTGCTTATATAATGAGAAATCCATGATGTCTCAGCCTGCCAGATCCACACCACTCACAGGACCCATCGAGGAGAGCCAGCTCAATCACAGAAATGGTATGCCATAATGCCACCATATATCAAGGAAAACACAAGGGAGGCCACATAGTGTATTACCATAAGTGGTGGAGAGGTGGACACAATAATTGGCAACTCACAGTGTGTGAATGATCTCATGCATTGTGCTCCATCGATCCACATGTGCTGCTTCCTGCCCTGAGGCTGCCTGGTCACCCTGGCTACCACACTCAACTCCATGCAGCAGCTCCATCTTGGAATCCTGGATGCCTCCTCCTCCCAGCTGCAGATGCACCACTGACTGTAATGCATGAGATCATCCAGACACTGTGAGTTGCCAAACATTGTGTGCTGTGTCCACCTCTCAGCTTTGCTGCACTTAGATTGACGCCCCCTTGCTGTCTCTCTTAGCTATTGCAGGTGCCATTCAGACCATATCCAGGGTATCCATTGTGACAGTTTCATTGGTGTCCTCCCTAGCTGTGAATCCTTTTAAAAATCATGATAAGCATTATTTTATCTTACTTTATGTGAGTTGCTTATTGTCTTCCTTTAAAAAAAGTCTACACGCCCACTACACTTACTCTGCGCACTTTGCTCTTTTTATATGTAATGGTGTGTACCCCATTACCCGCAGGCTACTGCTTCTGGTGAAAAACGATTTTCTTCACAGCTTTTAAATATTTCCCTGGGTTTCTGTGGGAGTTAACAGCCCCTTTTGCATCCTACACCAGTCACAGAACTCTTACTTTTATTGTCCCATAAAGCACCTCACTCTGTTGATGTGCATGGGAGATTCTGACATTTAACTGCTCCTCCTTCATTTACAAAACATGATGCATTGTGTGAGAGTAGTAATATGGGCAATATGCATGGTGAAGAGGACAGAAAGAACTGAGCAAGCAGCCCAACTTTCCTCAGAAGCAGTGGCTGCTGTTAACTCTCATAGGGTTGAAGGATGCACAGCACAGATTATTTTATTACCTAAATTCATCCGCCTGCAGGTTATGGTTATGGATATACACACGTGAAACATAACTAATATGTATGGTGTTATATTCCAAAAAATATATATACTAAACTTCAGCTTTAAGATGACATTGAGCACCACTATAAATGACTGAGATACTTTTGGAAAGAATGACACCCAGCTACTCCACATGTTATGGACTTTGAATGAATATTTAAAAATCCTACTTTACTATACCACATTGGTAGCCACCAAACAGGTACTCATGAGTATGAATATTAACCCAAGGAGGGGATCTTTTATATAGTACTACTGCTCAAACATTGCTTATAGTGAGCGAACGGGATTGAAAGCCATTTAGAAATTTCACTGCCAAATAAATAGTAAATGCTCTACATGTGAGATGGTTCTGTATGAAATGTGGTAACCACTGAAAACAGTGACACATGCTTGTGGAGTAAAAGTCATAGCCTCCTTTTTTCATAAAACAATAGGAAAACCAATATACAGATGTACACGTGGAATTTATTAAACTTAGTATACTGTCACTAGTCGCATTCCTAATACATTGTGCACACTGATATTTTGAAATCTTCAAAGTGATTTTTTTCTTGGCTCTTTTTGAAAGAGTTGGACCTTGCCAGTGGGCCATGGTTATGTTATTAAAGCACCACTGTCTGCATATGCTTTTTCATTTGGGACAATTGTTAATAATTTACAGTATTAATAAAACTGTGAGAAATATGAAGCTCTCTTATGATATTTAAATATTATACATTTTTAGGCTTCATTTCCGTGGACGTTTTTAGAGCCGCTTTGTTTTGCGTTTTTTACAGCTTAAAAACGCCTGTCCATGTTATTCTATGGCTTGATGCCCACATAGGCGTTTTTGAGCTGCAAATGGCATAGGCGTTTTTGAGCTGTAAAAAAACCCCAGGACCAGGGCGTTCTGTGGCACAGACGCCTGAGCTGTAAAAACGCCAGACGTTAAAAAACACTAAAAAATGCGCAAAAACGCTTAAAAACTCTAAAAACGCTACCGCTGTGTTTTTGAGCTCCAGCGTTTTATCAGCAAAAATTTCATTGGTCACTGTAGCCTGTAAACACAGGAAATTCCTGTCTGGACATTTTAATTACCCTGGAGTGCTTTAGAGAACAAACTAAGATGGCAGTGGCAAGTTCGGTCTCCCAACTTTTTCTAATCACTGCTGTTCAAGCACATCCTGAACTGTGGGATGTGGCACATGCTCTTCATGGAGATCATATTAGGAAGGTGAAAGCATGGGAGGACATTTGTGCTGCAGTGTACCCTGGCTGGGAAGACACAATATCCTAACCCTAACCCTATCCCCTAACCCTATACCGTAATCCATAACCCTAACCCTAACCACTATCCCCTAACTCTATCCCCTAACCCTATACCGTAAACCAGAACCCTATCCCCTAACCCTAACCACTATCCCCTAACCCAAACCCTAACCCTAACCACTTTCCCATAACCCTAAACACTATCCCCTAACCCAATCCCCTAACCCTAACCACTATTCCCTAACTCAAACCCTAACCCTAACCACTATCCCCTAACCCTAACCACTATCCCCTAACCCTATCCCCTAACCCTAACCACTATCCCATAACTCTATCCCCTAACCCTATACCGTAAACCATAACCCTAACCCTATCCCCTAACCCTAACCACTACCCCCTAACCCTACCTCCTAACCCTATCCCCTAACCCTAACCACTATCCCCTAACCCAAACCACTTTCCCATAACCCTAAACACTATCCCCTAACCCTATCCCCTAACCCTAACCACTATTCCCTAACCCAAACCCTAACCCTAACCACTATCCCCTAACTATAAACACTATCCCCTAACCCTATCCCCTAACCCTAACCACTATTCCCTAACCCAAACCCTAACCCTAACCACTTTCCCATAACCCTAAACACTATCCCCTAACCCTAACCCCCAACCCTAACCACTATTCCCTAACCCAAACCCTAACCACTATCCCCTAACCACTATCCCCTAACCCTATCCCCTAACCCTAACCACTATCCCCTAACCCTAACCACTATCCCCTAACCAAAACTCTAACCCTAACCACTATCCCCTAACCCTATACCCTAACCCCTGACCCCTAACTCTATCACCTAACCCTAACCCATATGTGTTTTGCACTTACCTAAGTGTCACTAGGAGCTGTTCCTCTGGTGAGCCTCTCCAACAGGTCGTCGAAGCGCGGCACTGACATCCTTGTGAAGGTAATGAATTTACTTGAATATAAGCGCAGTTGCGTAAACATATTGCAAAAGTACCCCGTTGACACCTGATGGGATACCATGGGATGCACCCAATATTGATGATGTCTCCTGCTTTTCTCCTCCTCCTGTCTCCTTCTCCGTTGCCTCCGCAAGACAATCAGAAGGATTGCCTCATCAATTTTCAGGATGACAGGATCCATATTTCTCAGAAAATTTCACAAAATGGCAAAAAAATCAAATAGACTCAGAAATGCTCTCTCCTCTCTTTCCTCTCTCTCTCTCCTAACAAAATGGCACCGACACATGCTCTGTAACATATTTATTCTGTTTTCTGTGGCATTGTGGGAAATTTGGGAGTGTATATAGCCTAGAGATGTATTTTTCATAAAAAAACGCTGCCTAACGCTAGCGCTAAAAAACGCGCAAAACCGCTAATGCAAAACGCGTTTTTTAACGCTGATTTTTCCAGGAGTCCTACCTAGCTTTACAGCTCGTTTTTAAAAACGTCCATGGAAATTAAGTCTTATACATATTGAAATTAAAAATGTTATACATTTATATCCCTAGCACTCTAATCAGACCAGTTAGGATTTGCTCCTTTTAAAGTTTTTGGACTGCTAGATTCCAGGTGTGGAAACAGCAATAATATGGCAGGGGCGCCCAATCAGTGGCCCGGGGGCCACATGTAGCTTGCGGAGCCCTCTGATGTGGCCAGTGACCTCCTGCTCTGTGATGGTGGAATGGAAAGCCCAGATCGCAGGTTCCCGACCCACCATCCCAGAGCATGAATGTTGGCGTCCATAACCACCGAGTGATGATCCACATGCACCATGACTATACGCAAACACATACACAGCTCATCAGTGGTCTCTCATCCACCATACAGCCCAGATTTAGTGCCTTCCCGACGTTTACTTGTCCACTCCAACTCCACTTTGTTCCGGGACAACAATCTGATGACATAGATGAGGTGATAGTGGCAGTAAAGAAATGGATACAACAGTGCACACTTACATTTTTTCAAAGAGGATTCAATAGTTGGGTTCAACAATGGCGCAAATGCATTACTTGTGGTAGAGACTACATTAGGTAGTGCCCTATTTTGGAAGGTTTACTCTGCCAACATGTACAATTTGAACAACCTGCATAAGTTAAAGTGGAATTCTTTATTTAATTGGGCTATATATTAAAGGTTTATATTAACCCCTTTTCAGATTGCTGAATGACTGATTGGAAACAATTGTCCAAGCCTTTACATTCGCAAATCCTTCTCTCTTCAACCGACAACATTTGCCCAGGCACAGGCACTTACTCATACCGTTGTCGGTGTTCATTCTCCAAGCCCTGCCCTATCGCCACCCGTCTATGACATCACACATTCATAAGACAGCTGTCAGGGACGTACTGTTCGCTCCCCTCGGCACGCGCCTACGCGCATGCGCCAACCACGGACCTTGCACACAGCTATGCAGCCGTTGCGCGCTCCTTCGCGCACGCGCCAAAACGTACCTAACCAGCCGTCGCTCGTGCGTGCGCGCATGCGCACGCACTAGACGCATCTTTTGGCGCCCAGCAAGCCTATAAAAGACACTGTGGTGATGCTGCACCTCGCGGCTTGATCTGCATCTGTTCCCTGAGCTCCTGTTGCTGTTTGAAAGCATTCTGTTCCAAGTGTATGACCCGGCTTCCTGACTCTGCTTCCTGCTCCAATCCTGACTCCGGCTTGTTGACCTTGCTCTGTTCCCTGCTTGAATACCCGTTGCCAAGACCCGGCCTGGACTGACTACTCTTCTGCCTATTGCTTCTGCTATGACTCCAAGTGTATGACCCGGCCTGCCTGACTCCGCCCACCTGCACCTGCTGCGCTGCTAACCTGCATCCACGCCTCTGCTAACCTGCATCCACGCCTCTGCTAACCTGCATCCACGCCTCTGCTAACCTGCATCCTCGGCTCTGCTGACCTGCATCCACGCTCTGCTGACCTGCATCTACTAAGTCGGCAAACCTGCATCATCTGCTTCCTGTCTCTCGGTTCCCATCTCACCAGCAGCAACAACCAGAACAGGCACCTGTACCCCACCGCGCTCCTACCACCACTGTCCCCATTCCTGTGGTCTCCGAGCCGGGGTTGTACGGGAGGTCTCCCTCCACGCGTCAGGCTCACACCCAGGTACGTAACAACAGCTCTGCCAGGGGAAGCAACTCCTCCAATCATCTTCCCAGTCGCTTCCACAAGCAGCTCTTATGATAGGAAGGGAGCATGATTGTGGACACAGCACAGGGACGAAATAATGCAAAATAAAGGTGAACAACTGCAATTTTTTTTTTTTTATTTCAGGGCACATCAATAAATTTACATTACATTAATGGCTGCATAAGTACAGTTTGGTGCAAGGGTTTCCAACCACCAAAACAAAATAAAAATTATAAAAGTTTAGAAGTTTGCACTTCATGAAAAAAATTGCAGAGAATTTTTTTTATATTCGGCCTATTCTACCCTCTCATGAATGTATTTTGATGTCTCCCCTCCATTAGTTCTAACCAGGTTTTGTTGTACATATTGGGCTCCAGCTTCTTCAGCTCTCTCCAGAGATCCTTGTGATCTAGCTTTGTGTTGTGATTGATTTTTATGACACTTGTTTTCAATGCACAGCTAACTGCGCTATATCTGATTTTTGGAATTTAGATAATCTTGTGTGGAAGACATGAAGCAAATCCATAAGATATCCTATCACTGAATATGTGATTTGTCATGTAAGTCAGGGGAATAAAAGCCAGGAGTATGTAGCAAAGTCAAGATTTAAAAACACAGGCCTAGATTCACGTACGGCCGATCTACGTTGCCGCAACTTAGAGAGGCAAGTGCAACTTAGAGCTACGCCGCCGCAACTTAGAGAGGCAAGTGCTGTATTCACAAAGCACTTGCCTCCTAAGTTACGGCGGCGTAGCGTAAATGGGCCGGCATAAGCATGCGTAATTCAAAGTAGGCTGTAGGGGGCGTGTTGTATTTAAATGAGGCTTGACCCCATGTAGATGCATGGCCGAACGAACAGCGCATGCGCGCGCATGCTCAGTATCACGTCGTATTTACGCCCAAAGATACGTCGGCTCAATGCCTGTGACGTGAACGTAATTTACGCACAGCCCTATTCGCGTACGACTTGCGCAAACAACGTAAAAAGATACGCTTGTTCCGACGTCCATACTTTTCATGGGATGCGCCACCTAGAGACCAGCTTTATCTTTACGCCGGCGTATCTCTAACGTAAACGGCGTAACTAATTGCGACGGGCGCACGTACGTTCGTGAATCGGCGTATCTAGTCATTTGCATATTCTATGCAATACGCTTAAATTTACAACGGAGCAGATTCTGACTTACGACGGCGTATCTACTGATACGCCAACGTAAGTCTCTGAGAATCTGGCCCACAATGTTTTAAAAAAATTAAGCCCAACTGTATTTTGAACTGTCGGCCACATGTATAAAATTAGGTGAATTTTTATTAAATGTATTATTATAAACAAAGACAATAGAGCTTTTTAGTAGCACATACCCCATTAAACACCATGCAGAAAATGAATATATAAGAGGAAATACTTTATCAGCGAACAACAACCTGTCGGAGAACCCAGCTTTTTTTAAATAAATAAAAATCTGCAAAACACGCAGTTCATAAAAAAAGAAGTAATCTGTCATTATAACATTCCGTTTCAAATAGAGCTGGAATGCAGAATTATGATGCAAGTCGCTGAACCAAATAGAGCAATATCCAGACTTATTACAAATCACATTTGCAGTATAATATATTTTGCTTAGAAATATATGTGTTCCTTTTTGAAACCTCCAACTCCCATTCATCAAAGTCTTCAAATGTCCCACAAGAGGATCTTGGAGATAAAACCAGTAATCCATCAAAATCCAGCCAGTAATGAAGCAAGCTGCAAGGTGATTTAGTAGCATGCTGACTGGCTGTGCTGAGGTCATCCACTACTTTCCCCTTACTGTAACTATTTCCTTATTATACACAGTTGCAGTGGCACAGAGAAGCAGGCTACCACTATCTCTTTCTACCAATACACTGTGGGCACATAAAACCATTATTTATGCAGTGTGCCTAATATAGCAGCAAAAATGGTAGAAAATCTTATTAGAACAGAGATGTTCTGTTCCTATCAAAACTAGGACAAACAGTTCAGTTTGCCACATATGGGTGTATGCAAGAAAACAACTAAACAAAAACAGTGATTAGAAGGCACACGGCATATACAAATACCAAGCATGAATACAAGCATATACCTGTGCCTAAATTCAAAATAATTTATCATCATTCTACTCCTAGTAGTGAGTGCATAGGGAAAATGCTGGCATATGTCAATTAATCTGTGAAGTGGTTATAAAGCATTGTGTTTTTTCTTTAAAGGGGTTGTAAAGGTAAAAGTTTTTTTACCTTAATGCATCCTATGCACCGCCTCCCCCGAGCCCCCGTTTCACTTACCTGACCGTTCGAAAGTCCCGGGCGCGTGCTTGTCATCTTGCTCGGTGCCAAGCCTGGCCGTTGATTGGCTAGGCTGGGCGGATTGATAGCAGCGCAGCGATTGGCTGGCGCTGCTGTCAATCACAGCGGATGACGTGGCGCGCCGGGGGGCGGGGCCGAGTGATACATGGCCGCTGCTGTATCACGGGAGCGCGCTCGCAAAAGCTTTCCACCATGCGAGGGAGCTCGCATGAAGGTGGAAAGCTTTTGCGAGGAGGAGCCGAGACAGCCGCCGAGGGACCCCAGAAGACCAGGTCCGGGGGCACAGTGCAAAACGATCTGCACAGTGGAGGTAAGTATAACATGTTTGTTATTTAAAAAAAATAAAAATTTTGACTTTAGTGTTCCTTTAACTACTTAACTCCCGGACCATATTGCTGCCCAAAGACCAGAGGACTTTTTGCGATTCGGGACTGCGCCGCTTTAACTGACAATTGCGCGGTCGTGCGACGTGGCTCCCAAACAAAATTGGCGTCCTTTTTTTCCCACAAATAGAGCTTTCTTTTGGTGGTATTTGATTACCTCTGCGGTTTTTTTTTTTTTTTGCGCTATAAACAAAAATAGAGCAACAATTTAAAAAAAAATTAATATTTTTTACTTTTTGCTGTAATAAATATCCCCCAAAAATATATAAAAAAACATTTTTTTTCCTCAGTTTAGGCCGATACGTATTCGTCTACATATTTTTCGTAAAAAAAATCGCAATAAGCGTTTATTGATTGGTTTGCGCAAAAGTTATAGCGTTTACAAAATAGGGGGTATTTTTATGATATTTTAATTAATATATTTTTTTTACTAGTAATGGCGGCGATCAGCGATTTTTTTTCGGTACTGTGACGTTATGGCGGACACTTCGGACACTTTTGACACATTTTTGGGACCATTGGCATTTTTATAGCGATCCGTGCTATAAAAATGCATTGGATTACTATAAAAATGCCACTGGCAGTGAAGGGGTTAACACTAGGGGGCGGGGAAGGGGTTAAGTATGCCTGGGTGTGTTCTTACTGTGGGGGGGGGGGGGTGGCCTCACTAGGGGAAACACTGATTTTCTGTTCATACATTGTATGAACAGAAAATCAGCATTTCCCCTGCTGACAGGAACGAGAGCTGTGTGTTTACACACACAGCTCCCGTTCCCCGCTCTGTAACGAGCGATCGCGTGTGCCCGGCGGCGATCGCGCCCGCCGGGCACACGCACGGGAGTCGGGGGCGAGCGGGGGGCGGCTCAAAGAGCCGCCGCATAGCTACGGGCTCTCGCCCAGGAGAGCCGACCTGCCGCCGTATAATGACGGTGCGCGGTCGGCTAGTGGTTAAATAACAAACATGCCTATACTTACCTGCTCTGTACTGTACTAATGTGGCATGTAAGGGGGCAAGGAGTACTTAAAGCGGGCTTTTGCACAATAGTCTGTGGAATTGAAATCTCAGCACAGTGTGGGTATATATATATATATATATATATATATATATATATATATATTTATAGTCAGAGTCTTCGAGTAAGAAATGTGATAACCCTAACAACCAAGGTCTGAGGTGTGCCTTGGCCCAGCTGGTCGGTATGCCTGAAAAGAGGGCATACCCTGAATGTAAGAATAAGAAAATGTACAAAGAGTAATAGTATGTATGAAAGTTGGGGGAAACGGGTGGGTGGGAACCCTGAAATGACGCCAAAACAGGACCCGACAGGGGAGGAATATGTACTCCTCCCACTCCTCCCCCTTCGGCCAGCCTTTACACATATATATATCAGTGATATAAATCTGCACTATCGGTCCAAAAATTGCGTCAACATCTAATCATGTTCAGTGAAAACTCCTATTTCCCGATTGATGACTGGATGGTTGCAGGCTTAGTAAAGCAGAACTATTGTCTGCCCTCATGTTGTAAAGTGCTGGGCAAACTGGCACTATATAAATACTGTAAAATAATAATAATAATAATAATAATAATAATAATAATAATAATAACCACACTGCATCTGTGCACCAAAAACCAAAAACACAATTTAATACATTTCTTAATATTCAAAGAAAATTCACCTATTTTTCCATGTCTCTATGCTTTATTTTGCTGAGAAATCACCTTGAAAAACACCCCTAGCATTTCTGGCCATGGCCATCTTGTGTTAGGCCCCTTTCACACGGGTGTGTCCACTAAACAGAATTTGCTTGCTCAGCGGGGGATCTCTCCGCTGATCCCCGCTGAGCAGGCGGATGACAGGCCCGTATGTGTTTTGCAATGCAGAATGGACAAGGACACAGTCCCGCTCTCCTCTATGAGGAAATCAGAAACTAACCGCATGTCCATTTCCATCCGATCTAAAAATAGGACCGCCATCCGTCCTGTTTTTAGCAGACAGGATTGGATCGAAAGGCAGCTGGTGTGTGACATACGCCCCTCCATAGGCAATGCCGGTTCCGATCAGGTCCGTCTGAAAAACTGAGAGGAGGACCTGATTGGACAGCCCGTGTGAAAGAAGCAGAAGGGCAGATGGTTTATGTAGTATTTACAACATGTAGACAGGAGGGTGTGCTTGGATGAGAAATCCCATCCTTCCCTCCCAAAGACTTCTGGGTTGTATGATATAATTGCCCTAAGTTTGGAAACCAGGAAGTAACTGAAGAAACGCCCAGGCGAACAACGTGCCCTGTTTCCCCTGTCGGGTCACATATCCCAGTAGGCAAAAAACATTTGTATTTTTTTTTTTTTAACCAGAAACAAAGGAAATATACTGTACTGAGGTGGTTACGATATGTAAAGTGAAAGAAGTTTAAAGTTCAAGTGCATAAGGCCAAATTTAAAGCCTGGCAAACAAGGACACCTTGAGGTAGAGAAAATATGCAGCATCTGTACAGCTGAATATTGGGCGTGGCCTAAAGGAACATGGTTACATAAAGTCTAAACCTGCACTCATAAAAACCCTTCCCCTAAATTTGCTCTTCTCACACAGAATATAGATAGACAAATAACACTTTGTCCAATCCTAGCCTATAAAACAGGGGTCTCCAAACTTTCTAAACAAAGGGCCAGTTCACGGTCCTTTAGACTTTAGGGGGGCCGGACTAGGGACTTGGGAGTAAAAAAATGTCCAGTGGGAGTAAATATTACCATATCTTTGGTGACAGTGGAAGGACGAGTTCCCCATTGTTGGTGTTAATGGAAAGAATTGATGGTGTCAGTTGGAGGAATAGTGCCCCATTGGTGTCAACAAGAATTATGCCCCATTTAAATTGGATGGAATAGTGCCCCAAGGGCCGCATTAAGGCAAGCAAAGGGCCACATCCGGCCCCAGGGCCGCAGTTTGGAGACCCCTGCTATAAAAGAATGTCAGTACAACAGCTAGATACTATTTAGCAATTAGCAACTGTTGAAACAATAAACACCTTAATCAGGAGTATGAAACGTACAGCACAGCTTACAGAATATAACTGCCCAGAGTATGTAAGAAGCAGCGTAAAGAGTGCAGTGGTCAGGACTATGTAATGGACAACAACGCATATAGCATGAAATTCCATTGACCACTCCACGCCTTATAAGCTGTATTGAACATTACATTCTCTGGGGAAAGACAAATGTCCCAGCATTGGTGGTCAACGCAAGGATCAAATGCTCTACTGTTGGTGGTTAACAGGACAAAATGTGCTCTGGTGTTGGTGTCAATAAGAGTAAAACGTAGTCAGTGGGAGGAACAAAATGCCCTAGCGTTATTGATGTGTAGGAGGAAAAAATCACTGGTGTTAGTTTTAGTAGCAGGGTGAAAACCTCCCTAGCTTTGATGCTCAATAGGTATAGTAGTGATATTTTTACACTGTGCTTGCATATCAGAAGACTCCATGCATGTTCCTGTGCATGAGGAAGCTTATAGTAAAAGCTAAATACAAGCACAATCATGATGTGTAGAGGTCTCCTCCATTCCTGTAACACCGGAGATAGCATCTAGGTACCAATGGAGCATCATGGACAAGGGGTACGCGGGGCACCTGAATTATAGCAGCGGTGGTATCTTTTGGAAGCACCTGATTAGAGCCATAGGCCATAGGCTCTAATAGGCATCCAAAAAGGTGAACAGCAGGCGCCATGCTGTGCGCTCGCAGTTCACTCAGCTTTGTGTTAGGAAATTAAATGAATATTCACTTTCCTAACACTGAACCGCCTCTCAGCCAATCAGGTGCTCGGGTCTGTTACCTGTCACCTGATTGCCTGAAACGACAGGCGCTGTGATTGGTGGGCACACTGGCAGCAATTGATGGGCACACTGACAGAAATTGATAGGCACAGTGGCAGCAATTGATGGGTACAGTAGCTGCATTTGATGGCACAGTGGTGGCAATTAATGGGTACAGTGGCTGCGTTTGATGGGCACAGTGGCTGCATTTGATGGCCACAGTGGCGGCAATTGATGGCACAGTGGCTGCATTTGGTGGTCATAGTGGCTGCGTTTGATGGGTACAGTGGCTGCGCTTGATGGGCACAGTGGCTGCATTTGATGGCCACAGTGGCAGCAATTGATGGCACAGTGGCTGCATTTGATGGTCATAGTGGCTGTGTTTGATGGGCACAGTGGCTGTGTTTGATGGACACAGTGGCTGCGTTTGATGGCACAATGGCTGCGTTTGATGGGCACAGTGGCTGCAATTGATGTTTTTTTTTTTTTTTCAGTTTGCCCAAAACATTTTGAGCACCAGCTGCCACTGGGTAAGCTGCACCTTCAGGCCTAGTTACACACCTTCAAGCCTAGTTACCTTAGCATGTTCATATTTAGTCTTCTTTTCTTTCTCACAACCAATACTTACTGCAAATCAAAGCCGTAACTGATGTGATCTAATAAGAGCTATTTGTGCTGTCAATAAAATGTTTTACGCCATCCCAAAATGATTACGTTATGAAGCAATAAACTGAGCTTTTTGTGCAGTAACCCCAAAGCTGCAATCAGAGCAACAGCAATCTACTGCCTTGCCTCCTGTCTTGAAAAACAATAAAGATGTGCTATAAGCTGAGAGGAGTGAGGCAATAGATCTAAGGATTAGGTGAAGCATTCCCGTAGGTTTTTGTGATTGCAGCCACTGAACTAAATATTATTGAAGCTGTACACAAGATCACTTTAATTTTGGATAAACTCTGGAAATAGAAGGGATATACTGCCAACTCAAATGTGGCTGGAATGTGAGCCTCAGGCGTGCATGAAAATACTGCAAGAGCTTACTATTTGCCAAATGTGCGGCCCTACTATTTAAACTGCAGACAATAACGCCAATCTAACAGAAAATAAATGAACAAATTGCAAATTTAAAGTGATATTTAGGCCGGGTTTACACCTATGCGAATTGGTTGCGGCTTAACCACTTAACCCCCGGACCATATTGCTGCCCAAAGACCAGAGCACTTTTTGCGATTCGGGACTGCACCGCTTTAACTGACAATTGCACGGTCGTGCGACGTGGCTCCCAAACAAAATTGGCGTCCTTTTTTTCCCACAAATAGAGCTTTCTTTTGGTGGTATTTGATCACCTCTGCAGTTTTTATTTTTTGCGCTATAAACAAAAATAGAGCGACCATTTTGAAAAAAAATTATATTTTTTACTTTTTGCTGTAATAAATATCCCCCAAAAATATATAAAAAAACATTTTTTTTCCTCAGTTTAGGCCGATACGTATTCTTCTACATATTTTTCGTAAAAAAAAATTGCAATAAGCGTTTATTGATTGGTTTGCGCAAAAGTTATAGCATTTACAAAATAGGGGGTATTTTTATGGCATTTTTATTAATATTTTTTTTTTACTAGTAATGGCGGCGATCAGCGATTTTTTATCGGTACTGCGACATTATGGCGGACACTTTGGACACTTTTGACACATTTTTGGGACCATTGGCATTTTTATAGCGATCAGTGCTATAAAAATGCATTGGATTACTATAAAAATGACACTGGCAGTGAAGGGGTTAACACTAGGGGGCGGGGAAGGGGTTAAGTATGTCCCTGGGTGTGTTCTTACTGTGGGGGGGGGGGTGGCCTCACTAGGGGAAACACTGTTCCTCTGTTCATACATTGTATGAACAGAAGATCAGCATTTCCCCCGCTGACAGTACCGAGAGCTGTGTGTTTACACACACAGCTCCCGGTCCCCGCTCTGTAACGAGCAATCGCGGGTGCCCGGCGGCAATCGAGCCCGGCGGCAATCGAGCCCGGCGGCAATCGAGCCCCCCGGGAGTCGGGGGCGAGCGCCCCTAGTGGCCGCTCGAAAAGCGGACGTATAGCTACGGGCTCTCGCCCAGGAGAGCCGACCTGCCGCCGTATAATGAAGGTGGCTGGTCGGCTAGTAGTTAAACCGCATCCAATTCGCATAACATTATAAAATACATTGATTTAAATGAGGTTGGTTCACATATGTGCGATGCATTCGCACTGCACATTGCTGAAAAAACGTGTGCATTTTCTAGGCATTGCGGTGCGGCTCAGGTGCAAATTCAGGCCCATTATCTTCTATGGGCACGCATCTGATTCGCAGATGTGTTCATTTCTCATCAGGATTTCTCTCATTCTCCTCAATACACTTCTCCCCTCTCCCAGGTCTCCAAATTCGCAGCTAAAACAACGGAGATGATGTGCTAAACATAGATAACAGAGCTGAAATTTGCACAGCACAAGTGTGAATCCAGCCTAAAGGTTTTTTTTTAACCCCCTTAATGCCGACGTAATACAAATATGCAGCCCACCTAGACTGGGCTAATACAGGGCCGCATATTTGCTTATCTCCCTTTGAACCCTGGGGCTCCATACTAATGATCAGGACCTGACTGTGATAGGTCCTTGCTGCAGCTTGCCCACCCTTACCTGTGAATTTATTTTAGGCCAGCAAAGCAGCCAATCATAGTGATGGGCCAATGGAAGAGTGTAGGGACTGGTGGAGGTGGTAAACTCTGACACTACTTGAAAAATGGCCTGGCATAAACTGCAAAATTTGAAGACTGCTGCAGATATGTGCAGCCACCACCAGTTACCTGCAACTTATACCTTTAAGCCCTGTACACACGATCGGATATCTGATGGAATCTAATCCGATAGATTTTTTCATCGGATATCCGATGAAGCTGACTTTAATCAGTCTTGCCTACACACCATCGGTTAAAAACCTGATCGTGTCCAACACTGTGAAGTTCAATGCTTCCGAGTATGCGTCGACTTGATTCTGAGCATGCATGGATTTTTGACCAATGGATTTCCCCACAGACGATCGTTTTTTTCTATCGGTTTTTTAACCATAAGAAAAATCTAAAACAGGTTCTATTTTTTTTCACCGATGGATAAAAAACTGATGGGGCCCACACACGATCGGTTCGTCGGATGAAAGCGGTCCGTTTTCATCAGACGAACCGATCGTGTGTACATGGCTTTATTCCTGACAAAATCTCTTTAATCACTTTCGATTAACAGGGTATTTAATAGTTAAAACAAGCTCATGGCTACAGCAGCAGTCATAAGCTTGGCACTGTTTTTTTCAGCCAGTACCTAGCTTTCATGCAAAGGAGATCCCTCTCATGGTCCCTTGTAGTGCTGCACTCAAGATCTTCTCTGAAGAGTTCAGCTCTGAAAATTTCCAGGTTCAAAGCTGTTAGAAGTCAAGCTGAAATGGCAGGTAAAAAGCCGTTCAAGCACAGTCCTGTAAAGGGCATAGACCACTCATGTCTCCAAAAGAGAACCTGTCTCTTGTCAATGGTATCACATAGGGGGCTTGTTAGCCCCTTTGGTAACCAAAGCATTTTCAATGCAACCCCATCACTGCACACCTGCATACAGGAGTGCAAACATAAAAAGGGCATACATGCGTATATAAACAGTTATTGCATCACACATGTAAAGTATTGCCGCTAACACTGGAGTGAGAGCAATAATTCTAAGGGCTATCATTTATGCCTAACTTAAGCTCTAAAGGCTTTTAAAGCCCTGCATATGAACAACTTTGGGTAGTCTTTCACCATTTCATGGGCACAAGCGGTTTTGAGCACACATAAGAAATTTATTTACTCAATGCAATCAGATACTATTTTAGAAACTTTTTTAGAACCTGATGGTTACCTATTTTAGTTACCCTGGGAGAGAAATTATATTGCAAGGACGTATTATTTGGCCGGACTGAGATGTGCCAGGCTCTAGGTTAGTGTTTCCTCCTTCTACCCCCTGCCTATGTATCCTGCCTCCAGGGGGAGCCGATATCCTGTTGTATATTAATTTCAAGTGGAGAGAGATGTGAAATGTATTTTATGTCAATTTGATTTTGTTATGTTCTATTAAGTGTATTAACCTTCTAAGCTCCTTATGAGATGAAATTTGTAGATCTGGGAAATGCGTTGAGTTGATGGTGTCTGCCATAACCACTTTGTGAACGCCTTAATTCTGAGAATTATGGGGTTTGGGGATTGTCCCCCCCCCCCCCTAATTTTTTTTATCTTTTTTTCAGTTTGAAATAGTTTTTAGCTTTTGAACTTGACAATTTTAATCTTTGTACCAAAATAAAAGTGATATTATTTTATGTATTATTCCTGGTGCCTAAAAAAATCCTGCCTCCTGTACTTTTGATGACTGGGGATATGGCACTTTTTAAAAAGGGCCTTGCTATTGATGTATACTCGCAATCACATCTTTAAATTTTTTTACCAAACATTGGGTATCATATTATATTTGTGTCATGTTAGTGAAACATTAATAAATGTCTTCATGTGTGATATGGTTAAAGCACAATTCCACTTTTCTGTGTTGAACGCCAGAACCACAAGGCAGGGAAGTGGCATCCTGCTTGTTGCCATGTGTTCAATAAAAAAAATATTACACTTTGTTCAACAAAGTAAGAGCCGGTTCACACGGGCGTGACTTGTCAGGCGACTTAGCCACCTGACAAGTCGCGCTCCGTTCTGTACTATGGAACCGTTCTAATAGGAGCGACTCAAGTTGCTCCGACTTAGAAAAAGATTCCTGTACTACTTTAGGACGACTTCAGGGCGACTTGCATTGAATCCAATACAGAAGTCATTTTGCAAGTCTCCTCTGAAGTTGTGGGCAGATCGCCTTGCCGAGTCGCTCGGCAAGTCGTGTTGCCCCTGTGTGAACCGGCTCTCACTTCCATGTATTTACAGTTTCTAAATGGCAATAAGCAAAATATAAATGATGTGCACAATGGTTACCGGAAAAGGCGTGGGGAATGCTCCTATCTTGTGGAACATGGAATGTGTTAAAAGAGAAGATCCTCCCGCTGTGTAGATATTATATGAAATGGAAGACATGTAAAGCTATTGTGTGACTCTACCCCAAAGGGGGAAAAAGGTAGAATTATGCTCTAAGTAGCCATTGCATTTCTAAAGGTGCTCTTAAAGGAATGTGAAGGTTCACAATCCATAAAACTCCAGTACCATGCTGACTGTAAGGCCCCGTACACACGACCGAACATGTCTGCTGAAACTGGTCCGCGGACCAGTTTCAGCAGACATTTTCGGTCGTGTGTACGGCCGAGCGGACAGGTTTCCAGCGTACATTTGTCCGCCAGACCGTTTTCGAGCGGACAAATGTTTCTAAACATGTTTAGAAACATACCCGCTGGAATCCTGTCCGTCGGACATGTTTGGTCGCCTGTACAGACTTACCGTACATGTCCGAGCGGCCGCCATCCCTCGCATGCGTCGAATGACTTCGACGCATGCGTGGAAGCATTGAACTTCCAAGGCCGCGCACGTCGCTGCGTCATCGTCGCGGCGACGGCACGGCTTCGTCACCGCGTATCGTGTACGCGCGGATTTCTGTATGATGGTGTGTACAGCCATCATACAGAAATCTCCAGGCGGGCATGTCCGCTGAAAACGGTCCGGCGGACCGTTTTCATCGGACATGTTTGCCCGTGTGTACAAGGCCTAATGGTTAACATGGGCTTTCAGCAGACATCAGATCAACCTCATGATAAAGACAGATTTGTGCTTGGCATGTCGTATGTCTGTGCAGGACCGTTCAGAAGAAAGTGCCAAATTCAACTGCAGGTGGATCCGTCTCTATTTATCACAGAGATGAAATGATATCTGTTGACAGCCAATGACCACTAAAGGAATGCAAGTGTGAAGCTCTTGGATCTCCCTTACATTTATGAACACTGAGGAGGGTACCTCATGACCACTCAGAGATGGATATTAGTGGATGGGTAACATGGCTACTAATTTAGTAAGATGCACTACACTGCTGGAGCCCATTTATATTGTAAAAAGCACTCCATAAGCTGAAACAATTAAATATATTTAAGAGGACAACAAGAAATCTCTTTTCTTCGCATTCAATGCCCAGAATTCCAACCCGTTGTGTTTTTGTTCTTTATTGCACATTGTATATCTCATTTTATGCCATTATGACAACCAGCTTCAATACAGTGTTGAAAACTGCAGCACAATAAGATGTAAATAGCTCACAAATATTCTGGGTGATTCAGCTGAGACTCCGTGACACAGCTTGCCTATAGAAGTAGAATATTCCATTTTATTGATGATATCTACTCCCAGCAGTGATGTTACGTTGTGTGTTTTATCTGAAATTACATGTTGGAAAAAAGTCCCAATCACAAAATGTAACCACTCTGACTAATGACAGCACTGGAGCTAGTGTCTTTTTAGGAAGAATGCCAGCGGAAAATAAGCGGTAACAAGCTGCCAGAGGTCAGCAAATGAGAGCTACGGAGAAATATTTTGCAATGTAAATTGCCTTTGATAGCAGCAATTTTGTGGTGACTTCAGTTTTGAATAGCAAGTGGCACACAAGTGAGGCTGATTTTAACTGGACCAGACATTGGGTTCTCTGGGAACTCTGAAAGTCCCCACATCCTCCTGCTGTTTCATTATGTTGTTTAAATGACTACATAGCATCCCTACCATCTCTCTATTCCACTCAACCTGCTGTTTATATCTTAATGGAAAAATCATTATGCAAGCTACATTCATTCAAATGAAAGTCTTCCTTAGTCATTTCCACCACTTTGCTCATGTGGAGATGTTCAACCCTCACATCGGTTCTCTCGCCTCTTTTCTACAGAGAACATATTCCAAAAAGTGACAAAATATATATTTATTTCCCCCAGGTTTCTTATATATGCAGATTTTACTTACAGTGGAAACCAAATATTTCCAACAGATGAATCAAGAAAAAAAACAGACAATATTGAAAAATGTAGGAAATGTGCAAACCAGAAACAAATTTGTTCAGGTACTAATGAAAAGATTAATTAGCTTTAGCTGGATTCCTGATCGGCGAGAAGTCATTCACTCAATTAGGTAAAATGGGGTAAGGATCTTAATATTTTCTCTTTAGTTGAATAATCTGAACTCTAGGACCTTTAGTTAGTGACTGAGGGAACCATTGGCGATGCAGTATATGTTATTGGGTCCATTTATAAAAAATCACTTGCAAATGTAATGTCAGTTTCTATTTGTTGTTTTTAGCCGAACAAATGTAACATTCCCTAACATTCAATCCTATGAGAAAAATAGCCACAAGAACACTTGAACATAAGAGTTACGAACATTCACCAATAGAGAAAATAGTCTAAGGCCTCATACAGACGAGGGGTTATCCGCTGGAAACGGTCCGCCGGACCGTTTCCAGCGGACATTCCTCCTCCGGATTTTGATCCGATGGCTTGTACACACCATCGGATCAAAATCCACGCGGAAAACATCCGCGGTCACGTGTTGCGCCATCGCCGCGACGATGACGCGGTGACGTGCGCGACGCTGGAAGGTAAACACTTCCAGGCATGCGTCGAATCATTACGACGCATGCGAGGGATGGGAGAGGACGGACTGATCCGGTGAGTCTGTACAGACGACCGGATCAGTCCGCTGGACTGGATCCCAGCGGATAGATTTTGTAGCATGCTACAAAATTTTTATCCGCTGGGAATCCGTCGGCTGGATTTTTTTCCGCCGAAAATTGTCCGTTTGGGCCTACACACGACCGAATCTATCCGCTGGAACAGATCCGCGGATCAATCCCAGCGGATAGATCCTCTTGTCTGTACGAGGCCTAAGACTATAGGCTAAGAACATTCAACCAGAAGGAGAAATAACACCGGGCAAACCTGGTGTACAGTCTATGAAGATTCCTGCACCAACAGTCAAACTAATGGTTGTCCAGCCGACTGAACCTCCAGCAGGATTGCAAAGTGAAACATTTAGCAGTTTTTAGCGGTATTACTTCTTATTCCTTGTAAGCACGATCGGAATTTCTGATGGAAAAAGTCAGACTGACTTTTTCCATCGGATATTTCGATCGTGTGTAGCCCCATCTGAGTTTTGTCATCGGATATTCCGATGAATTCCGTTGGAGTTTAGATATAGAACATGTTCTATTTTTATTTTATTTTTTTAATTCAATCCTTTATTATCGCAAAAAAGACAAATACAGGTAACAATCACCACAAACAGCCACTAGACATGTTAAGGATCCAAAACATGCACAAACATGGTCGTAAAATAAGATAACAAAGATAGTGCGAATAATTCAGCCCTGCACAGTGAAAATCAGATGAACAAATACTTAAAACCAAATTAAAAACAAAGTGCAGAGCCGCAAAGGCATCCTGATCAGCGTTTACACGAACAACTGCAGTGTTTGTAACATCATGCCAACGATAACATTTTTCAGTTTTGTTAATATTCGGGAAGCATAGCGACCCAGTGGCCAAGTAGGCCCAGACATCTGACATATGGAATGGTAATACACACCATGATATTCACAGCATCTGACTAATTAACCCATGTCTGGGTTAGGGATCATGTGGGGGGGAAGGAGAGCAGAAAATAGGGATGTAAGGGGTAATCAAGGGAGAAGGCAAGGGGAGAGGAAGGGAAAGAAAGGAGGAGACATTGGGAGAGGCAAAAACAAAGTAGAGAACCAAGTGTGAAAAACAAAGTAGCACCCTCCGACTGGGAAGCAGATTACATCCAAGAACCTCAAACGGACTGCGCCACTATTTGAAGATAGGCGTCTGTATAAGTAAAGTGCTGCCAAGGTCTCCAGGTCTCCCGGAAAGGTCTCCGAACATGTTCTATTTTACTCCGATGGAATTCCGTCAGAATTCCGATGGGATTTGACCGGGCAAAAGCCTGATCGTGTGTACAAGGCATAAGGTTTCATGTATACATTACCTACTTTGACCGCCGGCCACAGTAAAACTCAAAACTTGGCAAAATCGTGCCGTGATTTTATGGCAGTTTGCGTTTTCCTGCAGCCAGCAGTCAAAATGTTCCTATCCTGAACACGATTCTTTTGTGTTCAGGAGAGGGAGGTTGAAGCTCCGCTAACCACAGCAGCTCCTAAACTTTGGTAAAAGCCTATGGCCCGGATTCACAAAGCACTTGCGCCGACGTATCTCGAGATACGTAGCATAAGTGCAAATATGCGCCTTCGTATCTGTACGCCATGCCCACAAAACTAAGATACGCCTGAAAATAAGCTTCATCCGACCGACGTAACTTGCCTACGTCGGCGTAGAGCGGGCGCATATTAACGCTGGACGTATTTGGCGCTCCCATTGATTTTCTATTCACATATGCAAATGAGGGAGATACGCCGATTCACGAACGTCCGTCTGCCGGACGCAGTGCGCGTAAAGTCATACGTCCGGCGTAAAGTTATGCCCCATAAAGAAGGTGTAACTCAGCAGCATCCATGCAAAGGGCTGCACCAGGGAACATCCTGTCCGGATCCTCATTTAAAGTCCCAATCTCCTTGCTTTTCCAGGGAACACAAGCCGACGCATTTTACGTAGGACGTGAATATGACTAGGCGTAGGTTACGTTCACGCCGTAGGCAGTGATCCAGCGTATCTTAGGCAGTTGTTCTGACGTATTTGTGAGCATGCGCACTGGGATGCGTCCACAGGATGGCACATGCGCAGTTGGCGATTCGTATCTGTGTGGCGCTCGGCCCATCATTTGCATGGCTCACGCCCACTTCCACTTACGCCGACTTACGCCTTGGAAACCCAGCGCAGATTTGGGAGGAAGTGCTTTGTGAATTCAGTGCTTGCCTCTCTGCGCTGCGTCGGCGTAGCGTAAAGGAGATACGCTACGGCGGCATAAATATGCGCCAGTGTCTGTGAATCCGGGCCTTAGTGTACATTGACACATAGGCTTTTATGGAGCTGTAGTGGACCTAAATGCGACAGTCTCCTGCTGTCCTCAGATAAGGGTTTGGTATGGATATCTGTGTTTTTTTCTCTTGCATTTTTAGTGGGATTACCCCTTTAGACCTTTCCAAACACAAAGGGCCCAGTATTACTATTTTTTTTTACATTTTTTTACATTATCACTTTGTTTACATTCCACTGGCAGCTGAATGTGCCTGGCTGTGATGAGTCACGCCTGCTGGTGCCAGCTCCCTAACAACCCATAGCCCTGAGCAGGAAGCTGTTACATTTAGCAGTGGTGGTAATACTGCTACTAAATGTTTCTCTTCACATTGCAGCTGGAGATTACTTTGGACAATTCACACATAATTCTCCATAGACTGTACACAGTGCTGAGGTCTTCCTCATATTTCCCAGCTGGTTGAATGTTCTTACATTTGCCCGGCGAAAGGTAACAAATAGAAACTGACATTAGACACAAGTTATAAACATTTTAGGTATTATTCCCAGGGCCGTCTTTAATGTTGATTGGACCCTAGGCAAAAAAATTCTTGGGGGCCCCCATGCAATTTTGCTCTCCACCTGCTCTGAGACAAATAATAAATATCAGCTAGACTTAAAATCAGTTTACTGTATCAGATCAGGCAGTGATTGCGTATGGTTGCCAACATATCATTTCCACTTACTGACTGGTTGCTAGAGGTTACAGCACACATTACGGCTCACTAATTAGTTGCTAGAGGTTACAGCACATGATTTATTCTTGTTGATTGGTTGCTAGAGATTACTGTGCAGTAATACTGCTCACTGATTGGTTGCTAGAGGTTACAGCACATTATCTCTTAACTGCAGAGGGGCATGATATACATATGAATGTCGCCTATATTTACATATGAATGATGCCAGGCTCAGCTATTTACATATGAATTCTCCTGTTATTTACAAATGAATGACAGTTATTTAAACATAGGGGCCCAGATTCAAGAAGCACTTGCGCCCGCGCAACCATAGTTGCGCGGCGCAAGTGCTTACTTGCTCCGGTGTAACGAGTGCTCCTGATTCAGGAACCTCGTTACACCGACTGCAGCCTAGGATGTGACAAACATAAGCCTCCTTATGCCTTCACATCCCAGGCTGCATTCTTGCGTTGGCCGCTAGGGGGCGCGGCCTTTGTGATCGGCGTGTAGTATGCAAATTGCATACTACCACCGATTCACAAAAGTTGCGCGGGCCCTGCGTACGCAAGGTACGGAGTTTCCGTACGGCGCCTTTAGCATAAGGCTGCTCCTGCTAATAGCAGGCACAGCCAATGCTAAAGTATAGCTGCGCCTCCCGCCCGTGAAATTTAAATTTCACGTCGTTTACGTAAGTGAACCGTGAATGGCGCTGGACGCCATTCACGTTCACTTAGAAGCAAATGACGTCCTTGCGACGTCATTTGCCGCAATGCACGTCGGGAAAGTTTCCCGACGGAGCATGCGCTGTTAGCTCGGCGCGGGAGCGCGCCTAATTTAAATGATTCCCGCCCCCCGGCGGGATCATTTACATTAGGCGCCCTTACGCAGGGCTAATTAGCATAGCGCCCGCGCAATTTACGGAGCTACTGCTCCGTGAATCGCTAGGCAAATGGAAATATTTGCGTGGGCGCAGAGAAAAATCTTTGCTCTTTGCCCACGCAAATATTGCTCCATTCTACCTGAATCTGGGCCACGGTCTGCAAGGTGAGTCATCTGTACACAACAAAAGGGCAGAGCTGGGAATTAGTAGCAGCACTTCACACTGAGATATCAGGACACAGCAAAGGACTAAAACTTCGAGGGGCAAGGGAATTTAAACTGGGATAGTTGGCAAGTATGAGGCAGCTGCTTTGGGCCCCACAACAATGACAGGGCCCAGGGCAGCTTCCCCTTTTGCCCTGCCTTAAAGACGGCCCTGATTATTCCTTATATTTGTGCAAATGATAAGAGGGTCGCAAATCAAATTTATTAAATAGACCTCTGTGCCTGACATGATATTGACTGCACATTAACAAATTATTTATTCACCTTACCAGTTGTCTAAAGTCCGCTTCATGTGCTAAAACTTTGTTGCAAGTAAGACTACCTACCACTCTTCAACAAAATAATCCAGAAAACCGTAATAATGAACATACTCAAAGATAAAGGCCCGGATTCACATACATCGGCGCATATTTATGCCGCCGTAGCGTATCTCTTTTACTCTACACCGGCGCAGCGCACAGAGGCAAGCACTGGATTCACAAGGCACTTGCTCCCACTCGCTGTTAAAGATATGCTGGGTTTCCTCGGCGTAAGCCAGCGTAGGTGGAAGTGGGCATGAGCCATGCTAATGAGGCGTGACCCCATGCAAATGATGGGCCAAGCGTCATAGAAGTACTTAAAATGAACGGCGCATGCGCGGTCCGGTGGCCGCATCCCTGAGCGCATGCTCAGAATCACGTGGGAACTACTCCCTAAGATACGACGGATCACTGCCTACGACGTGAACGTAACCTACGCCTAGTCATATTCACGTACAACGTAAACGACAAAAGATACGACGGCTTGTGTTCCCTGGTCCATACCTTTGCATGAGTTGCGCCTCCCATATGGGGAATAACTTTACGCCGGACGTACGACTTACGCAAACCGCGTATATTATGCGCCGGGCGCAACTACGTTTGTGAATCGGCGTTTCTCCCTCATTTGCATATGTGCATAGAAAATCAATGGGAGCGAAAAATGCGCCCAGCGTAAATATGCGCCCATGATACGACGGCGTAGGAAAGTTACGTCGGTCGGATGAAGCCTATTTTCAGGTGTATCTCAGTGGGCACGGCGCATAGATACGACGGCGCATACTTACACTTACGCGGCGTATCTGGAGATACGTCGGCGTAAGTGCTTTGTGAATCCGGGCCAAACTCTGTAACTAACCATAAAAGACTTCTCAAAGCAGAAATATTTTTAGCTATTAAAAAAATACATATGTCTAAAGAAAATATGACACTTGCAAAAGAACATTCGGACATTGCATTTGAGCAGCAATTCACAACCTGAAAAATGTACAATATTACATTGAAATAATACATTATCCCCACGTATTGTCACGTTAAATAATTGTCTGCAAGCACAAAGAAGCTTCTAGGCAGTTAACGACCAGCTGTCTGAGTGTTGAATATTTAAATAAATAGTGGCAAACTGTTCATTTTCCATGGCTATTTACTCGGCATGGCTATTTGTAATGGTAGCATGCATTTAAAAGTCATTTCTGCACTCTGTCAGTCTGCATCTTGCCTGATGTGTTCTTTTTTTATTTTAAACTTTGTTTAAAAACACAAGACCGTTTTTTTGTACATCCACCCCACTTACAGCTTGGTCTATGGCTACTGCAAGGAATGCTGTAGGTATAATATTCCAGGAATTCCCAGGATTATGAAGTCTGGCTGCTTCCCATGCAATTAGCTGAATCCCTATCATTGCCATACTAATTACTTAGCAACTATTCTCACCGGAGTATGTAATGTCAGTCTGATATGAAGCAAATCCATTTTCGCAACATAATTTGAGTCTGAATTACACCATGCTTTAAAGGGAAAGAGAATTTCACACACACTGCAATTACTTGTCAAATGTGACACCAGTACATTTCCTACATCGAGGACAGAGGCTAAAGTATATTTTCTGTAAACCCTAAATCTATTTTTCACTTTGTTTGGCATCATGTCTCACTTTGGCATCATGTCTCACTTTAATCAAATAGTTTTTTGCAAATCTGTTGCAGTTTCTTATCAGGAGATTGTGGCAGTAAAATCACTTCCTGCTGCAGGTTGACAACACTAAGGCCCCTTCCACACTAGGGCGGGAGGTGCGTTGGCGGTATTTTTAGCGGCACTATTCCGTCGGAATTGACTCGGTATCCGGCTGCTAGCGGTGCGGTTTTAACCCCTGCTAGTGGCCGAAAAAGGGTTATGACCGCCGGAATGCGTCTCTGCAGAGGCGCATCGCCAGCGGTATTACCACAGTGTCCCATTGTTTTTAATGGTAAGGATCGGTAAACACACCGCTCCTCTCGCCGTTCCAAGATGCTGCTGGCAGGACTTTTGGAGCAGTCCCGCCAGCGTATCGCCTCAGTGTGAAAGCCCATGGGCTTTCACATTGAGACTGCAGGGCAGGAGTTTTTCAGGTGGTATTTAGGCGCTATTTTTAGCGCTAAACTGCCTGAAAAACTCCTCAGTGTGAAAGGGGTCTGAACCATGGTCTTGCAATTAACAGCAGCATTGTCAACATGTTCTCTTCTAGTTGGTTGTTGGGCTGCCTATCTGATAAACCTGATAGACAATGGCCAATGAAGGAGCCACCCAGCAGGCTGACCGGCGTTGCAGATTTTGACTATGAGTTGTTCTCGAAGTTTCCTATGGCTAAAAGATGATTATTTTGCCGTGCCTATTAGCTGAAAGAGAATTAAACCAATAACAAATACATTTAGCTACTGATGAGCTGATTGATTCGTTTAAAAGCAACCAAAATCTGCCAGGGGAAGTGATTCACTCAAGTGGTGGCTTCATACGCCAAAGTGGATCCATATACTCAAAATTAAATGAAAAGCAATGCCACATCTGACTATGTGTGAAGTTAAAGTCATATTCTTTCTAAATGATTCTGCCAGCAAGTCACACTGACAAGGAAAGCATTTTTCAGCTAGGTCCAATCCCTCTATGTGTGTTGAAAGCCTTATAAGCATAAAGAACCTAGCCTTCAATGTCATACTTTCTATTTAAAGCGGAGGTTCACCCATAGAGAACACATTTTCCCCTTAGATGAATGCTCGTTTTGTCTAGGGGAATCGGCTAGTTGTTTTAAAATATGAGCTGTACTTACCGTTTACAAGATGCATCTTCTCCGCCGCTTCCGGGTATGGGCTGCGGGACTGGGCGTTCCTTCTTGATTGACAGTCTTCCGAGAGGCTTCCGACGGTCGCATCCATCGCGTCACGATTTTCCGAAAGAAGTCGAACGTCGGTGCGCAGGCGCAGTATAGAGCCGCACCGACATTCGGCTTCTTTCGGCTACGAGTGACGCGATGGATGCGACCGTCGGAAACCTCTCGGAAGACTGTCAATCAAGAAGGAACGCCCGCTCCCGAAGACCCATACCCGGAAGTGACGGAGAAGATGCATCTCAAAAACGGGTAAGTACTGCTCATATTTTAAAACAACTAGCCGATTCCCCTAGACAAAACGAGCAGGAATCTAAGGGGAAAAGGTAAAAAAATAAATAAATGGGTGAACTCCCGCTTTAAAGCGCATATTTCCTTATACTGAAAGGTTCAAGTACATTTCACATATTAGGTAATCCTAATATCCCCCAAAAAATTATCCTCAATACTGATTATCAGATTGGTTTGAAGTGATTTGGCATGAGGGAAATATTCTGTATATTTGCATTCAGATTTGTCCGATCAGAAAATCCTACATTCATTTTTGGGCAGTAACAGTAAATAGAGTACATCTTTGGTGGGGGACTTATAAGGTAGCAAATCTTCAAAGTTGAGCCACGGACAGGGATGGACTGGCCATTGGGACTACAGGGAGTTTCCCGGTGGGCCGATGGCTCAGTGGGCCTGCTTCAGTGACAGCAGACCGCCGCTTCCTCCGATCCTCTGTCCCTCCCTTCCCGCAGCGCTCTCACCTCCTTTCCCTCCCTGCAGCCCTCACCTGGGGAGAATAGAGAAGCAGGGGGAGGAGCAGGGGGGACGACAGAGAAGCATGGGGAAGGGGACAGACAGCTGACTCAACAGCTATGGCCTGGGAGTTTCTCACTTCTGCCTAATATTGTCCCATAATGGGGTGCACCGAACTGATTCTTTTCCCCGGGTGAAATAATGTCTAGCTTTGCCACTGGCTAGTGAAGGGGGGGCTTGGGTGGCCGGGAGGGGGGGTGCGGGAGTTGTCCGGCCGCCATGGGAGAGATCTGTCAAAGTGGGCCAGTCTGGATGAAGTCCAGGGCCAAATTTTTGTCCCAGTCCAGCCCTGGCCACGGATGTTACTAATTGTTGAATAGTTCTCCATCCCAAACTTGCTCTCTGTAGGTAATATCCCAAAAGGATCTCCCGATATTGCTCAGGATAAAAAGGAAAGATTCTCCATGGTGAAGTAAGTAATATGAAAAGACACTATCATTTACCCTTTATAAGCATCTTTGTTACCTATTAAATCTTTTCATATTACTTACTTACCATGGAGAATCTTTCCTTTTTATCCTGAGCAATATCGGGGGATCCTTTTGGGATATTACCTACAGCGCTGGATTCCAGATAACTTTAATTAACTTAAATTTAAATTAACTTTGATTAACTTTTTTTTTGTTTTTTAAAGTGTATTTTGTGCGTGTACTCGAGAGAGGAGCCGGACTTCGGGAGTTGGGAGTAGGCAGGCAATCTGCCACCTTTCTACATGCCCCGGGTGGCAATGGCGGGTGTGAGGGGGTTCTCCCACACAGCCCGCCCTACCTGCTCCGCTTTAAAGCCCATAGGCAGAGGGACTCCCTATAAGGAAGTGAGAGGATCTAGCCTGCTCAACCAGCCCCGTTAGTCCTTCGCCTCTCTTTTTAGAGACCGCGTGGTCAAAGTGCGTGCATGTTAACCCAATTTCGAGTGCGTGTAAGTGTGGTGGTTTTTGTGGGAGGAGGGTGGGCGTACTAAGCGCAGGCTTACCTCGCATAGCACACCCACCAGGAGCCGGGCTGAGACCACCAAACTCAATTCACATGTAGCCGAGACCGGGATCCGAACCCCTAGCTGCAGAGGTGAATAGCTTGTCAGCGCAGTGCCAATCGCGTTGAGCCACCGCAGCTCCCCAATAATTATAACAGAATATTACATTGTTTGCAGGAAGTTTCTTCTAACTGTTCAAATATTGAAGGCCAAGCAATGGCAAGGTTTGTTCCAAAACGAAATTCTGAGCTTTAGTTTGGACACCTTGCAGGCATTTTTAGCAATACCCAACTGCCAGTTGTAACAAGCCAAATGGATCAACACACACTTCTGCCTTTCCTGGTCTCCACATACCACCCAGCTAACATGAATTGCTACATTTGGGCTGCTCTATGGCCCTGATTTTTGCTTCCCCATGGACACTCCCAATGTTAGATTGCATTGAAAATGAAAGCCAAATGGCAAATGGAGCCTGCAAAACATGGCTGTTGGTTATAAAAGGTCATCTGGCGCCATGAGGATGTGGGTGGGAGGTTTGTGAGCCTGGCAATGCAAGGAAGGAAGCGTTGGGATTGGTTAGCTGGGCATGGCCCTGACTGCCTTTTCTGTGACCCTGCATTTCCTTATACTTACCTAGTATGTCATATAACACTTTTGCAGGCTTTGGACAGCAACCAGCTCTCACATTTACAAATCAGGCTACCCTCCAGAGCAAATTGAAACTGAAATTTTATTTTGTATTTATGATATTTGATAATAAAATGCATTAATATATTGAAATATCTTTTTACAGTTATAGGAACCATTAAACCAATGCTCCCTATTAATAAATACCAGAGTGACCTCATTTTGTATGGAAGCTTGTAGGAAATGAACTGCATCTTTAAGTATTTTATTTCTCAGCAATGGATTTCAGCCAAGAAGAGTCAAAATCCAAGAAAATAAACACAGCTGCAAACAGTTATGGGCCTCCCGATGCCAGTACTCTCCTTCAAAACAGCCCTTGATAGACTTCTTAATTCCAAAAAGAGTCAGAAAATCTACAGAGCTGAGCTAAATCCCTTCAATTCTAGTGAAGCATCCACTGTATTATGACATGATTTCTTGTCCCTGAAAAATACATCAGTAAACAGGTTCCCTGCTGTAAGTACTTCCAGTCTTCTAGCAGATTCACAGTTATTATAAGGGCACATGCCAGTGTGATACTCGCAGATCCATGCTTAATTTACCACTGTACGGTGATGTTGTGGCCACAGGCATTTTTACAGAAAAGGTCTTAACCTGTGTCAGCTGGATCCACATTATGTCAGCAAAGCAGCATCGAGCCCCACAATTTCACTCATAAAATAATCATTGATTTTGGCTTGGCTCACAAGTTATGGGAGTCCCTACAGCCCTATGCTTGTACAATTACAGCAAAGATTGAGTCAGAACATGAATTTCTATAAGACATGTAGCTTTGGACGCTCTCATTCACGTGGGCCTCCTGCATTTGCTTTATTCAAAGGTTCACCTTTACAATAAGACTGCTCATGCACTCCTGTGTCCGCCAAACATTACTAAACACTGCTTAGGTTTGATAAATGATGTTTCTTTTCAATTGCATACCTGCCGGCCATTTTTAAGCCTCTCCCAAACATGCCCCCAAAGACTCCCAGGTCGGCAACCCCCCCTTTATACTGTTAAGATCAGCCCTCAAAATATCCACTCACTCGCTTGCATTATTCGGGTTCAAAGTAAGCTGAAATATGCTTTATGCTAATACTGTTAAAGTTGCTGTTGTTAAAATGTATTTTTGTAACTTTATTCTGAATTAAATATTTAATAGTGTAATTTCATGAGATAATTTACGAGGGCAGAATTAGGGGTGGGGTTGGGTGGGGCAACTGGTGGACAGTAACTCTTAGGCCTCGTACACACGAGGATAGCCAGAGGACAACGGTCTGAAGGACCGTTGTCTTAGGTTAACCTATGAAGCTGACTGATGATCCGTCGTGCGTACACACCATCAGTTAAAAAAACGATTGTGTCAGAACGCGGTGACGTAAAACACAACAACGTGCTGAAAAAACAAAGTTCAATGCTTCCAAGAATGCTTCGACTTGATTCTGAACATACGCTGGTTTTAACCGATGCTTTTGCATACTAATGATCGGTTTTGACCTATCGGTTACCAGTCCATAGGTTACATTTTAAAGCAATTTCTCATTTTTTTAACCTAAGGTTAAATAACCTATGGGGCCTACACACAATCGGTTTGGACTGATGAAAACGGTCCTTCAGACCGTTGTCCTCTGGCTATCCTATTGTGTGTACGAGGCCTTAAGGTCAGGCTAGTAGCTTAGGACTTGAAATGTTGAGCACTGGTCTAGATGACCAGACAGGCCAACCATTTTGAGCACGCTCCCAGCACCACGGGTATAAAGGCTTGGGCCCCCTTGAATTTAGTGCATGTGCAGTGCAGTCTCCCTCTGAAGTGCAAGGCTGTACTCAACCATTGTTACAAGAGGGAAAGTGCTCTTACCCACTGGGTTGTCCAATTTTTCTTTTGCATATAAATAAATGAAAACTTCAAAATGAAATCAAGGTCCCCTCAATAGTTGCAAAAGGGCACACAGGCCACTAGAGATGGAAGGTTTAACTCTCCTGCACATACTAAATATCTTTTGGGTGGACTAACCCTTTAAGTTGATGGGCTGAATTGGGCTGATAAGTGGTATAGCTGTAATATGAGGTTGTGTTTCTGGTGTGTAGCAGGTAGGCTTTTTAACAATGTTCTATGTATAATTTTTGGCCCATTCAACCATTACAGATTAAGGTAAAGGGCAATTACAAGTCAGCTAATCTGGAACTACTGCACTTTGAATTCTTTAGCTCACACTTACCATTTGATATATAAATTTGAATTAAAATATAAAGCAGCTCAGAGGGGTTTTTTTATCATAATTTTTTGCCTATAGCAATTTAATTCAAATTTCAATCAAGCTAACCTTGGTTATCATAAGCAGGCAAAACGTATAGTGCTAATCACGACACTTCAAGCACTTGAGGAGTCGCTGAAATAAACCTCTTCATCATCCATTTTTATAAGCTCTTGAGATGTTTCTTGCGGTTAGAACAGTAAAAAGAAGGAAGCAAATGCTTTCATGCTACCAATACCAGATGTCCTTCAGTTTTCTTCACATAGCATGTGTCTGTGACAAAGTTTTATAAAATCAGTAGATATAAAGGGTCACATTTTCATCATTACCAACCCTAATAATTATGCAACACTTCTTCTGTAAGTGCCCTTTTAAACATATACAGTGCATCAGCCAAATCACAGGGGACAAATTAATACTGTGCAATGTGACCATTTTGTTGTTTATGATAGTCAACCTCTCTGTTTCTGCTTCTTTTAACATGGTTTTAACAGCATGTCATGTGCATGTTCTTTCCACGTTTAAATGGGATTCCTCTAAAAGCTCCAGTTTTAGCACATGGTAAAAATATAAATGAACTGGTTTCTAACATAACCAGCCCTATAGTGTGTATTTGTCTATTTTCACACCACCAGCAGTCGGACTGTGTTTGGTGGCTTTTCCAGCGCAGTCCCACCTCATAAACAAGGCAAAATGGCTTGGCTCTTTTGTGGCCAGTTTTCTCCACTACCTTGCGGTGTGATGCAGACATTGAAGCATTGAGCGCATTGAAAATAAGTACTGCAATGCAGCGCAGTGTGAGGCAATCCATGCGTGGATGGCATTCGAACTGTATGAAATGTCTGTATCACATCTCAAAAGTTCATAAAACAAAGGAAATGATGCGTTGCGCCAAGCTCAGTGCATCTGCATCATCACTGTGCTGATCTCAACCCCACCGCACACCACACACTAGCGGCTGCTGTGAACAAGCCCTAAGATTGTGGTGAGGACATTAGAATATCTTCCACCCTAAGACCCCATACACACTATTAGATTTTATGCAGATTTTGTCTTCAGATTTACCAAAACCATGTAGTGCAAGGGTCTGCCTGATTGCATACAAAACTCTTAGGCCGCGTACACACGATAGGATCGCCAGAGGAGAACGGTCTGAAGGACCGTTTTCATCAGTCCAAACCAATCGTGTGTAGGCCCCATAGGTTATTTAACCTTCGGTTAAAAAAATGAGAACTTGCTTTAAATTTGAACCGATGGACGCCTAACCGATAGGTCAAAACCGATCGTAAGTATGCAAAAGCATCGGTTAAAAATCCACGCATGCTCAGAATCAAGTCGACGCATGCTTGGAAGCATTGAACTTCGTTTTTTTCAGCACGTCGTTGTGTTTTACGTCACCGCGTTCAGACGAGATCGTTTTTTTAACCGATGGTGTGTAGGCGCGACAGACCATCAGTCAGGTTCATCGGTTAACCGATGACAATGGTCCTTCGGACCGTTCTCATCGGATGGACTGATCGTGTGTACGTGGCCTTAAAGTGATTGTAAACCCTTTACAACCACTTTAACCTACAGGTAAGCCTAGATTAAGGCTTACCTGTAGGTGCAAGAAATATCTCCCAAACCTAAAAGGTTTAGGATATATTTGCAAAAAATAGCAGCACCGATGTCTACGGCGCAATGCGCCGTAGACATTGGCGCAGGCGCATTGAGCATGCCACTACTAACGGCATCATGCCATTAGCGGCGGCTCCCACGCGCATGCTGCCGCAGCAGCGATACCCGGAAGTCACTCCAGGTATCATGGTGGCGTTGGAGGAGGCGACCGAGGGCTGCTGCAGGGGCTTCGATCTCAGGTCGTGCTATGCATACTAGCTCATTACGCTTTTGTCTTGCAGGTTGTCTTTTTTATTTTTTTTGGACAAGAAGGTTTACTTCCTCTTTAAGGTTTGACCTCATATTATATGGTTTTGGTAAATCTGTGGACAAAAATCTGCAGAAAATCTAATAGTGTGTATGGTCTCTTGGGCTTGGGTAATGTGAATATTTCTATGTGCTCTGTAAGCCACTGTGAAATATTATACAGTATTTATATAGCGCCAACGGTTTGCACAGTGCTTTACAAAATGAAGGCAGACATTACAGTTACAATACAATTCAATACGAGAGGAACCAGAGGGCCCTGCTCCTTAGAACTTACAATCTAAGATATGATTACCTTTATTGTGTTTTAGCGTTCACTGCATTTTTTCAATGTTGCTACGCTGCAATTTGATATAGCAAAATGCACCATTATGCTGTAACACAGGGTGCCAAGCATTATCAAAAGGCATGGCACTGAGCAAATCGCTCCAAAGCCAAAGTAAATCCCTTCTTAGACAGTTGTCACTGGACAGGTGTTCCCATTATACGATTTACTCTCCCCTCCTGTTCCTGTGACAACTCTAAAGTCTAAAATTTCCAATCTCTTTTTGTACCAAAGAGAATGGTTACTAGGGGTTTTATTCCATTTAAAGTTCTAAAAAAAAATGTTTTGGCTTTACAAACAGTAAAACTAAAGCATACACCACAATTGCCACATCATGCTATTATATTTACGTGGGAGACGAAGAATGTCACAATGACATATTAGGAGATAGAAATTAAACAGACAACGCTGATAACAGGAAGCAGAAAAGGCAAGCTTTCTTTGGATTATGGAACCCAACATTTTCAGACAAGACATTTTTGAATTTTTTCACATAGTCCTGCAAGTTACTCACTATGATATATTTATTTTCTATACTGACTGGTGCTAGTATTTTTATGACTAAGGCTGGCCATAGATTTTGATTATATTTTTCAATCAGCCAGTGGGTTGATCAAAAAAAAGTGAATGGATTGCATTATCCACACAAGCGAGTTGGATGAACTATATTATATTCTGACTTTACAATGATCTGTGCTGCAGCTTCTGATCAAGTAAAAATGTTCCATTATTCCCATTCAACAGAATTCAATTGTTAGATCGACTTATGTAGAGCAGGAATGGCCATAGATGGCTTGAAATTTGGACACACTGGCTGAATTTTAATCCATCTATGGCCAGCTGAAGGCCCCCAGCACCAAGATTTGTTGTGAATGAATGGCTACTACTTTATGCCCACAATAAAGCACACTGAGGAATGCATACTGTACATATAATAAATCACTCCCACAGAATAGGTGCATGAACTGCCCCCTTCTGAGTCACCCTTCGTTTCTGCCCCCTACCCACCTCTGAGTGCCATCCCTTGGTTCCACTTCCTATCCCACCTCCCAGTACCACCCCTTTTAGAGAATATAGAACCAAGTATAATTTTGTGCTACTAAGTGATTTACACAGAATTTGTTAATGATAATAAGACAGTAAAATAGATCCCCTGCAGTGAGCAACAATAGACCCCACCCCAGCAACAGTAAACCCCACCAGCAATAATAGACCCCACCCCAGCAATAAATATACCCCCCACATAAAAATAGACTCCCCCCAGAAAAAATGTATTCCCCCCGCAACAAAATACCATTCTAGCAACAACAGATCGCCCGACAGCCGTATCAATAGACCCCAGCAGCAACAACAGATCACCCAACAGCCAGCATCAATAGACCCTCCAGGAGCCAGCAAAAATAGACCTCTCCCTCAACAATAGTCCCCCAGCAGCAACAACAGATCTCCCAACAGCCAGCATCAATAGATCCCCCCGCAGTCAGCAACAATCGACCTTTCCCTCAACAATAGTCCCCCAGCAGCAACAACAGATCTCCCAACAGCCAGCATCAATAGATCCCCCCGCAGCCAGCAATAATAGACCCTCCAGCACACCCCAGCTCTCCTTGCCATTACATACATTCATTGCTGGAGGTGCCTGTCATTGATTTGATCAACATCTGTGACTCCTGGATACAGAAATACAGAATTGTTTTTCATGTACAGACCTCTACTCCCATGTGAATACATCCTACACTGACTGCTGTGCACTCTTTTCATGTCTGCAGGATTGTGAGCTGTGGGGTTGGAGAAGCTGCAGGGGCTTGTTACTGCTGGTAAAGTGACTGGAGGCTCCATGATTTCATGGCCTGGGCATCCTTGTAGCAAGGGCTAACATCAGAACCTTGCAGGCATATCATGAGTAGTCAAGGAGTCCTGCAGCTCCAGAGCTGCAGTAGGCATATGAGGGTGCAAACCTCAAAGATAAACTTTCATAAATAGGTTCCTATGATAGAATGGTGTGTTATTTTATCATAGTAGAAGTTATGAGGGTAAGGGGGGATTTACTAAAATTGGAGAACACAATTTAACCCCTAAATTAAGTGTGATCTTATCCTTGGACTGCAGCTCCTTTGTGAGGATTCTGTCCTAAATAAATGTAAGGTGTAGCCCTGTATGAAGCGGTCTAAACGTTCTGTATGGAGCCTTCTAACCGTTCTGTATGGTGCCTTCTAACCGTTCTGTATGGAGCCTTCTAACCGTTCTGTATGGAGCCTTCTAACCGTTCTGTATGGTGCCTTCTAACCGTTCTGTATGGAGCTTTCTAACCGTTCTGTATGGAGCCTTCTAACCGTTCTGTATGGAGCCTTCTAACCGTTCTGTATGGAGCCTTCTAACCGTTCTGTATGGTGCCTTCTAACCGTTCTGAATGGAGCCTTCTAACCGTTCTGTATGGAGCCTTCTAACCGTTCTGTATGGAGCCTTCTAACCGTTCTGTATGGAGCCTTCTAACCGTTCTGTATGAAGCCTTCTAACCGTTCTGTATGGAGCCTTCTGACCGTTCTGTATGGTGCCTTCTAACCGTTCTGTATGGAGCCTTCTAACCGTTCTGTATGGAGCCTTCTAACCGTTCTGTATGGAGCCTTCTAACCGTTCTGTATGGAGCCTTCTGACCGTTCTGTATGGTGCCTTCTAACCGTTCTGAATGGAGCCTTCTAACCGTTCTGTATGGAGCCTTCTAACCGTTCTGTATGGAGCCTTCTAACCGTTCTGTATGGAGCCTTCTAACCGTTCTGTATGAAGCCTTCTAACCGTTCTGTATGGAGCCTTCTGACCGTTCTGTATGGAGCCTTCTAACCGTTCTGTATGGAGCCTTCTAACCGTTCTGTATGGAGCCTTCTAACCGTTCTGTATGGAGCCTTCTAACCGTTCTGTATGGAGCCTTCTAACCGTTCTGTATGGTGCCTTCTAACCGTTCTGTATGGAGCTTTCTAACCGTTCTGTATGGAGCCTTCTAACCGTTCTGTATGGAGCCTTCTAACCGTTCTGTATGGAGCCTTCTGACCGTTCTGTATGGTGCCTTCTAACCGTTCTGAATGGAGCCTTCTAACCGTTCTGTATGGAGCCTTCTAACCGTTCTGTATGGAGCCTTCTAACCGTTCTGTATGGAGCCTTCTAACCGTTCTGTATGAAGCCTTCTAACCGTTCTGTATGGAGCCTTCTGACCGTTCTGTATGGTGCCTTCTAACCGTTCTGTATGGAGCCTTCTAACCGTTCTGTATGGAGCCTTCTAACCGTTCTGTATGGAGCCTTCTAACCGTTCTGTATGGTGCCTTCTAACTGTTCTTTTGGCACCAGGGTATAAATGGATGCCTAACACTAAGCCTCTTACCGAAATATAACATTCATTTTATAAACTGAGTCTGAATGCCTTGCATGGCTGCTGACTATTATGTACACAGAAAGAGAGAAAGTTATTTACACCATTCAATATTAAAATCCTAAACACATGTAGTAGCTCTGTGCCGAGTGTAGGCTGGCGTTTACTTTATAAATACATAACTCATCAAAAAAAGTTTTGGTGACACAATGATACAAAGGAATGCTATAAACAAATGCCAGATAATATAAACTAAAGCCCTGTACACACGATCGGATATCTGATGGAATCTAATTTGATGGATTTTTTCGGCGGATATCCGATGAAGCTGACTTTCATCGGTCTTGCTTATACACCATCGGTCAAAAATCCGACCGTGTCCAACGTGGTGACGTAAAACACTTCGACGTACTGAGAAAAATTAAGTTCAATGCTTCCAAGCATGCGTCGACTTGATTCTGAGCATGCGTGGATTTTTGACCGATGGAATTCCACACAGACGATCGTTTTTTTTCTATCGTTTTTTTATCCATAGGAAAAATTTAAAACATGTTCTATTTTTTTTCACTGATGGAAAACAAACCGATGAGGCCCACACACGATCGGTTTGGCCGATGAAAAAGGGTCATCGGTCCATTTTTATCAGACAAACCGATCGTGTGTACAGGGCTTAAGAGGTAACGACTACCCTTTGCTATTTTGTTGACAACTATATCAGAATTCATCCTAAAATAAAAACAAAATTGGTCAGTACAACCAGGTAACCCAACAATCATAGGCGTGTGCACATTGTGTGCTGGGTGTGCCCAGGCACACCCTAATCACCCCATGTGCATTAGTAATATCACTCTGTGTAGCAGAAGTTACATGTAAAAGATCTACCCCTTACCTGCTCTACCATAAGAGAAGTGTTTATGCTCTTCTCTTTCAATGTGTTGGCAGGGAGGTCAGTGTGCCAGGTCATATATATGTAGACACATACACACGCATGTGTGTTTGAGCTTTAGGGTGCACACCCTAAGAGCCCATTCACACCTTGGCGTTTTGTCACCTGTAGCGCGACGCGCACAAACGCCAGAGGGACCAAAATACATGTAAGGCTATGGGCATGGTTCACATCTGAACGCCGATGCGCCTGACGCGCATCGCATATAGTCAATAAAAGTTCCGGACCCTTTTTTGTCGCGCATATCGCGCGATATGCGCGTATTTGAGCGTTTCCATTTCCCATAGAAAGTAATGGAAACGCTCGATTCAAGCGACTTGCACGACAACGGGCGTTTGTTACGGGCGTTTCGTCAATAGAACTTGTCGCCCATGAAGAAGATTAAAAAAATCTACCAACATAGCAACAAGTGATGAAAAGATGATAGTTTTTCCTATTGGCTAAAAAAAAAAACGTCAAAGTACAAAAACGTCGGACAACGCTGTATGCAAACGCGCATATTAGCATGAATACGCGCGACAAAACGCCGGAAAAAAACGCCGGAAAACGAAGCTATTGCCTACGCCTAGGTGTGAATGCAGCCTAATGCAATAGGCTGCGCACACCTATGCCAACAATCTACTGTCCATGAAATGGGAGATGTCTCCTATCTGCTGATAGTACAACTCATGTAGAAACAAAACAGAGACAGCTCCAGCAGCAACCTGGGATCTCTTCTCTAGGTTCATATCTAATGAAATAAGTCATGCTGAGCAGTAAGTAATTAGTGCATACGGCATTGAGAATCTGTTGCTAGACAAAGTCTCTCAGGTGCTGCGTTTTTTGTTTGGATGAATATTCTTTAATTTGACTGGAGTGGTCGGGTACACAGGCTGCCAAAACTAAAACTAGGTATATGGCAGTAGAATTCCGAACAACAATTTGTATGGAAATTCTGAGAAAGTTCTCAGGACATTCGATTGTCATCCGAAAGTAGTTCAAGGTTTCATTTGCTTTTAACATTTGATTTGGGAATGAATGGATTTTACCAAATAAAAACCACATATACTGTGAGAAATTCATACATTCGAGAAAACATTTCCATCTTGCTTCTTCAAATTTTCTTGTCACTGCTGTCAAAAACTAACATCGATTTGACCCCCACTAATTATTAGAAAAACAAACTAACATTCTTAGAACAAAAAATGTTAAAACTAAATTTTACTAGTGTATACGCAGCTTAAGCGCTTGTCGACCATATAACCTAGATATGCGGCGGCAAGTTGGTTCGGCTGCACCAGATCACGTACCTAGTACGTGATCTGACACTTCTGGGTAGGGGGTGTTGGTGACCCGGCCATGTTGTGATTAAACACACAAGATGTCGATCACCAGGTGACAGCCAATGGATTACCACCAGCACTTGGCAATCTTCATGAATTTACAGAGGACAGAGCCCTGCCTATGTAAACAAGGCAGGAAACAAAAGGATGTATATGGACAGCCGCACTCCAAAAAACGATTTAGTTGCCTTTATTGGTAAAATAGGATAAAAGCACAAGTCACAGCAAAAATAGGACACACAGCTGACGCGTTTCGCACTAATGCTTCAGCTGTGTGTCCTATTTTTGCTGTGACTTTTCAGTGCTTTTATCCTATTTTACCAATAAAGGCAACTAAATAGTTTTTTGGAGTGCGGCTGTCCATATACATCCTTTTGTTTCCTGCTCTGCGCATTGCCAGCACCCGTGGATTCTGAGAGGAGACTAATTACCAAGCATATCCATCTGGAGCGGTTACAACCTTTCCCTATGTAAACAAGGCAGAGCTCTGTCCTGTCAGTGGGGAAGTAATAGATTTTCTTTCCCTGCAAATTAGGGCATCCCCTAGTAAAAGCACCTCCTAGAGTACACCAAAACACTGGCTAGGCACACATTTAACCCTAAATGTTTAACCCTTTCCTAGACAGTGTCACTGGTACAGTGACAGTAGATATATTTAGCACTGATCACTGCATTAGTGTCACTGGTTCCCACAGAGTGTCAAAAGTGTCAGTTAGTGTCCAAATGTCTACCGCAATATCGCAGTCCTGCTATTAGTCGCTGATCTCCGCCATTACTAGTAAAAAAAAATCCATTATATATCACATAGTTTTTAGTCGCTATAACTTTTGCATAAACCAATTAATATACACCAAATGTATTTTTTTTTTTTTTTTTTTTACCGAAAACACGTAACAGTGTACATATTGGCCTAAAATTATAAAGAAATTCAATTTTTTTTTTTTGGTGATCAAATGCCACCAAAAGAAAGCTGTTTTTGTGGGGAAAAATGGCCGAGAGCAGGTTAGCATAACATGTTTGTTATTTAAAAAAAACAAAAACAAAAAAAAAACGAAGCTCTAATAACATTTTAACTAAGTAAGGAAGAAGTAATATGTACGTTATAACAGTGATGTACACTAAAAAGCCATATTTAGAATGTGAAAACATTCAGGCATATTTGTTCACTTTGATCCTGAGATTTGTTCCTACTCCTTGGTTCTTTCAGGAAGAAATGATGTCATAGACAGTGAAGGAACGGAACGTGTTGGCAGGGAGTGAAACAAACAGAGGTTCTGAACTGATGTAATGAAATGAAGGGAGACAGAACGAGGAAACTGCAATAATGAAAACAACATTAGGCAGGCCAGCGTGCTGTCTGAATTACAAGTCGGATACATAGCTCAGCTAGATTAAGACAGTCAGACATGTTTTCATAAATGTAATAGCAAGGTCAAATTCTCTCTGTTAATTAAAAATAAAGCATGTAAATGCTTCAGGCCAGCAGTACCTAACTTTGACCTGTGGGTAGACGTCATCTACTCATCCTGTAACAAATACCAGCTTTTGAGTACATTTTTGGAATTTTCTTCTTAATTAAAGAACTTTACAATAATAGGCTTATTCAACTAAGCAGTGCACAGTGAAATGCAAAATGTAGTATCTGTAGCAATCAATCAGATGGAATCACATATTACAAGAGAAAACTGGGTGACATACAAAAGGGTACCTTTACTGCTATACAGTAAGTTAGACTATCAGCTCAGAAACAGTGTAGTAATCAAAGCAAAACAAAAAAATATTGAGGAATATAGGAAAATGAAAAGCACAAATATACATCCAATATTGGCTTCAGTATGTAATTAACTGCATTTACCAAATGATAATAATAATACTGCTTTTGGGTAGAAAGGGGAGGGGGGTCTGAGAACTGACATCCAATAAAAATGACATTTTAGAGTGGCACATATTTACAATTGGCTTAGGAGTGACCACAAAAGATGCCCATGCATATTTAGACCTAGAAGAAAACAAGATGTTGGCATATAAGCTATTACCACTAGATGGATATAATTTATTTAATGGAAATGCTACATGTGGCTAGCTTAAAGGATCACTAACTATGTAAGATGTGGACAATGATTTGTCTAACACAGCCATTCTTAAAAAAGGTTCTGTTGAATCCTAGGCTTCCTCCAGAGTTTACTATGGGTTCCCTGAGCCGTAGCTGACTGACCTCCCACCTGATGGTGCCTTCATAGTCCTGGGGTCCAATACCACTTGTCAGAGCCTGCTGCATGACACCAATAATCTATTTAGCTCTGTACACACGATCGGGTATCTGATGGAATCTAATCCGATGGATTTTTTCATCAGATATCCGATGAAGCTGACTTTCATCAGTCTTGCCTACACACCATCGGTTAAAAATCCGATTGTGTCCAACGCGGTGACGTAAAACACTACGACGTGCTGTGAAAAATGAAGCTCAATGCTTCCAAGCATGCGTTGACTTGATTCTGAGCATGCGTGGATTTTTGACCGATGGATTTCCCCACAGACGATCGTTTTTTCTATCGTTTTTCTAACCATAAGAAAAATTTAAAACAGGTTCTCTTTTTTTTCACCGATGGACAAAAAACCGATGGGGCCCACACACGATCGGTTCGTTCCGATGAAAACAGTCCATCGGTCCGTTTTCATCAGACGAACCGATCGTGTGTACAGGGCTAAAGAGTGGCATTCTGACCACCAATGTAAGGGAGACATTTTTCCCACTGGCTACAAATGAATTGGTTTTAGCAAGGGTTACTCTGGAGTTACAAGGTTGAGAAGACTGGTCTAACATGCAAACCTGGCTGTAAAAGAACTAAACAATGAGTTACAAAAGACAGACCAGTTATGCCTACATACAAGCCAATTGCTGCTTAAATAAGTTTGCATTTTTCTAGTATCTGTCTTGAGTATAGGGTGATGAAATGTCCATACTGTGATATCATTTTGGGAGCCTGAAGAAGAAATTAACTGTGGAATATGTGCTAAAACAGGCAGGGCTTAACTTCCACTTCAAGTAGGAAAGCAACACAGTAGTGACTTCACCAAACCTCACTTCAAATACCCTAAGACCAGCAGTCAGAGGCAGTTGTGCCTTAGATCTCACATTGAAGATACACAGCTATGAGACTGTAGGCTCAGGAGGTGATGCTTAACATTTCTAAATGTTCCCAAAATACCAGAAATATTCACTTTCACTTCTCCATGAGTTTAGTTCCTCTTTAACAGATTGCAGCTAACTATGCATATAGTCATGTATTTCCCAGACATGATCCCACTGCTTGGCACTTGACAGATATGATGAATGTCAAGATCATACAGGGAAGTGGACTGCCCAAGTTTAAAGTCCAACTCCAGAAAACGCAAAAGTTATCCCTTGTAGTGGGTCTGTGGCCAACTACTTGTTTAGCCTGGGGAGAGTTTTTGCACTTACCCGGTAGATGGCGCATCCCCATGCTCCAGCGATGGACTGTATCTCCATGTTATCACCTACAATGTAGTTATATGGACAGTGGTGTTAACAGAGCTTTTTCTCTCAGAAAATAGGTGCAGGAACTCAACCACTACCACGTTCAGATTTTACAAACAGTAGAAGGGTCTTAAAGGGGCATTAAATACCAGGATTGCATTACATACAGAGTGTAGAGTTCAGGGGGTTACACACAGAGTGCAGAGCTGTCACTTGTAAACACAGAAACCAGACTTCTGTGTTTACAAGTGATTGTGGTGAGCAGGCACCAAAGGGTCTGAGCCAGAGGTGGTGGAACTGAGTTCCCCCAAGTTCCCCCTGAAAAAAAGCCCTGGGTGTTAATGACATCGGTACCTTACACCACTGAAACATGGGAGAGACGATACCATGGGAACCGGTCTAATTAGCGTGATGGAGTGGAGGAGTGAGTAAGTAGATCTTCTTTTATATGTCCCATATATCCAAACAAGCAAATAACCTTTGTAACGTGGTACAACCCCAATGCAAGGGATCATTTCAAAGTTTCGCAAATTTGGGCGTTAAGCTTCAGTAAGGGGGAAGAAGCCTGATCCTTACCTGTATGGGCAGTTTTGTACAATAGTAGATTGAAATCAGATGGATTTGCGTTCTTTCTCTTCTTCTGACAACAATCTACCATACATTGTAGCTGCCCTAGAACCTTGTACAGTAGGTGAAACTTTGCATATTTACATAGTTCTAAACTGTCGTCAACAATCACAGCACATGCAAACAGTAAAGTCTACACTAACTCTGAGAAGGAATGTGGAATACCAACACAATTTCATGTGCTATCTGCAGCTGTTTAATTCATTTTAGAATGTGAGCTGTAAGATATCCAATATGCATTCTCGGCCAATCAAAGGGGGGGGGAAAAAAAAATCTTGGCACATTTCATAAACGCACCTGTTAGCCGTTAACAAATGATATGGATTGTGCAATAATTTATTCTTTTAATGAGCCAGCCAAACAAAGTCACTTTGATACGCATTGTCTTCATATTAACCATTCAAGAAAAATGCTCATGTGGATATAATTTTAATTGCCAAAGGCATTAGATTTATTCAATTTATATTTAGTTTGGAGCAAAGATTCACTGGTGCCTGTATTTGTCATAGGCAAATCAAATCTATTAGCTCTCTCTCACAGAAAACAGTTTTATGACTGCATGGGAAGTGTTGATAAGGATGCAGTATTCCCCTATGTATATTATTTGTAGACCTGTATCAGTTCTGATCAATTGGCCTTATTTAATAAACTGGTGCAAAGTGAACATATGTTAAGAAACCTGTATAACCAATCACATATCAGCTTTTATTAGTGTATTCATGCTAAACTATGCATGCCAATGTTCTTCTATAAGCCATCAATAATATATACATTTTTTAATCAACGATGAGTTAAAGCAATACATTGCTTACTATTATAACTCATGATGCTACCAACTCTTTACAGAGAACCAGTCATGACTAGCCAAAATAAAGTATGTCTGTATCTAGTGTTTAGTGATAAGCCTATACACTAATATCCAGTGCTCCTGGTACACACAATAATGCAGACTGTCTCTTAGCAATAGTAAAAAAGTTTGTCCGTTAATTAAAGGGGAGGTTCACCCTAAAAACGACTTTCTAGTATTACATTGGCCCCCCACATTACAATACAATTATGCCTATTATGTTTTTTTTTTGTGCTGTACATACCTTGATACAGCTTATTCACCTGTGGCTTCCGGGTTGCGAGTCCCGCGGGAGTGGGCGTTCCTCACATGCTGTTGATTGACGTGATGACCAAAAACGAGCTCGTCGCGTAAGCTGCGTCACGATTGGCGAAAGGAGCCGAACGGCAAGTCGGCGCTATACTGCGCCTGCGCACCGCCGTTCGGCTCCTTTCGCCAATCGTGACGCAGCTTACGCGACGGGGGGAGCTCGTTTTTGGTCATCACATCAATCAACAGCATGTTAGGAACGCCCACTCCTGCGGGACTTGCAACCCGAAAGCCGGGTGAATTAGCTGTACCAAGGTATGTACAGCACAAAAAAAACCATAATAGGCATAATTGTATTGTAATGTGGGGGGCCAGTGTAATAATAGAAAGTCGTTTTTAGGGTGAACCTCCCCTTTAACCACAATGTAAATAAAATCCAGTCCTGAAGTGGACAACAGGTGAAGAAAATAAACCACTTGCAGTAAGAAAGATTTGCAGTAACACCTACGATCCCTTGAGCAAGGAGGGGCTAATGATTCCAAATGTAAGTCAGTAGTCACATATAGGTAGATTCAAAGAGATGGCCGCAACTTTGCAGCGGCGTAGCTTAGCGTGTTTAGGCTACGCCGCCGTAAGTTAGCGAGGCAAGTACTTGATTCTCAAAGTACTTGCCTGCTAAGTTGTGGGCGGGTGTAAGGGCGCCTAATTCAAATTCGTCTGAGGGGGCGTGTTTTATGGTAATGAGGCTTGACCCGACGTGATTGACGTGTTTCTGTAACTGCGCATGCGCCGGGCGCCTACATTTCCCAGTGTGCATTGCGGCTAAGTCCGCCGCACGGGCCTATTGGTTTCGACGTGGACGTAAATGACGTAAATCCCTATTCACGGACGACCTACGCAAATGACATAAAATTTTCGAATTTCGAAGCGGGAATGGCGGCCATACTTTACCATTGGCTACGCCACCTAGGGGGCAGCTTTAACTTTAGGCGGCCTATCTCTTGCGTAAACTGCATAAATGTACTGCGTCGGCCGGGCTTACGTTTGTGAATCGGCGTGTCTACTAATTTACATATTCTACGCCGACCGCAATGGAAGCGCCACCTAGCGGCCAGCCTCAATATTGCAACCTAAGATAGGACGGCGCAGGCCGTCGTATCTTAGATATGTTTAAGCGTATCTCTGTTTGAGAATACACTTAAACATACGTCGGCGCAGATTCTGAGTTAGGTCAGCGTATCTACTGATACGCCGGCCTAACTCTACCTGAATCTAGCTAATAGCCTAGATGGAATAAAAAGCTGTCGCCAGGACCTTTGGGAGAGTGTCATGCAGAGGACATGCAGACCTACATGTGGGGGACCCTCCAACACGAGGGATGCGGAACCAAGGCTGAATCAGCAGGAAAAGGGGACCCGAGAACTCCGTACCCTCAAGGTGGATGACGTCAGTCGCTGCGACGCCGACAGGAGTCTGGAGAGCCAGCCGCACAGTGGAATAGGTGCGCAATGGAGCGCTCCTTTGCTCTGGAGTTTGACTCGCTGCTGCTCTCTAATGGTGATTGTAGGAAAGTCAGCTCACTGAAGTATCTCCCCAACACACAGGTCGGCTAGAGATCAACTGAAGGCACTGGAATTAAGCCAATTCAGCTCTTCATAAGCTCCTAGGCCAGGTTAGACCGTGGTGAGTGGTCAAAGGTATATTAAGGTATATTAAAGGGTTGCCTTGACGACGCGTTTCACGCGCATGCGCTGTTTCACAGCCACGTGCGAAACGCGTACATTTATTTTGTTTACATTTGTTTATTTTGGTAAATAAGAAGTCACTGTTTAATTTTAATGTCCAATCATGTGTCAGGGAAGTTTAAAAAAAGAAAGGATTACATGCACTGATGCAATGTGGTGCCATTCATTCTAAAGAGCACCCAATCATACCTTGCCAACAGACTAAGCTTTGCAGAGCAACACATGGCAACGCACTAACATGTTGTGGTGCCAAAAGTGGTGCATGCACCTTTTGGTGAATGGACTTCCTTAATGCTAAGCACGTTAATATATGACATAAAAAATGTCCCCCAGTTCATGAAAGCACACAATAACATTGAACAGTACTGAATTACAAAGCTCAGAATTTAATGGGAATGTTAAAAAAGATGGTGACTGTTAGATTTCAAGTGACCTCTGACTCCTGTCACCCATGTTTAAGAGTCAGACACAGTAAAAGTAGATAAAGCTAAGTAAAAGGGCAAATATTAATCATCCGTGTGTAACTTGTTGGGGGAATCCTCCCCACTGCGCTATTGAATCCTGACAGAGGGGAGACTCCCCCACAGTCAGAATAAATAGATCAGCACTGCTGCCTATTGCCTGCATTGCTGATTGAGCGGCTTTTATCAGATAAGGCAGTTGAACAGAAGTAGATCGGTAGAGTAATTTCTGTTCAACCGCAGTGGCCATGCATGGATCAAAGTTTGTTCGATCCCCGCTGAACTGGCTGAATATCAATCTATGTTTGGCCAGCTTTAGCCTGGTTTACAGTCCTACCACGTATTTTAGTTGGTTTAGCCTGGTTTACATAGCATGTATTGAAGTTGGACAGTTCAGCAGGAACCAGACAAATTTCAATACGTGTGTACCCCTCTCAATTCAACAGAAGCAAGTCATTAGACTGGCTTCTGTCAGTTGATCCTGCTGGAAAACCAGCATTCGATCAGCCGCTGAAGTGAATGACTGCAGTGCTGATCTGTGTGTTCTGCTGGAGGAATACAATAGCGCAGCAGGAGAGATCCTTGCATCCATATCACTTGTTAGGAGGTGAGGATCTGCAAGTTTTTTTCATTCAACCCCATAGTTAAAAAAAAAACTCAGCATGTATACTCATCCTAACTATATTGTTATTGTTGCATTCTATTGTAATTAATCTATTGTCCTGTATGTACTGCACACAGCACAAGCACTTGTCAGAATTCCCATATACCACTGTTAGTTCACAAGTCATGTTTGTTAGTAGTTCTTGTTACCACAGAGGACAGACGGGGCAGCTTGTCTCTTTCACAGTATAGACTGTACAGACAGTTCTGTTAGTTTTGGACACTTGCACATGTCCAAGTTCACCTCCCCTGTTTCTCTGGTTAGTACATCGTGGGTGTTCTGTTCTAATGTTTCACGTATGATCTCCAGATATCCAGAGCTATAAACATTACATTTGCCACATTTGCACATTTTTAATTTCCTGAGACTTTATTTACTAAACCTTCAATTCAATCTCCCGCTGTCAATACAGTCAGCATGCAACCAAATGTTTGCATAAGGGTGGTATGAAAAATGAAGCTACCATGTAGACTGAACTAAGAAAGCTGATCCAGATGCACATTTCCTTCAATGTATAATGAATTCAATGGAAATGTGCCCTTAGTTGTAGACCATTTGAAATCTGAAGCTTTATGCTGCACAGCAGTGATTATGAAAGCAATTAGAGAAGCCATGACGGCAGGGGCTAATGGACAGCCATGAAGAAACACCTAAACTACTGTACCAGCTCTCAAAAGACCAAGGCAGACAGACAGGCGTATCCCAAAGCTGCTAGGCCTCTGAGACTTTCTTAAAACGAATCTGACATTCACAACAGAACAAAATAAAATGTGCCATGCCCCCAGTATTACATATTTTATGTGATGGCTATGAAAATATTAATGTTAAATAAAACACATTTTGCTTGTTTTTTTAAACCTATAAAGAAGAATACAAGATACAAGATTTGAAACAATTTTTTGTCTGGTAACACAGCTATCTGGCTGTACAGTAACACGGTAGGCCAGCCATTCTCAACCATTCTCAACCCAGCCAGGCCTTGCTGCGAACTGCCAGGCACCCATCACTACTCTGACCACTAAGGTGGACACGGTGCGACTAGATGTGGGGCTAATCAGGCAGGACATGGATAAAATCTACTACAGACTCTCCACTGCTGAGCAGAGCCTGGGACACATGAAGGATACAGTGGAAAACCATGGCACTGACCTGCGCACCCTCCATACAAAGAATGAAAATGACTTGTAGATAATGTTCGGGAGGGCATTATTTTCAATATAAAGGCAAGATCAAGAACATGGAAAAACTGGGCCTCAAACTAGCAGGAGCAAAGTTAAAATCTTAAAAATCTAAGAATCTAATCTTAGAAAGTATTATTTTAACAAATAATAATTAACCTCTTCCTGACGATGGTATGCATATTTGCAGCCACTCGGCGGGAGGGCTTTAACGCTGAGAGGCCACGCCTGTTTGGGTGCCCCCACAGAAAGCCACTTGCTGTGGGGGCACTAGGCAGGAGGGAGGAGCCAGAAGTGCTGGCGTGGGACCCAAGAAGAGGAGGATCCGGGCTGCTCTGTGCAAAACCACTGGATAGAGCAGGTAAGTATGACATGTTTCTTATTTTAAAGAAAAAAAAGAGGCTTTACTATCACTATATTGTAGGAAGGTGTTAAATGCTTTAAACAGACTTCCATCAGACATAGCGAGACAGTCAACATAAGGAAACCTGAACTTTCTTGGGACAAACACAGATCTATTTTGACAAGGTTTAAGCAGACCTTTACCCCCAAACAGACAAACCTATGGTGAATGCATCACTGCATCATGAATACCATTTGTTAAATGCTTTTTCTTAAACTTAGATTTTGTTCTTCTTCTAGGTTCCCCCCAAAGTACTGGTTATGTAGCCCTGGCCTCAGTCACTGTCACCAGTGCTTTCCAGGGAAATGTCACCTGAACTTGTGTATGTGTTGTATGAGATCTTGAACAGCCTGTTATTATTTAAAGAAGGTTTGGCTGGGCTTCTCCTAAGGGTCACAGGAGTGCAATTTGTTTTGAATTCCTGGGACCCATTTTCAGCAGAGAGCGGTCTGAAGACTGCTCTCTGCTGACATCACCAGGATCAGTCCCGGCGCTGCATCATTCTGACTTACAAAGTCTGGATCTGCCAGGTTCCTGGACTGATGGCTCAGCCTCTCAGCAAGCCGCTGAAAAACTGAGCGCTCCCTGCCCCTCCACAGCTCAAGTCTCCAATGAGCATAGAGGAGCAGAGCAGGAGAGCAGCTGATTGACAGGCAGCAGCTCTCTGCTCAGGGAAGGTGGCTCGGTTCTCGGTGAAGAGGTGGCGGGGACATATGCGGACCGATGCTGCATCCACCTAGGTAAGTATGATGGTCAAAATTATTATTTTTTTTTTACTTATTTTTTAATACCAAAGAACAAGGATGAACAATATGGCCACCAATGACATCTTCTTTTGAAAATGGTTGCACAGGATATGAAAGTAAAAAAACAAGTGGCAATACGGTAAAAGAGGCAACATTTTTTTTTTTTTTCAACATTTGTATTTGTTTATACAGTCCAGAGAAGACAGGGTCAACGTAAATAAAAGGGTAGCACATAGAAAAGATTAAACAACGTATTATATGAAGACATACAGTGCAATATGTTATAAACGAAAACACATCCCACCAAGGTGGGGAGCCATAAAATTATGAGCAGGTACGTCTTCGTAGGTCCCTGTCCATCATACTGGCTTGGCTACCACTATCACCATATCTTAGTGCGGTATATATTCTACTCCACCATGAGATATCTTCTGACCACATAATAGCGAGTCAAAAACATCTTCATACGGGTCTAAGAGGCAACATTTTATCTTTGAATATGTATGTATAGGTATAATTACAATACAGTTATAGGGTTATTGTCAGATTGTGAGAAGGTCTGCTTAAAAAAGAAACATAAAATGAAAAAAGGAACAGACTTGATGGACTACTTGGTCTTTTTTCTGCTGTCACTCGTCTATGTTTCTCAATAGAAATAATAAGGAGTCTTTATATAAATGTAATTTTTATTAGATGATTATGATCTAGGAAGTTTAAACCAGGATAGATCGAAAGATTGTTAGATGATATATAGAGAGATAGATAGATAGATAGATAGATAGATAGATAGATAGATAGATAGATAGATAGATAGATAGATCGGTAGATAGATAGATAGATAGATAGATAGATAGATAGATAGATAGATAGATAGATAGATAGATAGATAGATACTGTAGATAGATAGACAAAAATCAAATCATACAAACCCATTAATAGTGTAAAAGTTGAAGACACTACTATCAGCAAAATTTGAAAGAATTACTTGTGCACCATTAGTCGCCGTCTGCCCAAGGCAAGAAATAATGCTTATTATCTCACAGAGTGCTGTGTCACATCTACTGTATATACTTTCATATCTTTGTAGCTTCAGTTCAGGAGGAACTGAGCCGAGGTACAGGAGCATAGGGTGCTAACACTGCTATTTTAGGCTGTGCATGACTTTGATTGAGTAAGAGAGCTGATGGAATAAGTGTATGAGCTAAACAATGTCTTTGCAGTCACAGCAGTTCACAGTTTGTGCCCGCTGTTCTGGCTTCTTCTTTTAAATGAATAATTTGTTGAACTAGAGAGTAGATTTCTAAATAGCTTGGTAACATCATCTTTACATGCTGACATTTGCATTCGATTTTTATACTTTTCCTCCAAAGCTCTGGAACAAAATAACGTGCGTCTTTATTTTTCTAGGAAGGTGTCTTATTTATTGTGCTATATGGTATACAAGAAGTCGTACGTTCTTTGCATATCCAGTGAGCAATGATGTATGCAAAAGGTAATTGCAAGTGGGTGAGTGGAGGAGGCGGGGGGTTAAAACCTTTGCTTGTACAGACCTGTGCATTAGGGATACACAAAAGCAATTTAAAAAGTATATGCTATGTTTTCTCATGCAAGTACTTAATTGTTTTAGGACATCTGTAATATGACAACACAAAGCGGAAGATGCTATACAACCACATCATAGTCAACTATGACCACACCACTGCAACTAGAATAAGAATTTAGTGCACCTTAGCATTACACTAAATTGGTCTACCACATCTTGTGGTTTTACATCAATTTGTTGATTAAAACTGAGACAAGCGAATCCGTTTGAATAAGATTCAGAGTTACATTTCTTAGACAAGATCTGCAATACTTTAATGATGAAAGAGACCACTCAGCATCTGTAGATTGCGTGTAAATACACACATACATAATTCTAGCCTGTTGGGGAACAAGATAAAAGCACTATAATTTATCAATCAGTAATAATTTAGTCAACGGAAATATTTTCATATATGATTTTAGTTGACTTAATTAGAGCTACTATTTCTTTCAAAGTTTCATGTCTGTAATGTGGTTATGACTAAGGCCTTATAGGCTGAAACGCGTCAACCATTCCTATTTGCGTTTGTCCACTGTGGCTTGTTAATAAACACTACTAATTTTTAAGAGCAATGACCGGAGTGCGGATCATCTTTTCTTCAAAATAGGACTAAGGCCTCGTACACACGACCGAGTTTCTTGGCAAAAAACAGCAAGAAACTTGCTGGGAGCTATTTTTTTGCAGAAGTCGTGTGTACATTTCCGTCGAGGAAACTGTCGAGAAACTCGACGAGCCAAAAAGAGAGCATGTTCTCTTTTTCCTTGACGGGAATGGAGAAAATTGGCTTGTCGAGTTTCTCGACGGCTTCACAAGGAACTCGACGAGCAAAACGATGTGTTTCGCCCGTCGAGTTTCTCGGTCGTGTGTACGAGGCTTCAGCCAGGGTTCACACTGCAGTTGTGCAAGACACTGCATGTAATTCGCACAATAATCACAACACATTTCTGTGAATTCAGTGTCTCCGGGGTGCGATTTGACCCATGGATTTGTATGGCTCAAATTGCACGGCATTTGCACCAAACTGGTGCAGGGCCCTGTTTTGTCTGCACCAGAATCGGATCGCAAGGGTGTTCAGACTAATGCAATCCGATTCTGCAAATCATGCTGCGTTTTGCAAACCGATTGAGGGGTGTCGCTAACGTAAAGTGAATGTAAACCAGATTCATGAAATTTGAGCTGGGCACATATATCTGTAGTGTTTTCCTATCTCTCTTCAAAGCTCTATGTCCCGTAGCTTTCTCCTGCCCTGTTCTTCTATTATCAGTATGAGAATGTCTGACAAGTTCTCAGACACAGGAGCTAAAAGCAGCCTGAGTTTTGTGTTGGGGAGGATGTTATAAATAGATTAGCAGAGTTCAAGGAATAGATCTAAAAATCTCTACCTATAAGGAGTGAGGGTGTGTGCCTTTTCTCCAATCAGCTGTCTTGGCTGCATGCCCAGGCTTCACCGCAGTGCTAACCAGGAAGAGAAAATCTCCTAACATGATCTGAACATTCTAAAGAATACAGAAAGCTGACGACAGCAGCTATACATGTAAAAGATATGCAAGGATATTTGTTTCATCTCTGTGTATCAACAGAGGCTGTTCACTTCACTGGGTATATGCGAGGGTTCAAATCCGCTTTAACATACCTTCGCAATCGGTTTGCATGGACAGATTGCGATTTAGATGGGGTACTGAATCTGCAGCGAATTCGCTGTGAATTCACACTGCATCTAATGTAAACTCAGGCTAAAACTAAAACAATTCAGATGACTAAAATACGATTAAAACTAAAATGGCATTTTAGTCTAAAGACTATGACTAAAACTAAATCTAAATATGATGTCAAAATTAACACTACACATAAGTAGAGGGCAGGCACTAAACTGCAGAAAGAAAAAAATTGCCTTTTCTTTTTTTTTTTCTTAATTTTTAATGTTGGTAAAATATTGAGGTAATATGTGCAATGGCATTACAGCCAATAAAAATAACAAAGAGCAAAACCGTCACTGAAGCTACACCTTGGTATATGATTACAGCCAATAGAGTTTACAGTTTTTTGTTTTTTATTTATATTTTAAACTTGAACTTATATTTTTGTTTGTTTATGAAACTTGGTTTTATTTAGACCGTTCACACAGGGGCAACATGACTTTCAGTGCGACTTTGGGAGGCAACTTGAACACGACTTGTGTATGAATCACAACGTGAATTGGGGCGACTTCATCGCGACTTACAACGCAACTTGAAGTCGCCTCCAGAAGGGGGAACTTCACGCCCAATTTTTAATAAAAAAACGGCATGGGTTTCCCCTCCAAGAGCATACCAGGCCCTTAGGTCTGGTATGGATTTCAAGGGGAACCCCTACGCCGAAAAAACGGTGTGCCCCCCCCCAAATCCATACCAGACCCTTATGCGAGCACGCAGCCTGGCCTGTCAGGAAAGGAGGTGGGGACGAGAGAGCAGTCCCCCCCTCCTGAACCGTAACAGGCAGCATGCCCTCAACATGGGGGGGTGGGTGCTTTGAGGCAGGGGGGCGCCCTGCCCCCCTGCCCCAAGATACAACTAAAACTAAAACAATTCAGGTGACTAAATATGACTAGAACTAAAATGGTATTTTAGTCAAAAGACTATGACTAAGGCTGGTCATAGACGAGGTTGCAATAAAGAAATTTGCACGATTCTCCCATCAACACAGACAGTGTGGACATGGGAATCAGTAATTGTCTTCTCCCAGTAGGGGGACGGGACGGGAAGCTATTCCCGCTGGGAGAAGACAGTGATTATTGCTAGCAATAAGCACAAGAAAATACCGCATGCTGGTTGTACCCAAGTTGATCAACCAATCAACTTTGTACATTCAGCCTACCCATTATCGGCCTTAAACTAATTCTTGGATCAACATTGACACTGGTATCATTAAAGCCCATTGGTGGTTTGGTGAGGTTAATACAAGATTCCCCAAGACCTCACATCCTACAACCAAGGAGAAGGTTCTCTCCATGTGGCCTTTAGATTGACATATTTGAGGTGTGACTGGAATTTTATAAACACATATAAACACCAATTGGAGACAGGAGAGTAGTGGTACGTGGTACAGAATGGATGCACAGAAGGGGGGGGGGGACAAATATCATAAAAATGGAAGAAGAGAAGTAAAATAATCAGCCATCCAAATAAAAAGAGGACCCGTCTGATGTATCTCAACTTTTTCAAAATAAAAGCTAATGAACCAAAGTTGCTCAAATAGATTGGGATAAATAATATTTTTTTCTGTTTGCAAAGTATAATAGATTTTTATAAATGTATATTCATTTATTAAAGTTTATATTATTTATATTTGGATCGCACAGTGGTGTAGTGGATAGCACTTTCACCTAGCAGCAAAAGGGTCACTGGTTCAAATCCTGACCATGACATCATCTGCCTGGAGTTTGCATGTTCTCCCTGTGCTTGTGTGGGTTTCCTCTGGGTCCTCCAAAGACATGTTGGTAGGTTAATTCGATCCTGTTTAAATTGGCTCTAGTATGAATGTGAGTTAGGGACCTTAGATTGTTAGCTCCTTAAAGCGGGGTTCCACCCACGATTTTTTTTTTTTAAAGTCAGCAGCTACAAACACTGTAGCTGCTGACTTTTAATAAGGACACTTACCTGTCCTACTCGCCCGCGATGTCAGCTGCCCCGAGTCCGATCCCTCGATGCTAGGAGCTCCCGGCGCCGCCATCCTCAGTAAGGGAAACAGGCAGTGAAGCTGTGCGGCTTCACTGCCCATTTCCTACTGCGCGAGCCGCGCGGCTCTTTGTGAATGGGCCAGCTGCTCTCTGGGATACACACAGTTCTCAGAAGGCAGCGTGCCCCATTCACAGAAAGACACTGCAGGAGGACAGAGGAAGAAGACCCACTGCGGACGATGAAGAGGCAGATTACGGACTTCTGAATAGCAACCGCAATTTTTTTTAGGAATTCAGAAAAATAAATTCAGGGTGGAACTCCACTATAAAGGTAGGGACCGATGTCAATGTATATGTAAAATGATGGCGCTATATAAGTACCTGAAATAAATAATATAGTTATTTATATAACTTTACTGTGCACCATATTATGTTCTCCAAGACTTAGTTGGTAGTATTCCTTTATGGAATTACAGATTACTCCTTTGGTTGTTGTACTATATATCACTTCCCAGTATACCACCTTTATTTGACAAATCTTAGTTTCCCATTAGTTCCTGAAACTTCCCATTATTTGTCCATTATGTGCAATTAAAATCTCTTTTTATATCACTCGCTCACTTCTATTTGCTTATGGTAAAGGGACCAGCTAGTACACATTTTAACTGATGGAAAGTGTTGCCAAGTAAATCTGCAAATGCTACACTGAATGTGACTAATCGTGACTAAAAGCGGTCAGTTCTGTTTACAAAGTAACAGATTAATTATGAATGTGCTGTGCTGGGGATTAGCAGGCCAAGTAAAGCCAGAGATTGTTAATTGAATATTTAATGAATTGCTAGTGTCTAAGACAGTTTCTGTGTATTTCAGCATATTTATCATGACAAACGATCGTTTAAAGATGTTAATAATCATATTAGCAATGAATGGGACTCTAGCACGGCTCATAATAATGTACAAAAAAAATAAAATCTCCCCCAGCTAATTTTTCCCTCTCTCCAGTGAGTAAAGCTCTCTACCACACTGTCTTTAATGAATGATAACAACAGAATTATATTTACAAGTAAGTATTCCAATACACAATAAAATGACCTAAATATATACTGTATCTCTAGAGCTCTACAAATCATTTTGGGGTGTCAACTGTGCAAAATAATTTTCATATACGTCCAGGCCCGGATTTCCCGCAAGGCCACTGAAGCCAGGCCTTGGGGCGGAAGGGCGCCAAGGGGCGGCAGTGGCATGGAGTCCCCCGACGCCCGGAACATACAGTTAAGGGCGGTAAGTTATGGGGGAATCCGCTCGCTCGTTAACAAGTGATTGCGGCGATGTCGCCGAAATCACTTGTAAAATGTGTGCTCCCATCCGTCCTCCCCTCTCCCCCCACCCCACATACCTCTCTCTGCTGGCTCTGTCTTCAGGACTCCGTCCTCCCCCCGGCCACCGAGTATGTCTCCTGTCCCTGCTGCCGATGTACACAGAGAGAGTGGAGAGCTGTGCTCTTCCCATCTCAGCTGTGACAGGAGTTCTAACACAGTGCTAGGACTCCTGTTTTGGAGGTGACAGGGTCAATAAAGAGAACATGTCACCTACAATTGCTATCACACAGGGAATTGTTTTCTCCTGTGTGATAGCAAAAAAGTTAAGTGAACAAAATTGTTAAAACAATAAATAAATAATAAGAAATAATAATTAAATTAATAAAATAAAAAAGTAAAGTATAAGAAAAATAATAAGGAAAATAATAAGAAAACTAGAAAAGATACAATTTCTGGGGAAATTGTGCGGCGTGGTCTTGCCTCCACCAATACTCCTGACTGGAGACGGTGCCCCTGGAGATGTAAATGTGATCCAACAGTGTGTCGATCCAATTCGGTCCATTGCCCCATCAAAAACTGCTCCATCAAAAACTAGCCCATCAAAACTGCACCATCAAAACTGCACCATCCTATTTGCCCCATCAAAAACTGGCTGCTATGGAGGGTTGCTATGGACTGGTTGCTTTGGACTGGTTGCTATAGACTGATGGCTATGGACGGTTGCTATGGACTGGTTGCTATGGACTGGTTGCTATGGAGTGGTTGGTATGGACGGTTGCTCTGGATTGGTTCCTATGGACTGGTTGCTATGGACGGATGCTATGGACTGGTTGCTATAGACTGGTTGCTATAGACGGTTGCTATGGAGTGGTTGCTATGGAGGGTTGCTATGGAGGGTTGCTATGGAGTGGTTGCTATGGAGGGTTGCTATGGAGTGGTTGCTATGGAGGGTTGCTATGGAGGGTTGCTATGGAGGGTTGCTATGGACTGGTTGCTATGGACTGGTTGCTATGGAGGGTTGCTATGGACTGGTTGCTATGGAGGGTTGCTATGGACTGATGGCTATGGATGGGTTGCTATGGACGGTTGCTATGGACTGGTTGCTATGGACTGGTTGCTATGGAGTGGTTGCTATGGAGAGTTGCTATGGAGGGTTGCTATGGAATGGTTGCTATGGACAGTTGCTATGGACAGTTGCTATGGACTGGTTGCTATGGAGTGGTTGCTATAGACGTTTGCTATGGAGTGGTTGCTATGGAGGGTTGCTATGGACTGGTTGCTAGGGACTGGTTGCTAGGGACTGGTTGCTAGGGACTGGTTGCTATGGACGGTTGCTATGGACTGGTTTCTATGGACTGGTTTCTATGGACTGGTTGCTATGGACGGTTGCTAGGGAGTGGTTGCTAGGGAGTGGTTGCTAGGGAGTGGTTGCTAGGGAGTGGTTGCTAGGGAGTGGTTGCTAGGGACTGGTTGCTATGGACGGTTGCTATGGACTGGTTGCTATGGACGGTTGCTATGGACGGTTGCTATGGACTGGTTGCTATGGACTGGTTGCTATGGACTGGTTGCTATGGATTGGTTGCTAGGGACTGGTTGCTATGGAGTGGTTGCTATGGAGTGGTTGCTAGGGACTGGTTGCTATGGACTGGTTGCTATGGACGGTTGCTAGGGACTGGTTGCTAGGGATTGGTTGCTAGGGACTGGTTGCTAGGGACTGGTTGCGGTTGCTAGGGACTGGTTGCTAGGGACTGGTTGCTATGGACTGGTTGCTATGGACTGGTTGCTATGGACTGGTTGCTAGGGACTGGTTGCTAGGGACTGGTTGCTATGGACTGGTTGCTATGAACTGGTTGCTAGGGACTGGTTGCTATGGAGTGGTTGCTATGGAGTGGTTGCTATGGAGTGGTTGCTATGGACTGGTTGCTATGGACGGTTGCTAGGGACTGGTTGCTAGGGACTGGTTGCTAGGGACTGGTTGCTAGGGACTGGTTGCTATGGACTGGTTGCTAGGGACTGGTTGCTATGGACGGTTGCTAGGGACTGGTTGCTAGGGACTGGTTGCTAGGGACTGGTTGCTATGGACTGGTTGCTATGGACTGGTTGCTATGGACTGGTTGCTATGCATGGTTGCTATATGCAGAGCATGCAGAAGTTACGCAGAGCCAAAAAAAACTGAGCCATATCACCTCACAGTGTGTGGGAGGAGCTATAGAAAGCCCTCACAGATGTGTGTATGAAGGATTTTACCTCAGCGTCTCCTAGGAAACCAATGTAAACATATGCAAGCAGCCTCTCCAGGCGTCTCAAACTGGCGGCCCTCCAGCTGTTGCAAAACTACAAGTCCAATGAGGCATTGCAAGAATGACAGTTACCAGCATGACTCCCACAGGCAGAGGCATGATGGGACTTGTAGTTTTACAACAGCTGGAGGGCCACCAGTTTGAGACCCTTGCTAGCAGAGGAAAGTTCCCTCAGCCTTGTGTGGGAGGAGCCAACTCACCTCACAACTGTTTGTGAGGTGTTATTAAACTCCTCAGCGTTTCCTAGGAAACCAATTGTTTGGTTTGCAGGCTCTCTGTAAACACAGCAGAAATTGAGGAATGTTTTTTGAATACTTGTCCTTCAAATTAAGGTATTTACCTCACAGAAAACACCTCACAACTACCTCACAACTGTGTGTATGAAGGTATTTACCTCACAGAAAACACCTCACAACTACCTCACAACTGTGTGTATGAAGGTATTTACCTCACAGAACTCACCTCACAAAAAAACACCTCACAGAAAACACCTCACAACTACCTCACAACTGTGTGTATGAAGGTATTTACCTCACAGAAAACGCCTCACAGCTACCTCACAACTGTGTGTATGAAGGTATTTACCTCACAGAAAACGCCTCACAGCTACCTCACAGCTGTGTGTATGAAGGTATTTACCTCACAGAACTCACCTCACAGAAAACACCTCACAACTGTGTGGGAGGAGCTATATAATCCCCTTACAGCTGTGAGGACTTTTAATTACCTCAGCGTCTCCTAGGAAACCAAATGTAAACATATGCAAACACACTCTAGGCAGATTCTCAGATCCTGGATTTATTTTTTAATATTTGTCCTTCAAATTGTTGTATTTTAAAAACTATAAATCGCACAGCGAATATCTTTATATTTTACGAATCACAAGACCCAGACCTACATTTTGATGTATAGTATGTCTCTGAAATAATAAAATTGAAGGCACAGTCGCAGTTTACAAATTCCAAAGCAGATTTTAGTTTTCTAAACCTTGACCTCCATTGACTTCCATTGAAATAATGGATGGCGTAGGTTGCAAACAAATTATCATATTGTGAAAACGGTTTGATCAATCACGTAGCCGTGAACACATCTGGTGGCAGCAGGGATAGCTGAACGTTTTGATATAAGATTTGTGTAGGTCGGCTTGAAAATGAGGGAATGGTCGCAGTTTGCAAATCATGTAATGATTTTTCATTTTTAGAAATCCCACACTCTAGCTCTCCCCATTCATTCCTATGGGAAAATTTTGTCGCAAAAATGACGATATTTCGCGAACGATTCGGCGAAACGTTCCACACAGTAATAGCCCACCGATCGGGAACAATCCGCACGATTCGATATATTACTCGTTTATGTAGTGTAAAAACTGTGGGAAGAGTTAGGGTGGCAAATTTGGCTATAATAAGAATAATAATATATATGTGAGATAACAATAAGTGCTCTTGCTATGCAAGACCACTTAATTATACAAAAATTAAAAAAGGTAAGCGACAAGCTACAAAAAAAAGTGATAAAAAAGTAAAAACAAATTTGAACTAACCGCGCTGCCCATTCTCTGTTGATTTGGGGGGAGGGGGTGCATTGCAGAACCTGGCCTTGGGGCGGCAGGGAGAGCAAATCCGGCCCTGTATATGTCACCTAAAGAGCTGACAAACCCAACATCTCATATTCTGATATGTGCCTGCTGTACCATGTACTTGTATGATAAAGTATCCTGTTCTTATAAATGTCTCTGCTTTCTTATTAAAAACTGACCACACTAGGCATGAGAGCAAAGCGTAGTCAGTTGAGAACTCAGTGTGCTTTCTTCCAATGATGAGACATGTGCCCCCTCCCCCCTTGCACAGCCATTCACCTGTAAGACCGGTGTACTGCTACTTCCCTTACCCCAGCTCTCTGTTTTCAGCTGCATAATGAGCTTAGAGGGTATGTGATCACTCCTTTAAAACACGGGAAAAAAAGGTATTTATCGTGTTTTTTATATCTATATGCCGATGTTTTGCCTTTTATTTCTATTTTAACCCCTTGGAGCTGGTGCCTGCCAGCCCCCTAAGTGGTTTTACATGTCAGGAGGCAGGACAGGGCCTAAGGTCATGTGAACGCTGTGATTAGCTGTCATGGTGGTCATAAGTACATCCAGTTCAACCATAAAAAAAAATATATCATACAATTCCATATAGTCAATTCTATACCCACAGTTGATCCAGAGGAAGGTTAAAACCCCCAGAAGAGCATGATCCACTTTGCTGTTTTCTGAGAGTTTTCTGTTAGCCGCCGGTAATTGTGCTGGGAGTGTGCAGGGTGCGAGTTCTCGGCACAGCGCTATTTGCACTAATGCACTCAAGTATGTGTCAGCTCACCCCCAAGGCCCGGCCACCGAGAGGCCACATATTTGCGTGCGGCCGGTGCCAAGGAGTTAAACAGAATTGGTTGTTTTACAAAGTGAGGGTTTGCATATACTTTAAAGTGTTTTTAAACCCCAAAGTGAGAAAAGGGTATATTGCTGTATACCGCAGCACTCGCCGTGTTTGCAGTGTAACTTTTCCTTCTCGGCCTGTGGTGACAGTGCATTCCTGCTATCAAAATGTCCTCTTCTAAGGCTCCTGTTTTTAGGTGCCTTCATCCCCTTACACAGTGCTGATCCTGACCTCCCTGGGGCCCTAAGCAAAATGACATGGCACATTAAAAATGAGAAGCGGGGGGGGCGCTGACGACAGTGACATGTCACATTAAAGAAAGTTGAGAAGCGGGGGAGGGGGTGTTCTGCTGTCGGAAATGACTCAGCCAGAGAGTTTAGAAGCGGGGTGAGGGGCCGAAAATGACTTCTCACCAGGCGGGGCCTCTAGTAATTTGGAGGGTCCTTCGCAGCCTTGCGGGGCCCTAAGCGGCTTGCATAGTGAGCCTATAGGGAGGATCAGCCCTGCCCCTACAGCAGGGTAGACAGTCTTGGCACTCCAGCAGTAGTACAAGTCCCATAAGGGATTGTAAGCCTCTGATAGTCACAGGCAGGACTCCTAGAGGCATGATGGGATTTGAAGTCTTACCACAGCTGCAGTGCTGAGGTTGCCTACCCTTGTCTTACATGGAGTCACCCTTGTATGTATACATTGACACAGCTATCCCCTAAGCCTAGAATGGTAAGTCACTCCCCTGCTTCCTACTCTTACTCCTTTCCTTAGTAAGCACATTCCCTTACCCAGAAGTTCAAGGAAGTGACACAGAGAAACTATTTATAAAAAGCAAGACAGTGAGACTATAATGCTCATAAAAAAATAAAAAAATAAAAGATCTAAGTTGTCTGTCTCATTGTAAACAAGAGCAACAAAGTTATGTTTGTTTCCATGCATTTACTGCAAACTCTTTTGTAAGCACTTGAAATGACCTCCATTGTAGTTACCAATTTTACATTGACATTGCAAATGTGTTGATATAGAAAGGTGACGTACATATGTGGGTGCTTCTACAAATTCTTTCAAGTCTGGCTTATTTCAGACATACAGAAATCTTACTGCAAAAATAACACTGATAATGATGTTTCATTTTTTTTTTTTTTTTTTTTTTTTGAAGCAAGCATAATGGCAATTATATTTTGACAGTTTTTATTTACTTTTAATACAGTAGAAGTTCACTGCACGATGTTCTAAGAAATTAATTTTAGGGAACATTCCACCATGCTTTGATGGGTTGTAGAGCTAGTCAATACATTTTGTACTTTGCTTAAAAAAATGCACACAGAAGGTAAAATCAGTCAGTAAGATAGTAAAGCTGACCAGAGATGGGTCTTTTTTTTTTGTTCAACCAAAGGGTTAAAAAATAACCGCTCTGATTCACCTATCCACACATTTGAGGTGGATAGGGGAATCCTCCCGCTGTGTATTTGTATTCTGATAGAAGGGAGGACTTCTCCACCGTAAGAATACACTGATCAGCACTGCAGGCTATAGCTGATCAAATAAGGGCGGTTGAACAGAAGTCGATAGGTGGTTCAACTTCTGTACAACCACCCTGCCCATACATGGATCAAAATTCCGCCAGGCCTTGTCGAACTTTATCTGCTGTCTGTCCCCGCTGGGGAGATTACCCTCACTATTGGTCCTGGTGACCACTGCACCCTTACAGAAAGTGATGGGAAATCCAAAATGTGTCACAGAAAAAGAATGTAAATGGAAATCTTCAAATGGCAAACCTGTTCTCAACTAAGAGGGGACATCTGGTTTTAAGATTTCTTCTTACTTGTGCTGTGTCAAAAAGTACCGCATTTATCGGTGTATAACACGCACTTTTTTCCCTGAAAATAGGGGGCAAATCGTGGTTGCGTGTTATACGCCGATAGTGTACCTTGGAAGGTAAGAAGGGGGACGAACACAGCCAGAATTCACGAGCCGTCATCTCCTGATCGTCTCTCACTCGGCTCTCATGTCAAACACACAGTCCCGCCTCTCCCGCTGGCATTGGACCAGTGTTCTGTCTATCACAGGAGCTGGTCCAATGCCGATGGCGGAGGCGGGACTGTGTGTGACTGCCGAGTGAGAGCCGAGTAGCCGGAATTCACGAGCCGTTATCTCCTGTTCGGCTCTCACGTCACACACACAGTCCTGCCTCCGCCACTGCCATTGGACCAGTGTTCTGTCTATCACAGGAGCTGGTCCAATGCAGATGGCGGAGGCGGGACTGTGTGTCTCTGTGTGACTGCCAGTGCAGAGTAAGACCCAAACAGGAGATGACGACTTTGTGATTTCATGCACTGTCCAGGCTGCATTGATGGTGAAATTGCATTGAGGCTAAAACGGGGCATTGATGAGGCTGTATGATGAGATGGACATTGATCAGGCCACATTGATCAGGCTGCATTGATCAGGCTGCATTGGTGAGATGTGCTGCAGATGGGCATTGATCAGGCTGAAGATGGGCACTGACCCATATTTTAATTCAAAGTCTTTTCATTAAAAAAGTTTTTTTCCTGAAACTTCCCTCTTAAAATGTAGGTGCGTGTTATACGCCTGTGTATGTTATACACCGATAAATACGGTAAATGGAAATCTCCACAAGGGAGCAGCAAATTTAAAAGAAATGACTCTATCCAAAACGAAAAAAGTTTTAGCTTTACAAAAACTTTACAGTGAAGCAAGGCAAGCTATGGATATAAGGATCAGAACCTGGATGCGGGTTGGTAGGGGTTTCCCATTAAGGGAAAGCTGCATCAAATACCACGTTGAGGGGGGTCAGTCTTGTTTGGGTATACAGTATAAAGCTGGGTAGGGGAGAGAATAAATGCTGCAAAATAACAGCTTGCACATAGCAGAAAGGAGAATGAGGCAAAGAAGTCCTTCTTCAAATATTAGTGAAACTTGCATTTTTACATAAGAAAGAACTAAGAGTGTAGCATAACAACATTATCCTGCAACTCTTAACTGATATGGTCTGGCCCTTATTGCTCTGATACATAAAATATTGGTAGATCATGAGTGAAAATAATATTCACTTATCCAACTGAAGTTTATTTACGCTTTACTAATAAAAAATTATATTCTACCCACTTTATGACTGGGCTTTATAATTCCACTTAACTGTTTAGCCATTTGAGTCAAATCACATATTCTACTTAAACCCACCCTTGCATGAAAATGCAAGATGCATTTATTAATGACCCTTCCCTCTGCCTTTCTAAGAATAAAAAGCACTAACTAAAGGTTAAAATCACCCAAAGGATTAGCATAAATTAGAATAATTCACAACGCACAATAATGCATTATTACAAAGTGACATCACTGGTAACTAGAGGAAGCAGACCTAAGCCAGGCTTTGAGATGAATATTTTTTAGCTTTTAATTCAAATTTTCTAAACCTTGGGGTGTTGTCAACTTTTAGTTAGTGATTTTATTTTGGTGCTTGTGGGGGGGCAGTTATATTTCCATGCAAGACCTGCTTTAACTGTATTTACATTAATATCCAAACCTATTAAGTTAATATATGTTAATGAATTCTAAAGCCATATGTCCATCATTTTACTGCCAAATCATATTGTTATGCATATTGTGATTCAGAACACGTTCATTTTTCTGTCACATTTAAACTTACTCGAACAGGTCCCAGAGAGAGTTCTACAGAGATGAAGAAAACAGCTCTAAACAATACTTATCCAATAAAGGATTGTTCATGCATTCCAATGTGATGCTTCTAGACATAGTGCCAAAGTAGAATCCAGACATATTAAAAATATCCCAGGATGACAGTACTTGGAATAGTTTGAAAAACCAACACTCCATTCATTGAGATGACTAATTGAAAGCAGATGTCATAAAACAAACTTAACAGAATCTGCAGATATTTTTCTTTCTTCCATCTCTACTTTTTATTTAAAACTTGGGAAACAATATTATTATTCCTTTAATGTTGCAATGACATTCCTGCTCAAGGATTTGTGTGTTATTCAAGGCAGATGTGCACAATTTGAAGGACGATCATGAGCCAGGACTCCACAAGTTAACTTTTGGGGTACCCCTGCTATTGGCTATACCATTCAAGATATTGTAATCTATTGAAAGCCCCAGCTCTTCAAACATTTGGTTCTCCATAAAGTTGATCACCAATCAATTAAGTTAACATCCTTAAGGCTACAGCACTGTACCTAACATGGCTCACTTCGAGGTCTATTTAAGGGCTCTTTCACACGGGCGGACCGTATTTCCGCTTTTTCATACATCCGTGTATGGATGAAAAAGGGACTTACATTGGTCCCTATGAGACTGCAGGTGTCAGCGAATCCTCCGATTCTGCAGACGGAAGAAACCCCTATTTTTCCATCTGTCTGCGGATCGGATCGGGTGAACACGGACAGACGGTCCATGTTCATCCGATCCCCCCATAGAGAAGAGCGGAGAAAAGACAGGGCTGTCCCTGCCCAGTGTGCGGGGACCGCCCTGTCATCCGCTGGCTCAACGGGGATCAGTGGAGCGATTCCCACTGAGCAAGCAGAGGTTCACGGGGCGGATCATCACTGATCCACCCCATGTGAAAGAGCTCTAAAGTGGAGAACGAGTATCACTGTTCATGCTCCACTGGACATATTAGTGTTTACTCCACACTTCACCTACATTTATCAAAGAATTTATTTAATGCAGTCCGCAGCATAAAGCCTGTAGTATGCCTCAAAGTGCTCTCTGCAAAATCAAAGACCCTCTTCCTGCAGGTACTTTCTTTTGCCCATTACCGAAAATGAATAGGACTTTGAATGGAGCACATAAAGCAGAGTTCAAGTAGAACTATAGGGATAAAAAATCGCATTTTGGATAGAGTAAGAGAGGGTTATACCCATGTAAGATTTGTTTTTATTATTATTTCAACATCTGTGTGCCATTGCAGAGATTTCCCTTCACTTCTTGTCCCATAGTTAAACAGGAAGTGAACAGAAATCCCCAAAATTAAAGGTTTTCTTTGAGGACCACCAGCTCACCAGAACTAGTGTCCCAATTGGAAGTTTTACCCTCTACTGCTTTTCTGGGGACAACCCAAAGCTTGGGATTTTCTTTTACTTTCACTTTTAATGAAAATGGTAAACAGGACAAATAGAGAGGGTGAATCTCCCTAGAAGGGGGCACCGACAGCAATAATAACTGACAGGCATTCTAATCCCTCTCCACTCTATCCAAAACTAAAAAAAATGGCTTGCCTTTAGTTATACTTTGAAGCATACCACTGTCTAAATATTTTTTCCACCCATAGAGCTAATACCCGCTATAGGAATATATACTGTATAGGAAATGTTTTCAAAAATTCAACAGAGGCTGTGATATTGCACTTTCCCTAGATTGTATACATTATACATTCATCAAGAATTGGGTATTGGTGTGATTTTCTTTCAAAGACCCTACTAAGTTTCATATATTTATTTATTTAAAGCTAATCTGATTTCTGCACTATCATCTTCATTCCAACATGAATAAGCCAAAAACAATAAAGGTCTTTTATTGAATCTTCTTATAAACTGAATTCAATTAAGGAACCAGATTCTCAACTTTTTGTTAATTTAAAATATTATAAGTTATTATAAAAACATTCTGTTTTAGTACGACGTACCATGGCTGTATTCTAAAGTCTAATTTTTAACTTTGCATGGCCCGGTATTGACAGGAAATGAATGAAAAACAAATCAGACTATTAATAAATCCTGTTCCATATACAACTTGGTGCAGCAGTGGATTCAATACACAACATGAACACAGACTGTACTCTAACTTGTCTGAACCTCCTCTTGAAAGCCAGACACTATTGATTTCTGCCAAGTGTATTTTACACTGGCAACTTTCATCGAAGGGGAGTTCTAATCTTGAACTCAGGTCAATCTATAACTTCATTGAAGCACTGACAATTTACTAACCACACAAATCAATATCGTAAAACAAGGTAACAAAGACAAAGTAACATTACAGTAAGCATGACACATTCATTTCCATTTCCTAGAAGTGACCTTAATGCATGGTCAACTGTGCATCCCAACACTTCACATCATAATAAACATCTTCTCACGAGTATAAAGCTTGCAGGACCAAATACATCTCCGGGAAGCTGAAGCATGCATTTCGATTTCAACCCTGGTATGTTGCTTTTATTATAGTACACTGCATGGGTTTTGCCATCTGTATCTGGCAGACAGGCTGATGTTATCCGTTAACCCTCTTCTTCCCATAGCGATGGTATCAAACTACACTTATCTTCCCAATGACAAAGAGCTTGCAGCTGACCTAGATCTTTAAACACATTTTCCAAAGGGGATTGTCTACTCAGACTCAATTTCCTCTTAGGAAAATGCTGAGCTTCAATCAACTGTGGTAGCCTGCAGAGTTTGTATAGGCTTGCTACATGAAGGAATGATATTTATGAATTATCTACACTGCCCTGTTCGCGGGAGCTCTGGGTTTGTGATCTTCTGACACTGAGCTGATCAGAAATGCACATTCTAGCTATTCTGGCCATGGATGTTGTTTCATGCGGCTATTTTACAACACAAGTTCCAAAGCTCATTAAGAGGCTTCTGAACCAAGCAATTCATTAGCATCACTTCAACAGAAAGAAACACAGAAGCAATGAAGAAAGAAAAGACCTTAATTCATCTCCAGAAAACAAAAATGTTTGCTTGTTTTCTATTTTCCTCTACTGGAGAGATTTGTTCTGATTGATGAGAGCGGTCCAGACTCACAGAAGGTCAAGCAATAGCAACCAAGCCAAATATTCTTTAAGGCTTCACAGTGTAGTCACCCTCTATTCAATCATATGAATTCCAGGGGGACATTTATCAGAAGCAGCCAAATAGGTCCTCAACAAACCAGCAGTCCTAGGCATTTCACATTTTTTTTTTCCTGCAAAATAAATGACAAAACGAACCAAAAGATCGCATTTAGCTTTGCATTTTTTTTTTATATATGGAGACACATTTTATATCACGAGACACATATACGGTTAACAGATATACAAATATTTTGGAGGTATTAAACAGAAATTCAACAGCTATTAAGTGAAATAATGTTATAAATACAGACATAGTCAACGATGGACTTAAGACTAATAAACCATCATTTATTAATGTTTTCTATTCATGAACATTTCTGAAAATGTATTTATTAAATATAACTAGTCTTAATGCCTGAATTTGATGCAGTATTGGGCTACCATAATCCACCATGCAGTAGGAGTGAGATTGTAAGAGGGAAAGCCCGAACTAGGGATGGTTTTATTTGTTTTGTTATAAAACTTGTCTGGGGTACTAAACCCAGGACCCTGTATTCTCTATATCTGGTTTTCCACAGTACACAGAACATCGAAATGCAATTATTTTAGTAAATATAAACTGCTAAATACCATTTGTCATCAGCAGTATATAGCATTCTTGTGACTTCTATCAGTGTCTGGTTACAGCTTGTGGGAGGAGTTTTAATTCTCCTCTGACTATCCTATTAAGGCTGCATGACTCCTAACCCTCTGTCTGGACATTGCCGATAGGCCCTGTGTTAATCACATGCACTCTCCCCAAAAAAACTATCAGATGATGGACAGTACAAGAAAAGGGGAGCATCAGAGAAGACAGGATTAAACAGTCTTTTTACACAATGCAGAGGATTAACCCCTTAGGCTCCACAGTGAGTATAACAAGCATGCTTTACTGCATATACAGACTGATTTTACTGTTGTGGGTTTAGTAACACTTTAAGGAACAACTGTGCTTTTATACTAAACTACTCTAATCCAATCCACCATTCCAGAACCAACCTGCACTAACAACCCCCGCCTCGGATTCTTACTTACCCCTGTACCAAAACTGTGTCCTTGCATTTCTTACTATCCATTAGGCAAAATTCCTATTAAGCCCTAGCTGTGCATGTGGATAGAAGCACTGAGGTCAGTGTGAAACGCACGCGTCACCTCCTGGGTTCAGACACTCTGTCTTTGTTGGCTTTCATTAGCTATTTTTGGAATAAAATCATTGGAATCTTCCTTTGGAGTGCAGCCCTTCCTTTCTTTCATATTATTGTGCATGTGAATGTCATAAACTTGTAAAGGCCATCCTAGAAAGCAGCTTCAGTGTCAAGGACAGCCTCATACTTATCTATGAGGGTTCAGTGCATAGTGAATTTGTGTTGGGGGTTGTGTGGTGCTAGTGCACGTTAGTTCAGTAAGAGTTATGAGGGTAGGTTGGATGAATATAGTATAAAAGTATAGCCGTCGTGGATGTATCTAGCTTCAAAATCACATGTCAGTGAATCAAATGGGGAGTTTACATGGTGTGACAGTGCTTGGCCCTGCCACTGTGTGAGAATAGGCAGAAAACACCCAGGATTCAAGTTAAGGCAGAGTGTGAAGCTCCAAAGCATTGTTTTTAAGCAGAGAAAATTGACGTTACCGAATTCTTCGTGTTTTTTAATCCCAGATCGGGGCCTGAAGCTTCAAGGCTTCAAAGTATCTTGGATGGGACAAAGCCTTCAATCCTATTTCCAGGTCTTCCTGGGGACCTACAGGGTGTGTGTGTCCAGGTGTACACACTTGTCATAAGTTAGCAGCTGGCCATAGTTCAGGGTCTGTGTTTAGATATAGGTGTTTGCTCCAGCCAGGAGAGGAGATCCACTCGGGAGGCAGAACTCCATATTGAAGAGATTTCCTACCGGCAGGTCTAGGAGAGTTGGGACAGCTAAGTGAACATGCAGGACTGAGAAAGCTGAGGCAACTAGAGAGTCCAGGGGACTGGAGGAATTCTGTAAGTCCCGGAAGAGTGAGAGAGCCCGGGGTGTCAGGAGAACCCCTATCTAGAAGCCAAGAGTGGGCCGATGAAATGAGGTGCTGTAATTAAGGCTGAGTATGCCAGTAGAACCAGAGAGCTGGGCCTGAGGGACCAGTACCAGGAGCAGCAGTGCTGCTGACAAGGGAGCAAGGTGGTTCAGCATTTTTCCGTGACTGTTTGCTGGTGAAAAACCCCTGCATAGGCAACCTGACATACAAACTTTTTTCCTTTTTCAATAAAAGTGAACTGGCAATCCTTTAAAACCACAGTTTAGAGTGACATGGACTTCACTAAACATATCTGCTAATGAGCTATACATCCCCTATATCACAATGGGTAACTAATTCACTAACTAAACAATCAGTGAATCAGGTGTCTACTTTAGATTTCTGACCATGTTGACAGCTGGAGAAAATACAGTTATATAGATGGAACACAGTTAAAGCCTAGCAGCCCAGCTTGGTGTAGCTATGACAAAATACACCCCGGCTGACTGACTTGAGTGATAAGGTCAACACTCTTCTCTCCTCTTGTCAGCATATATAAACTGCAGCAGAATGTTGTAGAAAAAAGACCAATATCGAGACCAATTTACACGCTCAATTTACGCACATACTTTGGTGGCATTTAAGAATACATTTAATGACGTTTTAATCAATACATATATCTGCCTGGACATCAGTCCTCTAGGATAATTATCTCTAGGTCTACTGAGTCTATCATTTAGGCTTCACTCACACCTGAGTGTTTTGTAGCTTGATGTTCAAAGTTTCAATATGCTCAACAAGCTAAATCCCATTGTCTTCAATAGCCCCTGTTCACATCCCGTTGCTTGTAGCTGAATGCCTGTCGCTCAAAAAAGTATGTGAGCTACTTTTCAGGCAGAATTTAGCATTTTTGGCCTTATAGACTTTGAAGGAAATGCCTGAAAACACTTGATTAAAATGTTTTTCAAGTGTATCGCTGCATTTTTTAGCCTATATTAACTGATCTCTGCCCCCTAGTGCTTTCCTTTGGCTAAAACAAAAACACCCGAAGCTTGAATACACATGTAAAACGCTTACAATACAGTAAACTGTTCATATATACTTGTAAAAATGTTCAAAAATACTCTAATAAAAACATCTGAAGATTGCTCGTCTCAGATGTGACTGGTGGTGTGGACTCTTTAGTGACGATGTTTCTCTGTGTAGTTTTTATGCAGTCATGGGTATACTATCTTCTTGGACAGTTCTGATCTTTCTTGAAGTGCTCTTTACTTCCGTGCAAGAATAATTAAGCTGAAGGTGTATTATCTTGTGAGCTGAACCCAATCAATTCACTAGGAAATAGATGGAGCCAGCAAAAGAGGGAAACAAGCCATTTTCACCCCGAGCTTTGTTCACTTCAAATACCATGACTGGTTTAAGAGACATGTGGGAATTTGAGGTGAGCAAAGAATTATTAACTCTATATTAAATAAGAGTCCAAGTGTTTATAAAAAAAAATACACATTAGAGCAGGTTTTAATACATTTGAGTGAGCAAAATAAGTAAGGAGCCAGCAGAATAAAACCGGCCGCCATGAGGATCAGTATTTCCCTAAGTTATTTAACTGACTTATTTACACACATATACAAACACTAAGTAAAGTGTTCTATGTTGTTCACATAGATCTCCACTTCTCCTGGCTTGCCTAGGTTGTTCCCCAGCCAGGCTCTTTGATTTTATAACCACACACATTTTAACACATTCCAAAACACCTACCGTGTAGTACACATACAAGTGAGCACATTTTGTATGTATATATCTGTTCAGTCATATGTGACTCTTGGCAGTTCTATAGGCCAGGTCTCTGGGCACCTTGTCTGATACGCTTGAAAGCCTTTTCCATAAAATGTTCTTGTCAAATTTATGAGGTAGGTCACCAGGCCTTTCCTCAAGCCTTCCCCATTGCTTGACTTGAGACTGGCATGCAGGATGTGATAACTGGTTCGTACACACATTCCATGGGCACATTTATAGAGGAGCCAATTAACCTATCAGCATGTCTTTGGAGTGTGGGATGTATCCAAGGTACCAAGAGGAAACCCAAACACAGGTTTTATGTAATAATGAAAATATAAATACAATTACAAAAATTGGTTCAAGGGACAGACTCTCTATATTTGTTAATAAGACATAGGGGGTTATTTACGAAAGGCAAATCCACTTTGCACTACAAGTGCACTACAAGTGGAAAGTGCACTTGAAATTTCACTGGAAGTGCACTTGGAAGTGCAGTCTCTGTAGATCCGAGGGGGACATGCAAGGAAAATAAAAAACAGCATCTTAGCTTGCACGTGATAGGATAATAAAATCAGCAGAGCTTCCCCTCATTTCAGATCTACCCCTCAGATTTACAGCAACTGCACTTCCAAGTGCACTTTCAGGGCAATTTCAAGTGCACTTTGCACTTGTAGTTTGCACTTGTAGTGCAAAGTGGATTCGCCTTTCGTAAATAACCCCCATAGTATATACCTTGACCTTTTAAATGTTACCAAACTCATTTCTGAGTTTATGCACTACAATGACAGGCTCCAAGTTGAGGAAACAAATTTAGCGGCTTTTATTGCAAAGAAACAGCTGATGTGTCAGTACAAGCAAAAATGCCCGATAATAGATAGCACTTGTTAAGATATACAGCTGTAAGGCTATGTTCACACCAACCTGAACAATAAACCACAATGTTTTACCATATGGACACTCCTTCTTCGGTGAAACTGTGCTTCCTTTTGTACCAGGGGTGGCAGCGATTGATCAGAATTCCCAGACATTAGTTCCCCATCAGGTCTGCTCCCCTTGTGATTGACAACAGGCAGTGGGCAGATCCTTAACCAATAAACAGCCTGCTATTGTCTACAGAATCTGCCCACTGCAAGAGCGGATCTTATAGGGAACTAGTGTCTCTGCTTCCCCATCAGGCTGTACCCACTGCAGCATCACTGGTTGCTAGAAGGCATTGGCTGTGAAACCAACAGCATCCTTATCCTTATTAACCATTGACAGAGAGGACGAAGCAGTAACAAATATGCTGCTCCACTACACTGCGTACAGGGACAGGCACTCTGCTTGTCTCTGTACACCAACTTGGAGTAGATCTTAAGTACCTCCAGTCTTGTTATCCATGGACTGGAGGTAATTCTTTTTTGGTAATACCAATGATTTTGTGCATTAATAGCGCCACTTTGTAAAATTGCCATTATTAGGAACGATCTGAACCTTTCAGTTACCGAAATGACTGGTAAAGATTTTTTTAATCTGGCGCAGACCATTTTAAAGGGACATCGTACCAGAAAACTATGGGTGGTGCTATACTGAATTTCCCCAGTAGTGTGAAAAAGCCCTAAGGCCCCGTACACACGAGAGGATCTATCCGCTGGAATTTATCCACGGATCACTTTCAGCGGATAGATCCGCTGGTGTGTACAACCCAGCGGATATTTTTCCGCGGATATTTTTCGGGCCGATGGTTTTCCAGCGGATCAAAATTTCTTAGCATGCTAAGAAATCGATCCGCTGGAATCCAGTCCAGCGGATTGATCCGATGGTCTGTACAGACTCACCGGATCAATCCGTCCGATTCCCTCCCTCGCATGCGTCGTAATGATTCGACGCATGCGTGGAAGTCCTTATATCACAGCGTCGCGCACGTCGCCGCGTCATCATCGCGGCGACAGCGCGACACGTCACCGCGGAGGGAATTCCGCGTGGATTTTGATCTGATGGTTAGTACAGCCATCAGATCAAAATCCGCCAGAGGATTTATCCGCGGAAACGGTCCTCCGGACCGTTTACGCGGATAAATCCTCTCGTGTGTACTAGGCCTAAGGGTTACTGTGCATTCATTTGCTTTACATATTTGTTCTGTGCAGAGGCATACATTTGTGCATATATATATATATATATATATATATATATATATATATATGTCATGCGTAATATATTATTTTCTTGTCGCATTCATCATCTCTGATGAGTTTACGCCAAGCACTTCTGTTCCCATAAGGCACAGCGCATTTAACTTACTTCCCAAGAGTAGCTCATAGGAATATTATTAGAATTCTGTTTTAATTCACAGAATGACATCAGTCAACAGCTCACAACACAAGAAGAGGAGGAGAACTGATGAACCACTACAACTCTCAATTGGTCTTCAGTATAGCAATTCTATGTGCACACAGACATATACACTAATTGTTTCCAAATCATAGAAAGGAGATATAAACCAATCACTAAAACTCATATAACATGTTATTTTCAAAGTTTACTATTCTATTCTAAAATGTGCAGATTTCATTAAAATAATGTTTGGTGGTCCTGCCATGGGGGGTCCGTATTTATGTTATGGGTTGACAACAGACACCTGCTTCCTGCTCCTTTTTAGGCCTCTCCTGCAGGAAGACTAATGCCGCGTACACAAGATTGGTCCATCATAAACGATGAAGCTGACTGATGGTCCGTCGCGCTTACACACCATCAGTTAAAAAAACGATCGTGTCAGAACGTGGTGACGTAAAACACGACGACGTGCTGAAAAAAAACGAAGTTTAATGCTTCCAAGCATGCGTTGATTGATTCTGAGCATGCGTGGATTTTTAACCGATGGTTGTGCCTACTAACAATCGTTTTTTTCCCATCGGTTAGGAATCCAATGGTTAAATTTAAAACAATTTTTTTTTTTTTTTTAACCGATGGTTATATAACCGATGGGGCCCACACACGATCGATTTGGACCGATGAAAATGGTCCATCAGACCATTCTCATCGGTTAAACCGATCGTGTGTACGCGGCATAACCCTTTCAAAACCTACAAATTAGGCACTTTCACACCCAAAGTCTCAATGTGCCTCCGAGTTCCAGGATCCTATATTAGGACATAACGGTCCAGGGAAAAGTGTAAATCAGTTTACCCCTGTCTAACTAGAACTTCTGACCCTGCATGGGGAGAACTGCTGAGTACTCCAAAACTGTATTCAAATTGTCCCCCTTAAAGGGACCACAACCCAAATATTGAGGAAACATACCTGGCTTACAGAACCTGTCCCTAGCAGCCTGTACAATACACATAGCTTCAGCAAACATCTACTATAAGGCCTCGTACACACAACCGAGTTTCTCGGCAAAAACCAGCAAGAAGCTTGTTGGGATTTTTTTTTGCCGAGGAAACCAGTTGTGTGTACATTTTTCGACGAGGAAACTGTCGAGGATCTCGTTGAGCCAAAAAGAGAGCATGTCTTCTTTTTCCTCTACGGGAATGGAGAAACTTGCCTTGTCGAGTTCCTCGACAGCCTAACAAGGAACTCGACGAGGAAAACGATGTGTTTTGCCCGTCGAGTTCCTCGGTCATGTGTACGAGGCTTAAGTTTCATTTATAACAAAATGAGTATCAGCACTGATGATAAATATGGCGCTCTTGTTACACTGCATTGTGCCTGTGCCTTTAATGCTTACATAATTTTGGGGCTCCCTACCTCCCTCAAAGCAGGGCACTTCAGGCCTCATACCTATTACACGTACTAGACATCCAGTTAAACATCCACTCAGAGGAAAATGCCAATGCCAAGAAGAACTCAAGCCTCGTACACACGAAAACCAGCAAGAAACTTGCTGGGATTTTTTTTTGCCAAGGAAACCGGTCGTGTGTACATTTTTCGACGACGAAACTGTAGAGGATACCGTCGAGCCAAAAAGAGAGCATGTCTTCTTTTTCCTCGACGGGAATGGAGAAACTTGCCTTGTCGAGTTCCTCGACAGCCTAACAAGGAACTTGACGAGGAAAACGATGTGTTTCGCCCGCCGAGTTCCTCGGTCGTGTGTACGAGGCTTTACACTTCTAGTAAAATGGTAAGTATATAAACCATCGAGTCACAGAGAAAGTAACAATATTATCTTTAACAGCTGTTTCTAACAGGATCCTCTTCTAATATCCGCACTGGTAAATGACACTTAGTGCTCTGAGGATGTAATGTAAGCTATTTCTCTTCCCATAAAAATGTAACATGAAACTTTATGAAAATATCATTGCTGGACATTATAATTACTGATTTATAAAGCAGCAACATCTCCCGCAGTACTAGATATAAATAAAGAGTATATACAAAGCATTAAGATTTTATGGCAGAAAAATTGCTACATCAGGTGAATATAGCGAGTTATTATAGCTTTTACATTATAAGGCAAGGAAAATGGCAGAGGAAATGTACGGCCTTGAAAGTGCTTCTCGTCAATAAGAAGAATATACAAGGCATTTATCAGTCACAGAAGCCGCTCTTCTACCTCAAGTGCATAAACTCGGTACGTTGTTAGATTACACACATACACAACATAATCATCGCCGCCTGATCTTGACAATTTTGCTAGGCTTCAGCAACCAAACCTGTTCCTGGCTTTTCACATATTAGCAGACACCAGTTCAAGCTAAAAGCTATTATTAACCCAAGATAAGACTATTGTTGAGGAATAAATGCAAAGACATCCCTATTAAAGAACAAAGACTGCTATCCTGTACGCCTGTCCAGATTAAAAGCTAAGGCCGACCATAGAGGGATCAAAATTCCCCGTGGTTGAAGGAAAGCAATCTGTATATTCTATGGCCAGCCTTAGTGGGTACTGTTTGTGCAGTAATGCAGTCAGGTCGCATTTACAGCGATAACTACGCTCTCCTTTCTGTGTAATTTTACATACCAAGTGCTAAAGCAGCACGATTCTGGCTAAAATGAGAATCACAATTTTTTTTGCTTAGATTAAAAATCGCAATTCTCTCACGATTCACGCAGTGTAACATCTTCCTTCATATTATTCAAAAAAAATTGGGTTAACTTTGCCGTTCAGTTTTTTTTTATTCATTAAAGTGTATTTTTTCAAAAAAAAATTGCGTTTGAAAAAGCGATGCGCAAATATGGTGTGGCATAAAATATTGCAACAACCACCATTTTATTCTCTAGGGTTTCTGCAAAAAAAATATATCATGTTTGGGTGTTCCAAGTAATTTTTTTTTACTCATCTGGAAATGCCTGTTGCTATGCGGTCCCACTAATTCTGACTTTGAATCCACCTAGGATTCTGACATCATCTCCCTCTAATGCTCCTGGGAAATGTGTGTCATCATTTCCCAGGATGCAGTGCGCTGTCCAATTATCACCCCCCAATCCAAGACTTCCAGAAAGTAAGGGCCAGATTAACAAATGAGATACAACGGCGTTTCTCCTGATACGCCGTCGTATCCCTGTTTCTATCTATGCGACTGATTCATAGAATCAGTTACGCATAGATATCCATAAGATCCGACAGGCGTAATTGTTTTACACTGTCGGATCTTAGGATGCAGTACCGCGGCCGCCGCTGGGGGGAGTTTGCGTCGCAAACCAGCGTCGGGTATGCAAATTAGGAGTTACGGCGGATCCACAACGTTTTTTCGCGTTCGCTACGTCGCTAGTCTAGTTTCCCGTCGCAAAGTTAGCCGTTTTTTTTGTGCCCTAACTTTAGTCAGCAAGTGTATTGCTGTCTAAAGTATGGCCGTCGTTCCCGCGTCGAAATTCAAAATTTAACGTCGTTTGCATAAGCCGTCTGGGAATACGGAAGTACGCTACGCGCGTCGCCGTTCAAAAAAACGTCACGGCGCACAAAGCACGGCGGGAGTTAAGAAACGGAGCATGCGCAGTAGGTCCGGCGCGGGAGCGTGCCTAATTTAAATGGCACACGCCCATTTGAATTGGCCCGCCTTGCGCCGGAGGCCGCCGGCGTAGTTTTCATCGCAAGTGCTTGGTGAATCAGGCACTTGCAATGAAAAATTGCCGCGGTGTAACGTATCTAGGATACGTTACGCCGCCGCGATTCTACGTGAATCTGGCCCTTTGTGCCTGTAGGCTTCACATTGCCCACAAGCAAAATGACAACGGTGTAGACATAGTTTTTATAAACTATCTTTTTTGAATATCTATGTGGATCGGCGGCGGATTGTAAAATAGTAAGTGACCAGATTTATATTATAAAAACGCAGGATGAAAGGACATACATTTAAAAAATGCTAATTGTGGTTGGAACTCCGCTTTAACCACTTGCCGCACGACTATTTATGTTGACAGAATGGCACAGGAATGCAGATTGGCGTATAGGTACGTCCCTTTAAATCTGCCACCCAGCGGGCGTGGGTGCGTGCTGCGTGCCTCGCGAGTGCGGCCGCGGGTGCCTGGAACTCGATGTTCCTGGGAGGCCCACGATTGTGGTCGGCAAAGGCAGAACAAGGGAATGAATGCCTTTGTAAACAAGGCATTCCCCCTATTCTGTCTAGTGACACTGTCACTGATGACCATTCCATGTGATCAGGAACGGTCATCAGTGACGTGTCACGTGTAGCCACGCCCCCTAACAGTAAGAATCTCTTCCTAGGGAACACTTAACCCCTGCAGTGCAACCTAGTGGTTAACACCTTCACTGCCAGTGTCATTTTTACAGTAATCAGTGCATTTTTATAGCACTGATCGCCTTAAAAATGACAATCAGCTCTCAAAGCTCTCCTCACTAAGTTTAACTTCAGCCCTCCACACCCTGCTTTTCAGAGCTGAGAGATCCTTTGTAAATCCTGCACTTTGAACGGATGTAGAGAATAGAAGACTGCAAATAAACAGGTACAAACTTATGAAGGGGGATTTGTTTTATTACTCTGTAACACCTGAGGCCAGTCACTTCATTGGGTATATGTAAGTACTTTAAGCATTGTAGGCTGCTGTAAACTTGGAGTAATTCTCACATTTAAACACAATAATCCTGGGCGATTTCCAAGGTTCTTTTCATTCTCATGAACCTAATGGGGGATTGGAGTAAACACATGCTAGGGTGAAGATGACTCCTCATTAACAGATGAGACACACTTTTGACCGACAGTTATAAATAGATGCACATTCGAGATGCTTGTAAACAAAGTTAGCTTGGCATGTTTTCAGCTTGCACTATTGATAGCAAACATGGGATTGCACGCGTTGATTTTCTGAAATTGTCAACTAGGTTCAGACTCCATAAAATGTTTGAATACAATTTTTTTTTTTTAAATACTAATTAAATCAGTAGCTGTGAGGTAACGCAGAAAAGCCAGCAGCGTGTAAGTTTTAAATCATTGTCAGTGGACAAAAATGAAGAAAGCTATGAACAAAGCTTAAATTGGATTGGTGCCTCGTGAGACACTGAGCAAGTAGTACACAAGGTCCCCCTGTAATTTATCTTAGTAAAGCCAAGTAATGAAAAATAACCATATTCTTTACAGTAGACATATCGTCTAATAGTAACCCTATTAAAGTCCAAGTCAGTTTTGAATAGAGAAGGAAATGGTTAGAACTACTGTAATGTTTTTGTTACTGTTTGTGACCCAGTTGGGAAGCTTTCTGGCCATATGGTATCAGAAAGATTTTTTTTTTTTAGAGTAAGGGAGGGTTATAATCGCGCCTATTTTGGCACTTCTCTCCTTCATGTAAAAATCAAAATTTTTTTGCTAGAAAATTAATCAGAACGCCCAAACATTATATATATTTTTTTTAGCAGACACCCTAGGGAATAAAATGTTTAAGAAAAAAAAAACGGTTTCATGAATTGAAAAATAACAAAACAGTAAAGTTAGCCCAATTTTCTTTGTATAATGTGAAAGATGATGTTACGCCGAGTAAATAGATACCTAACATGTCACGCTTTAAATTATGCACACTCGTGGAATGGCGCCAAACTTCGGTACTTAAAAATCTCCATAGGCGACGCTTTAATATTTTTTACAGGTTACTATTTTCGAGTTACAGAGGAGGTCTAGTGCTAGAATTATACAACAAAAAACCGCGCTACCACAACACAGTCTTTAGGCAGCGGCTAGCGTGCGATAACAGAAGAATAAAACAATATAAAAAAGCCGCGCCAAATGTCAAAACAAATATCTATGTAACATTTAGACAGTCCACAGATGATATAAATGGTAGTGGATTTTCAACTAATCATCCAGCAAAAACAGAATCAGTATATTGATCAGAGGCTGATTTGCATGTAGAAACATTAGCTTGTCCAATTTTCAATGCACCTGGTGACATGCATACAATCTGTGTAATCCCACCACCAGAAATGTATATCAGCTTACCAGATGGCAAGCCTTTAGTGCAATTGGCTATAACCCAGCCACGGCCTTTGAATCCCCTGGGCTAAGATGCTCCAAGATTCCCAGTCAAATGGCAGCCTTGGTATGGAAAGTGTTGAGTGTTTGCGGTTTGGGACGCAAACACAACCCGTCAGTAAAACAGCAATCGTAACCCAATCCGGTTCGCATGCAGGCGGGAAGACAGAAAGGGACGCAATAGCGTGATACCGTAGGTATAACAGATTTATTAAAAACAGTAGTGTACTTACAATTAGGCAGTTTAAAAACAGCGTGTAATAGGTAAAAAGCCGGCCGGCTTGAGGAGCCCTCCTCCTAGGCGTGGTGACGTCACTGACGCTGCCTCCAGACGCGTTTCGTCCTATTGGACGTTCTCAATGGGGGTAGGGCTAGCAACAGTGAGGCACCATATATAGCGGCCACTCAATGCAAAGGGTGGTCCATAGAAACAGACCCCGCCATCTTTATTGAGGGAAAAACTTGCCCATACAACCGCGCATAACTAGCGCGGCCAGGGAAAAGAATACAAAGCATTCACCATCGTTTTTATAACGAGGATGGAGCTTCGTTCTCTACGGATTGGTAACAAAAGTATAAAACAGTGTAGTGCTTGTACATAAAATCCTAAAGCAGACAGAAGAACCGAGGGAAAATCTATATATCCGGCACAGGACAGAAATCCCCTTGGCTCAGTGTGGCCATCTTGTGGATTAAGTTAAAATCTCTTTTTATAAGAGGTAAAGTCATTCATAACATTACAAGGCTAAGAGGAATCAGAGCCTCCAACCTAACAGAATGTTTTTTTTAATGGGATCTATCCAATATATCCAAAAAAGGGGTTATTAAACTCCTATATGATATTTAATAAAGTACTAATCAATAATTAGTACTATTATATTTATATTTATATTTAAATTTATATCTTTGGGTCATTAGGGATCCATTGATAACGCCAATCATAGGGTGTGTACTATAATGGACCCCGTGACCTGTTTGTTTTATCTTCCTTTTTCTTTATTGGCTTTTAGTATACCATAAAGCCTTATACCACTTAGTCAATAAGATTAAATAACTAATTATTGATTAGTACTTTATTAAATATCATATAGGAGTTTAATAACCCCTTTTTTGGATATATTGGATAGATCCCATTAAAAAAAACCTTCTGTTAGGTTGGAGGCTCTGATTCCTCTTAGCCTTGTAATGTTATGAATGACTTTACCTCTTATAAAAAGAGATTTTAACTTAATCCACAAGATGGCCACACTGAGCCAAGGGGATTTCTGTCCTGTGCCGGATATATAGATTTTCCCTCGGTTCTTCTGTCTGCTTTAGGATTTTATGTACAAGCACTACACTGTTTTATACTTTTGTTACCAATCCGTAGAGAACGAAGCTCCATCCTCGTTATAAAAACGATGGTGAATGCTTTGTATTCTTTTCCCTGGCCGTGCTAGTTATGCGCGGTTGTATGGGCAAGTTTTTCCCTCAATAAAGATGGCGGGGTCTGTTTCTATGGACCACCCTTTGCATTGAGTGGCCGCTATATATGGTGCCTCACTGTTGCTAGCCCTACCCCCATTGAGAACGTCCAATAGGACGAAACGCGTCTGGAGGCAGCGTCAGTGACGTCACCACGCCTAGGAGGAGGGCTCCTCAAGCCGGCCGGCTTTTTACCTATTACACGCTGTTTTTAAACTGCCTAATTGTAAGTACACTACTGTTTTTAATAAATCTGTTATACCTACGGTATCACGCTATTGCGTCCCTTTCTGTCTTCCCGCCTGCATGCGAACCGGATTGGGTTACGATTGCTGTTTTACTGACGGGTTGTGTTTGCGTCCCAAACCGCAAACACTCAACACTTTATATTGTTTTATTCTAGTGCTAGAATTGTTGCACACGCTCTAACGCACGCGAAGATACCTCACATGTGGGGTTTTAACAGCGTTTACATATGTGGGCGGGCCTTGCATGCGTGTTCGCTTCTGTGCGCGAGCTCCCGGGGACAGGGGCGTTTTTAAAAAAAAAATGTTTTTTTTTATTATTTTACTTCATTACTTTATTTTTACACATTTTTTTTATTTTAATTTTAATTTTTTTATCACTTTTATTCCTATTACAAGGAATGTAAACATCCCTTGTAATATGAATCACTGTGACAGGTCCTCTTTATGGAGAGATGTGGGGTCGATAAGGCTTACAAGCATGAGATCGTGAAGAAAAAAATCACCGATCTCATGCCGACAGCCGCGATTGCGGCTTTGTTTACTTCCGGGTACCGGGCGTGACGTCATAATGTCGCGCCCGGGCCTCCGACGGTCATAGAGATTTCTATGCTTCCCAGCCAGCGTGGGCCGATTCGCTCTTCGGGCCCCCGATGGCATGGGAGAGCCCGGAGAAGCACCGGATGGCGGCGGGAGGGGGGGAAGTTCCCTCCTCCTGCCTATAAGAACAATCAAGCGGCGGAACTACTGCTTTTATCATTCTTATCGTGCAGAGAATCAGCGGCTGAAGACAGTGATATCTGAATGATGCCTGTAGCTGCAGGCATCATTCAGATATCACTGCACAAATTTGAGGACGTCCATGGACGTCCTCGGTCGTCAAGTGGTTAAATAAGCCTTGACAAAAACCTAGAAGCGGATTGGTCTCTTTGCAGAGATGCACCAGATTTTGCCCTCTCCAGTTTTAGTAAATCAACCCCATAGAATTGTTTTCTAGGTGCTCTGGTCATCATAACTTACATGTTGGTTGGTATGCGCTGCAAAAAAAAAGCGCAGCATACCTGCATATGCTAAGCAGCTGAACTCACTGCATGACCTGCCACCTCTGCAGCCCGGCACATTGGTTTAATGAAATGACATTTTGTGTCATTTCAATAAAGTAAAATATAAAGAAAATTGTACCAACACATTGCACTGCTCCTATATAACACACACTAGAGGGGACATATTATACAGATCATAATGCACCCCCAGCTGGCTTGAATGAGCCTCAAAATGTTGGATTACCCTTTGATTTCTGTGGGGGGGGGGGGATTCACCCTCTCTCTATGTTTGGATGACCAAGACAAACAGAGAAAGTGACAACCCGACATCATAATATACTTTAGGTGTCCTGCTGTCACACCAGCAACTTTGTACCAGGGATGTGCTACATACTGTAATTGCTTTTGTAGAAGGCTACAATTCATACGGATACAAAAGCAAAGTGTTGGTGGATAACACAAGTATCTACTGCAGAGAACTCAAAATGTTGCAAAAAAAAAAAAAAAACAAGTCGCTCAGCAACTAAACTATTGTTGGAATTACAGAAACACAGACTTTTCACTTTTTGGCTGTAGTTCAATTTTTTCCTTTCTACAAAAAATGATTTTGTTGCAGTTGCAAATTACTGCTACAAAATCAGTCATGTTATGTCGCATGTATCTTCCCTGTTGCTCTTTACATATTCTGCATCATTTTTAGGCCTCATGGACACTGGACATTTTATTTTGCTGCACCTAGGGGTGTCTGACATTTTTTTTTTTTTGCATGTAAACGCCTCAGTATGTTATCCTATGGGGTTGATTTACTAAAGACAAATACCTTATTTATCGGCGTATACCGCGCACTTTTTTGCCCTGAAATTCAGGGCAAAATCGTGGGTGTGCGATATACGCCGATACCCGCTTCCCGTGCCGAGTTTGAACTACTGCGCCGGCATATACCGAGCGCAGTACACTCGTGTATAGTCAGGCAGGCTCGGGTTCTCTCGCAGTCACGTCCTGGACGTACAGGACGCACAGGACGTGACCGCGAGAGGAGCCGAGCCTGCCCGACTATACACGAGTGTACTGCGCTCGGTATATGCCGGCGCAGTAGTTCAAACTCGGCGCGGGAAGCGGGTATCGGCGTATATCGCGCACCCATGATTTTGTTTAGTAGTTAAAACTCAGCGTGGGAAGCGGGGATCGAGCGGGGAGGACACCGCAGAAGGACACCGGACCCGACGAGGAGGACACCATCGAAGCCGCCGATGGACGCCGCGCAAGACACCAAAACTGTAAGTACTAAAATCTTTTTTTTACAGGAATTGCGGGTCCACTTTAGGGGTGCGCGCTATACGCCGGAGCGCGCAATACCCCGATAAATACGGTATACTGTGCGCTGCAAATGCACTTGCTCCACAGCTTAGTAAATGAGGTAAAGCTTCACCTTGCCCAATCACATGCAAAAAAATCAACAGTTTTGCTTGCACATGATTGGATGATGGAAATCAGCAGAGTAAGACTATTAATAATAAATTATTTTACTGTTTTCCAAAACTGTTACACTGAAGGCACGCCGTGATTGACAACTGTCACAGTTGCTTGTGCACTCAACCGAACTGACGAGTCATCAAATGGCTGGTGTCATAACTGATCACATGTGTAGCACCATGACAACTGTAGATTAAACAGAGGCTCAGATGGCAGCTTTCTTGGCTGTAAAGGAGAGAAGAGCTTAGTTCCGCTTTTAGTCTAAAACACTTCTGCGGCTGCCTCTGCCCAAACATCACCCTTCAGCTGAGGTCTTAGGTCATTTGGTGGATTTCAAAAGGCATTGCAAAGTGCAGCAAAATAAGTGACCCATGGCAAACAGATTTCATGGTAAATTAGTTAAGGGCAGTCAGAACAGGGAAAGCTGAATGTTGATTGGTTGCTGTGAGTTTCTCACTATTCTCATTGCACTTTGACATACTAAATACATATTTCAGCAACTCTCAGCAAATACAAGAAAAGGAAATACACGTCCCAGAAACCAGGCAAAAATGATATGCTGTGTCTTTTTCAGGTATTTCTCTTGTTATAAGTTAAAGTACATGTTTTCTGGATTCTTATTCTTCCTGTTGTGCTCCTTACCAACGCATCTGTATTGTACCACAATGCACGGAAATGCACTACACTGCGTTGTGTTACATGAGATAGTCCATGCACGCTTTCCGGTGCACCTTGGTGCATTAGACAGCCCATTCGAATGAACAGGCTTCATTAACAAAATTCACATTAACACATGGCATATAATGTGCATTAACACACCACAACAGCATGAATCCAGCCTAACGAATTTGATTTTACAGGCTAAAAATGACAGGTAGACTTGGTTAAGTCCCCATTTCACAATTTAGGAGACAACAGTTTTAGTGCCACGTTCAGCACTGGGTAATGAGGAATTATCCCGACGTGACAGATGTGTTCTGGAGCTGTCAGCTATAAAAAAGAGATATCAATGCAGGGTGACTCTTTGAGTATGCAGAGCATGTATTTTTGTATTTCAGATATACTTGTCAGTAGGAGAAACATGTGGAATGTGTTAAGTATGTTGTTAGCAGATGTAACAGGGTAGCTCCAAAATGTCATTGTGTGAAGGCAAGTTACTGTGCTTCTATGGGAGTTCTCCACACTGTACCCCTACTGTACACATACTGCTACAAATACCGGCATAACCTAGGAGCTATTCTTTATATTTTACATTTTTTTTAGTCCACAGAAGGCAATATACTGGTACACTTGCAACAATAAAATGGGGAAATGCTACAGCAGCCTTTCAGAACATTTTACCCCAGAGGAGCCCTGAAAATTAATCTTGGCTCTCAGGAAACCCCTGATAAAACCAATTCAGTAGAGGTCAATGTAAACAATGCCCCTGATAGGAAAACCCTAGATCTCAAGGGGTTTCAGTAACGTTGACTGCTGAAGCCAAATTCCAAAAAATTTATTTAATATACATGTGTGTAATTGTAAGCTACAGACCAGGAGAGCAAGTATAACCGCGCAGAACCCCTTTATTTATGATTTCTGTATTTGTGTATTCTAAACACTATTAGGTTTTGCTGCACCTTATTTGTTTTGGGTTATCACCATTAAGGAGTCTGTAGTAGCGCGGAGGCATTTTTTCATTTTATAACCACACTACATGTTCATTTGAAAAATAATTGCTGTTTAGCTAGGGCCTTGGGATACAATGTATATATTATTAAGGGGGTGGCACCTACCTAGCTAAATTCTTTTAAACCCCCATTTGACTCTTTGGTGACATTCATTGATATGCAGTTGGTCATTTTATATACACATGTCAATTCCAGGGTTCTCTGGGAAAAGCCAGAGATAAGCATCTTCACAGCTGGAGGTGTAAATGGCATTTGAACACAACCAAGATAGCTGTTATACAATATGATTTCTAATTAAATATACACCCAATATATATACTTAATTCTAAATAAATGTTTGATGAATAAAATGGCTATTCCATTTACCCTATCAATCCCATCTCTTGGCAACATTTTAAATTGGCCACACAACTAACAAAACATAACAGCGCTATAACAAACAAATCATACACTGGTTGTGAACAGTTGGGTTCTTGACTATTTACGGTAGAGATTTCATTGATAAAAGTTAGAGCGGTGTAGGGCCTAAAAAGATGTGAATATTGGAAAGTATGGGAGGGGTGATAGCGCTACCTTCCACTCAATGCTCATCAGATCTCAGTGAAAGTGATTGCTACACGTCAGTGTGGTAGGTGGCTCCTCAAATGTAACCAATACTACAAAGAAGCCTTAAAGAGGCAGTACCTTGTCAATAAGTGATAATGTGAACAAATGTTAATACTGGTATGTGAAATATTACATAAATAAACCAGAAGTTAGTTGTAGATTACATCAAATGAGACAGTTGTGGTCTGTCATCATAACCACATCAGAATGTGTAAAAAACAATAACAGTGAATTCATATGTGTAAAATACAAATGAAAATAAAAATAAAAAGTCCAGTGCATCAAATATAAAGTATAATAAATGTGCAGCTTGTAGTAAACTACAGTAAACCACAGGGAAAGTCCCATATATGATCAAAAGACAAGTGAACCCTTTAAGAAATCTTCGGGTGACATAAGTGCTCTCAGTTGTAATGAAGGTGACTTCTGTGACCCCTCTTGTGTCCCTGCTTACCAGATCCTAGAACCCCAACGGAATATCAGGCACATCAATTGGAAATCCGGCTTGTCCACATGTGGGGTGCAGATCTCCAAATTTGGATGCTCCCTCCTAACCTCAGAGAAAAGGCGGATCCAGTGGCAAGTGAAAAAATAGAAGTTCCTCATAGGGACAAAAAGAAAACTCCCATAGTGTAATCCGTATTGACCGTGTAGAAAATGTATTAAAAATAAATAAAAGTAAAAATAAAAATCAATACATAAAAGCACTGCGGTATAAACCGTCATAGCCGGTAAAAACAGTGTGCAATCAAACGTCTATGACAGACTTTAGGGTCCGGAGCATCGGTATTGCGGTGTGCGCTCCACCTCACGTTCCACCGCTGCTCTCTGGACCTTCCGGCGTGATTACATCATTTGCGTAGCTCCGCCTTACGCGTTTCATCATAGGACATCGTCTGAGGCGGTGAGAATATTAGAGGTAGTGATATTGGGAAAATGGGACAAACTAAGTCTCATAACACATACAAAACCTAACATAAGTGTCATTTCAAAGAAAGGCAGAAAAAATTACAATTCCTATCAATCCCTTCTAAATTCTGACATCTACCTCTACCTGTCTAATCTTAGATTAAATATTTATTTTTACAGTTTATATTTCTCCATAATTTTTGTACCCAATTTACTTCTGTAGTAAAATATCGAATTTTGCTTTGTCAAGGCTAAAAAATAATAAAATATCTAAAAATGATGCGTTGGTCTAAGAGTGTATGAACGCCAAGTCTTAAGTTGATTCCTCTGATGTAACTTTGACAGCTAGTCCTCCATAAGACTCCACTGCAACACCTAAGAATGCATACAATGTTCATACATAATATTATTTTCTTCAGGTTAGAATGCCATCCTTAAAAATAGCTAAAAAGATCATCAGTGTCTTGCAGCTGGCTCTGCCATGTGGCATTGACCCTAACACTATATAGGCATCATTGAATTGGGGATCAATTAGCCACAGCTCAAGTAACCCCTAGAAACCCCTGCAGAAACCCTAGGATTCCAATGGGCATAAGTACCCCCCCGGTACATTGGGACTTTTTGGGCGAACAGACAGAAATTATGTATCATAAAATATAATTTATTTAGAAACAATTTGTATTTCTTTCTATTTATTTCTAAATAAATTATATTTTATGATACATGATTTCTGTATGTTTGCCCATAAAGTCACAATGTACCGGGGGGTACTTATGCCCTTTTTTGTGTGTTTTTTCCTAAATGTCTGGGATGTTGGCAACGCTCTAGTGAGAATATCACATTTCTCCTTGTGGTTCACCATTTATATTAGGATTCCAATTAATTCTGGTTGAGAATAGATTCTCTACAACAAGGATCTTCAAATTTTCTAAACAAAGGGCCAGTTTACTGTTCTTCAGGCTTTAGGGCAGGGATAAGCAATTAGCGGACCTCCAGCTGTTGCAGAACTACAAGTCCCATGAGGCTTAGCAAGACACTGACAGCCACAAGCATGACACCCAGAGGCGGAGGCATGATGGGACTTGTAGTTTGGCAACAGCTGGAGGTCCGCTAATTGCATATCCCTGCTTTAGGGGGTCCGGACTGTGGCCAGTGGGAGTAGAAATTGCCCCAGCATCAGTGGGAGTAGAAATTGCCCCAGCATCAGTGAAAGCAAACATTGGCCCGTCATTGGTTTTAGAAAGAGAAATAGTGCCTCATCAATAGTGTCAGCTGGAGGAAAAGTGTCTCAAGGGCACGATAAACGCAAGCAAAGGGGCGCATCTGGCCCCTGGACCACAGTTTGGAGACCAATGCTCTGCAGTATAAAAATGTAGGAATGAGAAATAAAACCCATTGCAACAGATAGTTCCTTTCTAAGACAGATGTTGAAAAATAACAGCTGGAAACCAAATAGGTTGCTTCAAACAACATCTTCACATGCTAGACACTGCAGTCCATTGGTAACTGAGAGCAAATCTCTACACCAGTGATCGATACCCAGGAGACACAATCATAAATAACAAGTGAGACACAATTAGGCTGCCCATAGACAGCTCAGATTTTGGGGCATTCCCACTGAACTGGCTGAAATCTGAGTTGAGAGTTGAGTGTGTGGCCCTGCGAGCACCACCTGGCTAGGAAATGATCGACCTAAAGAGGAACTGCAGGTATGACCAACTTGTACATAGATACATCCTTCCAGCTTGGACTAATGAAACAGTATATACCATACCTGGCCGATGCCCCAGGAGGCCGCACAGCTACTCCAGGGTTCCCCACTTGCTTCAAGGTCCTGTGCTGAGTGTCTGCCCTGCTGTATTCTGAACACAGGAGGTTGACTGCTCAGCACAGGCACCATTTACAGAATGCTCTGCATCCTATCAGATGCAGTCACTGTTTGGCAGTACCATTGAATTCAGGCACCTGCAGACACTGAGACTGAATACAATAGTCATTACTGGTGATACCTCTGTCCATGCTATTAGCATGGATGGGGAAGTAGATTGATTTTCTCTCATTCAGTTCATAGGCTCAATGAGAGGAAATCGAGCAGCTGATGGCCAGCCTTGCATAAAAATGGTACTAAACATCTGATAAAAATACTGTGGGGGGATTTATCAAAACTGGAGCAGGCATATGAGATATGTTTTTGCCTGTGGTCCACTACTTTCTGTTCTGTTCTTTTGAAAATTTAAAAATAAGAATTTAAAAATAGATAAATAAATAAAAAATAGAGCAGGCAGAATGTAGCGCAGATGGCAACCAATTAGCTTCAATCTTTAATTATCAATGCCTATAGCAGGCCATACACTGGTAGATTTTCGAATAAATGTGCTGTGCATAGCCTGTGCAGAGAGCGAAGCTGTGGGAGGGACCCAGCAGGCCCCGCCCACTACAGGCCGCCTGCAGAAAACTACCGGAGGGGGTGGAGTCAAGACCAGTCATCATGTCCAAGTTGAGAGACCAACAGATTTAGGTCTTTATTACAGTAAGCCCCTGAACAGAGGGAACGTTTCACACTGGATTACTGCACAAATCTGGAAACAAATATACAAAGCACACCACGATTCAAATAGGAATACACAAGACTCTTGTATTTAGATAATACCTCCTCTCTCTCCAAAACAACAATAATTTCCCTCTCTCTCCAGAACAACAATAACAATGTTTTGGCTGGAGTTAGGTAAATATGTATCTAATAGTTTCAGGATGTTTATAAAACCAGAAAACATTTTAAATCAAGGTCAGACCACAGGCTTTCTGTCCAATAATCCCATAAAAAAAAAGAAAACTGTCATCACATGAACACATGTCCCTACACCAAAGGGGCATAAATATTGAGCATGTCAGTTTCAGAACAGGCTTGGAGATGTTTCTGCTCTCTAGCTCCCTCGTCACCTCCTCCCATGCTCGCCTCCAGGACTTCTCCAGGGCCTCTCCCATCCTCTGGAATCCCCTACCCCAATTTGTCCGACTATCTCCCGCTCTGTCCAATTTTAGACGATCCCTGAAAACTCATCTATTCAAAGAAGCCTACACTGCCCCCACCTAACAAACGTACTTTTATTTTTTCCATCAGCTCACCCCCCACAATTATTACCTTTTGTATCTCTTGACTCTCCCCTCCTAGATTGTAAGCTCTAATGAACCGGGCCCTCAGATACTCTCCTACTGCACTAAATTGTATTGTAATTGTACCCCTGTAACTTGAGGAGCAGCTTTTTGATTTAGTACCACCAGGACCTACCCTATGTGGTCTATGTGCATACTGCACTGTATTTAATTCAATTATATTTTTTGGCGCGGAAATCACCCCACTTTTTATCACATTGTAATTGTACTGTCTGCCCTTATGTTGTAAACTGTTGGCGCTATATAAATCCTGTATAATAATAATAATAACACAAGCAGTAGCAGTAGAGTAGTTGCAATTTGGAGATCTATGATATGAAAGTCCTCTAATTCAACGTTCCAGCACGCATCAAATTTCAGTCTGGATGAAAACAAGGCAAGGAGCACATTGCGATTTTAGTATTAGGACTGAACTACTATAATCACTAGAGATTAATGGCTAGTAGTAGTGATTGATTGCTACACATATGTAACAAATGGCTCCCTATGGGGTGAGGAACGCTAAAAGCAAAGAGTAGCAACGATGAACTGCTCATTGCTCCAAATGTGTGCCATTAATCGCTACTACAAGCTACTACATGCCTCACTCTATAAGTAATTTGTACCAAATGTATAGCGATCGATCGTGACTGCTAGTGATTAATCTCTAGTGTTTGTGGTAGTGTGATTGCACTAATAAAAATAGTCTATATGCTCCTAGCGTTAGACCAGCTAGACTTTTATTCATCAAGTATTAGCTGTAATGTCTATTTGCAAAATGCAATCACCTGAATGGTACAATGTGTTGTTTTTGATACATTGTATTATCAGTCTATTAAAAGTGATCATTCAATGTGACACGCACACACAGATATTCAAATGATTGATCAGAAATGATCTATAAAATTCCACCACAGCCCCTGTGTGCCCAAGGCACTGAATGGCTGTATGTAATGTACACTTGAACCATTGACCAATAAAATTGTTATTGATAAAAAAAAAAATTCACCACAATCTAAATCAAATTACCAGCAGCATAATCAATCAAAAACTCACTAAGTTAATCGAACAGAGGGTGTGTGGTCGATGATTCTTCAACTGAATGATATTGATGCATGTGATGGCTATACATGCTTCAGTAAATAATTGTTTTCTTTCCCGATCAATTTTTCTTGAGAAAATCACCAATCTATAGCCGATAACCCATTTAGTAGATATGACACACACAGGGGAAGTGAATTTAGATAGTTGGAAGATACAATTGTACGTTTATAATTACACCTGCATTTTCACAATACAATCTCACATTCTGATTAATTAAAAAAAAAAGATTGAATTCATGAACAAAGCATCTCAGTATGGTGATCAATGCAACACGATCGATAATTTTCTGCTTTCACTGTTTTACTCAGTTTGATCAAATCCCATCTAAAATTAGTCTAAAGCCGGCCATAGACAGTTAGAATCTGGACTGGTTCAGCAGGGACCGTCAAAGATTTGAATCATTAAAGGGCAGGCTGATTGAACCCAAAAGGATCCATCGATCGATTTGGGTACAGCCAGTATGTCGGATTGTTAGGAAGCATTTATTGCCAGTGGTTATAGCTGCTAGAAAAATCACTGTGAACACAATGGCTCCATGGGAGGGATTCCCTATCAACACTGATTGGTGGTTGCAGGGAGGAAAATCGTATCATCTATGGCCGGCTTAAAGCAATCGGAAGGAAAGTCACGGCTTATTCAATTGTTTCAAATCACACAAATCAGAGCGTATATATGGCCACCATTAGATTGACTGATCAGCCTCACAATTGGCAGAGCTTTGTATAGTTACTCTTCAGAGAGTCATTGACCCAAATACAGGCTCACTCTGTCTTGCCAAGAAGAAAATCCTGCAGTATTAGCTAAATAGTTAAAGTGTATCTAAACCCAAGAACAAACATTTAATATACTGCAGCTTATTAGTCCAAAGATTGTTTTCAGGCTGAGTACATTCTCTGCAAGTATAGATAAATACCCGCTGATCCCACCAGAATCCCAATGTCCCTATAACTTCCTGTGCACTGAACTTTAATATCAAATGATATTTTCAACCTTCCCAATTGTCTCCTGTAACTACACCTTCTTCGCTGGTATGGAGATGGGGAGAGAGGGAAGTGTTTGTGATTCATGAGATAAGACTAGGGTGATAACACTGTTCCACTATAAATACAGAGCGAGCGTTGTCACCTTGGACAAGAAGTGTGCTACTGAAAGGTTTGCCAGGTGGACAAAAGCATGAACAAAAAAAATAAAAAGGAACGACTAATTATAGACCAGTAAACTGCAATATATAGAATTTATTTTCTTGGGTTTATATAGAATTTAATGCTGAAGTTTGGGGGCCAATGTAACTAAGTATATATAATACCATACTTGTGCTATCCATGTAGAAGCTGGAAATCACTGTAGTCCAGCTTGGACCAACATACTAAGTATGAACGTGCCATACCTGTGGAATGCCCATGGAAATCACTGTAGTCCAGCTAGGACCAACATAGGTATGAATGTGCCATACTTGTGGGATCCCCATGGAAATCACTGTAGTCTACCTTTGACCAACATAAGAATGTATGTGCCATACCTGTGGAATCCCCATGGAACTCACGATAGTCTATCTTGGACCAACATAAGTATGTGGCATGTGGCATCCCTATGAGAATCACTGTAGTCCAGTTTGGGCCAACATAAGAATGTGTGTGCCATACCCGTGGGATGCCCAGGGAAATCACTGTAGCCCAGCTAGGGTCAACATAAGTATGTATGTGCCATACCTGTGTGATCCCCATGGAAATCACTGTAGTAGACTCCACCAATCCAGTGATCTCCACTAGCTTCTGGGTCCTGTGCCGAGCAGTTGCCCTGATGCTTACTGACCACAAGAGGTCACTTACTTGGCACAGGTGCTATTTGGGGAACACTTTGCATTTATTCAATTAAGTGATCTCTGATTGGATGAGGGGAGATCATTATCTGCCCCTCATCCAATTGGAGAACACTTTACATTCATTGAGAAAATGCAAAGTGTTCCCTAAATAGCGAGTGCGAGTGACCTGTAGTGTTCAGTGAGCAGGACATAGAAGCTGGAAGCTAACAGAGATCACTTGAGTAATGGTATCTACTACAGAGATTTCCATGGGGATCCCACATGTACGTTACATACATATGTTGGCCCAAGCTGGACTACAGAGATTTCCATGGGGATCCCACAGGTACGTTACATAGATATGTTGGCCAAAGCTGGACTACAGAGATTTCCATGGGGATCCCACAGGTATGTTACATAGATATGTTGGCCCAAGCTGGACTACAGAGATTTCCATGGGGATCCCACAGGTATGTTACATAGATATGTTGGCCCAAGCTGGACTACAGAGATTTCCATGGGGATCCCACAGGTATGTTACATAGATATGTTGGCCCAAGCTGGACTACAGAGATTTCCATGGAGATCCTACAGGTACGTTACATAGATATGTTGGCCAAAGCTGGACTACAGAGATTTCCATGGGGATCCCACAGGTACGTTACATAGATATGTTGGCCCAAGCTGGACTACAGAGATTTCCATGGGGATCCCACAGGTACGTTACATAGATATGTTGGCCAAAGCTGGACTACAGAGATTTCCATGGGGATCCCACAGGTATGTTACATAGATATGTTGGCCCAAGCTGGACTACAGAGATTTCCATGGGGATCCCACAGGTATGTTACATAGATATGTTGACCCAAGCTGGACTACAGAGATTTCCATGGAGATCCTACAGGTACGTTACATAGATATGTTGGCCCAAGCTGGACAACAGAGATTTGCATGGGGATCCCACAGGTACGTTACATAGATATGTTGGCCAAGCTGGACTACAGAGATTTCCATGGGGATCCCACAGGTACGTTACATAGATATGTTGGCCAAGCTGGACTACAGAGATTTCCATGGGGATCCCACAGGTACGTTACATAGATATGTTGGCCAAAGCTGGACTACAGAGATTTCCATGGGAATCCCACAGGTACGTTACATACATATGTTGGCCCAAGCTGGACTACAGAGATTTCCATGGGGATCCCACAGGTACGTTACATACATATGTTGGCCAAAGCTGGACTACAGAGATTTCCATGGGGATCCCACAGGTACGTTACATACATATGTTGGCCCAAGCTGGACTACAGAGATTTCCATGGGGATCCCACAGGTACGTTACATACATCAGTACAACCAGAATGTAAAAATAGCCATATGTAAACTTTGACATGCCACAGAGGATCAGCAATATTATTCCCAAATCACTTAAAGCCATTGAGGAGGATTTACTAAGACTGGAATAGCTGTGTGTGGCAACCAATCAGCTTCTAGCTTTCATTTCCAAAGCTAAACTAAGCAAGCAGAAGCTAGAAGCTGATTGGCTCCTATGCCCAGCTGGGTGCTGTGATCAGGCATGCAGCCTCCCAGAAAGTGTCATGCCCCCCTAGCAGTCTCTATATATAGCAGGTCTGGACGGGCAGCAATTGTGACACCCAAGCCGCCTTGGCATTCCATCAGCAGAACAGGTGCACCTAGTCCCGGAAAGTTGACGTACCTTGGCCAGCAGGAGGGCATTCTGACTGGCAGCAGCCAGATCCCTCAGACTCGGGGTGCAGGCAGCATGGTGTGGGGGTGCCGCAGAGCACCCCGGGCTCCCGCAGTTGTTGCTGTTGTTACTGCTCGCTGTAGGACTCCCGGTGGGGGTACTCCGAGGTCTCTGTCGTATGCCATCCAGCAGGCGGACCAGTAAGATATTGGCCGGTAAATCATCCACTCCACACTCCACCAGTATGCGGCACTCCGGGCAGCGCAGCTCGTTCCTGGAGCTCACTATACTCTGCAGGCAGCGGCGGCAGAAGGTGTGCTGGCATGGCAGGACCCGGGCAGTGGTGTCCAGTCTCTCCAGACATACCGAGCACTCTAATAAATCCAATAGAGACGACTCATCCATCTCTTCTCCTTCTTCTCTCCTCTCCCTTCTCCTCTCCCGTCTCCTCTCCTCCTCCTCCCCTTTAGATGATTTCTGTGGTCCTTTAGAGGTGCACAACCAGGACGCCCCGAGGAGCATCTACAACAGCGGGGTTGGCCAACACAGCCAGCTCAGGGACCTAAACCGGGACCATCACCCTCACCACACCGATCAGAGGAGACTCACTGCAGCCCAACTTGGCTCCTCTGCCCAACACCACGACCACCAGGGAACTTCATCGAGTCCAAGTTCACGTGTAGGCTACAAGGAATGCCATCACCATGCCACTCTATAGGGATACCATGGAGACTCCTTCTGGGGGAAAGTCCGTGTATTAATGTCTGGGATGGATGGATGGATCACCAGGATACAGGGGCTGACCATAGAGAGACAAGCAGCGCCTGGGAGTCTTCTTCTGACCTGTCCCTCACCCCTCTACTGCTACAGCGGTCTGCTGTGTGCATGGCTGATCCATAGTGAGCTGTGTAACCCGATCACACTACTCACCCTCCCTGGGAGAGAGAGAGAGGGAGGAGCAGGGTGTCACTCCTCTCCCACTCCTCTCCTCTCATCTCTTCTCTGTCACTCCTCTCCTCTCCTCTCCACTCCTCTGTCACTCCTCTCCTCTCCTCTCTTCTGTCACTCCTCTCCACTCCTCTCCTCTGTCACTCCTCTCCTTCCACTCTTCTGTCACTCCTCTCCTCTACTCTCCTCTGTCACTCCTCTCCTTCCACTCTTCTGTCACTCCTCTCCTCTCTTCTGTCACTCCTCCCCTCTCCACTCCTCTCTCACTCCTCTCCTTCCTCTCTTCTGTCACTCCTCTCCTCTCCACTCCTCTGTCACTCCACTCCATAGTGAGCTGTGTAACCCGATCACACTACTCATCCTCCCTGGGAGAGAGAGAGAGGGAGGAGCACGGTGTCACTCCTCTCCTTCCACTCTTCTGTCACTCCTCTCCTTCCACTCTTCTGTCACTCCTCTCCTCTCCTCTCCTCTGTCACTCCTCTCCTTCCACTCCTCTGTCACTCCTCTCCTCTCCACTCCTCTGTCACTTATATCCTTCCACTCTTCTGTCACTTCTCTCCCCTCCACTCCTCTGTTACTCCTCTCCTTCCACTTTTCTGTCACTCCTCTCCTTCCACTCTTCTGTCACTTCTTTCCCCTCTACTTCTCTTCTCTTGGTCTTTTCTTATCCAGTCTTCTGCCAGTCCTCTATCCTCTACTTCTTTTCTGTTAGTCTTTTCTCTTCCAGTCTTCCGTCAGTCCTCTCTGCTACGTCTCCTCATTTATTCCTCTCCCCTCCACTCTTCTGTCACTCCTCTCCTTTCTGCTTCTCTCCTCTTGGTCTTTTCTCATCCAGTCTTATGCAGGGGAGGGTTGGCAGCCTTAGGCCTGGGGGGCAAGTCCAGTCAAGTGGCCCATAGAGCGTAGACAAGTGATGGATCGAGGAAAACAGTCTAAGATTTTTCATGATCACAAGAGTCCGCACAGAGCCTCCCCTTACATCAGAGTCTGCACAGAGCCTCCCCTTACATCAGAGTCCGCACAGAGCCTCCCCTTACATCAGAGTCCACACAGAGGCCCCCCTTACATCAGAGTCCACACAGTGGGCCCCCCTTACATCAGAGTCTGCACAGGAGGCCCCACTTACATTAGAGTCCTCGTGTCTGTGCAGAGAGAGAAGGAGATGTCAGCGCTGGTGTGCGCTGAGGCTGAGCTATGTGTGAGACGAGACATAGCTCAGCTCTGAAGCCATCTACCTCGGAGCTGACACAGGCATGGCTGCACAGTGGGAGGTGAGCAGCAGCCGTGACCTGTGTTAACAGAGCTCCAGCTGGCATATTCCTGCTCTGCAAAAACAGCATTTGGTAGTGGCGGCCGGTGGCTGTGCATAGTGTCACCAGCCTGGGGGGAGATTTCCACCCTGTCCTCCCTGCCAGCCCTCCCCTGGTCTTATGTCAATCCTCTACCTACTTATGTCAGTCCTCTCTTCTCCACTCTTCTGTCACTCCTCCCCCCCTCCAGTCTTCTGCCAGTCCTCTCTGCTACTTATCTTCATTTACTCCTCTCACCTCAACTCTTCTGTCACTCCTCTCCTTTCTACTTCTCTTCTCTTGGTCCTCTCCATTCTCCTGTCAGTCCTCTCCCCTCCACTCTTCTGTCACCCCTCCCCCCTCCAGGTCTTCTGCCAGTCCTCTCCCCTCTTCTTCTCTTCTGTTAGACTTTTCTTTTTCAGTCTTCTGTCAGTCCTGTCTCTGCTACTTCTGTCAGTCCTGTCTCTGCTACTTCTCTTCTGTCAGTCATCTCTCCTCTACTTCTCTCCTGTCAGTCCTTTCTCCTCCACTTCTCTCCTGTCAGTCCTCTCTCCTCTACTTCTCTCCTGTCAGTCCTTTCTCCTCCACTTCTCTCCTGTCAGTCCTCTCTCCTCTACTTCTCCCCTGTCAGTCCTCTCTCCTCCACTTCTCTCCTGTCAGTCCTCTCTCTTCTACTTCTCCCCCGTCAGTCCTTCCTCCTCTACTTCTCTACTGTCAGTTCTCTCTCCTCTACTTCTCTCCTGTCAGTCCTTCCTCCTCTAATTCTCTTTTGTCAGTCCTCCCCCTCTACTTCTCTTCTGTCAGTCCTCCCCCTCTACTTCTCTTCTGTCAGTCCTCCCCTCTACTTCTCTTCCGTCAGTCCTCCCCTCTACTTCTCTTCTGTCAGTCCTCCCCCTCTACTTCTCTTCTGTCAGTCCTTCCTCCTCTAATTTACTTTTGTCGGTCCTCCCCTCTACTTCTCTTCTGTCAGTCCTCCCTCCTCTACTTCTCTCCTGTCAGTCCTCCCCCTCTACTTCTCTTCCGTCAGTCCTTCCTCCTCTAATTCTCTTTTTTCAGTCCTCCCCCTCTACTTCTCTTCCGTCAGTCCTTCCTCCTCTAATTCTCTTTTTTCAGTCCTTCCTCCTCTACTTCTCTTCCGTCAGTCCTTTCTAATCTACTTTTCTCCTGTCAGTTCTCCCCCTCTACTTCCCTTCTGCCAGTCCTCTCTCCTCTACGTATCTCCTATCATTCCTCCCCTCTACTTCTCTTTTGCCAGCCCTCTCTCCTCTACGTATCTCCTGTCAGTCCTCCCCCTCTACTTCTCTTCTATCAGTCCTCCCCCTCTATGTCTCCTCTGTCAGTCCTCTCTCCTCTACTTCTCTCCCATCAGTCCCCCCTCCTCCTACTTCTAGTCTGTCAGTCCATATCCCTCTACTTCTCTTCCTATCAGTCCCCCCTCCTCTTCTTCTCTTCTGTTTATTTTTTCTCTCCTCTAGTTCTCTTCTGTCAGCCTCCACCCCTTTACTTCCCTTTTGATAGTCCTCTCCTCTCTACTTCTCTTCTCTCAAATGGTGTATAATTTATGTCAGCGTAGGTTTTAAGTCTAATCCCTGCTCTACCTGGCAGAAACGTACTTTTAGTCATATTCAAATGGATCAAAAACTATATTTAGAAGCACATAAATCTGTTCCATGATGTGTAATGGTAATGATAATTAAAGAACGGCTAATTTTTCCATATGGATTCAGATTCACCTTAAAGAGGAACTGCAGCCTGCTCACATAATTTGTAATAAAAACATCTTTGCCATTCTGAAGCTTCCCTCCAACCACTTTGCATATTTAATATATAATGTGATTCTGTACTTGCCAAATATGCTGGAGAAATCTCCCTCCGTTAAGTCTGGCTGCAACCATTTTAACTGTGGGCAGCTGAATCTGCTGCCTGTTCACTTCCTGGATTTAAACAGACACACAGAGGCACACCCCCAGCTCTGCAGCTCTGATTGGCCCTCTTATGACTCACCCCCTCCCTTCCTGTCAAACTCTCACGAGAGTTAGAGACAGAGCTGTGCATGATGTCATAAGCCTAGGCTTTTTACTAGACAAGAAACAGGATGTGGTCTGTATAAGGTATTTATTGATAGAAAAAAAATGTTTTACTATCCAAAGTTAAAACAACAAGGGCAGAGGATTTAATAGATGGAAAGATGAAAAAACATCTTTAAATTGAATGACAAAGTACTACTACTTCTCTTCTGTCAGTCCTCTTCCCTTTACTTCTCTTCTGTAAGTCCTCCTGCCTCTCTACTTCTCCTCTGTTATTCCTCGCCCCTCTACTTTTCATTTGATAATCCTCTCCTCTCTACTTCTCTTCTGTTATTCCTCGCCATGGGTGTCCGCTGAAATGTTTTCAGAGGGGGGCGCTTCGGCAGCAGCGATACACAGTCGCATTTTACCCTTTCTTCGACCACAAGCGGGGGTTAAAAGCGCGCCCCCCCCATGTTAAAATGTAAAAACACCCCACTGTGCCCCCTGCATCTTTCAATATCTTTGTCACTACTGTGTACCCCCTCTCCACAACTGCACCTCTGGACCCCTTTACATTACACAGCACCCCACAGCTCTGGACCCCTTTACATTACACAGCACCCTGCATCACTGGACCCCTTTACATTACACAGCACTCTGCATCACTGGACTTCTTTACATTACACAGCACCCTGCATCACTGGACTTCTTTACATTACACAGCACCCCTTTCATTTGATTGAAACACTACACTATATTGACAGTATATTTATTTCAGGTCAAAAAGAGGAACCTTTTGGAATGAGGGACAAATGGATTTGATTCCAGAAGAAGGACAGGCACTCTAAATAAGGGACAACTAGAGGGGAGGGGATCGCTGCAGTCACCGCTTAAATCGGCCCCAGGGCCAGTTCGGCCCTGCTTCTGGCTCTCCCTGGCAATTCCAGGGGGGGAAAACGACCCCCCTTGCCCTATGGAGCGGATGCCCATGTTCCTCGCCCCTCTACTTTTCATTTGATAATCCTCTGCTCTCTACTTCTCTTCTGTTATTCCTCGCCCCTCTACTTTTCATTTGATAATCCTCTCCTCTCTACTTCTCTTCTGTTATTCCTCGCCCCTCTACTTTTCATTTGATAATCCTCTCCTCTCTACTCTTCTTCTGTTATTCCTCGCCCCTCTACTTTTCATTTGATAATCCTCTCCTCTCTACTTCTCTTCTGTTATTCCTCGCCCCTCTACTTTTCATTTGATAATCCTCTCCTCTCTACTCCTCTTCTCTTATTCCTCGCCCCTCTACTTTCCATTTGATAATCCTCTCCTCTCTACTTCTCTTCTGTTATTCCTCGCCCCTCTACTTTTCATTTGATAATCCTCTCCTCTCTACTACTCTTCTGTTATTCCTCGCCCCTCTACTTTTCATTTGATAATCCTCTCCTCTCTACTTCTCTTCTGTTATTCCTCGCCCCTCTACTTTTCATTTGATAATCCTCTCCTCTCTACTCCTCTTCTCTTATTCCTCGCCCCTCTACTTTCCATTTGATAATCCTCTCCTCTCTACTCCTCTTCTGTTATTCCTCGCCCCTCTACTTTTCATTTGATAATCCTCTCCTCTCTACTCCTCTTCTCTTATTCCTCGCCCCTCTACTTTCCATTTGATAATCCTCTCCTCTCTACTCCTCTTCTGGTATTCCTCGCCCCTCTACTTTTCATTTGATAATCCTCTCCTCTCTACTCCTCTTCTCTTATTCCTCGCCCCTCTACTTTCCATTTGATAATCCTCTCCTCTCTACTCCTCTTCTGTTATTCCTCGCCCCTCTACTTTTCATTTGATAATCCTCTCCTCTCTACTACTCTTCTGTTATTCCTCGCCCCTCTACTTTTCATTTGATAATCCTCTCCTCTCTACTTCTCTTCTGTTATTCCTCGCCCCTCTACTTTTCATTTGATAATCCTCTCCTCTCTACTCCTCTTCTGTTATTCCTCGCCCCTCTACTTTTCATTTGATAATCCTCTCTTCTCTACTTCTCTTCTGTTATTCCTCGCCCCTCTACTTTTCATTTAATAATCCTCTCCTCTCTACTTCTATTCTGTTATTCCTCGCCCCTCTACTTTTCATTTGATAATCCTCTCCTCTCTACTCCTCTTCTGTTATTCCTCGCCCCTCTACTTTTCATTTGATGATCCTCTCCTCTCTACTCCTCTTCTGTTATTCCTCGCCCCTCAACTTTCCATTTGATAATCCTCTCCTCTCTACTTCTCTTCTGTTATTCCTCGCCCCTCTACTTTTCATTTGATAATCCTCTCCTCTCTACTCCTCTTCTGTTATTCCTCGCCCCTCTACTTTTCATTTGATAATCCTCTCCTCTCTACTTCTCTTCTGTTATTCCTCGCCCCTCTACTTTCCATTTGATAATCCTCTCCTCTCTACTCTTCTTCTGTTATTCCTCGCCCCTCTACTTTTCATTTGATAATCCTCTCCTCTCTACTTCTCTTCTGTTATTCCTCGCCCCTCTACTTTCCATTTGATAATCCTCTCCTCTCTACTCCTCTTCTGTTATTCCTCGCCCCTCTACTTTTCATTTGATAATCCTCTCCTCTCTACTTCTCTTCTGTTATTCCTCGCCCCTCTACTTTTCATTTGATAATCCTCTCCTCTCTACTCTTCTTCTGTTATTCCTCGCCCCTCTACTTTTCATTTGATAATCCTCTCCTCTCTACTTCTCTTCTGTTATTCCTCGCCCCTCTACTTTTCATTTGATAATCCTCTCCTCTCTACTTCTATTCTGCCAATCCTCTCTCAGCTACTTTTCTTTTTGGTCCCCTCCCCATTACTTCTCTTCTGTTGGCCCGCTCCCTTCTGTTTATCATCTTTCAGTCCTCTTCCTTCTACTTCCAGTGGCAGCGTGCATGCTCACAGCCTTCGACATATCAATCCACACTGCCAGATGTTTCTTCTCTGGACACCACAGAGAATTAATGAAGGAGCACATTAGCAGCATGAAGATGAGCTAAGAGGTTTATTAGCAAAAGTTATGAAACCGTGCCTAAACTTTTACTGTAGTCTAAACATCATGTATTATTACCGCAGACTACATGATACAAATATATCTGTATTGTATCCTTTAGGGCAGGTTAAGAAGCCGATAGAGGGTAGGCTTGAATAACCACTTACAACTCTAAACTAAAAGATAAACTCCAAGCAAAAGGCTGCTTATTTAACCACTTCAATACAGGGCATTTTCACCCCCTTCCTGCCCAGACCAATTTTTTGTTTTCAGCGCTGACGCACTTTGAATGACAATTGCGCGGCCATGCAACACTGTACCCAAATGAAATCTTTATGTTATTTTTCCCACAAATAGAGCTTTCGTTTGGTGTATTTCATCACCTCTGCATTTTTTATTTTTTGCGCTATAAGCAAAAGAAGAGCGACAATTTTGAAAAAAAAAATATATTTTTTATTTTTTGATTTAACCAGTTAAGGACCGCCTCCAGCACATTTACATCGGCAGAATGGCACGGCTGGGCACATGCACGTATAGGTACGTCCTGTGCTAGTGACCAGGACCAGGACCGCGGGACCCGTGGACCCCGATCGCCGCTTCCCCTTTCTTCACTGTGGCGGCGTCATCGATCGTGTGATCCCTTTTATAGGGATACACAATCGATGACGTCACACCTACAGCCACACCCCCCTACAGTTAGAAACACATATTAGGTCATACATAACCCCTTCAGCGCCCCCTTGTGGTTAACTCCCAAACTGCAAATGTCATTTTCACAGTACACAATGCATTTTAAATGCATTTTTTGCTGTGAAAATGACAATGGTCCCAAAAATGTGTCAAAATTGTCCGAAGTGTCCGCCATAATGTCGCAGTCACGAAAAAAACGCTGATTGCCACCATTAGTAGTAAAATTAAAAATATTTTATAAAAATGCAATAAAACTATCCCCTATTTTGTAAACACTAGAAATTGTGCGCAAACCAACCGATAAACGCTTATTGCGATTTTTTTTACCAAAAATAGGTAGAAGAATACGTATCGGCCTAAACAAAGGAGAAAAAAGTTTTTTTATATATTTTTGGGGAATATTTATTATAGCAAAAAGTAAAAAATATTGCATTTGCATTTGTTTTCAAAATTGTCGCTCTATATTAGTGCAAAAAATAAAAACCGCAGAGGTGATCAAATACCACCAAAAGAAAGCTCTATTTGTGGGAAAAAAAGGACGCCAATTTTGTTCGGGAGCCACGTCGCACGACCGCGCAATTGTCAGTTAAAGCGACGCAGTGCCGAATCGCAAAACCTGGCCGGGTCCTTTAGCTGCCTAAAGGTCCGGGTCTTAAGTGATTAATAAATATCAAATTAAAAAAAAAAAAATCCTCACTTTAGGCCGATACGTATTCTTCTACACATTTTTGGTAAAAAAAAATCGCAATAAACGTGTATTGATTGGTTTGCGCAAACATTTAACCGTCTACAAAATAGGGGATAGTTTTATTGCATTTTTTCTTTTCTTTTTTTTACTAGTAATGGCGGCGATCTGCGATTTTTATTGTGACTGTGACATTGCGACACTTTTGACACATTTTTGGGACCATTCACATTTATACAGCGATCAGTGCTATAAAACTGTAAATACTGTGTAAATAGGACTGGCAGGGAAGGGGTTAACACTAGAGGCCGCTGAAGGGGTTAAATATGTTCCCTGGGAGTGATTCTTACTGTAGGGGGACTCACAAGCGGAGGAGACCGATCTGTGTTCCTCTGTACAGGGAACACACATCAGTCTCCTCACCTACCTCTGACAGGAGGTGGATCTGTGTGTTTACACGCGCACCGGGTCCTAAACAATGCCGCGGCACGCGCCCCCTAGCGGCCACAAAGCAATGGACATCATATGACATCCACCTGGAGGGAGACACAGTTCCTGCCGACGTCATATTACTATGGCTCGGTAGGGAACTGGTTAGAAAAAAATAAAAAAGATATAAGCCCTAACTGAATGAAACTTGGTTTGCTAAATTTCTGTGGGTCTTAAACAGTTGTACAGTAAAACCTTGGTTTGAGAGTAACTTGGTTTGAGAGCGTTTTGCAAGACAAGCAAAATGTTTTAATACATTTTGCCTTGATTTACAAGCAATGTCTTGATGTAAGAGTAGCGTCATGTCACAACAGAGTATAAAAAAGAAGAGAGGAGACTCTAAGGCCCCGTACACACGACCAAACATGTATGCTGAAACTGGTCCACGGACCAGTTTCAGCATACATGTTTGGTCGTGTGTAGGCGCGAGCGGGCCGAATTCCAGCAAACATTTGCCCGCCGGGCCTTTTCCCAGCGGGCAAATATTCGTGGACGTGTTTTAAAACCTTCCGCTGGAATCCAGCCCGCTCGGACATGTACGGTCGTCAGTACAGACCTACCGTACATGTCCAGGCGCCCGCCGTCCCTCGCATGCGTTGAATGACTTTGACGCATGCGTGAAAGCCTTTAAATGGCAGGCCCGCCCACGTCTCTGCGTCATCGCCGCGTCATCGTCGCGGCGACGACGCGGACACGCCCCGCGTATTGTTTACGCGCGGACTTCTGTACGATGGTGTGTACAACCATCGTACAGAAGCCCTCTGGCAGGCATGTACGGTGAAAACGGTCCGACGGACCGCTTTCATCGTACATGTTTGGTCGTGAGTACCCGGCCTAAGTGTAGCAATATGGTTACATTTAATGAGGGTACAACATTTAGAAACTTATTGCTACACTTAGAGGCGCCTCTCTTCTCTTTTATACCCTGTAAAAAAAATGCTTTGATATACAAGTGCTTTGGATTACAAGCATGTTTCTGGAACGAATTATGCTCGTAATCCAAGGTTTTACTGTATTGTATTCTATTTTTTTTATTTTACATCCCAGTGCTGCTGATCTCCTGTAGCACAAAGATGATACATATTTAGGAGTTGTTTACCTGCGAAATAATTTGTATTTCTGTCCATCCAGTCCAGGGATTGACACAGCTCTGCCACATAGCACAGGCCTGTCTAACAGGACAGGAGACCTGATTTTTCTCTGCTGCAGATCTGCAACACTAATAGCTTTGGCATGCAGCCATTGCCCTGTTTATTATACAGTTCCAGCAGGCAAAGAGTGCTAGCCTCCCAGGCTTCTATAAACTGGAGCAGTCTGTGAACACTTACATAATAAAATAAAAAAAAGTCATAGCATGTTACGACTGTGACCATCTCCAACTGTTATCCTAAACACAGCTGTCACTGGAAGTCTCGGCTACTGCTGAGTTTGCTTTTGAATGCCCCTGATTCTTTGTTCCTCGTATTTCATTTCGCCTTTAAGTTCCTTATTGCCAACATGAGGAAAGCTGAGACATAGAAAATCCAAGAAAAGACTGCTTACTTATATTTCCCAAAAGTTACCTTCAGTCTTATTTTATTGTGCCTATAGAATAAAGAAGCTCCGTCATCTATGCTCTATTGCCCCCTACTGACTAAAATCAAAAGCCACTGTGTAATATTGCGTACAAAGTATCGGTAACATTTATGAAATGAATGTACTTATGTGTTCAGTATTTGCAAAAGAGTAATTAGTAGTTTACATTTTCTTTAAAAGCTATACTCCCTAACCGAGTGAATGTTAGCTTGCTTCAATATTAAGGCCCATAAACAATTGTCTTTTATTTTACAGTATTTTTTGTTCACTTTTTTCATTTGTTGTTACATCTTGGTGTTTCCGATCTCCTGTAGCCTCTTTGCAGCTATCTCCTTTTCTAAATGCATTCACTCTAGCAGTGGCTACATTGCATTTCTCAAGGCAGGTTTCCTGATGTGACAGAAGTGAAAAAACTTGATGCCCTATGCCAAGGAAGCATGGTGGTGTGGCAGAGCGTTGCCCTGCCAGGATCTAGAAGGAGGTTGTGACCCAGAATTCTCAACCAGACGGTTTGAGGGGCTCCAGGGAGCTTGCAACATGAAGAGGAAACTGGCTTTTTTAGAAAGGTCCACTTTGGGACCTGGAGCCTGGGGATTTCTGAGGCCTCGTACACACGACCGAACATGTCCGCTGAAACTGGTCCGTCGGACCAGTTTCCGCGGACATGTTCGGTCGTGTGTAGGGCCGACCGGACAATTTTCCGGCCTAGCGGACAGGTTTCCAGCGGACAAAAGTTTCTTAGCATGCTAAGAAACTTGTCCGCTGGAAGCCTGTCCGTCGGACATGTCCGATGGTCAGTACGACTCGTCGGACATGTCCGCTGGCCCGAAATCCCGCGCATGCGTCAAATTGATTCGACGCATGCGTGGAAGCATTGACCTTCCGCGTCAGAGAACGTCGGTGTCGTCTACGTCACCGCGTTCTCTGTCCACAGGGATTTTGGTCTGATGGTGTGTACACACATCCGCGGACCGTTTTCATCGGACATGTCCGCTCGTCTGTACAAGGCCTGAGAGATCCGGGTGGGATGAAATCCCCAGTCCTGGGCCCTGATTTTGAGAACAGCTAGAATACTGATTGGTCAGGTGTGTGCTGGGCTTTTAGTAGTAGCCTGACCATAGTTCTTGGCTCCACCCCAGAAGACAGGAAGTCTGAGTACCAGGAGTCAGGAGGGCTCCAGGGGGGAGCCAGTGCAGCAAGAGGCTGCTAGCTGTGTGCACCGTTTACGGACTTGTAATGCTTCCCTATGGGATTGCAGACGTTAGCGGATGATGCACCTGCTAACGTCCGCAAACATCCGCCTCCGCAAAGATCCGCTTTTTCAGACGGAAGAAAACCCTATTTTTCTTCCGTCTGGAGGAACGGATCGGATGAATATGGACACACGGTCCGTATTCATCCGATTCTCCATAGGGGAGAGCGGAGGAAAGACAGGGCGGTCTCTACACAGTGTGCTGCCATCAGTGATGCGCATCAGTTTTTTATTTTTTTTAAATTGACGCTCTTTTTTTCGTTTATAGCGCAAAAATTTAAAACTACAGAGGTGATCAAATACCACCAAAAGAAAGCTCTATTTGTGGGAAGAAAATTATAAAAAATTAATTTGGGAACAGGCTTGCATGATCGCGCAATTGTTATTCAAAGTGCGACAACGCTGAAAAATAAAAATTGTCTTGGGCAGGAGGGGGTGGGGGGGGGGATGCCTGGTATGGAAATGGTTAAAAGCACTTTGAAAGCAGAGCTAAGCAAGTGATTTTATCCCTTTTTAACCCCTTCTGGCTTTACCGCTAACACCCACACCGCTCCAGTGTGAAAGGGGTCGTACTGAGACATTATTATTATTAATATTATACAGGATTTATGTAGCGCCAATATAAAAGGGAGACAGTACAGTTACAATACAATTAAATACAAGATGCTCAGAAGAGCTTACAATTTAATAGGGTGGTGCAAGCGGTACAAAGGATTATAACTGTATGGAATGAGTTGATGGAAGTGGTAGAATATTAGTTGGAGGTGTGATAGGCTTCCCTTAAGAGATGAGTTTTCAGGGATCGCTGTAATGCCTCGTACACACGGCCGGACTTTCTGAGAAAAAGTCAGAAAGGCTTTTTTTCTCGGAAAGTCTGGCCGTGTGTAGCCTCCATCAAACTTTTTTTTTCGGAAGTCCAACGGACCTTAGATAGAGATAGTAAAGAAAAAATATTGCGCTTATTTGAAGTGAAAGAAAGCAGCGATCAAAAGTGTAATACCGCACAAACAATATACAAAGGAAAAGAGATTGCGCTAAATAAAAAAATATTGAATGAATAAAAACACGTGAATGTTCATATTAATGTACATAAATAAGTCCGCCCACAGGCAAATTAAATGTATATATCTCCCAAGTGTATATGGAAATCCACACAGGAAAGTGATTGACAGGAAAGAACCTCCACCGCTGTTCTCTATATTTCTGTCGGACTTCCGACAGACTCACGGCGGGCTTTTGCACGGTCAAAAGTCTGACCATGTGTACGAGGCATTAGTCAGTGAAACAAAAAATTCTCCTGCGCTCTGGTGTTTCGCTAAACACGGGTAGTGTAGTTAAGTCTTAAGGTAAGGGTAGGAGATAGCCGGACAGATTGAGGTACAGAGTTCCAGAGGATGGGAGAGGCTCTGGAGAAGTCCTGGAGATGAGCATGGTAGGAGGTGACAAGGGAGCTAGAGAGTAGGAAGTCTTGAGCGGAGTGGAGAGGACAGTTTGGGTGATAATTTGGAGGCAAAATTGGTGATGTAGCGTTGTGAATGGCTTTGTATGTTAGTTATAGCTAGTATTTTGAATTTAATTGGCTGGGCGATCGGAATCCAGTCATCCATCTTACCCCTTCATTAACTGCCACCAGTCCTAAAACATGTAAAATATGCTTCTGTAAAAGCAAAGATAAATTATCCAGAATGTTCTCTATGGCTTACTTTGACTAGCATCTACACAACATTGTTCTGATTAGTGTTTTTGTATCTCGCATTAATTAGCTTAGGATTAGCAGTAAGTAATGTAGTGTAAAATAAAACAGTAGCCCATGCAGAAGAAAAAATAAGAGACTAAACTAAGTGGATTTTAAGCTAGTTTAAACCTTTTAGGTCTTACTAAGTTTATTAAATTGCAGTTTTACAAAATGTGCTCCTTTTACTAAGAAATTGCCTTTTAATGGGATTCTGCATTCAATATATACATCAGCATAGGTAATTTACATGCATAAATTCCATGCGGCAAACTGCGCTGATGAGTGTTAAACAACTTTAGTTCAAAAAATAAACATAATCAAAGCAGCCATAATGTTGCTTGTTCGGCGTGATGAAAATAGAAAGTAGTATAGAAAATCAGTGAGATGCATATCCCTCCATATACTGACTTGTGAGTGGCTGCCACACAAGGCGCAATTATGGCAACGCTTCAAGTATTACTTTGAATTTCCAACTCTATTTTTAGATATTTGTTAGAATAACATTTATTAATGTGCAGGGAAAAGAAAAGGTCAGTTCATCCTAAATGAATTTCCCTGCTATAGCTCTGGCTCGGTTCATGCCCACCTTGGTGTTTGGGGTTTTTACTCCTTCTATTTTTCCACTTCTTTTTATTTAATTGGTATTTATTTAATGTTCATGTTTACTCTTATTTAATTTCTGGGTCAAAGGAAAAGAGTTTGTGGCTACTGTTGCGTGTTCTCCTTATCAGCCAGAAAATAAGTGAACTACAATTGCAGTTACCAAGGAAAGAAACAGTCTTCTACCTGCAGATTGGTGGTTGAGTTTTTAGTGGCAATCCTGCTGACCAGTCACTCTGTTGCTTCCCCTTAATTTTTCGGAAATATCATCTAGATTCCCTGCAGTCATCTCAACGGTAACATCTCTTGCCAACCAGAGGCGGATCCAGAGTCTAGTCTCGGGAGGGGCACTGCCAGAAAATAACTGAATTTAATGTATAATACAGTGTACAGAGGTCAGTAGGATGTAGGGCAGTGTGCAAAGAACAGCAGGACAGAGGACTATGTGTCACCAGGGGGGTAATAACGGCACACACTGGGGGGTCAGAACAGCTGTGAGAGGCCAGGAGGGCATACACTGGGGGGGATGAGGTGAGCCTACACTGGGGGGGATCAGGAGGGCATGCACTGGGGGGGGGTCAGGAGGGCATACACTGGGGGGGGTCAGGAGGGCATACACTGGGGGGGATTAGGAGAGCCTACACTGGTGTGGGGGATTAGGAGGGCATACACTGGGGGGGGGGGATCAGGAGGGCCTACACTGGGGGGGATCAGGAGAGTTTACACTGTGGGGGGGGGGGGGTCAGGAGAGAATACACTGGGGGATCAGGAGAGCATACACTGGTGTGGGAGATCAGGAGGGCATACACTGGGAGAGCTTACACTGGGGGGTCAGGAGAGCTTAAACATTGGAGGGGGGGTCAGGAGAGCTTACCCTCGGGGGGGAAATCAGGAGAGCTTACACAGGGAGAATCAGGAGAGCTTACACTGGGGGGGGGGGGTCAGGAGAGCTTACACTGGGGGTGATCAGGAGAGCTTACACTGGGGGGGTGATCAGGAGAGCTTACACTGGGGGGGGGTGATCAGGAGAGCTTACACTGGGGGGATCAGGAGAGCTTTCACTGGGGGGGATCAGGAGAGCTTACACTGGGGGGGGGGGTCAGGAGAGCTTACACTGGGGGGGATCAGGAGAGCTTACACTGGGGGGGGGGTCAGGCGAGCTTACACTGAGGGGGTTTAGTAGGGCATACACCAGGGGGCAGTCATAATCCTTTAATTAGTTAAATTGCTCACTAATCTACATGAATAGAAGATGAAGAGGATCCCATTTGTCAGCTAACAGCACCTCTATGCTAAGCTGCAGTAACTCAGCAGACTCAGCATAGAGGTGCCTGTAAATAATCCACACTGTAGTGCAAGCAGCAGAGCAGAGCTCACCTCCAGAAACTTTGACTTGGCTCCCTCTGCTCAGCACTGCAGTTGGTCACACGGCTCCCTCTTCCAGACGAGCATACGAGCATGACCTCGGGAGAAAAGGCACATCCCCTCCCACTCAAGCAGCAGCCTGCAGGAGAGAGGCTGAAAACTGCTGGGGGAGGTACAGGGGGGCGGAGAATGCAGTCCAAGGTTTCTGAGCAGTTTCTCATGCTAAGAATGGCTGCCAGTTGTCCCGACCGTGGCTATGGTTACCCGGGGAGCATTCAGAGTCAGTAATATTTTCTCGGGGGTTGCAATTGCCCCGTTGCCCCCACCTGGATCCGCCCCTGTTGCCAACATACACTATATTGTCAAAAGTATTGGGGCGCCTGCCTTTACACGTGCATGAACTTTAATGGCATCCGAGTCTTAGTCCATTGGGTTCAATATTGAGTCGGCCCACCCTTTGCAGCTACAACAGCTTTAACTCGTCTGGAAAGGCTGTCCACAAACTTTAGGAGAGTGCCTAGGGCAGGGGTCGCAAACTGGCGGCCCTCCAGCTGTTTTGAAACTACACGTCCCACCATGCCTCTGCCTGTGGGAGTCATGCTTGTAACTGTCAACCTTGCAATGCCTCATGGGATGACTTGTAGTTCCACAACAGCTGGAGGGCCGCCAGTTTGAGACCCGTGGTCTAGGGGAATGTTTGACCATTCTTCCAGAAACGCATTTGTGAGGTCAGGCACTGATGTTGGACAACTAGGCCTGGCTCGCAGTCTCCGCTGTAATTCGTTCCAAAGGTGTTATATTGGGTTGAGGTCAGGACTCTGTGTAGGCCAGTCAAGTTCCTCCACCCCAAACTCGCTCATCCAAGTCTTTATGGAGCTTGCTTTGTGCACTAGTAAAAATCAGGGAGATGGAGGGAGATTATGGAGGGAGATTATGGTGTGGGGTTGCTTTTCAAGGGTTGGGCTTGGCCTCTTAGCTCCTGTGAAGGGAACTCTTAAGGCGTCGGCATACAAAAAAAATTTGGACAATTTCATGCTCCCAACTTTGTAGGAACAGTTTGGGGATGGGGTGGCCCCTTCCTGTTCCAACATGACTGCGCACCAGTGCACAAAGCAAGGTCCATTAAGACATGGATGAGCGAGTAAGGGTTTACAACCACTTTAACCTACCTATATTTCTTGTGTAGAAGAAAACCTGGGAACCTGCAGGGCACTCATGCTAGCGTGGAGAAGGTAAATACTCCATGCAGATATGCCCTGCTCAATCCCAGAATGCCTGTCAGAAGTTATAAGCACTGAGTAGCATGTATAGGATATGTATTAGCAAGTATTCACTTGCATTTGAATGATTAGAAAGTTTAAAGGGGTTGTAAAGGTTTATTTTTTTTATTTTTTTAAATAACAAACATGTCATACTTACCTCCACTGTGCAGCTCCTTTGCACCGAGTGGCCCCGATCCTCGTCTTCTGGGGTCCCTCGGCAGCTGTCTCGGGCTCCTCCCCGCAAGAGCTAACCCCCGCTATGGGAAGCGCTTTCCCAAGGGGGTTAGCTTGCGGGTGCAGTCCCGTGATACAGTCGGCGGCCATAACATTTTTTTAAAAATTTTAATAAACTGTTTGTTTGCCCATTGCTGCACTTCTTAGCTGGTGCGTCCCTGTCTTTCTATACTGGGATCACACAGGAGAGATGGGGGAAACCACATGCAATTCAGATAGGAGTTGCACCACATTCCTGTTCAAATCATATGCAATTCTTTGCAGTGAGATTTGAGCCCATTCATTTTTTATGGGCTCAAAACACACAGGTATAGGTACTTCTTATCAGCGTGTACTTGACCAAAAGTATCGGTACTCGTATTTGCCGGCAAAAAAAACGGTATCGGTGCAACCCTTATACGCACTAAATAAATCTAACGCCTGCATTATTTTTGACTAAAAAGAAATTGACAAATCCTGGACACTGGTGAACATACTGGTGCAGATCCAGGTACATCTGCGCCGGGCGCAGCGTATCTAAGATATGCTACGCCACCGTAACTTATCTTTTTTAAATCGAATCCTCAAAGAATTTGCGCCGTAAGTTACGGCGGCGTAGTGTATCTCTGGCGGCGTAAGGGCGCGGAATTCAAATGGATGTAATGGGGGCCTGTTTTATGTAAATACGTCGTGACCCGACGTAAACAACGTTTTTTTTTAACTGCGCATCTGCCGCCCGGGGAGGTATCCCAGTGCGCATGCTCGAAATTAAACCGGAACCAGCCAATGCTTACGACGGTGACGCCATTCTACGCAAATTCCGATTCGCGAACGACTTACGCAAACAACGTAAAAAATTCAAAATTGTACGCGGGAACGACGGACATACTTAACATTGAGTACGCCTCAGTATAGCAGCTTTAACTATACGCCGGAAAAAGCCGAACGCAAACAACGGAAAAAAATGCGCCGGCTGGACGTACGTTCGTGGATCGCCGTAACTAGCTAATTTGCATACTCGACGTGGAATTCAACGGAAACGCCACCTAGCGGCCGCCGAAATATTGCACCTAGGATCCGACGGCGTACTAAGACGTACGCCTGTCGGATCCATCCGAGATGCCGTCGTATCTAGTTTTGTGGATACAAAACAAAGATGCGACGCGGGAATTTTGAAATTACGCCGGCGTATCAGTAGATACGCCGGCGTAATTTCTTTGAGGTTCTGCCCCACTGTATGCATTACCGTTTATTGTATTCATGCCAATAATAGTAGGCAATAGCAAATCACTCCTGCAGGTTTCCTTCACGCCGTAGGAATGAGCACTCTTCTTTGCTGCTTGTCCACTCGTAGCCTCTCTGAAGTCATTACATACAATGCAGGACCAGCATTAAGCCCCCCCCCCCCTCAAAAAAACAAGGAAATAAAAAATATTTGTAACCATATCTGCTATTAAATACAATATTTGTTAGAGCAGACCACACATTGTATAATATGGGGAGCCAAGACAACACCAAAACAATAAAACATACTAGGGCATTCAGAGATAAAAAGGCCTGGGGAAGTGTTAAAGCTATTTTACTTCTTGTTAAAAACATGTAAATAGTTCCAGGTCCACAGGTGTATTTTAACTTTAATAGAAGGCAAAGTTTAAATGGGAAACTGAGCTTTTGTGATCTGCTCTTTTACATAAAGAGGAAAAAAACAGCCACTTAAGCCTGCATAATGCACTAGCTTGTGCTGGTATGCTATAAATCATATACAGTAATACATAAATCTTTACAAGCAAATTAATCCACTAATTTGTCCGACTGATGGAAAACATTAGTCTTTGTGTAAAGGTTGGAACAATGTCAAATATCATGCCTCATAGTTTTAGGAAATATCTTTCATTAAAATATAAATACCCAATATACAATTAACCAGATATTATGTGCTATAATTAACATGTTGTTCTGACTTTCTCTATGTTTCTAACACAAGGATTAATGCACTAATTAATCCAACCACAGTGAGTAGAATGCTTTATCCTCCAAAGTTAACAGTGCAAATAATTAAACTGTGAGCATCATATATTTCTTAGCACAAAATTGCACTGCTTAGTTGATTTTATCACTGGAAAGATTTTGGCTGAATTGTTAAAATAAGGAAGGAAGTATCTAATAAAAAAAAATAATCAAATGCTTCTTCTTTTTAAGTTTGTCTATACAGCCAAGTTAAGTTAGTTTATCCTAAATTGTGTGCTAAGTCACGTGACATGATGATACGTAGGGATTGGAGCACCGGGTACAGACAGAGCCTGAAGTTTTAATACGAGTTCGGCGCTCGTGGTGTTTTACTCTACTTCACTACCTAAATGTGAGTTTTTTATTTGTTTTTATTAATTTTATCCATTATATGGAGTCACGCTATGGTCTCTCTTTCGCTCTTCTTAATGCTCCCATGATACATTGAGCCTTGCCATTTAGACGTATGAGGATTAGATTACACTCCTACCTGTATAGCTGACACTCTGAGGGGGATACGAGTTCGGCACTCGTGGATTTATGCCCGCTGTCCTTTCATTCATGTGAGTGCATTTTCTCATATCTCTACCCGTTTGAGGTACCCTCGCAGTGTCACGCAATATGCATTGCATATATCTTCTCTTTTCCATGACACACATTGGCCGCTGAGAGCTGTCTTAAGAGTCAGGAGGAGGTGTTCACCAGCCTATTCATCCAGCTGCGATCAGTATCTCTGTTAGCTGTTTGGACCAACAGCCGTGAGGTGAGCTGCTAGCACACTCAGAGGTGTCATCACTGAAGATTTATTTTTTGCACGTTGCATCTTGGGTGGAGGTGTTTCATCTAGACACTGTTCCGTGGAGGAATTACTGGATTTCTAGATCTGACCTTTATTTATGGACAGGACTTTATCACATGCGTGATTTTTGACAGTTTTGCACTTGTTTCCACTTATTTTATACCAGTTTCCATGTTTGTATATGTAGTAGCAATTTTACTATGTATTTTCACTGTTAAACTTTATTATAGGTGCTTGTTTAGTTTCATCTGTATTGTTCATTTTAGTATCATCAGATACCCTTTTTCTTTCACTGTTTAATTCCCCCACGATCCCTTTACTTCCCATTCCCTTTCACTTCCCCTTACCATTCCCCTTACTGCGCAGCTACCATACTTTACATTATTATAATTTTTTCTGTTAGGATCAGATCCACAGGTGCTGCTGCAGTTCTCTCCCCCCCCCCCCCCAGTCCATTTGCCAGTGCCGGAGTTCTCTATTTTTATATTGCAGAACATTGTTCAACATTCTAAATTACCATTACAGTGTTTACCAAAAAACCCCCTTCCCCTTGGTGTTGGCAAAAAGGTGAACCCGTGCAGCTCCTCCCAGTGGATAGACATATTATAACACTGTAATTGTTTTCTATAGCCCAGTAGAATGTGCTAATATACCATGATGTCTGTCATTACAATATATAATAATATATATAATTTTTTAAGTGTTGATCTCCCCGGTGATCTTTTCTTGGGATGGCTGCAGAGATCATACTGGACCCGCCAGTCATCTTGGATCGGCTCTATTTCTAGCGGGTAGCCCAGTTTTTTGACAGGTTGACAAATAAGCAGATTGGTTTGAAATGAGTTCCTGTTATCGAGGGGAACACAGTGGTGGCAGAAGGATATCTATCTTTTCCTTCTAGCCACCCCATTTCTAGTCTTATCATAGTTTCTTTATACAAATATGTCAGTCTTATACTGTAAACAAATGTTGTGATCTGCCGATTATGTACACCATTCTAGTTTATAATGTCCCGTATGCAGTAGTTCCTAAATATTTGATTAGGAGTCGTGAAGGATGTCTGTCTCTCATTCTCACTGGACATGTTTCTAACCGCTCTCTAATTTCACTGGATGATTCACTGATGGCTCCATAAAAAAATAATGAGATAAACTAAGATTTATGTTGGATATTTCTCCTTGCATTGATGGGTAATTTGCTTGAATATTACTTTGGTAACATGTTTTTTATAGGGCTCATTAAGACATTTTCTAGTAGCTCATTTACTAAAGTTGTATTTTGTGGCAACCTGTGTTTTCTTCAAATAACCAGTCAGTTTCAGCCCAGGTTCACACTGGGTACGATTTGGTACGATTTGAGATGCGATTTCACATGTCAAATCGCATCTCAAATCGGCGGCATTTGCCGGCAATTGTCGGCAATGGCACCGTCCTAATCGGTGCGACGCCTCATCTACGGCGCTGCACCGATTTCAAAAAGTAGTTCCTGTACTACTTTTTGCGATTTCGGGCCGCGATTTACATTGAACCCTGCACAGATGTCTCTTAAATCGCGGCCGAAATCGCGGCCGAAATCGCGGCAAAACCACAGCCGCAAAAATTTGCAGCAGTGTGAACCTAGGCTTAGGAGAATTTTCACAGAACCTGAAATGATGGAATTAAAATCAAGTCTCATGGTCCTGCAAAGCATAACTTTGATGGTGATACAAAAAATGTATCTTATGTAGCCACAGCCAAAAGAGATGGAGATGGTCTTTTAGAACAGTTTCTGGTCTCTGGGTTATGACAACCATACTTCCCTTTGCAATTCTCTCTAGAGACCATCCAGTGGGATCTTGCTGCATTACTGTGTAGTGAGAAACTTCCATGGATGAGATCATAGTTTACAGGCTGATCTAACGAATGGCAATGTATTTCTGGATCTGTATAATGCCAGGTGGCTATCAACCACTTAAGTGATTATAAAAGAAAATAAAAAATAAATAAATGTTATGCTTACCTGCTCTGTGCAGGTTTTTCACAGATCCTCCTCTTCTCCCCAGCACTCCCCCGTAACAGGCGCTCCGCGCGCCTGTTACTTCCTATTTGCGTTCCACTCTGGAGCGCATTACGGAGACCGCAGGATGACGTCATTGCGCGGTGCCGCGTTTGTTCCACCGTGGAATGCGGAAGTGCGCCTGGCGAACGGCGCTCCTTTCAAAATTAGTGCGATGCACTACAGCTGCTGACATGCCTATAAAGGCATTGACCTTACACTCAATCCCTGTTCTATTATTGTCAGCCATAGCTTGGCCTAGCTACTCCTACCGCTACCATTGCTCCCCATGCTGCAACACCGCTCCAGGCAACAACTACTACTTTGGTGCTGTTGCACCTACTACAACACAGAGCCATTGCTGGGGACAATCGGGAGGCCTTCTTGCTGAACACCTTATCGGCTCACCACGGATTCCCTATCTCCTACATTGAAGCCTGCTAACGGATAAGTAGCTATTGTATCACTTGTAGTCCTATAAGAAGATCTGCTGCTTGTATTCCATCTAATACATTTTGTTGTTACTTAATATGCCTAGTGGATATCAACATACTATTTGGGAGATACTGCTGTGCTAAGGACCTGAGCTATATTGCCTCTCACATGCAACTACTATTTCGTGTGCAATATTTACCTCATATATGCAACTATAATTACCTGAGCTATATTGCCTCTCATATGCAATATATGTTGTCACTACAACTCCTATTTACTACGAGCTTGACATAAGTACAAATCCCTTATAGGCCTTGTCCTAATTGTTTGAACATGTTCGCTCTAACTTTTCTATGATAGGGGTTGGTGCTAATTATAGCATCTCCCTTAGTGGCCTAATACATCCCTATATGCTTAAGCTGATATGATATAGATAACCCCCAAACTCCTGTTTGTGTGGAGTGACACCTGGGGTCTCGTACTGATAATCACTTGCATATAGAGGTGTATTGGAATATTGACCTTTAAAGTATATTAAATAATTTTAAACGCTAAGCTCTGGTCGCATGTTGTAATGCGTCCATCCTTAGTAGCTCAACGCCTTTCTTTATGTGACAAAGAGATGATGTAGAGTTCCCCCAAACCCCTGTTTGTGAGGAGTGACGCCTGGGGCCCAATACTGAGTTGTCACATAGAGAAGTGCATTGAAATCCTTGCTAACCACAGTTGTGGTTCACTCCGTTCACCAGTGCTGTTACACCCCCCCCCCCCTTCTCTCTGCAGCATGTCCCCATAACAAGTCACTTGCTTTGTGGGCACTCATGCTTTCCATGCTCCCAGGTTGGCTCTAATGGCTCCCGCTGCTGTGTCTAAGTCAATTAGGAGAGAGAGTAGAAAAGAATGCATTAGGGTAAAAAAATCTTGTGCCTTTAAAACCACTGTTACCATAAGAATCAGTAATTCAGAAAGTCAACTTAATTATGCTTTCAAAAACAATTCTAGCATTACAACTATCTCTGAAGAAACCTTCTTAAAAACTGATTATCCTGTCTGGATTATTATAGAGGTATTGGTCTGCAAGCCAGAGCTTTAGAGTTCTAATATTATATTCTTCATGAGATACCAAGACGGTATTATAGCCACTCATGCTTGAACCACCTCTGCAATCTTCCCTTACTACTACTTAAATTGTTTAGGAAAAAATAAAGCCATTTTCTCCTTTTATTTAAATGTGTATTTCTCTACACCTTTGTACAGTGTAATTGTCACCCCTTGTATGGAGACTATACCAAATGTCATCGTTTTACGTAATATTTTTTCCCCAATAAAACCTATTGAAAATAAATATCAGTTTGGATAGAGTGACAATTGAACATCTACTACACTGAATCTCATTTAAAGCTCAATGTGCTGATGCATTACGCTGAAATATTTTCTGACTTAGCAACATATAGTATTTTATCTTTCTGTATTTTTTATCATTTCGATTTATTATTTTCTTAAAGCAAAACATGAGTGGGCTTTTTTGTTTCTTTTATTTTTTGTTTCTGTGTTGTTGTGATGCTGAGGATAGCATCTGTTAAGTAGGGGGGAGTGTACACAGGTGCAGTCTACTTTCTCCACTGTGGGTGATGCTCTTCTGCAGCTCTTTGCAGCTGGAGAGGAAGTCAAGAGGAACATGGTTCCTCTATGGCTTCTTGGGTCACTGGGGAAGCTATCAGATTGGATGCTGCCTCCCTATGTGACTCTTGCAGCCATCTTAAGTTAGGCAGAGCCTTTTTAAGACCCTGGCTCCTAGGCTTGGCAGGAGTTGGTAGAGTAGGGACATGTTCCCTCACTGTTAGGGACAGAACTGGCGGCAAGGAAAGGTTCCTTTTGAGGAGGAAAAGCGTAGGGCTTGCAACTTCTCTGGACATCTTGCTGCTTGGGCACGACATGGCCAGGCCGAATTCTGCCCCTCTCAAGAGGCGCTGCCAGTGCGGCTCCCTTCATGTCTTCTTATCAGGTTTATTGTGAACTGTCTTTGCATATCTCATTCCAAGTTTTATCATTGCACTTTGACTGTGTGTTATTGCCACTGCACCGCACTGCACCCCACCTACATGCTAGTCCAGTCTAGTTTTGTATTCAATTGCAAAACAATTTATTAAAGTGGACCTAAACTCAGCTCTGCTCATATTCCGATTTGGCCCCTTACACAGTGACACAGTGGAGAACAAGGCATTGTAAGTCAATAACAGTCAAAAGATATGTTGCATGGAGCCCAAAGGCAATACTAGCAATTCGTTTTTTTGTCCTCTGCCTGACTTCTATTGGGCATAGACACAACAGTTCAAGTCCTTTTTAAAGCAGATCTCCAGAATGTATTTTTTTTTAAAGGCTCCTCAACTCCCCCTGCATATAAACAAGATGTTGTCAAGCTGTACTTGCCCTCTCCACAGGGGTGTATTTAGGTTTTGTGCTGCCCTAGGCCTGACTAAACTCGTGCACCCCCTAATTTAAATATGACCCACCCCTTTCTGTCAAGGCCACACCCCTTGCATTTTAAGACCCACCCTGAAATTTTCAAGCGGGGACACTAGTTCTGATTGCCTGGGGGCGGGGGGAGGCAATAGATTGCCTTAATTTGCATAGATTTCCTCTCACTTCCTGTTTGGCTATGGGACAGGAAGTGAAGGGAAATCTCTACAATGGGACAGGGATGGTAAAAAATTAAAAGCGACACCCCCCCACAACAGTTGCATTCTGGAAGCAATGCGGCCGATTTATGGGGGCGCTAAACTAATTTGCCCAACAGTGTAGCGCAAGTCGGCAGGGACACTGTCCGTGCTACCTCCCTGCAAAGTGCTGCCCTAGGCCTGGGCCTTGTTGGGATAGGCCAGGATACAGCATTGCCTCTCCATAGTCCAGTGCTGTCCTCAGTGTCTTCCTCCATTCAGCACTACCTGTCCTCTTTGGGCTGAACAACAATCAGGGTCGTCTTAATGGCATCATAGGCCCATGGGCAAACTAATGCTCTGGGGCCCCTACAATGATGACAGTGCAGGTAAACAGACATCAGGTAGGTAGGCGGCAGACTGCCTTGCCTTGTGTATCTATCACTCTCAGTGCCATCATGGGGCCCCCAATTTCGGGGCAGGGTGGGCTCAAGGACCAGCTGCTTTGGGGAAAGTGCAGGGGCCCCCCATGCAACTGGGGCCCCTGGGCGATGCCCAGGTGTGCCCTCTCATTAAGACAGCCCTGACAACAATCACCATTATTCAACTCACTTACTGTAATCTGTACTTTCAATGACAAACCCCCTGGTGGAACATAATCATGCAACCTGAGCTGACAGTACTCCTGGGTTAGGTAGGGCACACACAGCATTACATATGCACTGCTGAGTCCAAGAGGAAGGAGATGCACTGTGATGTCACCAGACTGGCCAAAAAAATCCAGGGGGATTCAGTAGGGTTAAATGGTGTTCAAGGTCATGTGATTGGATTTCCACTTTAATTACTGATGGATAGGAAAAGATATGACAGGGGAGTTTTTGTACTATTTGTACATTTTTCAAACCTGGTACCTACTCATGTAGACTAGCTGTTTAACGATTACCATTTTCTGAGTCACTTATGACAGAAAAAGAAAAAAGAACTCCAATGGTATAGTTAATAGGTTCTATATTCTTTCTTTTTTTTTTTTTTTTTACTTAAATTAAAAATAATTTTACAATGCTCACGAAAATTAGGCACAATTAAAGTGAAGAAAAATAATACAGGTTATTAGAGCAGTAATTTTAATGTGAATGTAAGGTGCAACAGCCACTGCCCTCATTGAAACTAATGGCCTTTGAGTTGTCACTGGTGTCTACATAATGCAGTAGTTCAACATTGGATAATTCATGGCAGCACTTATAGAAAGATAATTTGACAGAAATCACTGTCATTAAAAATATGTTGCGATGGCTAAATAGATGGTTTAAGAGCCATCTTGTGGTTCTTCTTAGAACTGCTTGCAATACATACATTTTATTTTGTGATTATACACAGTATGCACATTACGCACTGCATGTTAATAGTGGTATAGCCTGTACAAGGCGAATGCTTTACAAATGTTATATATTGAATGCAACGATTTAATTTATTATATTATTTAAAACCTAATAAAAATGTATATGGAAAAAAATAAAAAAAATAAACCTTTGTTATTTTTTGTAGAAATTCACATGCAGTGTCTACTGTCATTTTACAGGAGCAGTGATGATTTTTTTTTTTTCAGTGTATCCACCTCTCTCCCCACTACCAGGGGAAGAGGCAGCATGGCTCTATTGTACAGTGCATTCTTTTGAAGAGGGATGATATATTTAGTGTGCTGCTTCTTCATCGTTATCCAGTCACAGGCTTGGGCAGGCTGGCCAAGTTACATTGTAATTGCAGATGAGAAAAGCAAGATCATCAGCCTAACTGTACTATCAGGTAGCAGTGCCTTTATCACAAGATCAGCTGAACAGAATTACAACATTTCTGGAAGTTAAGACAGATCACAACAATATTTTTAAGAAATATTTCCTTGTTTACATGAAGTTCTAAAAGGATAATGGTAGATACCCAGTTGCAAGGGACTGCTTGATTGAAATAAAATAATTAATATGTATATAAGAATTAATACATATAAGCTACTTAGGGCCAGATTCAGGTACATTTACGCTGCTCCCCCGCGGCGTAACGTATCCCATTTACGTTACAACGCCGCAGGTTTACAGCCTAAGTGCCTGATTCACAAAGCACTTACCTGTAAACTTGCGGCGGTGTAACGTAAATCTGCTCGGCGCAAGCCCGCCTAATTCAAATGGGGCGGGCACCATTTAAATTAGGAGCATTCCCGCGCCGAACGTACTGCGCATGCTCCGTCCGTCAAATTACCCAACGTGCATTGCGCTAAATGACGTCGCAAGGACGTCATTGGTTTCGACGTTAACGTAAATGGTGTCCAGCGCCATTCAAGGACGACTTACGCAAACGACGTGAAATTTAAGATTTCGACGCCGGAACGACGGCCATACTTAACATGGGTTACACCACCTAGAGGGCATACTTAGTTTTACGCGACGCATCTCTACGGAAACAACGGAAATTTAGATCGACGGGCAAATCGGACGTTCGTGAATTGCCGGAACTAGTCATTTGCATATTCTACGCCGACCGCAATGGAATCGCCACCTAGCGGCCGGCCTAGAATTGCATCCTAAGATCCGACGGTGTAAGTCAATTACACCTGTCGGATCTTAGGGCTATCTATGCGTAACTGATTCTATGAATCAGCTGCATAGATACGACGGGCGGATCACAGAGATACGACGGCGTATCAGGAAATACGCCGTCGTATATCTTTTGTGAATCTGGCCCATAGTTGGCATTTTCCCCCCACTTACCACCACTGTAGTGGTATTTTCCAAAACAGTGCCTCTTGTATATTTGCATTACGGACTGTACTATTTAATCACTAAAATGTCTACTTAGTGCTAAATGTTATGCGCAACCTCGAAGCAAATTTAACATTTTTTTTTTTGCGATTGGCCATTGACCATTGGTATACACAAAAAAAGTGTTTGTGCATTGTTCGTGGTTTGATAGAAGTGTGTCTCTTTTGCTTTAATACATTTGTTCCTTCATTGATTTCTCAGAAAGTTGGGTAGGTTGCTTAAATTCAGCTGAATTCTGAATTCTGCCTCAAACAGAAATCTGTATTATTTTAAAAAAGAGCAAGTGTTAGAGCAAGTATGATTCGTGAACTCGTTGAACTTTTGTAAATAGAAAAAGCATAATAAACTCTTAATGCACATTAACTTGTACATGTTCCAGATGTAGGGGACACAATAGCACACTTGTGTAAAGTGTAAGAAGAGAAAAAGAAGCCCTTTGGCACTAGAGCTGATGTTGCGTTTTGACATTTAATCGGAGGATCTTGTGACGAGCTAATAAAGTTTTAGAGGGAAAGCAGAAAGTCCTATCTTACACACACATGATAAAACAAACCCTATATATTCCATTATTTCTGCATTGTATTATCTGTTTTGTTGAGATAAGGTCACTACCAGTACGTCTTGCAGCTGCTATAACCACATTTCATGAGATTCAATTACAGCATTAAAACTGTTTATTGAGTTTCATGTCCACAGATCTTTTTTCTTGTGTGCCTATGGGGAAGCACAACAGAGCGTGTAAAATTAATTATGAAATCAAAACAGTGTGCATGCATACAAGGATGTGAGGCACATTTCAGATAAAATGGCAGCTGTAACTTCACTGCATGTTCTGTTCAATTAAGGGTTCATTACTATTATGATTTATAATTGCTAGTTATTTAAAGCCCTTGTGGAGTGAATTTGATTAGCTTCATGCATGTGCACAAAATGTTGCTTGTGCAACGAAAACCAAATATAATGGCTTATTTAATCTATTTGTATTATACCGTGGCATAGAGACCATTTCTGCATATGTATTATCCTGAAACTCGCTTATTGTGGTGGGGGTTCCTGAAAGTCAGGGCTGTATTTACTATAAAGCTTCAATGGGTGAGTTGTTAGAGAAGGCAGTAAAGCCTCGTACACACGACCGAGGAACTCGACGGGCGAAACACATCGTTTTCCTCGTCAAGTTCCTTGTTAGGCTGTCGAGGAACTCGACAAGGCAAGTTTCTCCATTCCCGTCGAGGAAAAAGAGAACATGCTCTCTTTTTGGCTCGACGGGATCCTCAACAGTTTCCTCAATCGAAAAATGTACACACGACCGGTTTCCTCTGCAAAAATAAAATCCCAGCAAGTTTCTTGCTGGTTTTTGCAGAGAAACTCGGTCGTGTGTACGAGGCCTTAGGGAAAGCTGAGCATGGCTTTTCTTACTTTTTTGATTTTCTCCCTTCTCTGGCTGCCACTGGACACGCATCCTAAAAGCTTCAATATATTCTATATTTCAAGTAATATGCAGCTATTTGTTACCCTTGGTTTCAGATGTGTGGCTAAATAATTATTTGTAACTCTAGAAATGAGTGCCCTTTCTCAGTGATGGTACATTTCTGCACCAGTGAAAGAGTATTAAAAACCGAACTTGTTACTGGTGTAGTACCCTACTACCGTAGTTTGGGTGCTCGGATGTAAATAGTTAGACTAGTGCAATTTGCTCTTTCGCCTAATGGTGGAGCTAGAGGCAAATCTATCTTTAGCAGATCTGTTTAACAGAATGCTATAATTTGCTAATTAAGGCTGTTGCTGTGTTCTGGTGTTGTGGAGTTTGCTTGGACTCCTCCCGCCTCCTAGAAACCAGTAGCGCTTTCTAGAACATTGGTGGGAGTTAGGCAAATAGGCAGCATGAGTATGTAGCAGTCTCAGACAATTACAGGGGGGGGTCCCTGAGCATCCTGGGATTGGCTTAAATATTCAGAGAACAGTTTCCTTGCCTAGATGGTGGAGTGCACTAGCCGAGGGTTGAGGCAGGCTTGCCACCCCTGACACTTGCAGCCATGAGGCATTAGGTGGTCGGTCTGAGGGCCTAAAACTAAGCAGAAGAGTAAGCCTGGTGTTTCTGAAGAGCTGACTGAAAGAGGGAGCCATGCCAGAGAGGATCTGTTTTCAACTACATTGAGTACAGCCTGTTCTTTTTGGCTACCCCTGTGTTAGTACAGTCAGCAAAGGGTCCAACCATAGGCGTGCACACAGGGTGTGCCAGGTGTGCCCAGGCACACCCTAATCACCCTGTGCTGCACAGATTCCCCCTGCTGCTTGGCTGCAGAGAAAGGGACTTGGGAATATCTGTCCTCAGCCCCTTTCTATGTCTCAAAAGTGGGATATCAGGGGTCTGTTTAGGCCCCTGATATCTCACCAAAGCCCCCCAATTGTAAATTAAAATAATAAAAAATTATTGGAAAAAAAGATTGGAAAAAATAATAAAATGAAAAATGTTTTAAAAAGTAATAATAAAATTAAATAAAAATAAACTACTGACAGCAGTCCCTGCCCACTGACACCATCAACTGTTCTACTGACATTGTCCATTGCCCTACTGCCCTATATGTATACGCATGTGTGTTTGAGTTTTGGGGTGCACACCCTAATGTAATAGGCTGCGCACACCTATGGGTCCAACCAAAAGGGATCGCTGGCTGGTGATCTGAAAAGCTTGACCAACTGCTGCTACTGCATGGGACTTTGCTCAGTTCTACTACTTGCCAAGCAGTCTGCTGTAACTGGCTTGTAACTGAAGAGCTCTGTCCACCTATCACGCTTTATAAGAGACTTTGCTCATGCTACTGATTTTTACATTGCTCATCAGCAAGGGACTTCACCTACTACTCAATTCTAGATCAGCTAGAGTCCTCAAGTTGTATATATAAATAACAGTAACACACCTCCATCCCTAATAATACAATAGAAACATGGGGAAACTCGCTTTGATATGCAAGTGCTTTGGATTACAAGCATTCTCCTGGAACGGATTATGCTCGTAATCCAAGGTTCCACTATAAGGGCCCTTTCACAAGAGGCGGATCAGTAATGATCCGCCTCCGTGTGTCCGTACAGCTCAGCGGGGATCCTCTGTAAAATCCCCGATGAGCTGGCAACTGACAGGGAGGTCCCCTCACACTGTGCAGGGACCACCCTGTCTTTCCTCTGCTCTCCCCTATGGGGGATCGGACGAACACGGACCGTATGTCCGTGTTCATCCGATCCGATCCGGCAGACGGAAGAAAAATAGGATTTTCTTCCGTCCGATTTTGCGGATCTTTGCGGAGGCGGACAAATTACGGGTGTCAGCGGATGGTCATCCGCTGACACCCGTAATCACATAGGGACCCATGTATGTCCCGTTTTCATCCGCAACAGACAGATGAAAATGCGGACATACGGTCCGCACGTGAGAAAGGGCCCTAAGTGTTTTTTTTAATTAAGGATCTGAATGCAGCTGCATTGTTCTCATTGCAGCTATTCACACGGGTCATAAATATGAGCTGCTTTTTAGATCCGTAGCACAGAATCCAAAAATCGGCATCTAAAAACATGCGTTTAATGCACTTACGCATATGAAAACATGTATACATGTTTGTAAGCGTGTAAATAAGTCTAAATAAAGTTATTACACATACGCATTTACACACATCTATATGTAAATCTTTTACTGATCATTACACAGGAACTTTTCTCCTAGAAAACACATTTGTAATAAAATCAGTAGAATGTTTACAGCTGTGTGAATGAGGCCTTAGCAGTATATCCGAATAATAAATGAACAATATATGATTGAAAATAAAGGCAGTGTTTAACATAAATCATATGACACTGTGCAAAATAATACAATTCAGTGAAAAAGTCCTTATGTAAATGCTCACAATTTCCACCATTAAAAATACCCACTCTTCAATAAAGAAAAATCAATGCCATATACAGATGAAACCTCGAAAAATCAGAATATTATGAAAAAGTTGATTTATTTCACTAATGCAACTTAAAAGGTAAAACGAAAATATGAGATAGATTCATTACATGCAAAGCAATATAGTTCATAATTGTGGTGATTATGGCTTACAGCTCATGAAAAAAAACCCAAATCCACAAGGAAATTAGAATATTGTGAAAAGGTGCAATATTCTAGGCTCAAAGTGTCCCACTCTAATCAGCTAATAAAACCATAACACCTGCAAAGGGTTCCTGAGCCTTTAAATGGTCTCTCAGTCTGGTTCAGTAGGAATCACAATCAGGCCTCGTACACACGACCAAGTTTCTCGGCAAAAACCAGCAAGAAACTTGCTGGGATTTTTTTTTTGCTGAGGAAACCGGTCGTGTGTACATTTTTCGACGAGGAAACTGTCAAAGATCCCGTCGAGCCAAAAAGAGAGCATGTCTTCTTTTTCCTCGACGGGAATGGAGAAACTTGCCTTGTCGAGTTCCTTGACAGCCTAACAAGGAACTCGACGAGGAAAACGATGTGTTTCGCCCGTCGAGTTCCTCGGTCGTGTGTACGAGGCTTCATGGGAAGGACTGCTGACCTGACCATTATTGACACCCTCCATAAGGAGGGAAAGCCTCAAAAGGTAATTGCAAAAGAAGTTGGATGTTACCAAAGTGCTGTATCAAAGCACATTAACCACTTAAGGACCTTGGCTGTTTTTCAGATTTGGTGTTTACAAGACTAAAACAGTTTTTCTTTGCTAGAAAATTACTTAAAACCCCCAAACATTATATATATTTTTTTCTAAAACCCTAGAGAATAAAATGGTGGTCATTGCAATACTTTTTGTCACACCGTATTTGCGCAGCGGTCTTACAAGCGCACTTTTTTGGGAAAAAATTCACTTTTTTGAATTAAAAAATAAGACAACAGTAAAGTGAGCCCAATTTTTTTATATATTGTGGAAGATAATGTTACGCCGAGTAAAATGATACCCAACATGTCACGCTTCAAAATTGCGCCCGGTCGTGGAATGGCGTCAAACTTTTACCCTTAAAAATCTCCATAGGCGACGTTTAAAGAATTCTATAGGTTGTATCTTTTGAGCTACAGAGGAGGTCTAGGCCTAGAATTATTGCTCTCGCTCTAACGATCGCGGCGATACCTCACTTGTGTGGTTTGAACACCGTTTTCATATGCGGGCGCTACTCACGTATGCGTTCGCTTCTAAGCTCGAGCTCGTAAAAAATTTTTTTTTTTACACTGAAAAAAAAAAAGAATCACTTTTATTCCTATTACAAGGAATGTAACCATCCCTTGTAATAGAAAAAAGCATGACAGGTCATATTAAATATGAGATATGGGGTCAAAAAGACCTCAGATCTCATATTTAGACTTAAATGCAAAAAAAAAAAAATGTTGTCATTTGAAAAAATGACAACTAGAAAATATTGCTTTAAGAAGCATGGGTGGAAGTGATGTTTTGGGGACAGAGGGGCCATCTTGCCCTCACTCGTATCCCAGCCGACCAGGGGACAGGACCCGATCGCCTCCGCTGCTACCGATGGCTCCGGTAAGCGGCGGAGGGCACGCCGATAACGGTGATCTCGCGGCGAATCCGCCGCGGAGACCACCGTTATCGTTTACAGGACCGCTCACAGTAAAGATGGATATCTCGGTTGTGGCAGCAGCTGCTGCCGTTACCGAGATATCCATCTTTAAAGTAACAACGTATATGTACATGAGCGGGTCCTTAAGTGGTTAATAGAAAGTTATGTGTAAGGGAAAAGTATGGAAGAAAAAGGTGCACAAGCAGTAGGGATGACCGCAGCCCAGAGAGGATTGTCAGGAAAAGGCAATTCAAAAGTGTTGGGAACTTTCACAAGGAATGGACTGAGGCTGGAGTCAGTGCATCAAGAGCCACCACACAGACAGATCCGGGACATGGGCTTCAAATGTCGTATTCCTCTTGTCAAGCCTCTCCTGAACAACAAACAACGTCAGAAGCATCTTACCTGGGCTAAAGAAAAACATACCTGGTCTTGCTCAGTGGTCCAAAGTCCTCTTTTCTGATGAGAGAAAAGGACCCAGAGTATGGAGGAAGAATGGAGAGACACACACTGCAAGATGCTTGAAGTCCAGTGTGAAGTTTCCACAGTCTGTGTTGATTTGGGGAGCCATGTCATCTGCTGGTGTTGGTCCACTGTGCTTCATTAAGTCCGTGGTCAACAAAGCCGTCTACCAGGAGATATTGGAGCACTTCATGCTTCCTTCCACCGACGAGCTCTATGGGGATGCCAACTTCATTTTCCAGCAGGACTTGGCACCTGTCCACATTGCCAAAAGCACCAAAATCTGGTTCAATGACCGTGGAATTACTGTGCTTAATTATTATGATTATTATTATTATTATTATATTATTATTATTATTATTATTATTATTATTATTATTATACAGGATTTATATAGCGCCAACAGTTTACACAGCGCTTTACAATATAAAAGGGAGACAATACCATTACAATACAATAAAATACAAGAGGATTAAGAGGGCCCTGCTCAGAAGAGTTTACAATCTAATAGGGTGGGGCAGGTGGTACAAAAGGTTGTAACTGTGGGGAATGAGCTGATGGAAGTAGTAAAAGATTAGTTGGAGACGTGATAGGCTTCTCTGAAGAGGTGAGTTTTCAGGGATCGCCTGAAGGTAGCAAGAGTAGGGGATAGCCGGACAGGTTGAGGTAGTGAGTTCCAGAGGATGGGAGAGGCTCTGGAGAAATCCTGGAGACGAGCTTGGGAGAAGGAGACGAGAGAGCTTGACAGTAGGAGGTCTTGAGAAGAGCAATGAGGACGGTTTGGGATATGTTTGGAGACAAGATTGGTGATGTAGCTCAGGACAGAGTTGTGGATGGCTTTGTAGGTTGTGGTTAGTATTTTGAATGTAATTCGCTGGGTGATAGGGAGCCAGTGCAGGGATTGGAGGAGAGGTTTGGCAGACACTGATTAGCCAGCAAACTCACCTGACCTGAACCGAATAGAGAATCTATGGGGCATTGCCAAGAGAAAGATGAGAGACCGAACAATGCAGAAGAGCTGAAGGCCGCTATTGAAGCATCCTGGTCTTCCATGACACCTCAGCAGTGCCACAGGCTGATCACTTCCATGCCACACCGCATTGAGGCAGTAATTGCTGAAAAAGGGGCCCAAACCAAGTACTGAGTACATATGCATGCTTATACTTTTCAGAGGTCCGATATTGTTCTTTGTACAATCCTTGTTTTATTGATTGCATGTAATATTCTAATTTTCGGCTTGAACTACTGTATCTTGCTTTGCATGCAGTGAGTCTCATATATTCGTTTCACCTTTTAAGTTGCATTAGTGAAATAAATGAACTTTTGCACGATATTATAATTTTTCGAGTTCACCTGTATAAATCAATAAGGAATGAATCTTCTATTATTCATGACCAGAATGCCACTGCCTTATGAACCCTCCACCTATAGGAAATGTCTTTATTTTCTGTTATATACGTTTTTTTTATTGCTGTCTGCATCCCTGCTGGTGAGATTTACCCTTTATTAATCATTAGGGTTGCTTTACTAAAACTAGGGAGTGCAAAATCTGGTGCAGCTGTTTATGGTAGCCAATCAGCTTCTAACTTCAGCTTCAATTAAGATTTGCCAAAAAAAAACACTTGGAAGCTGATTGGTTTCTATGCAGAGTTTCACCAGATTTTGCACTCTGCACTTTTAGTAAATCAACCCCATTGTCATCTGGACTGAAAGTAAGTGAAATTCCCGAATTTTGAGTTGTCACTAGCAATGAAGTTTGGGTTCACCGCAACTATAGGTGTGGGGCGGATCCAGCAATTGTGAAATCTGCAGTGAATAAATATGGCAATTTTCTAGACCCAATTAGGCCCCTTTCACACGGGGAGGATCAGTAATGATCCACCCCATGAACCTCCGCTTGCTCAGCGGGGATCGTTCCGTTGATCCCCGCTGAGCCGGCGGATGACAGGGCGGTCCCCGCACACTGTGCAGGGACTGCCCTGTCTTTTCTCCGCTCTCCCCTATGGGGAGATCGGATGAACACGGACCATCTGTCTGTGTTCACCTGATCCGATCCGCCAGACGGATGGAAAAGTAGGTTTTTCCTCCGTCACACTTTGGTGGATCGGAGCGGGTCGGATGTCACTCCCTGAAGACCCGTAAGCTGGCGGAGAGGTGAGTACCGATCAAAAGAATTTTGATCGATCAAAAAAAATTACGATTAATCGAGGAATTAATAGTTCATTTCCACAGCCCTAGAAAAAAATTATATGAATTTCATTTGGGTATAGTGTTGCCTGAGTAAGCAATTGTCAATTGAAGTAGCACAGCGCTGAATAGCAAAAAAATCCCTTTTTACGGAGTAAAACCTTCCGGAAGTCAAGTGGTTAAAAGGTTCTGGTGAGATAAAAAAAAACTACAGTGTTTTGAGTTTTCAACCAATAGAGTCGCTTGAAAAAGTATTTTTTAACTGGTATGAATCAAATCAAAGTAGATTGGGTGCTACTGCTGTTTGTAATTCATCACATAAAAATACGGTCCCCAAATACACTACAACCAATAATGTAACTTCTAAAATACAAAGTACAAATCCTCCAAACTTAGTAATTGAAAGATTTGTACTTTTTCCTGTCGCCCTTTAAAAAAATTTTTTAGCACAGGCTCCCTATGCCAGTGCCCAATTTACAATAGTTTGCCTAATAGAAATGGTCAGAATTTAGTAGCAAGATTCACCCACATAGATTTCAGTCGGATTCACGGCTAAGTTCAGGTTTCCTAATTTTCAAACTGAGGAACCCCCTCAACTTGGCAAACTTAAATAATTTGCGTTCCCAAATTAGTTAGAATGGGGCTTGATGGTGACACTATAGCTTATATTCTTTGAATAGAGTGAAAAGCAGACCAGAAAAGTTTAAACATTAGAACTGGGTGGCCCTGATATTAGAAAAGTGGAGGAGACATCTGAAGAAAGGAATTCTAAAAGCCCAATGAGTATGCCATGAAAAGGGTTGAGGAAATGGGCAGATAACACATAATATAATGAGTATATAATGTGACAGACAGACAACAGATGGAAATGTGAAAGACACATGGCATGCATTAGACAACATACATTAGGAACAGATATGCTTGGTACAATAAAACAGGTCATAGAAAATAAGGACCCTGTTCAGGCTTACTCATATTTAACCAAAACTGCCTAATTGTAAATTTGTTTTTATATAACCTACCTTCTTCACTTTTAGCCTTTAGGGCCAGTTCACACCGAATGCAGTCCATTGCTTTTTTTTATTCTGCATGAAAAATGCATGGAGAGTAGGTTATATGGTTTTCAATAGAATAGTTCACATCAGTGCTGGCAGTTCCAGAGCGTTCCAGTTCCATAAATAAAATAAAAACATGTTGCATTTTTGCTGCACTGGACTGTACTAGAACGCTGAAAAACGCATCAATAACACACTGGGACGCACCTAAATGCACCAAAAACGCACTGGAACACACATGCCCTTATTTTAAGAAAAGAGAGGGGGGAAAATGCACTGGACTGCATCACAAACGCACTGGAACGCATCAAAAACACGCATGCAGAAAAGCATCTGCAACGCATCCAGACTGCGTTTATATGGTGTTAAATGGTCCTTAATATGAATACTTAAATTAAAAAAGGAGTGCTAAAGGCCTAAAGCAGCAACAAAACACAGGTAAGTTTATGTGTGGGTGAGGAAATTCCATGCCTTTGATCCTCTGTATCTATGATGAATGTGGCTTTTAATTCTGTTACCTTCAGGTGTGCACCATTGCATGTTGTATGATAACGAAGCAGGAAATTCTTTTGGCACAGGTGACAGGAAGATTCTTTCCCGCAATCAACATCAATAGGAGAGTGATAAGATGCAATCCCACGCTCTTTCAAGAAACTCTGTAGTACAAATGATCCTGATGCAGTAGAAGTGAGTAAACAAATTAAGGAGTTGATTTACTAAAGGCAAATCGACTGATCACTTTGTAAGGGAAGTTGCACTTTGCAGGGGACTTTGCCTCAGAGCTCAGTGAATTTTGTGAAGTTCCACTTTGCAAAGAATACCCAATAGCCAATAATAATTAAGCTCTGTGGCAAATTCACTTGCAATGTTCAATTTCCCTTGTAAAGTGAATAGCCATTTTGCCTTTAGTAAATCAACTTAAAAGAGTTAAAGCGTTTGTTACACTTAATATTCCTGATTTGTGCTTTCTGTACCATGTACTTGTATGAAAAAGTATTCTGTTCTCTTTGTATTGCTTCCTTTAAGTGAACTCCCTGGTGTTTCTGCTAGTCCCCTTGCTTTCCTATTAAAAACTGACCACACTAAGCAGGAGAGCACACCATGGTCAGTTCTCTAGCTATGCTGGGAACTCAGTATCCTCTCCTCCAATGATCAGACTGGACTTGTCCTGACACGCCCCCACTGCACAGTCATTCTATAGGAAGCTCAGTGTGCTGCTGCTACTCCTCCTCCAGCTCTTATGCAGCTGAGAACAGAGGTAATGTGATCACTAATAAAAAGGAAGTTAAAACTTTGACATTATTACATAATTGAGCACCAGATTTACAGTTATGTTAGTTATCATATCAGCATATCATATCATATCATATCATATCAGCAGAAAAGCAATCCTCCAAGTTTACATGGCCAACCATCGGAAAACCAGAACCAACTACCTAATATTCGTTACGGTAATCAATGGGAAGAATCTGGTTTTCGTGCATCTGCATATAACAGTCCATGTGGCACAAACATGTCAATGACTCCCTAATTCAATCCAAGATTTAATGGAGCACAATATGATATGCCCCCAAATTATTATCCCCCAAATCAAGCTCCTCCTCATCCTCCACCTCCCCCTCCTCCTCCTCCTCCTACTACTCCTCAGCCAAACACTGCTAGAGAAGATTTACACCCTCACCCCTCATACTATCATGATCTTTAAATTTAGTTTGATGATTACATAGTAATCACAATAGTTATTAAACCTTCAGGTAATTTTCATTTCATTGTTTATTACATTTTTGGTATTGAATTTTTGATAAAGATTTCCCTATATATTTTTTTCGTTATAATAAACATGTTTTGATACTCAAAGTTTATTTTGACAAAAAAGATTTATATATTAAAAATGATAATAATAATAATATATTAGATTTTTTTATATTATAAAAAAAAATGGTGCATATGTTGTGCAAATTGAAAGAATAAATGTTAATTTTTTCCTAAAAAATATTGTAGTATGTTTATGGCTTGTGAATGAGAAAATAAATGCATAGAATTATAAAATCGCTTACCTCAGTGTTATAAGTAAGCGTTCACATGGTGATATTGCATCCCTACAATTAGTATCATGTCTCAACAACGCAGGTGTCAGCAGGTCAAGAAGAAAGTCAAATCTATGGTAAATAAATAGAGGGTTAGGAATTTGAAGGATAGAAGGAGTGGGATTGGGGCTATAGTTAGGAGTATTGGGTATGGAGGAGTGGGATTAGAATTATAAGTATTGGGCATGGAGGAGTGTGATTAGGGTTAGGAGTTAGAAGGAGTGGGATTAGGGTTAGGGTTAGGAGTATGGGACATGGAGGAGTGGGATTAGGGTTAGGAGTATTTTGCATGAAGGAGTGGGATTAGGGTTAGGAGTTTTAAGGATAGAATGAGTGGGATTAGGGTTAGGGTTAGGAGTATTAGACATGAAGGAGTGGGATTAGGATTAGGAGTAGTGGGCATGGGGGAGTGGGATTAGGGTTAGGAGTTTTAAGGATAGAAGGAGTGGGATTGGGGTTAGGGTTATGAGTTTTGGGCATGGAGGAGTGGGATTAGGGTTAGGAGATTTGGGCATGGAGGAGTGGGATTAGGGTTAGGAGTATTGGGCATGGAGGAGTGGGATTAGGGTTAGGAGTATTGGGCATGGAGGAGTGGGATTAGGGTTATGAGTTTTAAGGATAGAATGAGTGGGATTGGGGTTAGGGTTGGGAGTATTGGGCATGGAGGAGTGGGATTAGGGTTAGGAGATTTGGGCATGGAGGAGTGGGATTAGGGTTAGGAGTATTGGGCATGGAAGAGTGGGATTAGGGTTAGGAGTATTGGGCATGGAGGAGTGGGATTAGGGTTAGGAGTTTTAAGGATAGAAGGAGTGGGATTGGGGTTAGGGTTAGGAGTATTGGGCATGAAGGAGTGGGATTAGGGTTAAGAGTATTGGGCATGGAGGAGTGGGATTAGGGTTAAGAGTATTGGGCATGGAGGGGTGGGTTAGGAGTTGGGGACTAGGAGGGGTGGGGGACTGCCGGGACTGGCATTTGGGTTTTTTGGGACTAACGGGAGTGGCTTTATAGAACTAGGATATACTTACGTTGCAATGCTCATATGCGTGTAATTTCTGAATTTATCAGGGTGCTCTCTCAGGTCATGATAGAATAGCACAAACTGCCCTCTATCTGAGTGCATTTGTTGGATTGGATGAACCCAAAAGCGACTTTGCGATCTCTGTTGTTGGAGAATATGTTCCCAAACATGTAGCACAAACAGCAACAGCAGCTCATGAAACTCCATCTTCTCCCTGTTCTTTCTTCCTTGACGAAAAACCAGGAAGTGCACAGGATGTGATGTAGGGGGTATGGCTATTAGCTGACGCTAACGCTTAAAAACGCTATAAAAACGCAATTAAAATGCATGGGCGTTTTTAGCGCGTTTTTCAACGCCTCAGTGTGAAAGGGGCCTAAATTTTTCTTCAAACAGGCTAACATTCTAGCCCTGGTGGGTGATATGATTGTGTAATATTAAGTTGGTGCTGTACTGCTTTTGACCACAAGAGGGGGAATTAACAGTTGCAAATGTAATTTGTTCAACATAAAAAATGAATTTCCCTTGGAAAATTCTCAATTTACTCCTCACCAAACAGATTTCATTCCACCTAATCCTATTGATGACACACGAGAACCATAACATTGCAACAACAAACAATTTTCAATGAAAAACATCTCCAGAACATCTAATGGCCACCACATTGATTGATAATTTTCATCTGTTTTGTCGGCAAATAATCGAATAGCCATAACTTGCTTTCTGATGGATTTAGACTCAATTTAGATTGGATTTTATCAAGCTGAGCTGATTAGTCAAGGTGAAAAATCATAAATACAATCGTGTTTCGCTCATTCAGATCGAGAAATTACTTGTGGCCATACACACTTTGATAACAGGTTTTTCTATGTTTATGTTGTAAAATTTTGCAAATAAATAATCTTTCTTCATAAATTAGGCCAAAATGTATCATATCTATATTTGAAAATTGATCAATCCTGATGTACTATTTTCTCACAGCCAAGACACATAGAGAAGCCTAAATTCCAAGAAGCACTTTAACCACTTGCCATCCCGGCCATTGAAGAATGACGGTCAAAAGGTGTCTATTGACGGCCTCAGCTCCTCCCGGCCACTCAGATGCAGATGTGCGTGCCTTTTACCATACTTTGCACTTTGATCCTCATCTTCCTAAATAAGTCTGATAATAAGGGGCTTGTCTTTGTTTTTTTCTTTTGAAAATGTTTTTAGTATACTGCCCACCCCTGCAAGGGCCGCTGGAAATTTGTCCAGATTTACTTCTATTCAGTGCAGAAGCAGCCAGGCACACAGCAACCAATACCCATCCGGCTCAGTAAACAGCCTAGGGATATCCGCTTGTTTGCATCCCCCCTCCAGTGCCGCATTTGGCACCCTTTGAGGGAGAGAAGGATCGGGTTCCTGTTTTTGAGTACTTACTCACTTCGGGAGACTTCACCGCAGCAAAATTCCACGGAAGTTCAGCCCCCTTCCTCCTGCCTCCTTCCAACAACTTCCAAACACCTCTCCAATGAATCCTCAGACCAGATCCCAAACAAAGTCCCTCAGTTAGCTCCAGCAGAATTCAGCAGATTAGGCCCCCCTAGCTAGCCAGCTTTGACCTCGATGAATAGCAGGAAAGAACAGCTAGACTGCCCAGTAGGGCAGCAGCCCTTGGGCTGGGATCTACTCCTGGACATGACCCCGCAGCTCCAGGCTTTAGACTATTTCAGACTCCCAGCCACCACCTTGGCACCCTCCCCCCCAGGGATTGGCTGGGATTGCATAAATAGCCATACTGTTGATTTTACTCTCCCAGCCCATTACTTTTCCAGAACCATCCAGAAAAGGGGAAGCAGCCAAGCCTACAGCCTGTGAAACTCAGAGCAGACCAGAGTAATCACAAGCAGCTTCACCGATTACATGATAGCTAAGAACTAAATTTACTTAACCTAGCACCTATCTAGGAGGGTGCTACATCAGTATAAATGACCGATCTTAGAGTTTTACAGGTAAAAAGTAGCCTCATGTGATGTTATCACATGAAAGAGCAAACACACCAATATACATATCCATTGTGACAGAAAACCACGGTAATTATGCAGACCAACAGACAGAAGGAGACCGTGGGGTTGATTTACTAAAGGCAAATCCACTTTGCACTACAAGTGCACTGCAAGTGCACTTGGAAGTGCAGTCGCTTTAGATCCAAGGGGAAAATCTGAAATGAGGAGAAACTCTGCTAATTCTATCATCCAATCATATACAAGCAAAAATGCATTTACATGATCAGATCTACAGCAACTGCAAGTGCACTTCCAAGTGCACTTGCCTGTAGTAAATAAACCCCTTTGTATTCATAACCCTGAACAATAATGAGGCTCAGAAGTTGATTTACTAAAGGCAGAAAGACGGTGCACTATGCAATGTGCAGTTGCCCTCTGCAAGTGCAGTTGCTCCAGAGCTTAGTAAATGAGGTAAGGCTTCACCTTGGAAAGAATACCCAATCACGTGCAAGGAATATAAAAAAAAACAGCATTTTTGCTTGCACATGATTGGATGACAGAAGTCAGCAGAGTTTCTGCTCATTTACTAAGCTCTAGCAAGTGTTATTGGGGGACGAACCACAACAGAGTTTTTTTTTTCTTCTATTTGATCAAGGGTGGGGACTCATCTTTGTTGAGGCAAAGCTAAGGTGTATAAAATAAAATAGCAATGAAATGAAATAAAATAGCCAATAAGAGCTGTCAGCAGGGTCCTTGTATACATGGTACTGATGTAAAAACTCTGGATCTTCTTGGTAGAAAGCTCCTTCACAAAAAACAAGAGTATGGTCCATATAGTACACACATTTATGTGTGCATACACGTATAAAAATTCTTCTAATCTACGATTCATAGAGGGGGTGTGTTGATTTACAGATGCAAAACAGTAATACACGTTTTTCTCTAAACATGGCACTATTTTACTGATATTAATTGAAAGCAATGGCCTACATTTAGATTAGTAAAGAAGCAAAACACTGGAATACCTAAAAACGTGCCATTTTGGCACCTGCGTGCAAGTATTGTTGACAATAAGCTGAATTTTCTATAAAATAAAAACAAAATGGTCCTTTTTGACATCACCATAAAGTCAGCTAACAGACAAATGTAATAAAAAATGAACACACATGAGTGAAGAGGTGTTTTTCTAAGATTATCCTCTAGGTGTCAGTCAAAGACATATGTTGCAAAGAGTAGAAGAGGCTTGTACTGTAGCTGCTGCTTCATTATATGTTCTACTATTCAATCTTCGGGGAAAAGATCTTCATCTGAAGCCAACTTGGCACAATCACTAAGCGTTGGCTCATTAAATTTACGAAAGGTGTGTCCATTTCCTCAGGGTCTTAATATATATCAAAGTTAGTCAAATGGAATTGGTGACATTTGCCCAACTTAATTTTGCTGCTAAGCGAGTGTATTCAAAGTTTAATAATTTTTCTATGTAAAATGTTCTGCCAACACGCTAACACCTTGATTTTCTGAGTTTTGCACCGGCACTAAAGATAAGAGCATTGCCCACTGATTTCCACATTTAGATGATAAGATGATGATTAGCTCAGACAGGAGATTCATGCCACAAGACAGAGTCAGAGGAACATCTTGCACATGTTGTAGATAATCACCCTTTCCAGCACTTACATTTGAAGCTTAGCGGAGGGTATACACTCTATGATTCTATATTAGGAAAAGTGCAGCGTGTTCAGATGCCCATCTGTAATTATCCAAACATGTTAAACAGACCTGTCACAAGGCAATGCTTCACATATAATTTGCCATTCTCCAATTGCTTGGTTACTAGCTCTATGCCAACACCTTTTTAGTTTTTTTATTGAGGTCCTGAACATAAAATAAAAATAAAAATTATGAACAAAATAAAGCATATTCCTTTTAAAGTTCATGAACTGTTTTTCTTGAATAGTATCACAGACACGTGCTTACCACAAATCACAACTAAATGTGGGCAATAAATGATATGTCACCTATACTTAGGGCTGCCACCTTTTCTTCAAGCCAAACCTGAACACTTTAGTGGCCTAGGACACCTTTGGGAGCCCCAAGGAGAGTTGTAATGTGGACAGTGGATGTGGCCAACTTGCTCTTGCTGGCATCATCACTCTGCCCCCCAGTGATGCCAACCCTACCCCCAAACAGCCACTCGCAGCTCTTGGACAGAAACAGATTTGTGTGTGACTATCTTGGTTACTTGGGGAGCCACAGCCCAATCTGAATATTGTGTAGTTCACCTGAAACCCAGACACATGATTTAAAACCCGGACTGTCCGGGTGAATCTCGAACAGGTGGCTACCCTACTTATACTCTGTGTTAATATAAAAAGTGTTAAAGTTACCTGCTAGGTATTAGATATAGTTTATCCTGTTTATGCAAAATATTCCAATACATTTATAATGCCTCCCATGTAAATATGGCTTCTTTTGTAAAGTAATTTATTTAAGAACACAGGTTGTTAAAGCATATCTATGGCCAAAATATATAGCTCCCAACTGTCCCTGCTTTCAGGTGACTGTCCCTGATTTTAAACAAAGTTCCTCTGTTCCTCTTTGATCCTCATTTGTCCTTCATGTTGGTCTGATTTTTTTTTGGAGAATTGAAAGATTTTAAAATTGAAAAATTTCACTGTGGAGGTACAAAACAGGGCCATTGGGGCATACCCCTGCCAATTGGTGCACATAGCCATGTGCATAACAGACTACAATTTACCATGTATCTCAAAACTAAACATACCTAACTATATATAGTTAAACCTAACTAACAACATATCTTGTACCCAGTTTTCACATGGTAGGATAATGGTAGGAGATAACTATTCCTGTAGGACCTCTCATTTCTCTTATCTGTCTGAGCCGGACTTTACAAGGACAGCTAAGGTCGACTGTGATCACCTCTGGACTAACACAACCACTCACTTGTCTGGGGTCTGGGCCTCAACACTCAACAGGGCCAGGTATTTATTAAGGGTATCTAACCAGAGCAGTGCCCAACAGGCTGATCATCGGTTGTGGACTCTGAGTCTGTCCACAAGTGCCAGACTTTTTCATATTTTTGGGGGCATCTTTGGGATAAATATGTTGCTTTGTAGAGGGGTATCATTGTATTAATTAATGTTTTCCACAATGTACTATGGCTTTTAGTACTATGGCTTTCCTCGCGTAAAATATTAGGATACCTATTAGGCTGCGGATTGCTTTGGCTAATGCCAGCTGTTCCACAAGGCCGAGGAGACAAACACTGATTGTCATAGGAATAGGTATGGTAGTCAATGCATGTATAAATTGAGTTATCTCCCTCCAATATTCTTGAACCTGTGGGAAATCCCAGCATATATGTAGGAAGCTAGCAGGGATACTAGAGCATCTCCAGCAAGCAGCCGATGAGGTTGGGTATATGCGATGAAGGCGTTGGGGCGTGTAGTATATTCTGTGTAGGATTTTGAACTGTATTAACTTGTCCCTAATTTCAATTAGTGGTTGAAATGGGTAATCCCATATGTCTTCCCAGTCTTTACTGTCCAGTTCCTGCACCTCTGCCCACCACAGGTCCCGCAACCCATCCAACCCAACCTGAAACGTAAAAAAGGTTTATTAAGAAGGTTGGTAATGAACTTACAATGTTGCAGGAAAAAATAGGCCCTAAAGTCTGGTGTGCCAGCCGGTACACAAAACACAGACACCCGTCCTACTGGGGAATCGTATGGAGCTTGAGGTGACGTCAGTACGCCGCTCTGCCCTACGTCCGTTTCATAACAACTTACTTCGTCCAGGGGAACGGGTGGCGCACTGCGTCACCTCTATTTATACAAGACATAAGCAAAACCAAGCCTCGCTCCGGTTCGCAACCACCTCACGGACATGCGAAGTAATATGCAAAGTCGGCTCCAACATGGCTCCCGGCTAAACAAACTGCATAATAGGTCCATAATGAAAACAATGAAGTGGCATAATGCCAGAGATTGGCACAACATTTCTCCATCTGCCCTGTCTTTAAAGACCAAGGTGCGAATTACCAAACACCTGCAGATATTATAATTTTGTAATTAAAAAGACCACTGGTACGCAAATTTCCAATTGCATGAAACCATTGTGTGGGGAAAAAAACAATGTACATATACCTTAAATGCAGAGCTACCCCACATGGACAATAACATTACTGCTGTAACCTTTTTTACGTTTAATGCACTATGTGGAGCTATTATTATCTCTTACATATCGGCTATATCTGTTGATGATCCATGTCTACTATTGGATGAGAGTTACTGCTTAAGGATTTGCTTGAGCTGCTTTCTGGAGTGAGAATTTTGATTACATGCATTCAGTGATCCTCTGTCATAGGGGATCATGACAAGCTGGTAAGTAGTAATTTCTGCTGATTGGTGGAGGACTCATCACATTTTGGACATGTTTATTTATCAATTATGGATTTTTTGCACTGAGCACTGGTGTTCATCATTGTCATTCACTAGTATTTAAGCACTTATGGACTATATTATTTAGGGACTTTTTCGATTCTTATTTATTGGTCACTATTATATACATTATATAATTTATTGCCATGAGACCATTGCAATTACTGTAATTGATGTATTTATGTCACTGGTTATACATCAGTTTTTTATTATGTTACTAGTCATTTATTAGTTTACTACTAGCAGTCCTTAAGTGGTTAAGGAATAGTAGTGGTAAAAAAATCACTTGTGGGTTTAACAAATTTTTTGTTTGTTTGTATAATTCTCCTTTAAGGGGGCATGACAGGGTGTGTGTGTCTTATGCCTACATACTTTTGCTAATAGGTGTCCCTCATCTCCATCAATTGGGAGGTATTAAAATGTAAAATCATATATTAATTTCTACGCTTCAATTATTTCTAACCTACTCCTATAGTACTGAATGATCTTGAAGTTTATAAACTTACTTTGTGAAGATCCCCATACATTTACTTTCTGGAAACATGTAACACATACTCACTATGCCCTATGATTAAGCACTGCTGTATCACATAGTGGATGAAGCCTGCCTTTTAAACTACAAAGGTGTTGAGAGGAGGAGTTTCAGGAGGCCGAGTCAATACAGGAATCACAGCTTGGGAACAATAAGGTATTATGGGATATATAGAAATTTAAAATAAACATCGGAGAAGAAGCTGCAATCTATGCAGGGAATCCAGGAAGCTGTGGGAAGAGATGGGCAGCAGACAGGCAGCACTCACAACATGAAAGAGATTTTTCAAGTTATTGGATTGCATTGGTTTGTAAAAAATAAATATTGTTTGTATTGTTATTACCATAATGATGGTATAACATGAAAGTGTATGCTGTGACCATAGAATTTGTTTAAAGTAGAATTATAGGCAAAACTATTTTTTCATATCGCAGTAAAGGAGGTTTATATCCTCTGTCTGATTTTTTTTCATCATCTGTGTCCCATTGTGAAGATTTCCCTTCACTTACTGCCCCATAGCCAAACAGAAAGTGAGAGTTAATCTCCTCTGCAAATTAATGGAATACCAACCACCCCCCCCCCCCCCCATTCATTGGAAGATTTCCATTCTATTACTTTTCTGGGGACAACCCAAAATTGGGATTTTCTTTTACTTTCAAAGTTAATGGTAAACAGGACACATAGAGGATATATTAATGGAGGCACAGACAGCAATAAAAACTGACAGGGGTTCTTTTCCCTCTCCACTTTATCCAAAAAAAAGTTTTGCCGTTAGCTAGGGGTGCACCAATACCATTTTGAATACCTAGTTCACCAGCAGAAAGGCTTTGTTATAACACTATTAAAATCCATACTAGATACAGCTATCACTCCTCTCAGATTTTTTTTTTTTTTTTAGTTTTGCCTGCAGGTGAGCTTTAAAAGAGAAGAATGGCTAAAGGTTTATTTGATCATACATCTCTGGGTCACAGGAGGGCACCACTTACTTGTGCTTCCATGGGACCCAGAATCAGCCGACAGCAGGCTACAGTCCATTGTCAGCTGATGTCACAGAGCTGTTCCATTCTCAAAAAGGGTTCTCAACAAAAAAATTGAGATCCACATGGAAGCCTGACCAGCAGCTGGTTCAGTCTCTCAGAGTGCTGCTGAGACTGTGATCTTGCTGCTCCTGCCCCTTCCATGGCCTGGCACTCCAGTAAGTGCTGGAGAGGCAGAACAGAGATCAGTCACTGAAGCCTCGTACACACGACCAAGAAACTCGACAGGCGAAACACATCGTTTTGCTCGTCGAGTTCCTTGTTAGGCTGTCGAGGATCTCGGCGAGCCAAATTTCCCCATTCCCGTTGAGGAAAAAGAAGACATGCTCTCTTTTTGGCTCGACGAGATCCTCGACAGTTTCCTCGTCGAAAAGTGTACACACGACCGGTTTCCTTTGCTGGTTTTTGCCGAGAAACTCGGTCGTGTGTACAAGGCCTGACAGTCACTGCTCTCTGTCAGAGAAGAGCAATCAGTGGTCCTGTGATCACTCTGTTCTCAGGCTTAGAGTTGACAGGTGGACAGCTGCAACATCAGACTGATGCTGCAGCAAGGAGATAAGTATGCATTATTTTTTTTTAAAGCCTACACTTCTTTAATAATTAAAAAAGGTTACTTTTTTTGGCTGTAGCAAATAGTCAAGACATTTCCCCAAATATGCATATATCTTGGCCAACAACAATTATTCACTACTGTATGTAAAACAGATTTATTTACACGGTGTATTAAAATATGCATTGACTAATAAATGTACTGTTTATTAATACAATAGTACTGTAATACAATTCCTCTTTTTCTAATATTGAGTCCATATTTTGACAGCAGCATTTTTTTACAAAACATATGAGAATTGCTTGCCCTTGGTTTGGCCAGACTTTACCTTGACTTATAATTAAACATGGCTTTTATTGAGCTTTACACATTATAAAAATTAAGGCTTTGATGTTTTAATTAATAGAAGTTAGTGTTTCACTTTTCACACCAAACTACTCTGTAAGGTTGTATTTTATTTTGTCAGCATAAAACTCGTCACCTGGAGTGCACAAAATGTAATTTAGAATATTGAAAGTTGTAAATTGTGACTCACCGAGATTGCATTATTTACATCACACTGAAACCTAATATTTAGTGTGACTTTCTTTGTAATATATAATCTGTTGCCCCACATATCATTTTCATTGTGACATTTCTTTAATTAAGTTATAAATTCTTCACTGTAATAATATTCTAAAGGTATTAATCAGGAAGAAAAAATGTAATAACAATGAGGGGAAAAAAGTGAGAATTACATAGAGCTACATTTGTCTGCAATGTGTGAGGATTACACAATTCACCACTTTGGGACTTAAAAACAATTTTATTTGTGAGGGCATAAGATGCAAGTACTGCATGCATTGTGAGGGCAATGGAAAAAAAGGCAATCTATTTGGGTACAAATGTACTTTATCTATTTTATTATATACATATTTCAAATTTAGGAGGACCATTTCATTCACTTTCTGGGAGACTAGTAAATTAGCCAGAAGGTTGCAACACACTTGGAATCAAAGCAGCACATATACTATAGTATGCTAAATGGGGACCAGCTTCTGGAAGCCGGAACCTGGTTCACTGCATACCAGAGAGATACATAGGAGCTTGGATCTGTGCTTGTTCCCCAAATCTTCAATAACAAGAAATTTGGTAACATTTTGAAAATTGTTATGGTTTTTTATTACATAGTTACATAGTAGGTGAGATGAGACACAAGTCCATCAAGTCCAACCTATGTGTGTGATTATATGTCAGTATTACATTGTATATCCCTGTATGTTGCGGTCGTTTTATGGACGAGCTTCCAACACGTTTGAAACACAAAGTAATTCTGAGAGGCATGCTTGAGCTGGGGTGCTAGAGAAACATTATTGGAAGCGAATAATACCCTTTGTACTGGCTTTTAACTTACCTGATTGTTAGTTTCCCTCAACATCAGAGACCATCCATGGATACTGGATTTTGCGCCAGATGTAATTGCATATTTATGGTTACCCTTAAGCTGGCCATACACCAGTAGAATTTTCTTAGAAATGTTGTTTATTTTTTTTTAGAAAACTAGATCTTCTAATATATCTAATGTCCAATAGACAACTGTTTTTAATCATAGTGACCAAAAAAATTGACGGAGCAGGATGGAAAATTTTTCTTGAACAAGCTAAATTGTAACGGTAAGCTAATGTGAAATTGTACTCTCCCCCAGGGATGTGGTCATTAAATGCACTATCCCAAGTGTTACTTACAAACTGAAAGCAATAGAAAAATCTGTGGGCCAGATTCATGTACAATTCCGGCGGCGTAACGTATCCCATTTTCAGCGCAAGTGCTTGATTCACAAAGCACTTGCCTGTAAACTTGCGGCGGCGTAGTGTAAATCTGTCCGGCGCAAGCCCGCCTAATTCAAATGGGGCGTGTATCATTTAAATTAGGCGCGTTCCCGTGCCGAACGTACTGCGCATGCTCCGTTTTGTAATTTCCCACCTTGCTTTGCGCGAAATGACGTCGCACAGACGTAATTTTTTGAACGGCGACGTGCGTTACGTCCTTTCCTATTCCCGGACGACTTACGCAAATTTTTTTTTTCAAAATTCGATGCGGGAACGACGGCCATACTTTAACATGGCTAGTCTAAATTAAAGCCATTGAAATAGCATCCGTAACTTTACGACGGGAAAAGCCGACGTAAGAGAATGCGACAAGCGCACGTAGCTTCATGGATCGCCGTAAACAGCTAATTAGCATACCCGACGCGGAAAACAACGCAAACTCCACCCAGCGGGCGCCGAAGTATTGCATCCTAAGATCCGAAGGCGTACGAAGCCGTACGCCTGTCGGATCTTACCCAAATGTCGTCGTATCTTGGTTTGAGGATTCAAACTAAAGATACGATGCAGGAAATTTGAATCTGGCCCTGTGTTTCCCAAATTAGATGCCAAAGTAGTAACCATTCAATAAATTCTAAAATTAAATGTGGTTTTTGATTGGGAAATTCTAATCATTTTGAATCAAATGTTAAAAGCAAATGATATTTTGAAGTAATTTCGAACAGAATTTATCCTCTGAGGGCATTAATGAATGTACTGATGAGATTTTCTGTTCAAACACTCATATGAAGGTGTACCAGTGTATGGCCAGCTTTAAATTGGTCACAGACTTTGCTACCTGATTGTACAATCTACTTTAGAAATACCAAGAACTATGTAGTGTGAGGGCCTTGTGCATATAAACTGAATGGATTGTCTAGGTAGGCACTTGTATTAGGCCCCTTTCACACGGGCCTGTCAGTTTTTTAGGCGGACCTGAATGGATGCTCCATACAGTTCTATGGAGTGACGGATGCCAACAGTGACATGTCTGCTGACATCCGCTCTGCTAAATTCAGACAGATGGAAACCCTATTTTCCATCCGTCTGGCGCATCGGACCGGATGAAAATGGACAGGTTTTCATGTAAAATGTGTGGCCAGTTTAATCAGGTCATCTTTAACATTGACAAAAGAGCTGCACTGTTATTATATCTAAAATTGTGACTTAACATTCTAGGCATAGCTGACTATCTGCTCAGTTCACAAAGGTGTTACCTCTCTGCTTACTGGTTGTTCAACCCCCCCAAAGTCCAGAATTATCGGCACTGAAAATGCAAAAACCCTGCATTATGGACTCTGTGGACTACAAACCATGCAAAATACTAGATAATGGGCCAAATTCTCAAAAGAGATACGCAGGCGGAACTGCTGTTCAGCCTGCTTATCTCTGTGCCTAACTTTGGAAACGATCCTCAAAAGGCTTTTTCCAAAGTTAGGCAGAAAATCTGAGATGTGTAAGACACTTACATGGTCAGATCTTAGGATGCAGTACCGCATCCGCCGCTGGGGGCATTTCTCATTGAAATGCCGCTTTGAGTATGCAAATGAGGACTTAAGCAGATCCACAACGCTTTTCAGCATTGTGATTTCTGCGTAAGTTCCGATTTGCTTGCGCAAAACTAGGGCTGGTTTTACAATGTGGAAAGTTAGTCACACCATGTAAAAGCCCATTCAAGCGACGGCATTTGGTATGCATTCCCGAGGGAGAACTCCACGGAAATTTGTAAAATCAAAACCGGCATGGGTTCCCCCCCCCCCGGGAGCATACCAGGCCCTTAGGTCTGGTATGGGTTGTAAGGAGACCCCCCCTACGCCGAAAATTCGACGTAGGGGGTCCCCCTACAATCCATACAAGACCCGTATCCAAAGCACGCTACCCGGCCGGTCAGGAAAGGGAGTGGGGATGAGCGAGCACCCCCCCCCTCCTGAGCCGTGCCAGGCCGCATGCCCTCAACATGGGGGGGTTGGGTGCTCTGGGGCAGGGGGGCGCACTGCGGGCCCCTTCACCCCAGAGCACCCTGTCCCCATGTTGATGAGGACAGGACCTCTTCCCGACAACCCTTGCCGTTGGTTGTCGGGGTCTGCGGGCGGGGGCTTATCGGAATCTGGGAGTCCCCTCAAATAAGGGGGCCCCCAGATACCGGCCCCCCACCCTAAGTGAATGGATATGGGGTACATCGTACCCCTACCCATTCACCTGGAGGCAAAAAGTTAAAGTTAATAAACACACAACACAAGGGTTTTTAAAATAATTTATTAGTCTGCTCCGGAGGCCCCCCCTGTCTTCTTTATTAGCTCTAATACCAGGGGGGGCTTCTTCCACTCTCCGGGGGTCTTCTCCGCTCTCCGGGGGGGTTTCTTCTTCCGCTCTCCGGGGGGGGTCTTCTCCGCTCTCCGGGGGTCTTCTCCGCTCTCCGGGGGTCTTCTTCTATCTTCGCCGCTCTCCGCTGTTGACTCGGCGCACCCCGGTTCTTCTGCAGCTGTCCGGTGCCTTCTTCTTCAGCGCTGGCTGCCTGCTATCTTCGTGTGTTAGCTCAATTACTAACAGGCAGCCAGCGCGGTCTTCTGTGACGTCATGTTCTTCTTCTCCCTTCTTCCGATGTTGACACGTCGCCTCGTCTCACTGCAATGATGGAAGCGCGCCTTGCATCCCATTTATATAGGCATCACCGTCCCATCATGCTCCGGTAGGTACCCACGTGGTGGGTGCACGTGGGTAGGCACCCACCACATGGGTATCTACCGGAGCATGATGGGACGGTGATGCCTATATAAATGGGATGCAAGGCGCGCTTCCATCATTACAGCGACAAGATGCGACGAGTCAACATCGGAAGAAGGGAGAAGAAGAACATGATGTCACAGAAGACCGCGCTGGCTGCCTGTTAGAAATTGAGCTAACACACGAAGATAGCAGGCAGCCAGCGCTGAAGAAGAAGGCACCGGACAGCTGCAGAAGAACTGGGGTGCGCCGAGTCAACAGCGGAGAGCGGCGAAGATAAAAGAAGACCCCCGGAGAGCGGAGAAGACCCCCGGAGAGCGGAGAAGACCCCCCCCGGAGAGCGGAAGAAGAAACCCCCCCCGGAGAGCGGAGAAGACCCCCGGAGAGTGGAAGAAGAAGCCCCCCCTGGTATTAGAGCTAATAAAGAAGACAGGGGGGGCCTCCGGAGCAGACTAATAAATTATTTTAAAAACCCTTGTGTTGTGTGTTTATTAACTTTAACTTTTTGCCTCCAGGTGAATGGGTAGGGGTACGATGTACCCCATATCCATTCACTTAGGGTGGGGGGCCAGTATCTGGGGGCCCCCTTATTTGAGGGGACTCCCAGATTCCGATAAGCCCCCGCCTGCAGACCCCGACAACCAACGGCAAGGGTTGTCGGGAAGAGGTCCTGTCCCATCAACATGGGGACAGGGTGCTCTGGGGTGGGGGGGCCCGCAGTGCGCCCCCCTGCCCCCGAGCACCCAACCCCCCCATGTTGAGGGCATGCGGCCTGGCACGGCTCAGGAGGGGGGGGGGCGCTCGCTCGTCCCCACTCCCTTTCCTGACCGGCCGGGTAGCGTGCTTTGGATACGGGTCTGGTATGGATTGTAGGGGGACCCCCTACGTCGAATTTTCGGCGTAGGGGGGGTCTCCTTACAACCCATACCAGACCTAAGGGCCTGGTATGCTCCTGGGGGGGAACCCATGCCGTTTTTTTCTTTGAAAATTGGCATGGAGTTCTCCCTCTCAGGAATGCATGCCGAGCAACGCTGACAATTTTTCTTTTTTGTTTTTGTTTTCCCGGCGCGTTTTTTTTTTTTCACCCGTCGCAACTTTAGTGTCCCCTCGCAATCCACAAAGCCCGGCGTAAATTACGTTCGCGCGCTGCACGTCGGGAAAATTACGTCACACGCATGCGCAGTACGGCCGGCGCGGGAGCGCGCCTCATTTAAATAGTAATCGCCCCCCGGAGAGGAGGACCGCCTTGCGACGGAGGCACTTAAGTTACACGGCGTGTAATTTCTAGGTAAGTGCTTTGTGGATCGGGCACATAGGTAGAAATTTTAAGTCAGTGTAACTTAACTGCTGAAATTTAAGTTAGGCTACGTTTTTGAGAATTTGGCCCAATATTTCTAGCCAAATAAATAACCTTAACAGCCAGGGTGTATCCCCTATACATAGAATGTTTGTTAATTCACAAGTAAAAATCACATAATATGGTACAAAAAAAAGAAACATTCTGCATGGTTGGATATCTGGCAAATGAGACATATCCTATACTGGCCTAGATCAACAACAAAAAAATCTACCCCTACAGACATCAGATCTATAAATTACATACAAATGTTGCCAAACCACACTATAGACACCAACAGGTGTATACCATTGTGCCCTGCAGTCTCTTTTCCTTAGTAAAGTAATTTTATGTTTTATGTTTTAGATTCATATTCTCTTACTGGTTAGGTGACTTTTGACTATACACCATAATCTTGATATGGATATGATATTTTGGAAGACTGTAGGGCAATATAGTATATTGGGATGATGACCACTTCAGCAGGGGGAACCTACACTGGAGACTGGGGGGTGGGGCTGTTGACCTGAACTGAAGCCTGTGTGAGAGTACAGTGGGCACACATTGATGATACCCCACTGAACCTAGCTGTGATATGATAGCGCTATTTAAATATCTTAATGGTGAGACCAGCATTAGGGGGAAACCATTCAGTCTCAGGTCACTCATTAAGACACGTATCCACTCAATGAAGTTGAACAAGAAAAGATTTAACCCTAAAGGGTAAGTTTACCTTCACAGAAAACTGTAAGGTGAACTTACTAATGTCCCCCTCGTCGCTCCCCCCAGTCCCGCTGACCTGTACCGCCACAATCTCCCGTTCCAAGCCCCGGTATATCAGCATCAGGAGCCTGGGGCTCAGAAATCCTCTGAGGTGAATGTCCAAAACGTGCCTCATCAGGATCGTCACATGGGCGGCACTGACCAATCAGTAGCCACATAGCCTGTTCTGTCAGCTATGGAGCAGACACGAGACTGGAGAGAGGATTTCTAAACCTCAGGCTCCTGACTCATTTTCTGTTGAAATTAAAAGAAGGTGGTACTAGGGATAAAGCTACACACTAGCATGTGGTTTCAATTAACAACTACAAGTATAAATGATCAGTCAGAGTTAAGTTTGTCAGTGCTCAGTTGCTCAATTGAAGCAAAGCTGGCTATACACTGTTGGGATTTCAGGGGATCCTGTGAATCGACTATGGTTTTGCTGGTACTGCCTGACTCAACTTTGAATAAAAATCAACTGCAATTCCGATATTATGAAAGGCACAGTGCTAGCTGTCAGATTGCATTCCATCCATGCTGTTTAGCTGAATCTAAAGCCTCGTAAACACGGTACGAAAATCAGAAGAGGATTGTCAATTTTGACAATTTTTTTCCAATTTTCCGACAACAAATGCTGGATGACAGGCTAGTAAATTTTTGTCAAATGACAGCTCCACATCAGATTTTCGGGTGGTCCGTCACACAAAAGTCGAAAGTACAAACACGCATGCTCAAAATCAATGCTCACCAAACACAAAATTAGCAGAAGGGGCCCAAAGGATGGCGCTCAAGAGCTGAAATTCCCCGTAATACGTTACTACGTTCGTGTTTGTAGCACAAAAATTTGTGTAACTTTAGTATGCAAGACAAGATCATGGCAAACGCTCTTTTAACAAAAGATCAGACGATCGGTTGTCCAACAATCGTACCGTATATTGTTTTGGTAAATCTAAAGGAAAGTTGTACGAGAAAATTGTATAATGTATGGCCAGCCTGAGTTTGTATCTCCAGCTTGTGTTTTAAATAAATAGATAGATAGATAGATAGATAGATAGATAGATATATAGATAGATAGATAGATAGATAGATAGATAGATAGATAGATAGATAGATAGATAGATATTAACTTTACTGAAATATATTTGAAGAACAAGGCATTATTCTGATTGTCAGTCGGCCAGTTAGCAATTCCTGCCTTTAGGCATGCCTGAATTACAAAATACATTACATTTGATATATTGCAGCTGTGTTATTAACACCTGCAGCCTCCTAACATATTACTGACAACAGAAGATAATGCGTGGATGTAAACTTACTGTATATTTTGCATCAGGACTGCATAGTGACAATGGTTTATTATTACCAGACAATTATTGTGATTCGATTGCCTTTTTCATCCTGCAAACTTCTGCTCCAGTATCTTGGTAATACCTCTTAAATAGGAGCCATTGTACTGGCAGCCTAGGGCAGCTCAGACGCAGGAGATAGGCTACAGGCTAAACAACTGCATTATTTCTTCTCTGCGGGTCCTTTGTCTGAAATTTGAATTTTACTTAATAGAGGGTACAATTAATTCTTTGTGTATACTTATGGTGGGAAACTACCAGGTCTTTTCTGGTTCAAATGCAGTTGCTCTTAATAAAATCATTATTTTGCGATATTTTAAAATATTTTAGCGTGAAAAGCAGAAATTAATGGCATTTTGTTATATTCAACCTAATTAATTTGAGCTCCAGGCTCATCAAAGCTTACATTGTTTTAAAATGCTCTATATTTCCATTGTTAATCAGTCTATGAAGTTATTTTTCTGCAGTATGTTGCAAATACGGCCAGGGTGCACATGTCATCTCACAGTGAAGTAGTAACAAGCCACAAGTAGTAACATTCCAAAATAATCAATTAGGCAGCATATCTTGCAGGAAAGCTTTCTAGGCATTGCAAAGGGACAGTGACATAAAAAGCTCCCCAGGTCGCACAATAAATCACAGGGTGGCAATGCTCAGAATATATATATGCCTCTACTTAAATGTGACCATCACTGCTTTATATAATGATAACACCGTGATAAAACACATACAGTATAATAACATAATAAACCAAGGCTTCTCAACTTCACATAGCAGCACATTAAAACCACTTGCCGACCAGCTCACGCCGATATACATCGGCAAAGTGGCACGGGTGCGCAAAACAACGTACCCGTACATCACTCCGTTATCGGTGGATAGCCGCAGGAGCGTGTGTCTGCGGGTCCCGTGGACTCGATGTCCACCGGTGGTCCATGATCATGGCACGGAGAGGAAGAACGCGGAAATAAACAAGGCATTTCCCTGTTCTGCCTAGCAACTTGACAGGGAGAAGGTCCCCCCGCACTCTGTCACAGAGAGGGCAGCATTGGCTGTGAGAAGCGGGTACATAGGAGTATGTTACATGTTACACCCTAAATATGGGCGTGACATGTAATATGCTCCTAAGGGTGAACCTATCCTTTACACAAGTGTATAACACATATACATTGATAACACCCTATTTGACTCCTGTCTGTGCTCAGGTTGCCCAGCAATCAGCATTGAAAACTTCCAGTCATTACCAGAGATAGAATGCAACTAATAGTGTCACTCAGCCCCCCCAATTCTATCTATGTCTTGTGATTGCAAACACTTCTTCTGTGTCCTAATGCTGTCAAAGATATAGATAGCATGAGGGGGGCTAAGTGACACTTTGATCAATAATTGTATGTAGCTTGCTAGGGACTACATTTTGAATGCCCTTAGCCCACTTACTTGGCCATAATGTTTCAGGCACATTCTTGTCATAGAGGGATTATTTTCAGAAAGATGGGAGTTCAATTGAGGTTTTAGTATATTTTATTGCACTAGTGAATGGTGAACAGGAAAGAGGATGAAAGGGGCACAGAATATCTGCAGGTTTCTACTCAAAACACGGTTCTTATGCAGCGTACACACGATCAGTCCATCCAATGAGAACGGACCGATGGACTGGTTTCATCGGTTAACAGATGAAGCTGACTGATGGTCCGTCGCGCCTACACACCATCGGTTAAAAAACGATCGTGTCAGAACGTGGTGACGTAAAACACAACGACGTGCTGAAGAAAACGAAGTTCAATGCTTCCAAGCATGCGTTGACTTGATTCTGAGCATGCGTGGATTTTTAACCGATGGTCGTGCCTACTAATGATCGGTTTTGTTCTATCGGTTAGGAATCCATCAGTTAAATTTAAAACAAGTTGGCTTTTTTTTAACCGATGGTTAAATAACCGATGGCGCCCACACATGATCGGTTTTGACCAATGAAAACGGTCCATCAGACCATTCTCATCGGTTTAACCGATCGTGTGTACGCGGCATTAGTCTTCTGCATCTCTTTCTAATTTTTTTTGTATTCTTCTTTCACATGACTATACTGGCTGGATTTTTATAAACTTAAAATGTGGCTCTTTGACAACTGAGACAGGACAGCTAGTACAGTTTCTATGTTGCTTTCCTAATAAGTCAGTCACTCACCAACCTCCATGTCTGGAACTGCAGTCTGCGTCCTCTAGAAATCTTCAGGGATCATTCTAGGAAGGGAGATCTTTGGAGCAATCAAGGTCCCTAGACTTTAAGGTCATGGACAAAATAGGTGTTACATTGGCATCCTTAAAGGGGATGTAAAGGTTAGTTTTTTATTTTCTAAATGGGTTCCTTAAAGCTAGTGCATTGTTGGTTCACTTACCTTTTCCTTCGATTTTCCTTCTAAATGTTTTTTTTTCTTTGTCTGAATTTCTCACTTCCTGTTCCTCCTCAGTAAGCTTGCCCCCATCATCCGAGCCGTTCTGGCTGGGGGTTAGACAGTGTGGTCGCCTCCTCCCTTGGGACTACATCCCCGCGGGGAGACAGCGTCACAGCAAGTCCCCGCAGGAATGTAGCCCCAAGGGAAGGGGCGAGCACCCTGACTAACCCCCAACCAGAACAGCTCGGATGATGGGGGCAAGCTTACTGAGGAGGAACAGGAAGTGAGAAATTCAGACAAAGAAAAAAAAACATTTAGAAGGGAAATCGAAGGAAAATGTAAGTGAACCAGCAATGTACTAGCTTTAAGGAACCTATTTAGAAAAGAAAAAAAATTAACCTTTACAACCCCTTTAAAGGGCAAAAGCCCATGAAGGGAAGACCATGTGCCTGGAACAGCCTCACACATTCCCAACATGTACCACCAAGTTTTCTGCTTGACCAGATATCTCTTGCACCTGTTATAGCACAAAGATAATGTATTGTTTGTTAATGTGCTATGATTCCGTTTGTTATTGTGATTTTGTTTTGTCTTTATTGAATGTAACGATATCTCAGTTTCCCATAGGGATTAATAAAGTATTCTAAATCTGAATCTGAATCCACTGTATGTTTAGAGAACATTAACAGACATATAGCTAAGCTGACTAAAGCTTGGTGAGACCACAAAATTACAATGAATGTAATAATACTACATCCCTACATAATTTTGTCCAGGATTACACATCAGGTGCCACAGAGAAAATCTACTGCTGATCGTGGGTGCAATGCTTTACAGGCTCCTAACAAAAAACACAACTAAATGCATATTTTTTACATTTACATTCACATTTTTTATTTATTTTTGTAAAGGTGAACTTATTCTTTAAGCAAAGAACAGTAGTCAGCACTCTATGTGGTGTCCACAATTAAGAGTGTCTCTAGGACTGACACCTGATTGAATCCCAGTAGGAACTTTTATATGACGTGTGATGTGTCCCAAAAACCTAACATATTGGTTCTTGTTGAATTTGCCAAGACCTAAACCAAAAATACATTAGATAGTGATGCAATCACCAATTTAGTGAAAACCTGGTCCTTTACTCCATTAGGTGTTAATGCCAAAGCGGGTTATCTGTCTTTTGATTCATATCCACAAATTAAAAACTTGAGTTATCTTTCTTTTAAACCTTCAGGCATCTCTTGTTCTGGTAGATTATCTTTCTCATGCATGCAGGCTTTATTTTCATAGGCTGGTCTTGCTTTAAACAGGTTGGCCTTTTTTATTTAAGAAAATATATTTATTTAAATGTCTTTATTATGTCACCAATTGAAATTCTCAAAGTATGTACTTTTGTCTATGAAAGGACATGTCCTGTCTAAAGAAATAAAAAATAAAAAAAAAACTGATCATTTTTCAAATATATCAACTATTTAAGCATAATATGGGTTCAAACATTTTTTAGATTATTTTATACTCAGGGTTTATAGTTTCTAGCAAGACAAAATAAAATTCTGATTATTTGAGCTTTAATATTTTTCCTTAATAAAAACAATATAATTCAATCAAATCCTTTATTAAACCATTTGATGCCAGCTTTATTCATTGCAGCTGATAGCAAACATTTAAAATCCTGGGAAGTGAATATTCCATATGGCCAGTTCAAGAACATCAGCCAAAACAGTTATTTCTAAAAGATTTGAAAACCATGCTAAGACTTTGGCAAATAGGCTTAAACAAATCTTTGTCCAGAATCCTTAATTAAAAAAAATCTCTCAGCAAGAAATTTAAGTTGAACTAGTTTACACAGAGGATCTGGAGACATTGCAACTGCAAGGTAATACAACAATATATACGGTAAGAATTAGTATATGGCATGGACTAGTTTTCTTCCTTTTTCATGCTTTTTGCCTTTATTTTTAACTGGTAATACTGTATAAAACACATTTCCCGTTCCTGTGTGGCTACAGACACTCCTCTATATTTGTAGAGGAATCCATGGTTGCTGACCAGATTAGACTTCAAACATTCAATACCAAACACAACAAAGGACCCAACAACCTTGTGTATTCTAAAACAGCCCTCAAAATTTACACTCGCCTGCTCGCATTTTGCGAGTAAATTTTGAGGGCTGGCAAGTGTGGGCTGCCTGGGAGCAGAGGGGGCGAGCAAGGAGAGGAGAGGAGAGTTGCCGCACGATTGGACGGGTGATCTGTCTCAATAGCGTTGCTAGGCGGGTGCGGGGGGTGTGGTCCGCACCCGGGTGACACCCGCTAGAGGGGTGACACCATCTTGACTCTCCCTAGGGTGAAGAATGCATTTGCATTTTTTTTTTTGCCGATGACCCCGCTGGAATAACACCTCCAGCGCCCGCAGCAGTGCCTGGCGTGTGTCCTTCTTCCTCCTCCCTACTTCCCTGCTGAGCCAATGACATCTCACAGACATGATGATGTCACGATCTCCACCCGGGCGGCGCGGCTGCACGCTATGCTCGTCTGAGTCTCCTCTCCAGCTGCAAGTGAGTGCTGCAACAGGTAGGAGGGAGGAAAGGGTGACACTAACAGCTTACGATGGGATGTCAACTGCCAGCCTGAGCCTGAGCCTGGGGTGAGGTGTACACAGAACAGAGGAGGGACACTGCTGTGTATGCTGAGCTAAGGTTTGTTTGTACTGTACTTTCGTAGATGGAGGAGGGACACAGAGGGCACAGAGTGCGGAGTGAGGGAGGGGTGTCTATACTTCGTGTAAGGGGGGTTTGTACTTAGTATAGGGGTTCTGAGCTGGGGGAAGGGGTCTGTACTTAGTGTAAGGGGGCCTTGTACTTATTGTAAGGGGGGCCTTGTAGTGTAAGGGGGTCTATACTTAGGAGGTGACTGTACTAAGGGAGGGGGTCGGTACTTAGTGGAGGGTCTCCATTGGGTGGAGGGGGGTCTGAACTTAGTGGAGCGGTGATCTAGACTGAAGGAGGGGGGTGGGCTATACTTAGGAAAAAGGTGGTTGTATACTGAGGGAGGGGGCCTTTTACTTAGTGTAAGGGGGGGCTTGTAGTGTAAGGGGGGGTCAGGACTGGGGTAGGGGGGTCAGGACTGGGGGAGGGGGTCTATACTTAAGAGGTGAGTGTATTAAGGGAGGGGGTCTGTACTTAGTGGAGGGGGGTCTAGACGAAGGGAGGGGGGTCTATAGTGAAGGAGGGGGGTTAGTACTTAGTGGAGGGGGTACGTACTTAGTGGATGGGGGTCTGTACTTAGTGGAGCGGTGATCTAGACTGAAGGAGGGGGTGGGCTATACTACTTAGGAAAAAGGTGGGTGTATACTGAGGGAGGGGGTCTGTACTTAGTGGAGGGGGGTCTGGACTGAGGGGGGTCTGTACCCAGTGGAGGGGAGTCTATACTGAGGGAAGGTGGTCTGTACTGAGGGGGGACTATACTTGGTGGAGAGGGGGGTCTGTACTGAGGGAGGTGGTGGTCTATACCTAGTGGAGTGGGGGGCCTATACTAAGGGGTTGTAGTAAGGGAGAGGGGTGCATTTTTGGGCACGGATAAAGTTGTTGTTAACATTTGTTTTTATAACTTAATTCTGCATAAAACATTTAAGTGTAATTTCATGAGATAATTTATGAGGGCGTGTTTAGGGGCGGGATTAGGGGGTGGGACATGGTAGGGGTTGGGCGGGGCAACTGGTGGCGATTACAGCTTGAGGCCTGGCTAGTAGCTCAGGAGTTTAAATTTTGAGCCCTGTTCTAAAACATACATGAAATAGATTTAAAAGGTGAAATTCACACTCACAATAGACTGTATGGGTTGATGCCATTAAACAGCTTGTTGGTTCTAGTAGCAATGGTCCTTTATAGGTAGGAAGATGGAATAGCACCACAATTCTCAACTTGAAACTGAAAAACAGTGACTTGGCTCAAGGTACAGCAAAGATGGCTTGGTCTGGCCATATACACCTCCCTATTATGCAGGGGGTTACTCCACAGTGGGATAGGAAACTGCACATGACCTAGTACATCACCTACCTTACAAGGTCTTTTTTCAGGTCATGCAACACTGTAACCAAAAATTTTTTAAATAATTTCTTAATATGTACCACTTTGTGTTGGCCTATCAAAATCCCAATAAAATACATTTACGTTTTTGGTTGTAACATGACAAAATTTGGAACATTTCAAGGGGTATGAATACTTTTTTAAGGCACTGTAAATGAAAAATGAAAAAAAAAAAAAAAAACTTTTACTTTGTGTTATAAAGTATATATATAAAAAAAATAAAAAAACTATTGTATATTATTTAGTCTGTGTGAAAGTTATAAATACTTCAAACTATAGTATAGATCTGAAAATTATAAAACCTGATATTTGACTGCCTGTAACATTTCTTAATGCCCTAAAAAGTCAGGGCAGTATAAACAACGTCAGGTTAAGGTGTTGAGAGTATTTTGAAGATCTTATTTTTTGACACAATTTTTTTTGATAAATTAAGAAAGTGATTGAAATTAGATTTTTCCAAAGAAGTTGTTATTTTAATAAGCTATTTCTCACACGCAGCATTGGTATACTTTTACAATTACCCCCGAAAACACATGAGATAGCACAAAGGGAGTCAATGCAACCAATAACGAGACAGATTGAAACATTTAAAGCAATAATATTCATTTTGGTAAATATTACAATTTTGGCAATGGTGTTTATTCAAGGAGTAACTCTAATAACATTTCAAACAACCTTTACCTAACATTAAGCCATTCTGGTTATTAACCACATATCAGTAAATCAAGACATATGGCCAGATTCAGGTACATTTACGGCGGCGTAACGTATCGCATTTACGTTACGCTGCCGCAAGTTTTACAGGCAGTGCTTGATTCACAAAGCACTTGCCTGTCAAAACCGATGGTTAGTATGCAAAAAGCATCAGTTAAAAACCCCGCGCATGCTCAGAATCAAGTCGACGCATGCTTGGAAGCATTGAACTTCGTTTTTTTCTGCACGTCGTTGTGTTTTACGTCACCGCGTTCTGACCCACGATCGGTTTTTAAACTGATGGGTGTGTAGGCACATCAGACCATCAGGTCAGCCTTTATCGGTTAACCGATGAACAACGGTCCTTCGGACCATTCTCATCGGTTGGACCGATCGTGTGTACGTGCCTAAGTGTGCCTCCATGTCATAGCATTACAATGGTTGGTCAAGGAGTAGTTAAAAGGGTTGTGATGTCAGAAGGTTTTTTGCATTCTATGCATTCTATGCATAAGGTAAAAAAGCCTTCTGTGTGCACAGTCCCCCTCGGCCCCCCCTAGTATTTACCGGAGCCCCATCTCTGTCAGCGATGTCCACGCGTGTCTGGGCCTTCCAGGACTCTCCCTCCTGATTGGCTGGAAACATTAGCAGCGCATTGGCTCCCACTGCTATCAATCAAAGTCAATTAGCCAATCAAGAGAGGGGGTGGGCTGAAACCGCAGCTCCGTGTCTGAATGACCCACGGAGCTGTAGCTCAGCTTGGATGCCCCCATAGCAAGTCGCTTGCTGTGGGGGCACTCAACAGGAGGGAGGGGACAGGAACACCGAAAAGCGATCCGAGAAGAGAAGGATCCGAGCTGCTCTGTGCAAATCCACTGCAACAGAGCAGGTAAGTATAACATATTTGTTATTTTTTTTTATAAAAAAAAATTTGACTTTACAATCACTTTAATATACATTACTGAATATTTGAAATTTTGTTTTTCCACAGTGAATGGCGACAACTCTTATAATGAAGACAGGAGTTGCTTTAAATTTAGTTTTTGTGATGATATGGTTATTATCTAAAAATACCAATGTGTGGGTCAGTTTCATAGGTGAAAAATAAACCATAATTATACTTGCTACAATGCTTAACAAAAGGAACTACGGGAATGACTACTCCAATTAATCTGAATGATCTTGAAGTTTGTAAACTTACTTTGTGAAGACTCCCACACATTTAGTTTCTTCAATTATATGATATGAAGTTACTTTGCCATGTGAGTAGGCACTGCTATGTCACACATATCACAGAGTCTGCCTTCTGAGCTACATAGGTACTGGGAGGTGGAGTTTTAGGAGGTGGGGTCAGTACAGGAATCACAGTTTGCAGGCAGAAGGGTACCTTGGGATATATAGTCCTTAGAAAATTAAAAGTAAACAGCAGTTTAGGCCTAAAAAAGCATACAGGAATCCAGGAGTTGTGGAAGAGATGGCAGGCAAACAGGCAGCATTCACAACACAAAAGAGATTTTTTTCCAGTAAGTTTATATTGAATTGTCCAACAAAAATATTGTTTGTATTGCTATTACAATGATGATGTTATACAATCAAAATGTATGCTGTCATTATAGATCTTATTTGGCAATTGAAGAATCTGTGTCCTCAATTCCTTTCTCGATCTGAAAGGTGGAGCTATCGGGGGTTTGTCATAACCCTGATTTACCCAAGTTCCCCCAAGAGGGTTGTAAAAAAAACATAATAACAAATTGTAAAAAATAAGTTTTAAAAATTGTAAAAAATAATTTTAAAAATTAAGGACTCGTTCACATGGGTTCTCTGCCCCATAGAGTGTGAATGAGCAGTTTGTTTATGTGACTGGAGCCATCTGTTATTCTTAAGTATGCAGTGGATGAAAACAGGCGCAGGTCCTAATTTGACAGGTGTACAGGTGTGGGTGAATGGCCTCAAATACAAACTGTCCCATGTTTGGAGGCCATATACCTGCATCCACACGCGTGTCAAGTTAGACCTGCGGGCTGTGTTCATATAGCTGGTGCATCCCCATAGCGTAACATGTTTAAAAAAATAAAAACACTGATTTACATTGTAAAGGCCACAGCACCTATGTGAATGAGCCCCAATACCACATTTACACACAGAACTTAACTTTATTGACTCAATACAGAGTTATTTTTAGATTTAGCAGGAATTGACTAAGTTATGTTATGTTTGTGTTGGATTATAATTATTTTAGTTTATTTTTTGTGAAAATATCATTTTGAGGGGAGGGGGAGTCTGTCAGGTAGGCTGTACGGGGCTCTGTGATTTGTAACAGTAGCCCTGGCTGTGCAGTCTTTATAATACATTTCCTGTTAGCCTGAATTACATATATTAAGTCTGAATGAATTTCAGTTCTTGAGATGTATTTACACATTTGGCAAGCGCCGGCTGAATCTAAAATCAATGCATAACTTCTGGAAAGGGTACAGAGCTTTTGGCAAATGTTTCTAAGGTGATTGTACAGCTTGCCAGCATTAGGATTTAGATATGTCAAACATGATATGAAGTAGCTAACTGCAACTGAGGTAAACTCCACAATGGCGCTGTATCAAATAAATCATTGCTCCTATTGACACTTTTGTCACACCATGTGACATAACAGCCAGGTAAGAGAATAAAAGTCTTGGCACAAAAGACTGTCCATCAGTATACTTCCAGATTGGAACTCCACACAATTCCGAAGGTTAATGCCGCGTACACACAATGAAAACACTGCAGAGAAACCGACGGGAAAACCGAGGACCGGCTTGGTCCCTTTCCCCACACGGCCAGTTTTCCTGACAGGTTTTCTCTTGGTCGAGAAAACCGGCCGTGTGTAGGCTCCCTAACAGTGTTTCCCTATGGGAAACCTGCCAAGAAAAAAAATGCTGCGATTCACGACGAGAAAATTTAGAACATGTTCAAAATTTTCCCGTCGTGATTCTCGGCGGTTTTCTTTTCGGAACAACTGCTGGAGAGCCTACACGCGACCGGTTTTCTCGTCCAAGAGAAAACATGACAGTTTTCCCAACGAGAAAACTGATCGTGTGTACACGGAATAACACTCCACGATCTTCATTCAACTGTCAAAGCGGATGAGTGAAGATCTGTGAGAACTTACAAGGAGAAATCATGCATGACATTATATACTGCAAGTAACTGATTAGAGAGCTTTTCTGGTGGTGATGTAATGCAGTCTCCTGTAAATGTTTACTGTTTTTTCCTCGGTCATTTTTCACATTTCTTTGAAGGCAACTAACTCAACTAACCTGAGCTGTTTGCCCACCTTCACTACAACCTGGCCATTAACAATTGCATTCGTTGTGTGTCCTGGTATCCATAAAGTCTAGATCCATTTATGAAAAACATTACCACAGCATCAGCTATTGGTTCATCTCAAAGATTTGTAAAGGAGTGAAAATGTGCTTGTAATCTAGTTCAAGTGTGTCTCCTCCTTTTCTGGGTTTAAAAGTGTGCTTGGGCATGAATGTGGCCAGATTCAAAACCCTGCACCTGAAAAATGCCAACTTGAAGGGTGCCAGAAGGACACGTTCATACTCAGTAGGTCTGGCATCAGGCAGGTGCTTTTGCTTTTAACAAAAGTGTATACACAGTGGGGCACCAAGACCATCTACTAATTTCCCAGGACAATTTTAACTAATTTTTCAACCATCCTAATAGTAGCTGACACCGCCCAAAGGCAAGGAGCTTGAGCAAAGGCTACTGGGTCCAGTTGTGAGGTATAGTAGTTGAGGAGTCTTAGTCTATCCTCATGTCTCTAAGTCAAAACAACTGACGTATACCCACCTTCTTCAAGGCATCACTGTAAGAAATGTTAAGTGTAGTGTGGCTTACTGGAATTAGTCCTCTTATATACAGGAGCAGCAATAGGTGGCATGTTGGGAATTTACTGATGACAGTAGCCCACTATTTAAAAAAAAAAAAACATAAAACATTTGATATTTGGCAGTGGTGCTCTAAGAATGGCATTGATTCTTTCAACTACCAGGAACTTTTGATCCTTCAAATATGCAGTGGCCCAGGAAAGTAACTTTACCCTGACAATGCTGCAACTTTGAAGGAGAGACTTTGCATTCGGCGTTTCAGAGAAATAATAGCAAGTCCCTTGTGGCTGCCCTACAAATTGTTTTTGAGTAACAAGCTAGCAACAAGTTATCTATGTACTGCATGCTTCTTGTGCTGGCTATACATGCAGAACATTCAGCATTTATTTTAACAAAAGCCCTTCAATTCAGTGTATTTCTATATTAAGCTGCCTCCCCAGTGTAAATAAGTACACTTATTATAAATTAAAACCAATAGGGGGCGCTACATACAACAAATATATCATCCCAAATGTCCTTACTAATAACAAAATTTCAATATCAAATGTGAACTACCAACTTTTTAGTTTAGCAATCTCCCTAAAAGACGTATCCGTACACCATATAGTTTTCAATACATATGTGAAAAGCAGTTTGTAAACATTCAGCATTCCCTGGAAGGAGTCCGATGGGCAACTTGTTAGCTCTGTGAAGTATCCAGGTCCAGATGGACTGTCAGCCTTCAAAAGTAGAGGCAAAAAGGCAATAACAACTTGGTGACAGAAAGGAAGGCATCAGCCAGCTTGATTACTACAACAAACCCCTTTGCACATTCAAATCCAGGATAGAAATGTATGAGAACCCAGCATTATTGTTTCACCTGATTCAACACCCTCAAATCCTGCATAAGGCCCGGTTCACACAGGTGCATGACATGTATAAATCAATGGTCCCGTATGAGAGCCGTCTTACCTGGTTCCTGCACTACTTTGGTTGAGGCTTTGGTCTGTTTTCAGCCCAATAAATATAATTTAAGTCTGATCAAAGTTGGATCCTCATCTTTACTAGCCGACAAGGTCTTATTTCCCACCCCCTGCTCCAGTAGCCCCTCCTCTGGTGTGTTGTGGTAGCGAGGAGGAAGCCATCCCAAGTGACCTTGTGTTATCCATACCTGTGTGTCCTGTGTGATAATGGTACCCAGGAGAAACACAGGGGCCCGATCCAGGCTGGATAATGTGGAGCTCATTTGGCTGGTGTAAAAAGTGTAGTATGACACTCAGGATGTGAACTACAAGGGCAGGACCAAGAAGGAAAGGGCCTGGCAGGAGATCTGTGAGCTGTACCACAAGAACTGGAATTCATGACCAGACAGTGTGTGTGTTGATAAATGTAAGTGATTTTTCAAACTCTTTGGTGTGTGTCTGTTGCAATGTTAGCAATGTTGGACCTGGTATGGATCTTAAGGGAAAACCCCACGCCTTAATTTAAAAAAAAAACGGTGTGGGCACCCCAAATCCATCTCAGGCATTATGTCTGGTATGGATTTTAAGGGGAACCCCCATGGCAAACTTGAAAAAAATGGCGTGCCCCCAAATCGGTTCCCCCAAAAATCTATACCAGACCCTTCTCTGAACACGCAGCCCGGCAGGTCAGGAAAGGGGGAGCAAGCACCCCCCTCCTGTATCATACCAGGCCACATGCCCTCAACTTGGGGTGTGGGGTGCTTTATTATAAGGGCGCTCTGTGCCCCCCACCCCAAAGCATCTTGTACCTATGTTGATAGGGACAAGGGTCTCATCCCCACAACCCTGGCCAGTGGCTGTGAGGGTTTGCAGGCAAGGGGCTTATTGGAATCTGAAAGCTCCCTTAGAACTGTCTTCTTTGTTCTTGGTTTGTGATCACAGGATGGATCCAATGTCAACGCCTCCTGTTCCTCCTTCTCAGAGCTGGGCTCCGCCCTTTCTTCTCATAGCAGGCCACTCAGCTGTCGGTTGATTGCCCTGTCTAATCTTTCCACAGTGACTCACCTGGTGATAATATCCTGCTCATCAGTCCTGTTGGTTACTTAAGCTGTTCAGTTCAGATCCTCTCTGCCTTCGCCTTAGTCAACATATCGAGAGATTCTCTCCTGTCTACCTGTTAAAGACTTGCTTGGCTGATATCCATTCTGGTTCCTGATCCTGCTTGCTGTTCCACTATGCTGATTCTCTGGTTTCCTGATTTCCTGGCTTGTTCTGAAGTAAGCTGATCCCTGGCTCCTTGACGTCCTGGCTTGTCTGACTATGCGTTACGGTTACCAAACTCTGGCTATGTTTTGACTAAGTTTGCTCTGTTTACCTTTTACCATTATTATTATTAAACCGTGTGATTTTTACTGCACTTCCTTCTCTGTCGGATTCATGGTCCCTAACACTCCTCTGCTCTTCCTCCTGTTGTGTTTCCATCAACACTGCCACACCTGATGTGATAAAGGCTGATACTGCAGTTGCCAGAGAGGACATAATGGGCATGGCTGACCGACATACACTAACGCACAGGAAAGGAAGAGGGATGACAGCAGCAGGAAAAGGAATTTATGTTTTGATTGATCAAAGGACAAATCGGACTATCACAAAATTCGGAGGGAAATCATATCCCGTTCATTAAAGTAGGATGGAAGCCGGATTGATGTCGGCCTGAAGTTGCAGGGCAAAGTCAGTTCGACAGTCATACGACTGTCCTGTTGTGCCAGTGTGAACCAGGCCTAAACCTGTAAACATTCTTCCCAGGCTTTTTACTGGCAAGAAGGCATTCTATCTTCTGACACAGTGTATAACATTTTGTATTAAGAGTTTAATTCACACAACCTATTATATAGAGAGTGGGCATTGTGGTATCCTTAAGTGGCTTCGGTCCAACTTTAGAGCCAGCTTTTTTACAGGGGAATTAAAAAAAAACTGTGTCAGTACTGTCTGAGGCACTAACTGGCATGATAAATAAAGGGGCAGCTGACTGGGAGAAATCCATTAATTCGTTTACATGTTTCTGAGGAACCTCTAACTACATACCTTTTCATATCAAGATAAAGTGACAATTCAATTTGCAGGGGAGCTCTCATGCCAACAGATTACAAGAAACTATGTAATTTAAGAAAATGCTAAACCCACGTGGTGGGCTCAAAATTTTTAGCACTTAAAAGAAATGTGATTTACAGTACCTTTCATGCTGCTCACACCCCTTACACACCCATTGTTGGGTGCCACCCTTCTGAGGTCCTGCAGGTTAAAACTGATCCAGGTGGACCTTAAGTAATTCTTATGTAGCAAATCAGCCCTACTGCCCTGACTATAGTGAAAATTTATGTCCCTCCCCCTTTCTCCTCTCTACAATGTCTTTTAACTTTAGAACTTGTTCAGGGACCTTTAAATTATGTTGGGGACTTTAATGCGGTTCCTGACCCTGCCATAGACTGTTTGATTGAGAGGTGGTGGTAGATTTTATCAATCATTTGTTGATTGGATGAATGTTTACAGTCTTACTGATGCATGGCAGTGGAGACATTTAGACCTTCCTCAATTTTCTTGCCATTCAGATTCTTTCCGCACCATGTCACGTATTGCCTTAGCCATCACTACCTAACTGACCCTCCCTTTTATTGCTGGTGCCTCCTTACTTCCAAAAGGCATTTCAGTTCATGCACCACTCCTATTGAACTCCAACTCCTTCCCTCTGGCGGTGCTATATTATGGTGATTAAACTCTCAATGGTTGTAGGATCAGATGGTTCAGAGGGAGTGTTTTGAAGGTATAGTTGATTTCTGGAATCCTAATCTCAATACTGCTACCCATATAGCAGAGTGGGAGGTCTTTAACCACTTGAGTGAGTGAGTGAGTAACTTGTATAGTGCAGCAAATGTGAACTTAATCGCCTCAAGGCGCATGGCATCCAGCGTCGTACCGGTCTTTCAGAAGAGGTGGGTCTTTTGTTTTTTCCTAAATGCCTGATGGTTTTCCTCTAAGCGGATGATAGTGGGTAGAGCATTCCAGAGCCGTGGTCCTTGGACCGAAAATCTACGTTCTCCCTTCGATTTGTATCGGGATTTAGGAATTTGGAGAAGGTTTTGGTTGGTTGACCGGAGCACGTGCTTGGTGACACGGGGTTTTATTTTCTCGCTTAAGTATTGGGGAGCCTTCCCCTGTATACATTTGTGGGTGAGGCAGAGCGTCTTGAAATGTCACCCGGTCCTGTACGGGCAGCCAGTGGAGGGACCTCAAGACCGGGGAGACTGATTCCCATGGCTTTTTACCTGTTACCAGTCTGGCTGCCGTGTTCTGGACAACTTGTAGACGTGAAATCTGGTATTTCGGTAGTCCTAAGTAGAGGGAGCAGATGATGAGAACCGCTGACGACTGATCCTATTTGTGCATCCATCGTCATGTCTGAGTCAAAGATGACTCCGAGACTTTTGACTTTATTGCTTGGCGCAATGGTTTGTCCGAGGATGGTGGGTGGTGTCCATGTGGTCCTAGAAATGGATTTCCTATTTGCGTGAAGGGTGAGTAGTTCTGTTTTGGATCCGTTGAGTTTGAGGGAGCTTTCAGTCATCTAATTGTCGATCAGTGTGAGGCACTTTTCAAGTTCATTAAATTGGTCTTTTTTGTTGGTGATTCGAAGGTAAAGCTGCATGTCGTCCGCATAGGAGTGGTAGCGCAGGTCCTGTTTGCTGATGATTTTGAGGAGCGGGCGGATGTAGATGTTGAAGAGTACGGGTGAGAGGGGTGATCCTTGCGGGACTCCGCATGTGATGTTCCGTGTTTCTGATGTAAAACCTCCAAGTTTCACGGTCTGAGAGTGATTTTCTAAGAAAGATGTGAACCACGGTAGGGCCGCGTCAGAGACTCCTGCTACTTCTTTGAGTCGCGTGAGCAATATGTTGTGGTCTACTGTGTCGAAGGCTGCACTAAGGTCCAGCAGCACTAGGAGACAGGATTCTCCGTCATCTGCTGCTTTGAGGGCGTCATCCCATATCTTGAGAAGAGCCATTTCTGTGCCGTGGCCTGGGCGAAAACCTGATTGCAGAGGATCTAGGAGTTTGTGATCGTCCAGGTGGGGCTGAAGCTTTTGTACTACTGCTTTCTCCATGATCTTGGAGATCGTGTTCAGGCTTGTTACCGGTCTGCGCTGGTTTGGGTCTTTCGGGTCGAGGTTGGGCTTCTTTAAGAGGGGTTTTATTATGCCTTGCTTGAGGTTGTTCGGAACAATCCCTTTCCTGAACGATTGGTTTATAATGTGCGTTATGATGGGTGCCAATATGTCCGTGCATTCTTTCAAGAGTTTTATAGGAATGATGTAATTCGGTGATGTGTTGTCTCGGAGGCTTCCGATGATGTTTTTTGTGGTGTCGATGGTAATTGGGACCAGCTCGAAATTCGTTGATCGTGGACTATTTATGTTGATTTCTTCTTCTTGCTGTATCTGAGTGGGGTTGATGTTTTTTTTCTGTTGAACTGTTGCCCGAATCTTTTCGATTTTTTTGGATAAAAAAAGTCAGATAGTTCATTACAGAATTCCTCACTTGCAGGGGGCTCCAAGCAGGAGGGGTTCATAGCCTTAGAGACTAGTTTAAAAAGTTCCCATGGACGGTTTAGGGCTTTGGAGATGGTGTTTGCGAAATGGTCTTTTTTAGCTTTAAAAATCGCTTTGTGGTAATTCTTGGTGAGGGTTTTGTACTTTGTGAGGTTTTCTTTTGATGGGTTCCTCCTCCAGGCTTCTTCAGCTCTTCTGCGATCCTGTTTCAATAGAGTAAGAGTGTCGTTAAACCAGCCTGAGTTATTTTTCCGGCTGAGAGCTCTGCGTTTCGGAGCGACTGTGTCTGCTGTTTGTAGTAACGCTTTGTTTAAAGCGTTGAGTGTTTGTTCCGTTGAGTGGTTCAGATTTGGTACTTCTATTTTTGTCGCTAGTGTGGTTTTGAAGAGCTCAGAGTGTAGTTTCTTCTGCGATCTTGCCCAGTGTATAGTTGTTGGGAGTTTGGGTTTTTGAAAGATGGTATCGGTGGTTAATATAAATTTAGTAGTATGTGGACGGTTTCCTCGGGTGTAGCTTGAAGTTGCAGGGTGAGTGTTTCCATAAAGGGCAGTGAGTTCTGTAGAGTTGGTGTGGTGAGAGCGAGGTGGGATTTATAGATCACTGCGAGGCCTCCCCCTCTTTGTCCTGTTCTATGCTCGGTTAGGATGCGATAGTTCTTGGGCACCAATTCTGCTAGGATGGGATTACAGTCGGGTGTTAGCCAACTTTCTGTGATAAAGAGGCAATCTGTGTTGTGTTGGACGATGAAGTCGTGGATTTCCTTTCTGTGCTTGACTGCAGATCTTGTGTTGATCAGGACGCATTCTAAGTGTTGTAGTCGATGCAGTGGCTTCTTGATTTTTGGGTTTGGTTGGCGGTAGATCCTTAGTAGTTGTTCTTTCCGTAGTGTTCTTTGAGTGGAGGTTGGTAGCGTTGCGGCCAACTTCCTTAAGTTGCGGAGGGTGTCCGCTGCGTACTTGATGATGAGCATGGTGGGAGATGACTTGATGGCGAAGTGCTGATACAGTGATCCTGTTGATCCAACGATGATGAGGATGGTGATCGGGGGGGGGGTGATGTTCCCGGAAGGTTCAGTTGATATTCGCTCAGTGACAGTGATGTGGATCGGTGAAATTGCTGCAAAAAAAGATGGTGGCCCGGCCTAAACCGCCCCCCTGAGTTGATCCAGAGGAAGGCGAGCTCCTGAAGATTTACCCCCCTCATGACCAGGCCATTTTTTTGCGATAAGACACTATGTTACTTTAACTGATTGCACAGTCATGCAACGCTGTACATAATTCAAATGTATTTTTTTTTTCTACAAATAGAGCTTTCTTTTGGTGGTATTTGATCGCCAATGCTTTTTCATTTATTGCACTATAGATAAAAAAAATGACAATTTTGAAAAAAAATTATATATATTTTTTAATTTTTACTATAAAAAAAAATCAAAAAAATCAAATTTCTTCATAAATTTAGGCCAATATGTATTCTGCTACATGTTTTGGTAAAAGAATCCCAAAAAGCGTATATTGAGTGGTTTGCGCAAAAGTTATAGAAGCTACAAACATTGGGATATATCCTGGAATTTGTATGTATTTATTACTAGTAATGGCGGCGATCAGGGACCTATAACAGGACTGTGATATTGCTGTGGTAATCGGACTCTAACTGACACCTTTGGGAACCAGTGACACAAATACAGTGATCAGTGCTAAAAATATGCAATGTCACTGTACTAATGACACTGGCTGGGAAGGGGTTAAACATCTAGGGCGATTAAAGGGTTAAAGGTGTGCTTAACCTGTGTTATGCTGTACTGTATGTGAAGCTTTTACTAAGGAAATTGGTATATGTTATTCCCTGCTTTGCAGGGAAAGAAAATCCAATGCTTCCCTGCTGACAGGATAGAGATCTGCCTTGTTTACATAGGCAGAATTCTGTCCTGTGTGTCTTTTCAATGATTGGCATATGCTGGTGGTCATCCATTGCCCAGCACCTGTTGATTGGCATCTGCTGTGTATAATCCCAGCACAGCCGGGCCGATGGCAGCGCGCGCATGCGCCCCCTACCTGGAGGTGCCAGATCCTGTACCTAGAATGTGATCTGGGGCAGCAGAGCCTCCTTGCCGCCATACATGTAAGTCATACGGTTAAAGCAACCCTTCATGGTACCTTTATGTCAATCACTGAGATACTATGTAAAAATACTCAAATGTGCACAAAACTTGAATCTGTTATGCTACAGGTGGAAGCTATTTACACTACAGACCCTACTTCTGATACCAATGCTGCCTGGTTGCATAAGCGTTGGGCATAATCACCCAATTAATCAATTCGTCAACGATTCCAGTGATTCTGTCATTTATGGTTTTACTTGACCTGTGGCCCTTTATACATTGGCAGCACCACCAGACCACCACATAGTAACTCACAATAACTTACCAGTTAAATCATGCAACATCTTTTTCTCTGATCATTTCTGCTAACATTTTACAATACATCACTCTGAATACTTGTTTTTTTTAAGTGGTCATGTGACTAGGTGCTCTATAGTCTGCTCTTGGGCAACATGGCCGCTTGTCAATGTGAATTGGCTGCCAATCAAGCTGACAGTTATATATAGCGTGATGCCAGTCACCTGTTGTAGCCTTTGAGAAAGTCTTGACAGGGCAATGCGTGAGCAGAGTCTAGGTACCACATATTGGAATATGGATGTGACATGCCTTGTTTTATCTGCTGAAATGTGAGTGTTTTTTTACCATTTATTAAAAATCATGAGAACGATCTGCACTATTAGTTTCTTTCTGCTTCCCACCTATTATCTTGCCATTAAAAGATGGAAAGAGGGAGACTGGAGAGGGGGTAAGTTTGTACATGTGTAAATAAAGTGCAGTTGGCCTCCTTTTATCAGTGGGGGTACAACAATTAAGGTGAGCAGATATCCATAAGGTGAGGTGAAGGTCACTCCAGTGTGCATGGTGTAGAAACTGGAGCTTACTTGCACTTCCTGCAGATGGATGTTTTTTTTTAATAGATTTTCTTCTACCACTGTTGCACTTTATATTGACTTTGGAATATATATATATATATATATATATATATATATATATATATATATATATATATATATATATATATATATATTTATTTATTTAATATCACATCACTGTGACATACAGTTGGGAAAATAATTATTTGATCCCCTGCAGATTTCAAAAGTTTTCACACTTACAGAGAAATTACGGGTCTATAATTTTTATCATAGGAGTATTTGAAATGATAAAGACAGCATATCAATCAAAAATACAGAAAAGCACATGATACAAATGTTATAAATTAAGTTGCAGTTCAGTCAGTAAAATAAGTATTTGATTCCCAAGCAAAACATGACTTAGTACTTGGTGGAAAAACCCTTATTGGCAAGCACAGAGGTAAGTGTTTTTTTGTAGTTGGTGATCAGGTTTGCACACATCTCAGGAGAAATTTTGATCCAATCTTTTTTACAGAACTTCTCTAAATCCTTAAGGTTTCTTGGCTGTTGCTTGGCAACTTGAAGTTTTGGCGCCCTCCATACATTTTCTATAGGATTAAGGTCTGGAGACTGGCTAGGTCACTCTGTGACCCTAATGTGCTTCTTCTTAAGCCAGGGCAGTCTTAATAGCATCATGGGCCCCTGGGCAACTTAATGCACTGGGGCCCCTTCCAGTCTGCCCCAATTTACATACCTACTCTCAAAAATGTAAGCATAAATAGCATATAGTAAACATAAATTCATTGGTACTCTCAATAATTTTACACCAATTTTAAACACTAAGAAATGATGCCATAAATCATAGACTAATCATAGACTAATTAACACAATAGACACAGTACAGAGGGCAGGGCAGAAGAGCTCAGTACGAGGGAGGGGGATTAGTAGGGCACAGTACAGGTTCGAGGACTCTACCTGTTACTGTCCCAGGAAATCCGGAAGAGTTGGCAAATATGATGTAATGCAAGATTATCATGTGGCCCCATTGAACTGGAGGCCCCTTGGGCAGTGCCCAGAGGTGCCCATGCATTAAGATGGCCCTGTCTTAAGCCACTCCTTTGTTGTCTTGACAGTATGTTTTGGGTCATTGTCATGCTGGAAGACCCATATATGACCCATTTTCAGTGTTTTGGCTAAGGAAAGAATGTTCTCATCCAAGATTTTACAATACATGGCCCCATCCAGTCTGTACCTTTAGCAGAGAAACAGTCCCAAAGCATAATGTTTCCACCTCCGTGCTGGACTGTAGGGATGGTGTTCTTAGGGTCATAGTCAGCATTTTTCTTCCACCAAACACAGCAAGTCTCCCTCCTCAAGAAGGTACATGTACAGTCATGCCAATGAACATCTAATGATTCAGAGAAGGATTGAGAGAAAGTGCTGTGGTCAGATAAGACCAACATTTTGCACTTTGGCATTAACTCGACTCATTGTGTTTGGAAAGCAGGAACAAAGATTGTCTCTGGACAGCCGCACTCTGAACAAATTGTAGCCTTTTATTAAAAGAAGGACAGCACTACAAGTCACAGCAAAATCAAATAAAACCTGACTTCTGACGTGTTTCGCACTGAAACTAGTGCTTAGTTATAGCTATGGCTACAATTTGTTCAGAGTGCGGCTGTCCAGAGACAATCTTTGTTCCTGCTTTGCTAAGTGCATTGCTTGCACCTAAGTTGTCTGCAACAGAAGATATTCATCTGGGTTCCCACCTGGAGCGTCTATTCCCTTTTCCCCTCATTGTGTTTGGAGGAAGAATATGCTGACTATGACCCTAAGAACACCATCCCTACAATCAAGCATGTAGGTGGAAAGCATTGACGTAAAATGAAGGATGGATGGCCGCACTCCAAACCAAACAGGTTGTCTTTATTTAAACGAACAGCAAAAACATACCGCATCACAGCAACAGAAACATGAATAAGCACTAAGTCAGTGCGAAACTTCGGTTATCCTCCTGTTTCTGTTGCTGTGATCCGGTATGTTTTTGCTGTTCGTTTAAATAAAGACAACCTGTTTGGTTTGGAGTGCGGCCATCCATCCTTCATTTTACGTCAATGCTTGCCTAGTGCACTGCCAGCACCCTTGGAATCCCACACCTGTGTATGACCCTATAGCAGACCCACCTTGAGCGGTGATTTTCTTTCTTCCATGGAGGTGGAAACATGATGCGTTGGGGCTGTTTCTCTGCTAAAGATACAGGCCGACTTTACCATATTAAGGGGCCAATGGACAGGGCCATGTATTGTAATATCTTAGATGAGAACTTTCTTCCCTCGGCCAGAACACTGAAGATGGGTCGTGGATGGGTCTTTCAGCATGACAATGGCCCAAAACATACCGCCATACCCTGTTTTAAACTTCTCCACAACTTTATCCCTGGCCTGTCTGGTGTGTTTCTTGGTCTTCAGGGTGCTGTTTGTTTACCAAGGTTCTCTAACAACCTCTGAGGGCTTCAAAGAACAGCTGTATTTATACTAAGATTAAATTACACACAGGTGGGCTCTATTTACTAATTAGGTGACTTCTGAAGGCAATTGGTTCCACTGGATTTTTTTTTAGGGGTATCAGAGTAAAGGGGGCTGAATCCATTTTTCACAAATTTATTTGTACAAAATGTTGAAAACCATTTATAATTTTGCTTCCACTTAGCAATTATGTGCCACTTTGTGTTGGCCTATCACATAAAATCCCAATCAAATATATTTATGTTTTCGGTTGTAACATGACAAAATATTATTGATTTGTGGTCTTTGCACTGATAACACTTCACTGTTTGTAATATTTTTTTCTGTTGTAGTGTGATAAGTGAAAATTTGGTAGTGATACCTGCTGATTATTTTTTTTATTTTCTATTTTTTTTATCGTATTTTTTTTTCTTTATTATGCATTTTAATCTCTTATAAATGTCCTGAAGCCACAAGACAGTGCTTAAAGTCCTATTGTGTTTTCAATTATCAAACTCTGTAGATCGACTCTATTATTGAATATATGTAGTCCAAATTGCTATATTCAGTGCTTGTAATTCAATAATCAATGTGCTCACCCTCCACCAGATGTGCTCTCACCTGAAATAATGTGACCTTACAGTTAAGTATGTCTCTCAGTGGGTGGATTCCTCCAGCTTTATTTCTTCCCCAATACTTCCCTTCTCTGGTATCCCCATACCATATTTGGATCAGACATGCACATGGGAAAAAAGAAAATCACCAAACAGAAGTAATATAAAATAACACTGTAAAAAATGTATTAAAAAGTGCAACAACCCAGTGCAGAAATGACCTGTGTAAAATATATATATATATATATATATATATATATATATATATATATATATATATATATATATATATATATATAAAAAATCCGTGTCTGCAAAATACATACACTACAAAAAAAACTGTATAAAATTGTGCAACAAACAGTCTTTAGTGCAGAAAAAACTATTCCAAAAAAACATGCAAAATAATGCAAGTCCTTGTGCTGGAAAATTTCTAAGCCACACTCCACAGCAATGTGCAAATAAATCCAAAAAGTGCAGATTCAAAACAATTGCCTCTTAATTGCAGTGATATCCAATAAAGTGCAGGTGCTTTCATCCAGTGCTACGTGCCAAGCGTTTCCCCCAGCCTCTCACCTTAAACTGGATGTAAACCCACTCTCATCCTTTCTAAACTACTGCCATAGTGCTGATCTATAAGGATATACATGCCTCCTGCATGTATCCTTACCTGTCAAATGTCTCCCCTCTGTCTGTTATGAGATCTGAAAAACTGCAGATTCTGTGGGTGGATCTGTTGTCTGGAGCTCTGTGGGTGGAGTTGTGATGTCAGTAGACTCCCCATCCACCTCTACACTCCCATTACACTAAATTCTGCTATGATCACTAACATCCAGTCAAAATCCAGAAAAGTAACCACATGACTTCAGAAAGGGAGTGGGGGTGGGAATTAAAAAATAATGCCTGTCTCCAGTCTAGTGCATGAGATATGTAAATAATCTGTCACTCACAGCAAGGGGGCGGAACGGACTAAGGTTTTTCTCTGTAAGTCCGTTTTTTTCACTGAACAATAAAAGTGGATTTCTCAGAGCTGGATTAACTCTTTGTGGCAAGACTGGGCACAGATGATAGGAAATATTTTACTCTACATTGTGACAGCAAGAAAAACATTTTATATACATATATTTTTTTACACAGGTCATTTCTGCACTGGATTGTTGCACTTTTTAATTAATTTTCCACAGTGTTATTTTATATTATTTCAACTTTATGAAGAGTCATTTATGCATATGTTTTGCAATTATCACAGAATTATTTGGTGTTTTATGCACGTTATTTCGTATAGTTTAAAATATTTTATAGTAAGCACCCCCTTTTATTGTTATACATGTGAACACTTTTTAGGCGGCTGCTACTTTTTTAGTTTTTAGTACATTTTATCCCTTGTTGGTTTGCGCATTAGTTCCCTAATTTTTCACCAAACGGAAGTGCTTATAACGTTTAAAAAGTGCACACTGAAATATTTTGTTTTAGTCCGAAAAATAAATTTAAAAATAAAAATAAATGTATTTTGTTAATAACGAAATTTGTTTTTATTTATTTTGTTTCGTTAAAAAAATGCATTCATCCAAAAATCCGAAAATTATTAAGGTTGAATCTGTCATTAAAGGCTTATGGTGTCTGTCAAACGTTCTAAGAAAATTCAACTAAACTGTATGATGCAGCAATCGTACATTTCCGGTCGAATGTTCCGCCTACAAGCTATAGAAGAATTCTAATGTTGTATGACACTAGTAACAATTATATTTATAAATTATTATTATTAGTCAACCAACATTAAAATTCTTCTATAGCCTATGGGCGGAGCATTTGACCGGAAATGTACGATTGCGGCATCGTACAGTTTAACTGCTTGCTGAATCTTCTTAGAACTTTCGATAGACACCATAAGCCTTCAATGACAGATTCAACGTTTGTATGTTTTTCGCTGCTTCATCCAATCTTCATCATTCATGTCTAATGGTCTACTCCAGTGGTCTCCAAACTGCTGCCCGAGGGCCGGATGTGGCCCTTTTCTTGCTTTTATCCGGGCCCTTGGGGTACTATCCCTCCCACTGAGGGTGCCATCTGACACCCACAGTGGAGCACCATTTCTCCCACTAACACCACTAATGGGGCACTATGATACCAACGATAGAGCACTATTCCTCCCCCTAATACCAGATGTTTAGTCCCACTGATGCCAGGAAAATTTCCACCCCCGCTGGTCAAAGTCCGGCCCTCCAAGAGTCTGAAGGACAATAAATCGGCCCCTTGTTTAGAATGTTTGTAGACCCCTGGTCTACTCCAACATTGCCTCTATAATGTTGAATCTTTTCTCTCTATGTCGAATCTTTCCTCTCTATGCAGAATAATCTTAAACTAATAGGGTTTAGGTTAGGCACAGGTTCGATAGACACAGATGGCTATTGTTAGCATCATGTCAAATCTCCTATGTATATCGAATTGTTGTAGCAATGAAAATAATTTTATGTCGCATCTTTCAGATTTCGGATTCTGCGTGTTCTCTTTTTTGTTTGTTAAAACGATAACGAAAATACCCGAAATTTGGTCAAAAATGCATTTGGACGAAAACGAATGCACATGTCTAGTGGGAAGCAGCGACTGTGCTGCCTTTGTTACGCGCAAGAGCATCACCTAGGTGAGCAGATTGTTAAGGGTTACAAGACTGTAGAAAGTGACAACATAAAAGCTGTTATCTCATCTGGGGACAGGTAATCAATAGAGAGGGAAGGGGGAGGAAAAAACACCTTTCAAATGAAAACTGAGCTACACATTTGCAGAGACTGTTATAGGTTCACCTATACCCAGTCTCTGTAAATGTGTAGCTCAGTTTTCTCCCCAGTGTGTCATCCGAAGTTGTCCAGGCAAGAGTTAATAGAGATAGCAAGGGACAGATAGAAGCACCTCCTATATGCTGTTGTTTTTTTTTAGCTAGGCAATCAGGTTTTATGCACCATAGTGCTCAATATTCAGCGCAACGTACACTGTGCCCACTTTTTGCTGCAGGGTGCCAGGTAAGGGGTCCAACTTATGAACTTGCACACTGCATTCAGAAGACTCCCCTGCCTATGACAGTAGAGAGTGCGTTTACCGGGACAGGGGTTTTGGGGCTCATCAAAATGTTCCTACTTCTGCTTCACTGTGAGCTGTAGAACATTCTTAGGTATTAAAATTTTTGATTGAGTGTTAAAAATAGATATTAGAGTGCTTTCAGTGCTTTTTATATTGGTATATTTTATATTGTATGTAAAATTGGTTACATTAGTATCTACTGCCTAGGACTGAAATACAAGTATGTCCAGGCATTTGAACACAAAGCATTTTTTTTTTAACCGTGTGCAAAAATATCCTGTGGTCAGAGTTCAAGGAACAGCCGTACTAATTCTCAAGGTGTTGTTTTAGTGAAAGCTTTATGCTAATGACTTTAAAAAAAGTGGGCATACTTAAAAGGAAAGCTGCGTGATCATTCAGGTTCGGAATATGGTGGAAAACCCCTTTTAATAGTGCCAAAGCTTCCTAACTCTTTAGGCTACAATTATACAGACAGCTCTTTATGATATAATACATCCCTTGCAGCAAACCGGTATTTCTTTTTTTTCTTCTTTCTTAAAGGAAGCCTAGATGAATGAAGAGAAGACAGGTAAGCCTCTAGGTGGTGTCAGAGAGTTTACATGTATACATTAAAAAGGGGAAGAAGAAGAAGAAAAAAAAAACTCTGCTCTCTCCAGGCTAAGTTTAATCACTTTTTGCAAAGCATGTGTACTGCTCGGAGAGAGACGTAGCGACCCCACTTAGGTCTGCAACATTACCTGGAAATAATAGGGACCTTAAAGGACTGGTCACAGCTTGGCAACAGATGAGAACTTGGTCACAAAGACAGAGCCAGCCTGGTAGCAGAAAGAAGCTCCTATGAAAACACTGGAGGGTCAGAATTTATACTTTCATTGTCATCTGGTAAGTTCATTTCACTAAATATATATATATTGTATCGACACCGTCACCTCTGAAAAAAGTGTTTGACATTGTGACGGATCCTATCCCATATGAATTCCTCAAACTCAATGGCGTAATATGTCCTGCTTTTGTAGAACTACAAGTCTCAGCTAACCCGAACGTCTCTAGTGCCGTTGAGTTATGCTAAGATTTGTAGTGTCATAACTAGATTTGGCAGCCTCTTGTGTAGCTAGAATACCTTGGCGGTTTTTGTTTTTTTCATATATGGAATGTACGTTGTATAAACTAGGATGATATCTACCATTTAATACAAGCTATCATTTTCAGATGTAAAATCCACCTCCCCTTTTTTTTTTATTTATTGTTCCTTTAAAGGTTGTTGACTCTTTAATCATCGGCTGATAATTAATTGCCTGTTTTGATTGCTGCATTCCTAATAAAGCAGCTGAAATTACAGTTTAGTTTCCTATCCAGGCGAGGCGGTGCTCATCATCAGCACTTTGGCTGAGGTTGAATGAATGTGGGGAATTACAGCCTGCGAATACAAGCCCTCAAGCACTTGCTACAATGTATCTGCAGCTACTGTGTATATAGACAATATATGTGTACTCTGGGCATAAAGATAAGGCCCCTGTCTAATCCCTCTTTTATAAACAAAAATACCGCTTAAATAAATAGATAGCACACATCTGATCCTACGTCTATATCCGTACAGGCTCCATAAATATGGCAAAGCAGGTGAACCATTACCGTATCCACATGTTGACATTAGTATTAACTGCAGATAAAAAGTTAGCGACTATAGCAGGGCTTTTAGGTGGTGCATGTGTACAGATTATTTTTTGAGAATAAGGATCTTGTGTAGTGTCACTTTAACTATACCAATATATGCGGTGCGGTAAACTCAGCGAATCCTGAGCGTTTCTCACACTGGATTGAAATCGCACTCAGTTCATGCGATCTGCCACCAGTATCAATGTTAAATTAATGGCACCCCAAAACAGGTCCTAAAAAAACAGTGCAACCTGTTCCCGTGCAGGTAAAAAAAAAGGACGCCTGCACCTTTTTCGTGCAGTGTGAAATGAGCCATACAAAATAAATGGGCTGAAATGGCACTCAGTTCATGCGATCTGCCACCAGTAGCAATGTTAAATTAAGTGCACCCCAAAACAGGTCCCAAAAACACAGTGCAACCTGTTCCCGTGCAGGTAAAAAAAGGATGCCTGCACCGTTTCCGTGCAGCGTGAATTGAGCCATACAAAATAAATGGGCTGAAATTGCACTCAGTTCATGGGATCTGCCACCAGTAGCAATGTTAAATTAATGGCACCCCAAAACAGCTACCAAAAACGCAGTGCAACCTGTTCCCGTGCAGGTAAAAAAAAAGGATGCCTGCACCTTTTCCGTGCAGCGTGAATTGAGCCATACAAAATAAATGGGCTGAAATTGCACTCAGTTCATGGGATCTGCCACCAGTAGCAATGTTAAATGAATGGCACCCCAAAACAGGTCCCAAAAACACAGTGCAACCTGTTTTGTGAGCACCTATGCTACCGGATTCCAGTGCAGGTAAAAAAAAAAGGATGCCTGCACCTTTTTTGTGTGGTGTGAATTGAGCCATACAAAATAAATGGGCTGAAATTGCACTGCAAAGAATCGAGTCCGAATCAAATGCTTTTGTAGGTTTTGTAGTTGTAAGAGGAAATTTTCAGTTCATTGAATCTTGTTACTGCTTAGGCTGGCCATACATTATACATTGTTCTTGCTCAATTTCTTGTAGATTTACCTTCAACTATGTAGTGCAGTGGTCTCCAAACTGCGGCCCTGGGGCCAGATGTGGCCTTTTTGCCTGCCTGTATCCGGCCCTTGGGGCACTATTCCTCTTACTGTAATAAGACACTTTTCGTCCAACTGACACCCAACAGTGGGGCATCATTTCTCCCCCTGACACCAATAATAGGGCACTATTCCTCCCAATGATACCAACGATGGGGCACTATTCCTTCCCCTAATACCAAATATGGCGATGTTTATGATGCCTGGAAAATCTCCACTACCACTGGCCACAGTCCGGCTCCCCTAAAGTCTGAAGAATAATAAACTGGCCCTTTGTTTATAAAGTTTGAAGACCCCTGATGTAGTGTAACGGCCTGCCTGATTGCATACAAATGGAAAGTTTTTAGGTTTGACCTCATATTATACGGTTTTGATAAATCTAAAGGAAAAGTATGCAAATTGTATAATGTATGGCCAGCTTTAAGCAGCTCATAGATTTTGCAATTTTCTTTCCTTCCACCATGGGTGGTTAGTGTTGATGAAGGAATCCTTTTCGCGGCACTATTGCATTCTGCAGGTGAGAATCCTTCCTTGCTGGCAGAACACAGTGATCACTTTTAGCAGCTGTAACCGCTGGAAGTGTTTGCATGAAAATGCAGCCGGCTGGTTGTACTGAAGTCAATCGCTGGATCAACTTCAGTACAACCAGCCTGCCCATAGATAGATCAAATCCCAGCTGGTACCTGCTGAGCTGGCCGAGATTTGATCCATCTAAGGCCAGCTTAGCAATTGATCTATCTATCATCATCTATCTATCTATTATCTATCATTGGGATGTTTAATATAAGAACTAGGCACTAATTTGTGTGTATGCTCATCAATTTGCTGGCCAAAAACATATCTAATTATCATACAAAACGTTTGCAAAATCACCTGGATAATACAAATGCATAACTCCTTTCAAAAATACTGTAATCACTAAGGAAGAAGACATTTTTTGCAATGGTTAATTGTTAAAAAGTTTTGCATGTTTTTTTACAAAGACTACTGCAAATATCATTGTGCCATGTGCCTGGGAGACAAACCGTCACCATGTCATAATACTGGGGTAGGGCTATAATCTAATAGAATGTGGGGAAACTAATATCTTTGGTTCCCAAAAATGCTTATGAAACTTCCATTATGGGTCCCTACCTACAAAATGTAACCTCCATTCTAAAAAAATGAATAATAAAATGAAATTATTCTTTATGTCTGAATCCAAGAACACAAGAAGTTTAATATTTTCCCTTTTTTTACCTTGTGATCTTGATAGTAAAGTACTTCCTGTCCTAGGGTGACAACACTCACCATACACACAGAGAGGCAGTGTTGTCACCTTAGAGCAAGACAAGTATTAGGACTGCAGAATACCTTCTACACCTCTCTTCCCTATAACATAGGGGATACATGTTCTGTACTTCCAATACACTTCAGAATAACAGGTATTGTGTGCACTTATTGAACAGATATAACACAACACTATTAAGGTCATATTTAACAGCTCTAAATGGAGAAAATATCAGACGTTAATTGATATACATTACGTATTCATGTATTAGCTGCACAGTAAACATATTCATGTATTAGCTGCACAATAACAGGATATACAGTGGGGATCGAAAGTTTGGGCACCCCAGGTAAAAAATTGTATTAATCTGCATAACGAAGCCAAGGAAAGATGGAAAAATCTCCAAAAGGCATCAAATTACAGATTAGACATTCATATAATATGTCAAAAAAAGTTACATTTTATTTCCATCATTTACACTTTCAAAATTACAGAAAACAAAAAAATGGTGTCTGCAAAAGTTTGGGCACCCTGCAGAATTTATAGCATGCACTGTCCCCTTTGCAAAGCTGAGAGCTGCCAGTGTCATGGATTGTTCTCACTCATCGTCTGGGAAGACCAGGTGATGTCAATCTCAAAGGTTTTAAATGCCCAGACTCATCTGACCCTCCCCCAACAATCAGCACCATGGGTTCTTCTAAGCAGTTGTCTAGAAAACTGAAAGTGAAAATAGTTGACGCTCACAAAGCTGGAGAAGCTATAAGAAGATAGCAAAGCGTTTTCAGATGTCAATATCCTCTGTTCGGAATGTAATTAAGAAATGGCAGTCATCAGGAACAGTGGAAGTTAAAGCAAGATCTGGAAAACCAAGAAAAATATCAGACAGAACAGCTCGCAGGATTGTGAGAAAAGCAATTCAAAACCCACGTTTGACTGCACGATCCCTCCAGAAAGATCTGGCAGACACTGGAGTTGTGGTACACTATTCCACTATAAAGAGATACATGTACAAATATGTTCTTCATGGAAGAGTCATCAGAAGAAAACCTCTTCTACATCCTCACCACAAAAATCTGCGATTGAACTTTGCAAATGAACATATAGACAAGCCTGATGCCTTTTGGAAACAAGTTCTGTGGACCGATGAGGTTAAAATAGAACTTTTTGGCCGGAATGAGCAGGGGTACGTTTGGAGAAGAAAGGGCACAGAATTTAATGAAAAGAACCTCTGTCCAACTGTGAAGCATGGGGGTGGATCAATCATGCTTCGGGGTTGTATTGCAGCCAGTGGCACAGGGAACATTTCACGAGTAGAAGGAAAAATGGATTCAATAAAGTTTCAGCAAATTTTGGATGGTAACTTGATGCCATCTGTGAAAAAGCTGAAGTTAAAGAGAGGATGGCTTCTACAAATGGATAATGATCCTAAACACACCTCAAAATCCACAGGGGATTACATGAAGAGGCGTAAACTGAAGGTTTTGCCATGGCCTTCACAATCTCCTGACCTCAACATAATTGAAAATCTATGGATAGACCTTAAAAGAGCAGTGCATGACAGACAGCCCAGAAATCTCAAAGAACTGGAAGACTTTTGTAAGGAAGAATGGGCAAAGATACCTCAAACAAGAATGGAAAGACTCTTGGCTGGCTACAAAAAGCGTTTACAAGCCGTGATACTTACCAAAGGGGGCAGTACAAGATATTAACTCTGCAGGGTGCCCAAACTTTTTCAGATGCCATTTTTTTGTTTTCTGTAATTTTGAAAGTGTAAATGATGGAAATAAAATCTAACTTTTTTTTACATATTATAAGAATGCCTAATCTGTAATTTGATGCCTTTTGGAGATTTTTCCATCTTTCCTTGGCTTCGTTATGCACATTAATACAAATTTTTACCTGGGGTGCCCAAATTTTCGATCCCCACTGTATGTCTTGATAGATATATTAATTGCAATCACCTATACCTACCAGTCATATAATATTTGTGGCCATGCGTCACATAAAATTGTATTTTAATGCACAACTTAGGCCCCTTTCACACGGAACCGAATCCTCTTCGATCGACCAGAGTTCTGTGAGCAGATCCCTTGCTGATAAGAGTAGAGCAGGACTTATGTCACATCTGTCCCCAGACTCGGGCAGACCCCACTGAGCTTTATGGGTGGCCGGGTGTAAATGGACCCTGCTGACCCTTTCGAGACCTCATCAGACCCTCAGGTAGGCAGATGTAAACAGGCACAAGTCCATTTCCATCCGCCTGTACATATGGCTCCATGGACCTTCCAATCAGGTCTGCCAGAAAAATTGATAGGTGTATCCGATCAGGAGACCTGTGTGAAAGGGGGCTTATTCTGCGTAGACACGGTTGGAATTTCCGATGGAAAAAGTCAGATGGGAGCTTTTCATCGGATATTCCGACCGTGTGTATGCTCCATCGGACTTTTTCCGTCAGAATTTCAAACGGACTTAGATACAGAGCAGGTTCTCAAGTTTTACGACAGAAACAATTCCTATCGGAAAATCCGTTCGTCTGTATGGAATTCCGACAGGGAAAAAACATGCATGCTCGGAAACAATTCGACACATGCTCGGAAGCATTAAACTTAATTTTTCTCGGCTCGTCGTAGTGTTGTATGTCACCACGTTCTTGACGGTCGGAATTTGGTGTGACCGTGCGTATGCAAGCCAAGCTTGAGTGGAATTCCGTCCAATTTTTTTCTAAATTCCGTTTGTGTGTACGCCGCATGAGCTGTCTTATACTGAGAAAGTAAAAACCTAAGTGAAGTTTATGTTGCTTTTGTGTCTGGCGTAATGTTCACTAGTGTTATTTATTGAGGCCTGTGGTTAAGCATGTTGGTATTTTACCTCTGGTATATGATTCACAAACATTTTCTTATCAAGCTTGCCAGAGCACAGTGTTGAAGTCAAGATAAAAGCCAAGACAGACTAAAGCAGAAAGCAAAAAGTCCACAATGACATCATATTTCTTGGCACGTTGCATAAACTACCTCCTTTCAGAGCAGTGTGTCGATGATAAGTAAACAGAGATAAAACAGAAAAAATATTAGGATTGCCTTTCCGAGTCTGGTTTTAAAATATATCACATGCAGATTCTTAGGGTGAGTTGTGACAGTTTTGCATGACTGCACTGCTGTCCATGTCAGTCCTTAAATGGCCTAGAAAATAAATGAATTATCCGAGTGTATTTGCAATAGTAGCAATTACAGGCCATCAGACATGCATAGGAAACAACTGCTTTAGGTGTGAGCTTTAGGTTTTAAAGTTTAGCTCCAGGGAACCTAAAAAGTCACCCTTGCAGTGGGTCTGTACTTGCACTGAAAGTTTAGTATAGGACAGGGGTGGCCAACCAGTGGCCCGGGGGCCACATGTGGCCCACGGAGCCCTCTGATGTGGCCCACGACCTAATGCTCTGGAATGGTGGGTTGGCAAGCCCAGATCACAGGTTGCTGACCCACCATACCACAGCATCAGTGTGGTGAATGAATCTGGTGGTAGAGGAAGAAAGCGGCTGCCGAGCAGAGCCCCATAAGCCGATGCTTTCTCTACAGCGCCAGCTTTTACACAGGCGGAGTCTATGGCAAAGTTCAGCTAACCCCCAGGATAGACACAGGTGCACTACGCTGCACCCGGGGTGTGGGTAAACCACAGAACATCAGTGTGAAAGCAGTCTTAAGCCCTTTTCACACGATCAGCCTGACCAAATCGGGCCCTCAATTCACCTCTATAGAGCGCCAGATGTCCGTTTACGCCCACCTACCTCCAATCCGAAAAACAGAAGGGAGTTCGTCCCTTTTCATCTGGGTGGATTAGAGGGCCTATAGAGTAGCCGTGACCTGTAGCCGTGACCTGTCATCCACCCGCTACGCTCATTGTGGCCCCCGACTGGTTACCAAGTTGCTTAAGTGGCCCTCGATCTTCAAAAGGTTGGGCACCCCTGGTCTAGGACAAGGGTCTCCAAACTTTTTAAACTAAAGGCCAGTTTACTCTCCTTCAGACTTAAGGGGGGGTGGACGGTGGTCAGTGGGAGTAAAAAAAATTATATAGCACCTGAAGTCAGTAGGAGGAGGAATTGTGTCTCATAATGGATATTAGTAATATAAATAATGCCTTATCATTTGGGTATCAGTGGGAGCAATAATGCCCCATTGCTGGTGTCAGTGAAATACATAGTGCCCCATTATTGGTGTCAGTGGAAGAAATTTTGCCCTATCATCGGCATCAGTGTTCCATTGTTGGTATCAGTGGGAGAAATAGTGCCCCATCATTGTTGTCAATATAAAGGAATAGTGCCCCATCGTCTGTATCAGCGGGAGGAATAGTGTCAGTGGAAGGAATAATGCCCCGTCATTAGTGTCAGTGGGATAAATAGTACCCCTTCATTGGGTTCAGTGGAAGGAATAGTGCCCCATCCATATCAGTGGGAGGAATAGTGCTTCATATCTGTAGGAGGAATTCCCAAGGGCCCAATAAAGGCAGGTAAAGCCTGGAGTGGCCTCCAGACTGTGGCAGGTAAAGGGCTGCAGTCTGGAGGCCACTGGTCTAGGGGAACAGTAAAAGCAATTTTACATATCCTATAATCTGCACCCCAGGCAGTTGGCACTCCCCCCATGCTCTAGCAGTGGACTGTTTATCGGCATCCTCATGTCCCATCCAGGGCTATTGATCCCGCATGGGTCTTGATGACATCAGAGGTCCTCAGATCACCAGAACATAAGGGTGAAAAGGCTGTGGGGTCCAGTCTAGCAGCGCAAAGGAGCCTGCAGGGGAAGGGGATCAGGTAAGTAAATCTACTTATCAGATCCCTTAGAAGGCGCAGCCCCACTGTAAAGGGGGAATTTTTTCATATTTCCTGGAGTTCAGTTTTAAAAAGGTTATAAACCTTAGACATGAAATATGAACAAAGCATATCCCTCCAGAGCGTGTACTTGTCTTAATTAAGAGTACTAAGTGTAATTTCAGTCTGCTGCTTACAGAAGTGTAATTTCTGTCTGCTGCTTCGTTCCTCTGCTATCAGCATGAATTGCTTCTAACAAGTTTTCCTGACACCAAGAGAGAAATGGTGACAGGGAAGGAATCTCTTTTGTACTTTTGTACTGCTGTACCTGCGTTCAAAAGACTTGAGTTTATAATGTACTAAAGTAGACTTTCTCAACTTTTCTTAACGTGAGGGAACCTTTGAAATAACTTTCTGGTCTCAGAGAACACTTGCTAAAAATTACTATATGTACAGCTCTTTGTACATTAGTGTGTTTGTCAGTGGGAATGGAATTTCTTGACATCTGGCATAAATATTCATCCATGGATTTTGGGCTGTTTATGTTGGAGATGATTTTACAAGGAACCCCGCATGACGTTTGTTATCTTTTGTTTTACATGTATTTGATTTTGTTATGTGATGAGGTGGTATATTTGGTGTACTTTTTATAGCAGCAGAAATAAATGGTTTCTGGAGTTAATCCACCTATGTTTTAAAGTGTTAGATTATGTATCACTGACAGGAAATAAATACAGCATATGAATCCGTTTACTTATTCTTTGCATCCTACAAAATGGAAAGTCTCCTAATTTCTTAGAATTTCTTCAGATATTAATCAAGTTTTTTTTTTTTTTCCTATTGCACATCCATGACTGGTAATGCTATCCATCTGACATTGTATTAGAGTGAAGGAATGGATAATAGTCCCTGCTTGTGTTTACCGGAGGGTCCTGAAAAGGAAAATGTAATACACAGCGGCTTAGCAGTCTTTCGGTGCGGCAGTTGCATTAGCTTTCTTTTTCAGGCAAACAACAATTTCAGCAAGTACAGAAAATACCTGTTAATCCTGCCAGAAATTCAGGATCCTTTTCAGCTCTATGAAGATGAATAAAGGCAGACATGTTTGAAGTCCAATCTTGGTGACAACATGGCTCCCTCCATAGGTACAATGGAGGAGTGAATGTAGCTACCCAAAGGATAGCAAGTGTGTTATGTACAGAATCATCAAGTCAAAATACAGAAAATGGCACCTCACCTAACTGCTTCCGGACCGCCGACCGTACATATACTACTGCCCGGCTGCACAAAATCACGTACCGCTATGTAATTTTGTGCACGCGGTGTAGGGAGCACATGTTTGCCGCTGGAGTGCAGCTCCTGGTGATTGGACACAGCAAGCGATGGCCGCCCTGACCCGCCGATCATTCACGCTGAGCTGTCAGTGAGGAAAAGAGAGATCTTCTGTTCCAGCTAAGCTGAAACACGATCTCTGTTTTCCTGCAGTTTAACACTCCCCCACAGTTAGAAAGCACCTCCCTAGGACACACTTAACCCTTTGATTGGCCCTGGTGTTAACCCCTTCCCTGCCAGTGTCATTTATACAGGGATCAGTGCATTTGTTTTAGCACTGCTCACTATATTGGTGTCACTGGCCCCCAAAAAGTGTTATTTAGGGTCAGATTTGTTCGCCACAATGTCGCAGTCCCACTAAAAATCACTGATCGCCGCCATTACTAGTAAAAAAAAAAAAAAAAAAAAAAAACATAAATCTAACCCATAGTTTGTAGACGCAATAGCTTTTGCGTAAACCAATCAAATTCTTATTGGGATTTTTTTTTACCAAAAATATGAAGCAGAATAAATATATGACCTAAACTGATGAAGAAATATTTTTTTTTTTAACATTACAGAAAGTAAGAATATATGCTGCCTTTTTTTTGTTAATAGCGCAAAAAAATTTAACTGCAGAGGTGCTTAAAGCGGAAGTTCTACTTTTGGGTGGAACTCCACTTTAAGATTTTCAAGCTATCCCAAGATTGAGTGCCCTTTTCAATTATACAGTTACTATTACACCAGACAGGAGCTTAAATCACAAGATTGATCACTCTAATCGTCATTATGGACTACCTGGGTTAAGTGTGGTGAGATTCTTTTGTTAAATCTTTCACTAAGCATTTCCTCCTGTCGTTTTTTTTTTTTTTTTTTTTTCAGGTGCTCTATAATTTTTATAGGACTGCAATTCTAAAATTATAACAAAAAGACAGAATCTATCCAGAATCGTCCATTAAAATAGTTTTGATATGGCAATATGCCCTGAACTTCTTTCTGAACTCGTGTGAAGCTAAGTGAAGTTCACCTGTGTTCGCTTCATACATCCAATTATGTGAGTTGATTGGATGTCTGAAGTAAACATAGGTCCACTACATTTCACTTCATTGCATTCTACCTAGCTTCACACTTAGTAAATCAGGTTCGCCGCTGTGTTCTTTAGTAGCCAAGCAGTGTTAGTTAGAAACAGATTTATAGACATGTTTTGATATTGATGCAGAGTCCTGCTAGGAACATGGAAATAAAAGAACAATCAAAGGAATATTAAAATTCAATTGAAAATAGTAAATGGAAACAGATTTCTAGCGTATACAAGAAAACAACAGATGATGGTGACAGATATAGAAAGGAAGAGACAACAAAATAAGCCGTGACAGTTGGTAAAAAGAAATGTGAACAGTGTGGGCACAAGATGCTACACGAATAGCTACGTTTCAAATAGAAAAAGTACAATGCAAATACATTTCTTTGTAGAGAAATTTCAAAGAGTCAATTGCTTTCGGGTTTGTGATACTAATTAATGATTGTACTGTCATCTAAAATACAAAATAATAGTTCAGAATGTTCCTCGTCAAAAGTAGAATCGTTTATTCTCATGAGCTCCTAGTTAAACAGAGTCCTGACTGATGTAAACATGGCTCATTAGAGTGGTTGATAACAATAATGCAGATAAGCTTGAAATAGGTCAGATGTGATTTGCTGCTATGGGGGTTGTATCTTAAGAGGTTGTGTCTGAACTCCAGTCAAGGCGTGTAGCCTCTACTGACCTGAAAACCTTTATCCCTCATAAGGGTTGACCACCCACTGGTGATCACAGCTTTATTGGTGGTTTGATCTTGCCAGCGGGTAAAGTTTATTTAATGGTCTAGGCCAGTGATGGCGAACCTTGGCACCCCAAGATGTTTTGGAGCTACATTTCCCATGATGCTCATGCACTCTGCAATGTAGTTGAGCATCATGGGAAATGTAGTTCCAAAACAACTGGGGTGCCAAGGTTCACCATCACTGGCCTAGACCATTAAATAAACTTTACCCTAACTTCAGTCAGGTTTTTGGGCTAGTATAACTCATGTCTAGCCCTCATGGTAAGGACAGGCTTTTTGGGCCATTGACGTTTACTGTTCAGTGTTCTCACAGTATAACTGTGGCTGGCACTGGTTTTGTTGTTATGATGTAAATTAGTAAAGCTGGGGCCTTGCTGTTTTACAAATTAACCTGCTATATATGGGCAAAGTTAGATATTATGCTTGGTTTTGGCTTTAGGTTTGTGCTTCTCATCAATCATGGAGTCTGGAGAATGCCAAGACTAGAGAGGTGCCAATCGAATGTAGTCACTGGTCAGACAGAATAATAATGCTCATTATAAAAAAAGCTCTAGGACAGGCATGTAGCACTCTCCTGTCTGTAAGTCTGTTATCTATCATCAGGTGGACCTCAGCTTCCAAATGTCTACTGTTTACTGCAGGGTAAATCCTGCAATGTGTCTCAACGTTTGCAGCTTATTTCAGTGCCAATGTACTGTAAAGGGGCCACACAATGTTTTTACAGCTGATCCTTAGTTCCAAATATCTAGTTTGCTGCAGAGTAAATCCAACGCACCTTAACATTTGCAGTCTATTTTGGTGCTCCATTACTCAAAAAAATGTGGCTTTTGTCTCTCAGATAATAACCTGTAATATTTATTTCAATATAAAACATGCCTAATATTATATTCTTATATTGTGGATTTACCAAACTGCTTACAAACTGTCCATCCACTGCACAATATTTATGGATATTGGGCCAGATTCAGGTACATATGCGGCGGCGTAACGTATCACATTTACGTTACACCGCCGCAAGTTTTACGGGCAAGTGCTTGATTCACAAAGCACTTGCCTGTAAAGTTGCGGCGGCGTAGCGTAAATCCCTCCGGCGCAAGCCCGCCTAATTCAAATGAACCGGGTAGGGGGCGTGGATCATTAAAATTTGGCACGTTCCCGCGCCGAACGTACTGCGCATGCTCCGTTTTGAAATTTCCAGCCGTGCTTTGCGCAAAATGACGTCGCACCGACGTCATTTTTTGAACGTAGACGTGAGTTACGTCCTTTCCTATTCACGGACGACTTGCGCAAAAAAAAAAAAATTTAAATTCGACGCGGGAACGACGGCCATACTTTAACATGGCACGTCTATCTATACGCCACAGAATAGCAGCTTTAACTATACGCCGGGAAAAGCAGACTAGCGGTGACGTAAGAGAATGCGACGGCCACGCGTACCTTCGTGAATTGCCGGAAAAAGCTAATTAGCATACCCGACGCTGAAAACGACGCAAACTCCACCCAGCGGGCGCCGAAGTATTACACCTACGATCCGAAGCCGTACGCCTGTCGGATCGAAGCCAAAAGCCGTTGTATCTTGGTTTGAGGATTCAATCTAAAGATACGACGCGGCAAATTTGAAAGTACGCCGGAGTATCAGTAAATACTCCGGCGTACTTCTTCTGTGAATCTGGCCCATTGTCTCTCAGATACAGATACTACACTCTATTTTTTTTGATAAAATGATAACAAAGTCCTTTTATCTTTTTATTTGTTACCTGTTCAAGGGCTCACATACTGTCCTGATGCTAGCCAATTTCTAACAAACACATACCTGAAGTCTATTTTTGAATATTTGGAAAATAATTGGGCATACAGGGACAGTAAAGTGTTCAGGGAATGTGACAGTGTGGTTTTGAATTGTATTTATGATCGTTTTGACATTTTATTAAACTTTTAGGCTGGGTTCACACTGAGGAACGGAGCCGCTCACAGCAGAGGGTCCGTCTACATTTATCGGTTCAGGTCCAATTTCAGCCCAAATTTTGGGCAGAATTCGGACCTGAAACATATCAGATAAAAGAACAGGACTCCTTTGCAATTCGCACTGGAGCCGCTTCGGGGGTATGTGAACTGGCTCCATAGAGAGTCGGTTACCATTTTCTGCCATGCAAATTGAAAGCAGGGAAACCAGCATCCATTTCACACTGGTGTGAACCCAGCCTTAAGAAAAGGCAGTGTGGTGCCATGAATAAAGAAATATATCCTAAAAAAATATATATATATATATATATATATCCTAGTAAACTTTTTATAAACTGACTATTCTCAATTGGCATTAAGACCTGATTGAGCTCTACATCTGCGGACATCTGCCTGTGATACAAAGCTATTTACAAAGCTTTTTAGCCTTTGTTTGACATTTTCAGAGACAGCTGATACATGGCTAAGATAAATGGTCAGGGTAGCAGCACATGTTTAATATAGAATGTGCATAGCTAATGTAATTTGTGAGCATATTTCCTCTGTATTAATGGTAACAATGTGTGTGTTTCTTCTTGAACTTAGGAAATGCACTAACTTCAGTTTGACTGCTAACAACAGAACCTGAAAGGAACTAAAAAGTCAGAAAAATGTACAAATAAGCAGGAGAAAAAGGTTTTCTGTGTTACAAGATATAGTAATATGCAGAATTTTACAGTGTGGTTTCCTTAATCTTCATTTGCTTCACATTGGATCTCTGCCATGGGATATAAAACAGTTAATTCATTCATTTAAAAATGATTGTGGTAAAAGTTATGGAATTACTCATCCACAGGACAGGCCCTTACCTATATTTCGGAAGTAGTACTTGCATCAGAAAGGCTGTTTAGAATGAACTATACCTGAACTTTAAGGTATGCATTCAGCAACTGCTGCAAATAGTATGATCTACTAAAATCATTTCTCTGTGATTCAGCACAGGTTCTTTGAGATTTTGGTTTAAAGGTTCTTGGAGGAGAACAAGACGAGTATACAGAGGAAGGGATTAATTTGGTTTGTTAGTTATGTTTGGTTAGTGTTAGACATGTTTTCATGGGTTAAGTGATAGGGTAGGAGGTTGAGATGTCAAGGGCTCACTTAAAGGATTAAGTATAGAGGAAGGTTAGGAATCATTTGCTTTCTTGAAGTGTTAAAAGATTTTAGAGTTAAATGTAAGAATGAAGGGCTTAACTTTTAGGGTTAAGTGAAGAGGACAGCAAAAATCAAGAACTCACCTTAGGTTTTATATGATGATATGGTAAGAATTCAGGGCCAGATTCACGTAGCCCGGGCGCAGCGTAACGTAACCGAGTTAGGTTACACCGCCGCAAATTTTATGTCTAAGTGCCCGATCCACAAAGAACTTACCTGGAAATTTGCGGCAGTGTATCGTAAATCCGTCTGGCGCAAGGCGGGCCAATTCAAATGGGGCGGGTACCATTTAAATTAGGCGCACTCCCGCGCCGGACGTACTGCGCATGCTCCCGAAGCAAATTTCCTGACGTGCTTTGCGCAAAATTACGACGCGCCGACGTTTTGTGAATCGTGAAGTGAAAAAAAAACTTCCGCCGGGAAAAAAAATGGTGGAGTAATTTTCCACTTTGTAAAAGGTGCCCCATCTTTGCGACGGCAAACTAACACTCGCGGCGACGTAACGACGGGAAAAAGCTTTGTGGATCGCCGTAACTCCTAATTTGCATACCCGCCGCTGGTTTACGACGCAAACTCCCCCCAGCGGCGGCCGCGGTACTGCATCCTAAGATCCGACAGTGTAAAACTATTACACCTGTCGGATCTTAGGGATATCTATGCGTAACTGATTCTATGAATCAGTCGCATAGATAGAAACAGGGATACAACGGCGTATCAGGAGAAACACCGTCGTATCCCTTTTGTGAATCTGGCCCTCAGGTCCCACTTTAAGGCGAGCCATACATAGGTCGAATTTCGAAAGAATTTTCTTTCGAAAATCTTATCTAAGAATTTTCGTTTGTATTTTGCACCATTAGTGGGCTGCAGCAACAGACGATTTTCGTGCTGCTATCGAATTTGAGATCGGACATGTTGACATTTTTTTGAAAAAGGAACATTTTTCTAATCAATGATGGGAGAATCGAGCAAGGAAAAAAAATTCCCAGAAAGAAAAGAAGTTTCCCAGAAAGAAAAGAAGATTTCCAGCCACGAAAATTATTTTCTGTAGCAACATGAGATGAAATTGAAGGCTTGGTTGGTCAAATTTTGAAATCAATGGTGGCACTATCCAATGACAAAATGCATGAATTTTCTGATTTTCAAAAGAAAATTCTTTCGAAATTCGACCATGTATGGCCAGCCTGAAGCCCCGTACACACAACCGGTTTTCTCGGCAAGAAAGCTGCTGGAAGAGCGTTTTGCTGTGAAAACCGTGCATGTGTATGCTTTCTCGTCGAGTAAACTGCAGAGAATCCCAACGCGAAAAATAGAGAACCTGCTCTCTATTTTCTTGTCTGGATTCTCAGCAGAGTGTTTCCTGCTGAGAAAACCATACGTCAGTATGCTTACCTGTCCCCAGGTAAACTCACACATGCTCGATGAGACTTCGACGCATGCGCTGTAGCATACAAGGGTAGTGTAGGGTGTAGCAAGATAGCGGCTACGGCATTGAATGTGACGAGCGTTCTTGCCATTCAAAAGAACAGCGGTTCTTTTGAATGGCCACCTGTATGCACGGCAAGCTTGACAGGAATTCCGTCAGGAAAACCGACGTTATTTTCCTGACCGGTCGTTTGCACAGGGCTTAAGGGTTGAGTGATGGGAATGATAAAGCCAAACCAGCCTGTAAATTAAACTGTACACTTACCTTTCCAGCGTGTGTATTATAATGGTGTACCCCCCTAAAGAACACTAGAGAGCCTTCTGTTATCCAGCACTTCTGGGTGAGTTGGACAACGTGCCCCCCACCAACTTTAGATCACTGTAATTATCCGATTTTACAGGTCATCTAACAAGGTCAGTAGAAGTCAGCAAAAGACAGCACATCCTTAATGCTGTGCTGCGTACCTCCCCTGCTTTCTCTCTCGGCTTGATTGGTGGCTCTAGGCTTTTAGTAATAGCGTTTTTTATTTTGCACAGAAAACAGGACATCATTTCTAGGGTCATAGGCAGTGTACCCATTGCATCATGCTAATGTTGCTTAGGGATAACCCAAATGCTGTTTCAATACTATTTACCCAAGGACAGGGCATCACCAGGAGACAGATATACTCACAACGAAAGTTAAGTGTGTTTTAATGCTAGATGTAATTAAAGAAGATTTATGTTTATGTTTACAATTGTAATGTGAAAATCTGCATTGCCAGTACCAGGTATACAGATACAGTGTCATGGAAAAAAGATTTCACATACCATAGCTACATAATCTATAGTTAAGATCCAGATGGCATATATAATTATGCTATCTGCTTAGAAAAAGTATATGTAAATCCCATCACTATAATTTAAGTTTTAACATGTTAAAGCTGAACACCAGCTATGATCTTAAAGGGTTTATATAGGCAGAAGATTCTATGCATTAAGATAAAAAGCCTTCTGTGTGCAGCAGCTCCCCCTCCCCCAGCCCCCCCAATACTTACCTAAGCCCCATCTCTATCCAGCAATGTCCACTAGTCCCTCGGCCAGGACTCTCCCTCCTGATTGGCTGAACACTGCAGTGGCATCATTGACTCCCCCTGCTGTCAATCAAGCACAGTTAGCCAATCAGTAGCATGAGAGTGTGGGGTCAGGCTGCAACTCCGTGTCTGAATGGATGCATGGAGCTGCAGTTTGGCTCCGGTGCCCCCATAGCAAGCTGCTTGCTGTGGGGGCACTCAACAGGAGGGAGGGACCAGGAGCTTCATCCAGGGACTGGAAAAGAAGAGTATACAGGCTGTTTTGTGCAAAACCACTGCACAGCACAAGTAAGTGTAACATGTTTGTTATTTTAATAGAAAAAAATAATAGACTTTACAATCTCTTTAATTGCATAACTACATGGCTCCAAGTTTGGGCTAATTTAAGTATGTATAACTCATACCTAACAGACTGCTGGGGAAACTGTCAATCACTGTAGTAGTCAGCAACACTACAGTGAGCGCCACAATCTCCTGGGTCCTGTGCGGAGCAGCTTTCCCTCTGCACACTGACCACAGAGGGTTGCTTGCTTGGCATTGCCACCATAAACAAAATGCCTTGTATTTTTCCAATGAATACAAGGCATTTTCTCATTGGACAAGGAGGAGATCGTGAAGTCAACCCCCTCCTCTTCACTACCTCCAGTCAGAGAATGTTATGCATTTATTAAAAAGATACAAGCCTTTCTGTAACTGGCAGCAGTGCTGAGCAAGCTGCACCCCATTGGGTTTTTACTGCTATCCATGGCCCTCTTAAAGAGATTTTCCATCACTTCCAAATGGTCTGATGGATTTTTTCATCAGATATCCGATGAAGCTGACTTTCATCAGTCTTGCCTACACACCATCAGTTAAAAAAACGATCGTGTCAAAACGCGGTGATGTAAAACACAACGACGTGCTGAGAAAAATTAAGTTCAATGCTTCCGAGCATGCGTCGACTTGATTCTGAGCATGCGTGGATTTTTAACCGATAGACGTGCCCACAGACGATCGTTTTTTTCTATCGGTTTTTTAACCATCAGATAATTTTAAAACAAGTTCCTAGTTTTTTCACCGATGGATAAAAAACCTATGGGACCCACACACGATAGGTTAGTCTGATGAAAACGGTCCATCCGACCGTTTTCATCAGACGAACCGATCGTGTGTACGCGGCATAAGCCTCTGTCAGATTTGTATTTCTGTCTGTGTTACTGAAAACACTTGCAGATTTTTTCTCACTTCCTGTCTAGTGAAACATTGTCAATGAGTCCGAAAATGAAGGAAAATTTCTCCAGCTGAGGCCCAGATAGCAGTAAAATCCCGGCACTCTATTCAAACTAAAATTACATTTGGGCTTCAAATACACTTTAATATGTATCTCTGATAGACACCATTAGTTTCCACCGGGAATTATAAAACTTAACTAAAAAAGTATATATTCAATCTGTCAATCTCAGTAATTTCTTTTAAAGTAAATGGAAGGTGGGAAACAGAATATAGTAAACTATATATTTTACTACACTATGCTCAACAGGAATTCATGGCACAACTTCAAAGGTCTGCATTATTATTGGGGTTACCGGAGTATCACTGCATGCTTTGCTCTCATCCCAGTGGTTGAATTTATTTCACTTTAGTGAATATTTTATTACAAAAAGTGGATTCCTAGGCACTCATGAAATGCATAGAAAACATAACCTTTCATTCTGCTCTAGAAAATCCAATACAGATTTCTAGTACTGATAACAAAGGATTTTCATGTTGCTGAGTTTTAATTTCCTTTAAATTAGTCCTATATGAAAGTTGGTGCTAAAACTTGACATTTTATTGACAGAAAATATAGGATTCATATGGTGTGGTTCATAGGTCTGTGCACTTTACATGCCGTACGTGCAGTAAAAAAATCCAGTAGTAGTCTTTGTATATGGCTGAGTATCTAGTTAAAAGATGCATTTGCTTTTGTTCACATACGTATTAGATTTAGTTTAGCAAACCTGAGAGTAATTATTTATGTGAGCAATTACTGTAGCAAGTACTAGATTGAAGTCTACAATTGAAGACTATGGGCCAGATTCACATAGAATTGCCCTGGCGCAGCGTATCAGAGATACGCTACGCCGCCGTATCTTACCTGGCTCTAAGTCGAATCCAGGTAGATTTCGCGCCGTAAGTTACGGCGGCGTAGTGTATCTCTCGGCGCGTATTTCAAATTGGGCGGGTAGGGGGCGTGATTCATTTAAATGAAGTGCGTCCCCGCGCCGATTGAACTGCGCATGCTCCGTTTTGAAATTTCCCGCCGTGCTTTGCGCGAAATTACGTCGCACCGATGTCATTTTTTGAACTTAGACGTGAGTTACGTCCTTTCCTATTCATGGACGACTTACGCGGGAACGACGGCCATACTTTAACATGGCAAGTCTATCTATACGCCACAAAATAGCAGCTTTAACTATACGCCGGGAAAAGCCGACTAGCGACGACGTAAGAGAATGCGACGGCCGCGCGTACCTTCGTGGATCGACGGAAAAAGCTAATTAGCATACCCGACGCGGAAAACGAGGCAAACTCCACCCAGTGGGCGCCGAAGTATTGCACCTACGATCCGAAGGCGTACGAAGCCGTACGCCTGTTGGATCGAAGCCAGAAGCCATTGTATCTTGGTTTGAGGATTCAAACTAAAGATACGACACGGGAAATTTGAAATTTGAAATTTGAAAGTACGCCGGTGTATCAGTAGATACGCCGGCGTACTTGCACTGTGAATCTGACCCTATAACATGAAAAATAGGATGCCAGTTTAATTATTAATAAAGATGTACTCAAAGTGTTATGCCCTGTACACACGATCGGGCTTTGGCCTGACCAAACTCACATCGGAATTCCAAAGGAATTCCATCGGAGGAAAAATAAAAAAATAAATAATATGAAATGATAGTGTAAAATTTCTAACGCCTTTCAGCTAATACAGCCTTCCTCGTATGCTATGAAGAGGGCTGTATTAGCTGAAACGCATTAAAATGTTTTACATTGTGTCGTTTTATATGTAGCCAATAAAGACTTCTCCTGAAGAGTAGCCAGCTGTATTTGCCATGGACTGTTTGCATCAGGAATTGAACATCGTAGCCAGCGTTTGAATTCTGGATACAGCATTTGAGCTAGGGTACGGTTTGCTTTACTAAATGCCATTAATTTAGAATTTACCTCTACTTTAATATGGATGTCAGACCAGTTGAGAAAGGAATTCATGAATCAAACCTATAGGAAAACTTTTGTGTGGCTCCTGGCTTGCACTGCCTCGCTGTAATAAAACTCCCCCACTATTGTCTATCACATGTACAACTATCTTTTCTCCATAGACAGCAATGTTTTTGTTTTTTTTCCAACTTCCTTCCTATGAATTTGTTATAATGCTTCATTGTCTGCAGAGGTCAACAATAACAATATGTGAGCCTGATGAGTGTGAATAATCTGTGAAATCTCTGGCATTCATTGTAGTACAGTAAAACCTTGGTTTGCAAGCATAATTTGTTCCAGAAACATGCTTGTAATCCAAAGCACTTGTATATCAAAGCATTTTTTTTCAGGGTGTAAAAAAGAAAAGAGGCACCCCTAATGCCTCGTACACACAATCGCGATTTCCAACAAGAAAAACACATTTTGTTTTCAGCAGGAAAACGGCTGAAATTTGCACTTGCATACACACGATCACACTAATCTTGTCTGAAATTCCGAACGTCAAGAACGTACGACGAGCCGAGATCAATGAAGCTCAATAGGCAGTTTGGCTCTTCTGCTTCAACCTGTATTTTTTTTTCCGCATTGTAATTGCATACAAACGAACGCGATTCGCAACAGGAATTTTTCCTGTCACGAAAATTGAGATCCTGCTCTCAAACTTTTCTTGGCCGGAATTCTGACAGAAAAAGTGCGATGGAGCATACACACGGTCAGAATTCGCGACAAAAAGCTCACATCGCACTTTTCCCTTTGGGAATCGCGATCGTATGTACGAGGTATTAGTGTAGCAATAAGTTGCTAAATGTTGTACCTTTATTAAATGTAAGAATTTTACTACACTTAGAGGCTGCTCTCTTCTTTTTTATACTCAGTTGTGACATGACGCTACTCTTATATCAAGACATCGCTTGTATATCCAGGCAAGATTTATTAAACATTTTGCTTGTCTTGCAAAACGCTCTCAAACCAAGTTACTCTGAAACCAAAGTTTTACTGGGCCAGATTCACAGAGGAAATACGCCGGAGTATCTACTGATACTCCGTCGTATTTTCAAATTTGCCGCGTCGTATCTTTTTTTATAATTTACAAAAAAGATACAACGGCTTTTGGCTAAGATCCGACAGGCGTACGGCTTCGTACGCCTTCGGATCCTAGGTGTAATTTTCCGACAGCCGCTGGGTGGAGTTCGTGTCGTTTTCCAGCGTCGGGTATGCAAATGAGCTGATTACGGCGATCCACGAAGATACGCGCGTTCGTCGCAATCTCTTACGTCGTCGCTAGTCGGTTTTTCCCGTCGCAAACTTAGGCCTGCTTTTTCATGGCTTATATTTAGAACAGCCATGTTAAAGTATGGCCGTCGTTCCCCCGTCTAATTTAAAAATGTTCTTTTTTTTGTGTAAGACGTCCGGGAATACGAAACGACGTAACGCACGTCGCCGTTCATAAAAACCGTTGGGGCGCCGTAATTTCGCGCAAAGCACGTCGGGAAATTTTCAAATGGAGCATGCGCAGAACGTTCGGCGCGGGAACGCGCCTAATTTAAATGGTACACGCCCCATTTGAATTAGGCGGGCTTGCGCCGGACGCCTTTACGTTACACCGCCGTAAGTTTACACGCAAGTGCTTGGTGAATCAGGCACTTGCGCTGAAAACTTGCGGCGGTGTAACGTAAAGGTGATACGTTACGCCGCCGCATTTGTACCTGAATCTGGCCCACTGTATTTAGAAATCTTCTGAAGTTGTTATGCCTAATTGCCTAATTATCTTTTGCATCTAAACTATCATGTAAATAGTAACATATCCCCTTAATAAGTAGCAGAGTTTCTGTGAGTTCAGTGATTAACATAGAGACAGTTTACAATAAAATTCTAGAAAACCACTTCCCAAGAAAGTTGTAATGCTGCTAAGTTAGGATGAATGCCACAATCGAACTATTAACATAACTATGGGTAATAAAAACAGATAAATGTGCAAAGACAGCCTGTTTTGATATCTTCAAGCCCAATGTATAATTACTAGGCAAAGCGTCCAAAGATGACTAATGCCAGGTACAGACTCTTAAATGTGCTTTCCAGCATTGCTAAACTCAATTTCTAAAAGCCAACAAGCTGTTGTTAAGATGAGTGTTACTTATTAAATAAATCTCCATTTTTAATAGATGAAAGTCAAAAATGTGTTATGCTGTATTAGACAGATACTAGATTCTTCAGTTTAAAAATATCTGCACATCATTTTCAGAGAAACATGAATGTTTATTTTCTGATGGATCTCTTTCTCCCTCAGCCCACTTTAAACTACTACTTGTTCAGTCTAATGTCCCACCTTTGTTATATAATAATTCTCGTAATCATTAAAATGTATGTTTATGCCAAAGATACATGATTATTGCAAGAATTGTAACTGCAAGTGAAGTTCTTTATTGTTATTGTAAGACATGCAGGAAGGGATTCAATATAAACAGAAGATTTGGATACTTTTCTTGTAAACTCCCTTTAAGTATACCTGTCTCTGCTCTCAGGCCAGTTATATTTTGGACTAAAGTGCTGCCAGCGCACCTGTACATGTATGAATATGAAGTTTGCTTTTGAACTGTAATTAAATGCACATTACTCTAGTAAGTTGGCACCCCAAAAGGTCACTTCCAGAAACCCTATTTTACCAGTTACCTAAATAAGAAGAATTAAGAGTAGCAAAAAAAGAAAGTCAGATTGAACAGTGGCATCATAGATATACAGTGGAACCTCGGTTTAGGAGTAACTTGGTTTAAGAGCATTTTGATTTGCGAGAAACTTTTAAAAAAAAATTCGGACTCGGTTTGTAAGTGTTGACTCGCAAGACAAGCAGAATTCAAGCTAAATAGGCCTGCAGTACCTCATTTGGCCTGAGGTACCGGGGCGCAGAAGCCGAGCAGAGCCAAAAATAGGCATGCAGTACCTCATTTGGCCTAAGGTATTGGGGCGCAGGAAACAAGCGTCCTTGGGCCTTTCAGACGTTTTCGTCGCTCTCTGGCGCCCCCCACCTCTGGCCGCATTCGGTATTGCATCCCATTAAAGTCAATGCGGAACAAATTATTTTCGTTTCCATTGACTTCAATGGGAAAACTCGGTTTGATATGCGAGTACTTTGGATTACGAGCATACTCCTGAAACGGATTATGCTCGTAATCCGAGGTTCAACTGTATGAGATAGCCAAGCAGAAGTATCAGCTTAGTATTAGCTTGATTGACCCCAAACAGAAGTCCTAACTTGTGCATCAGCTGTAACAGCTCAGTTGGGTATATAGGAAGGTAAAATGGTTTATTCCCACAGCCTCAAAGCTAAACTCTGAAGAAAACAAAAATCCTTACTTGCAGTGGGGCTACTTCCACACTGCAAGGGTTAACTGTTTATATCTAGGAGGAACAGGTATAGCTCTACCCTGCAGTCTCTTATTGCATGTTTTCCAGTCACCTAAGTTCCTTGGACATCACTGAAGCCTTGAACAAACAGCTCAAATGTCTGCCGGCATCGGACAGTTCAATAGAACCTGACTGACATTTGACCCGTTTGTACTGCAGTCGGTCCGGTAGAACCAGGATATTGCAAAACAAAAGAAAGGATTCTTCTGGACAGCCGCACTCCGAACAAAAGTTGCCTTTATTGTACAAATCCAAGATAGAAAAACAGCACTACATGTCACAGCATACCGGCAGAGCTGACGCGTTTCACACCGTATTTAGTGTTTAATCATAGCAGATCTGTGGTGGGATAGACAAACCTGTCCACAGGCAGTGCTGGCTTAGCAGTCAATCAGCAACACTACTTGGGCACGTACCTCGCCCATGCTGTGACCTCATTACCCATACCAAGTCCAAAGCTTCTAAACTGACCAGTTAAGGACATGAGAAGTATTGGTTTGACAACATGGTCTGGTCCACAGCAGTTTTTGTCACTGTGAAATGCCCACCTTATTTGTCCCATTAAAGCATTCTGTATGTATAATTCTAGAAAAAAATATACATACAGCAGACGTGACTTCTATAACGACTGAATGCTTAAAGTGCCATATGAAACCTGCATTGGCATTACCTTTCTGTTACGCTTTTGTTTCTTCTTTTTATGCTTTTACATCAACAGAATGCACACAATTTAACTTCACAGCTACTGATTATATTTCCATGAATCCTCCGACAGGTTTCTTCTTGAAAGAAGCCACAGACAAAGGCTTCATGGACCTTCCCTGTCAAGCTACCCTGCATTATTATGCTTTTTATTCTTCACCATAAAAAAAGATCCCTTGATTCATGTTTAACTATTTCCCTTATAGACTTTATTACAATTATCCGTTAAAATTCCAAACTAAATCTCTCCATGGGATGATACACCTGAATGCATTGCCTAGAAGTAAGTTAACATGTAGGCACATGCTGTCTTCTTACACACAGCATACAGACATAACAACATCCTAAACTGAACAGGAGAGAAGGTAGAACATGAAGACCAAGATGTGGCAGGGTGAGATATCTGTGGAAATAAACATTTTCCTCATTCACAGAGACACTATTGTTTTTTGCTTTCTTGAACAGCACGTATAAAGGCAATAACCAGTCATAAAGGCAATAACAAAAAAATATATATATATATATATATATATATATATATATATATATATATATATATATATATATACTCTGTATGTGTGTATATATATATATATATATATATTTGCACATCGGTAAGAACTTTTTGCACTTTATTTTTGATACTTTGATGCACTATATTATGCACTTTGTTTATTAATTTATTTATACATTATTTATATTAATTGCACTAACATTATTTTGTCGTATGTTGGATTTACCTTTAGTAATGCATTTGTATAATTAGTAAGCGCCCCAACCTCCCCTATTCTCTATATTGTTATCAGTGTGTGAGCACTAATCTAGTTGTGGCTGCTGCTATTGTTGATTTTATATTAGTTATTTCATGCACCATTTCTTAAATCTTTATTTAGTCCTGGTGGGTGCGTAGTTTATTCTAGTTTTAATTTATTAACTTTTTAGCTATTCTCTGGTGTGTGTGGTTTGCGCATTAGTTCCCCCCATTATTCATATATATATATATATATATATATATATATATATATATATATAGTATATATATATATATATACCGTATTTATCGGCGTATACCGCGCACTTTTTTGCGGGGGATCGGCTCAGAGACAGCACGGGAGAAGCGGGGAGGACACCACGAAGGCCGCAGACGGACGCCGGACCGGACAAGGCCGCCGATGGACGCCGGGCAAGACACCAAAACTGCAAAACTAAGTAATAACATTTTTTTCCATATGCCGGTGCGCGCTATAGGCAGATAAATGCGGAATATATATGTTTATATATATATATACAGTATATACTATATATATATATATATATATATATATATACACACACACACACACACACACACGCTTTTTCTCTCACCGGCCACTTTACTTTACTAGGTACACCTCTTCAATTGCTTGGTAACACAAATTGCTAATCAGTCACATGGCAGCAACCCAATGCATTTAGACATTGTGGAGATGACTTTGAATGTAGTATGGCTGTTGGTGCCCGGTGGGCTGGTCTGTTTTTTTTCTTCAAAAATTGCTGATCTACTGGGATTTTCAAGCACAAAAATCTCTAGGGTTTACAGAGAATGGTCTGAAAAAAGAGAAAATATCCAGTGCGTGGCAATTGTGTGGACAAAAATGCCTTGTTGAAGTCAGAGGAGAATGGGCAGACTGGTTCAAGATTATAAAGAGACAACAGTAACTCAAATAACTGCTTGTTACAACCAAGGTATGCAGAATATTAGCAAGAGCCACTGGGAATCCAGTGCAGCCATGTACATGGAATTGTGCTTTCATTTCATGTCATCCATCTAATCCTATTTCAGTTTAAGATTAAAGGGTCACTAAAGGAAAACATTTTTTTAGCTAAATAGCTTCCTTTACCTTACTGCAGTCCTGGTTTCATGCCCTCATTGTTTGTTTTTGCTATGATGTTGCTGTAATCCTTCTCTGTTCTGAACAGTCTGTTTCCCGATGAAAAAAGTCATGGGAGCTTTCTCTCTGTGGCACTAATCAAGGAGGTGTGATTACTGTGTGTCTTAAACCCCTCAGAACCAATCACTTTCGTTTTACAAACCATCACTGCCCTCTATTGGCTCTGTGTCTCTGTACTTCACAGAAGCATGAAACTAGATGCATAAACAAAACTGAAACTACAGGTACATTATATGATTGATTTTTATCTATTTTTAATCATTTTTAAAAGGAATCAGTTAACTATTATGTCTCTATACCCTATAAACAGTCATTTTAGCAAAAAAAAAATGTTTTCCTTTACAACTCTTTAAACTTTAATATAGGAACACTTATTGACACCTGCTAGTTACTAGACAAAGTGGGGTCGATTATTAAAGCAAATAGGCTGTTCACTTTAAGAGGGAATTTGCTTGGTGAATGTGATGAGGTTTCACTCAATCGCGTGTAAAGAAAAAAACAGTGTTGCTTGCACATAATTGAATGATGGAAGTCGAATGAAATTCGCTAGAAAATTCCCTGCAATATAAGCCTTACTCCGAAAATAAGCCCTAGTTTAAAATCCTATAACCCACTCTATTACAGTAGTACACAATGTACAATGTGTGTGTTTCTGTAACATAAATGCAGGGAAGAGAGCTCCGGCAGGTCACAAAAGCGCAAAGCGGTGCTCTAATGAAGGTATTTGGCACAATTATATTACAGAAATACACACATTGTACATTATATACTACAGTAATAGAGTGAATTGCAAGATTTTACAAGCATTTTAACTAAGTTCACACTGGCGATTCCTAACAGGCAGGTTGAGAGAGGGGAAGAGAAGACAGCACATTACATGGTAAAACCTACCCCAAAAATAAGCCCTACTGTGTCTTTTTTTGCCAAAATTAATATAAGACGCTGGCTTATTTTCGGGGAAACACAGTATTTGCCTTCAAAAAAGCAACCCCAGTATTTCTAAACAAACAAAAAAATTGACTTTACTTTTAAAACTGTTTTTTTTTTTTTTTCTTATTGTGCTCTCTAAATAAAATAAGAGAAATAGGGTGCTGAGAATTTTGCCTATAAGGTGTATTATCTCTTCAATGCCAAAATGCATCGGTGCCAGCTTTACTCTTTGCCATTTCAAGAAATAGACCTGTACATATTTTTATTATTTGCTTTAAAAGAGAGCAAAAAACAAAATGAAGCATAAGCAGTAAAACACTCCTGAACAATTGGTACCATTGAATGTCTTGGCAGTATTCCGATAAAACAAACTTGGTTAGCTAAACCATCCATGTATAGCAATTCCTTATAGTCTGGAAATCTGCCAAGCATCTGCACACAGAGCACAAAATGAACTGTATGATTTAACTTAGGTAAAAGGATTGAGAAGACCTATGACATCTAATAATTTCCCTCAATATTTATTTTCATTAACCCCTATGACAAGTCCTATCTGCTGACATGACTGAATTGTGGACACTGTTATTATTTGTCCTAAATGGTTTAAATATACTGCATGCCAACTATAAGTTCACCCCTAAGCATTTTGCCAAATATATTTCATAGATGGATTTACTTTTTTTGGCAGGACATGTGAAGACTTAGGCTGATGAAATCCATCTTGAATTTTTAATTTAGAAAATATATGTTTCTATAAGGGTTTATTTCCTGTGGTATAGATGGCAACTATGTATCCCAATGCATTCATTATTTTCTAATTTATAAATCACATTTAATATGCAGTATACGAGTAAAAATCAGTCAGCCATTCAAGAGATCGATAATGCAATCAATTAATCAATCAATCATTCAAACCAAGGATAACATTTTATATAGAACTTTTTCTGAAGTTTATTGTTTTTATTTAGCCCAGGTATTAATTATTTTCAAATATCCAGTCATATGAAAGGGAAATTTGATTTTAGTTTTTCTTCATTCTGACAGTAAGTAATAAATCTCAAGAAGTTACAAAAAGGTGGGCACTCCTCGATACATTCTTTGGTCATTTTCTTAACCACTTGATGACCGAGGGAATTTGTGCGGTGATATCTGAATGATGCCTGTAGCTACAGGCATCATTCAGATATCACCGTCTTCAGCCGCAGATTCTCTGCACGATAAGAACGATCAAAGTGGCAGTTCCGCCGATTGATCGTTCTTATAGGCAGCGGGAGGGGACATCCCCCCTCCTGCCGCCATCCGGTGCTTCTCCGGGCTCATCGGGGGCCCGGAGAGCGAATCGGCTGGCACTGGCTGGGAAGCATAGAGATGACTGGTCATCTCTATGACCGTCGGAGGCCCAGGCGCAAAGTTATGACGTCGTACCCGGAAGTAAACAAAGCTGCAATCGCGGCTGTCGGCATGAGATCGGTGAATTTTTTTTTAACGATCTCATGCTTGTAAGCCTGGAGGAGGGATGTGGGGTCTTATTGACCCCACATCTCTTCATAAAGAGGACCTGTTACAGTGATTCCTATTACAAGGGATGTTTACATTCCTTGTAATAGGAAAAAAAGTGATAAGAAAAATGTAAAAAAAAGTGTAAAAAAAAAAAAAATCTTTAAAACGCCCCTGTCCCCGATAGCTTGCGCGCAGAAGTGAACACGATTGCAAGTCCTGCCCACATATGTAAACTCCATTCAAACCCCACATGTGAGGTATCGTTGTGTGCGTTAGAGCGTGTGAAACAATTCTAGCACTAGACCTCCTCTGTAACTTGAAAAAAGTAACCTGTAAAAAAATGAAAACGTCGCCTATGGAGATTTTTAAGTACCGAAGTTTGGCACCAATGAGTGTGCGCAATTTTAAAGCGTGACATGTTAGGTATCTATTTACTCGGTGTAACATCATCTTTCAAATTATACAAAAAAAATTTTGATAACTTTACTGTTTTGTTATTTTTTAATTCATGAAACCGTTTTTATTTTCTAAAGAAAAGCGTTTGAAAAATGATTGCGCAATAATACCGTGCAAGGGATAGAATAGTGGTACCTACTGAACTAATGTGTGCTTGCTTCTTTATTGTCTAGTCACAGGTTTGAGAGGGTTCTGGACCAGACTGTACAACTGTCTACAGGGAGGTTTAGGACCTGGGTGTGTGATCTGATTGGGTTGCTTGGATTAGGAGATTGGCTGAACAGAATTACAGAATTCTTCCAAGTTTACTTAAAGGAGAAGTACAGTCAAAGCTCGTTTGGCTGTACTTCTCCTGTGGAGTACAGGAGTGCAGTTCGCTCTGCACTTCTGTGAACCATTTTCAGCAGACAGCGGGCTGAATCACACTGTCTGCTGATGTTACAGAGTCGGTTCAGACCTGGACAAGATTGCGACAATGAAGTCGGGATCTGCCCACATGCCTGGACTGGCTCTGTCTCTCTCTCGAGGCCGCTGAGAGCCTGAGCCAGCCACTCCCGCCCCCTCCACAGCCCAGTGTTTCAGAGAGCGAGGAGGGGGTAGAGCAGAGAGCTGCTGACTGACAGTTGGGGAGCTGTGAGAAACGAGTGATCTGAAGTGTTTGATCGCTCGGTTCTTAGTGTTATAGATGCCGGGAGGACAGATACAGCATTGGACCGATGATGCATCCACCTAGGTAAGTATGATTTAAAAAAAAAAAAACATACATCTCTTTTAACAAATGCTCCAAAATAATTCAATGTATAAAATAAATAGCAATTGTATAATTTTATTTGTAGAAATACATCATGCCCTACTTTGTTCTAAGCAGGGTTTATATTCATTTAGTATTTTAAAAGTCTTCAAACTGTAATTAGACCACAGGTGCCCAAGCTTCGGCACCTCAACGGTACAAAGCTCTAAGCTAATAGTAAGATCTAAGAATACTCATTCAAAGCAGAGATGGACAAGCAAATAATAAGACAAATTTGTTTGAATTATGCAATTTAACTTGTATCTTCTTGAACTGAAGCTGATACTCTCTTTGTCTAACAAGGTGTTCTCAGGTCCATAGCATGGGTACCTCCAGATACCTGTCCTCAAGCTCCCACTATCTCCAGAGTGTCCAAATGTCTTCAAAGTCTTGATGTTTTATTATGAAAATATTGACAATATTCTATAATCAATATCTGACGTATGTCATCCAACCTTATGCACGTTTCTGTTGGCTTACACATTTCATTGACAGCTGTTCTTGCCAGTAGTTCTCAGTGGGCAGAGTGACCATGTTTGGTGAAAGCTGCTAAGTTTGATTTTATCTGAAGACACACATTATCTTCATAGGCAGTTTTTTGGTAAAAGCAAACTAACCCATTAAGGAGGAATGGGCTAACTACAAACATATCTGCCCTGAATTTATGCATTGCTATATATACAGTAGTATGTTCCAAGACGAAGGCGCTCATAAATTAGGATTAGGGGCCACAGTCTTTCACAAGGCAGTGTGGCTTCCACATATATTTGCAAATCTAAAATGAAAATCTCTATTTTTAAAGCAAATTGTTAAACACTGTAATTTGTTTCTTTTGTGGCTAGCTGGTAAGTGTGCTGGGAAAATCTTGTATCGTGTTAGTTAATGTGATAGTTATGACCAGTTGCGGCTGGTGTTTTTTCCTGGGGGGAGGGGCGACAAACGATCCACCCCACACTTACCCCATCTCGCAGGCAGCGCTTGTGTTTGTTAATGTGATAGTTATGACCAGTTGTGGCTGGTGTTTTTTCCTGGGGGGAGGGGCGACAAACGATCCACCCCACACTTACCCCATCTCGCAGGCAGCGCTCCGGGCGACGTCGGCTTCTCTCCGGCCTGTTCTCCCAGCTGCTTCCTCGCTTCCCCTGCATGTTCTCCCTCCTTCTTCTGGTGGCCAATCCGAATGGATCTCCTTTTGGCCAATCGGGTAAAGGGTCTCACGACCCGCTTTCTGATTGGCCGGGAGGAGAATCAGTGTTACAATAGTGAATATTCATTTGCTATTGTGGCACAACTGGGTGGGCCTGAGCCCACCCTTTTTAAGCCTATTAGAGCTTCTGGCTCTAGTCACTTGCTTCAAACCCCCCCCAATTGGAATCTATGCGTCCGACACCCTGCATGTAGATCAGGGGGCCGGACACGTGGATGGGGGGGGCGGCGGCCGTGCGCCCCTGTTGGATGGGCCGCCACTGGTCATGACACTTTTTGTATTGCCTTGCAACTAAGTGTTGTAAGTTGGAATTTATGGGCATATAGGAAAAGTTTTAAACAATAGGTGCATGTATAGTCAGTGTGTTGGCACACATTTACAGTTCTGTTAATACCTAATCTTTTTTATAGTTTTTATGCCTGTGTGTTTTGGGCTTTTTTTTAAAACATAAAGGGCTAGATTCATAAAGGACATACGACGGCGTATCTTCAGATACGCCGTCGTATGTCCGAATGAGCGCGGTCGTATCTATGCACCTGATTCATAGAATCAGTTACGCATAGATTTGGCATAGATACGAGCGGCGTAAGTCTCCTACGCCGTTGTATCTTAGGGTGCATATTCACGCTGGGCGATAGGGGCGCTTCCGTAGATTTACGCATTAATTATGCAAATGAGCTAGATACGCCGATTCAGAAACGTCCGCCCGGCGCATTGATTTACGTCATTTACGTAAGGCTTTTTTCGGCGTAAAGTTACCCCTGCTATATGAGGCGTAGCCAATGTTAAGTATGGACGTCGGGACAGCGTCGAATTTTCCGTCGTTTGCGTAAGTCGTACGCGAATAGGGCTGTGTGTAAGTTACATTCACATCGAAAGCATTGACTATTTGCGACGTGATTTCGAGCATGCGCACTGGGATACGTTCACGGACGGCGCATGCGCCGTTCGTTAGGAGCGTCAATTACGTGGGGTCAAGGCTCATTATAATACAACACGCCCACTGCCTGGACAATTTGAATTAGGCAGGCTTACGCCGGCCCATTTACACTACGCCGCCATAACTTAGGACGCAAGTTCATTGTGAATACGGTACCTGCCTCACTAAGTTACAGCGGCGTAGTGTATCTGACATACGCTACGCCCGCCTAAAGATAGGCAATTCTACCTGAATCTAGCCCAAAGTTTTAATGGAACTTGCTTCTGAATTGTTATTATGAGCGAAGAACACAATATAATATGTTTACCTTACTTTTACCTACTTTGAATTTTCTATTACTTATATGTATTCATGCTGCATATTTACTGTATCTTGTCATAGAGAATCACAGAAACAGTAACTTTGTGTTGGAGTAGTGAAACTTGGAGCTATGTTTTTCATAAGATGTTTGATTTCACTGTGGATTTCCACTACACGTTCTCTTAATATAAAAATGAAGAAAATGATAAGCATTCCCACAAATTATATATTGACTTTTCTTTCTTTTAATATACAATTTATTGGGTATATATTGAACACATACTTCACTATCTGTTTCATAAGGAGGTGATGTTCTTTGTATTGTATTTTATCTGTGACTATATGTAATGAGAAACATGTATTTCAAGAATGCTTTTTATGCTTAATGCAATTCTCTTACTTTTATTACAATGGCCATGTAAGCGATTGTACTGTATATGGTGTGATAGGATATGTTTATATTTAATAATGAAAATAATTTCTTGTGACCATTTTTTTTTTAAGCCAAAGGGATCAGCAAACTTTGTGGTGACCTTAGAATTTATATTGTTCAAACGTGTTAAAGAGTACAAATCATGACTGGGCTTATGACCATACACCATTGGACCAGAAAGATAGAAGCCATGAACACCATCAAGCCAAGGAAAACTTCTCAGGAATACTGTTGCCAATATCGCTACCACTAGTTCAACCTTGATTACTCTATGAAATCGGGAAGTGCCAATGGCTCCCCAGAATGTGTTCCAGCTTCTCTTGATGAAGTTCCATGTTAATGACGAAATATGTAGGGTGGTACTTCCAGTACTTAATGGCGGCTTCAGCTGGAACGCACACTGCAGAGCCAGCAACACTTCCTAATGTCATAGAGTGATCATTAGACTACTTGTGCATGGTGTACGTGCATTTTTAGTTACTTGTTGAGAAAATAAAATGGTTTTACACTACAGGAGTCCTCCCCTTTTTCCTTTAACATCCCAGTATGAGTGTCCGGTTTACCTGAGAGAGCCATACAGAAGCAAGGTGGACCAGTGGTGGCGATATTGGCAACAGTATTCCCAGTAAGTTCTACTTGGCTGGATAGTGTTCCTGGCTTCTATCTCTCTGGTCCAGTGGTGTATGGTCATACCAGCAGGAGCTTTTTGATTTTCTTGTTATTGCAAGTAGTACATTTTATCTGTTGAGTGTGGAGTGGATCCTTTGTACATGGTAGATTGGAACACAATTTTATTTGGAGCATGCGGGTGTTTTAGAACACCCAACAACACGTTTATATTTGATAAGACTTTATTTTGAACGTTTGATATTGACTTTTGAGTACTAGCTCTGTTTTTTTTTATTTATTTTTTTATTTTGACACTATTTGTGTTTATTTCAACAGCTGTACACATTTCTTTTATGTTATAGTTTTCACAAAATTTACACTAAGCTTCTTATAGCAGATGTGAGCAGACAGGGATCGATGAGATGGGACAATGATTACTCAATCTTTTGCAAAACACGGCAAGACATTCTGGCTAAACTGACTATTAACGTCTCAGCTAGGCAATTGTAAGGTTGGCAACACACAGCTCGAATCTTGGCCAGTTCCTGCTGAACTGGCCCAGATTCAAACCATTGGGTACCACCAGCCTGCAGGATTCGCTTCCAATTATCGCAAGTAGCTGCTATAGCTGCTAGTGATAATCACTGTCTTCTTCCAATGTGGATGCCTTCCCCTGCCTCCGCCGGGAAAAGACAATTTATCCGCACGAGGCATTCCCCTGTCACCACTGTCTGTGTTGATAGGGGAAGGTGCAAATTCCTTTCCTGCAGTCATTGTAATTTCATTGTCATTGTGTCTACACTAACACTCCTTACACCCTGTCCCCAGTAAAATCTCTTGCATACATTCCTCAGCCACACCTATAATTTTCCTGTTTTTGAGGCACCCCACACTATTTTCAGGCTCTATTCATGAAAACTGTGCTATAGTAGTAAATATTCAAAACTGTGTTCACAATATTGTCACAATCGGCCAGATAAACTATCATCGGTGTAACATTAAAATAGTGTAGTTGGCAACAAATAAACAGTGATTCACAATGCACGTTCCAGTTGAATGCTACACATGTGTCATAAATAGAAAAATTCCTCTTTGTGGCACCAACAAGATTTAAAGGGGTTGTAAAGGAATTTTTTTTTTTCATAATAAGCATCCTTTACCTGCAGACATTCCTCTTTTCACTTCCTCATTGTTCGTTTTTGCTCAGAAGTTGCTCTATTTCTTCTCTGTTGACTTCCTGCTTGTCTGATTTTACTGACCACCATGAAGGGAGGCTTTACTGCGGTGGTCAGGACGTGCTCGCCCCCTCCTGGGAACTACATCTGTGCAGCAGGACGCTCTCTACGTGTTAGAGACTTCAAGGAGGTGTGAATTACTGGGTGTGCTGCATTGCATACTGGGAAATGTAGTTCTTACATGAACGAGCGCCGCAAACCAGGAAGTGAATGAGAGAACCGAAACTAGAATGCCAGAGGTGATATAGATGAAGGAATTTATTAGGTATTTACTCGTTTTTTAACAGAATCATTACACTATTCTGTCTGTATACCCTGCAGACATTAATTTTGGGAAAAACAATGTTTTCCTTTACAACTCCTTTAAGTAAGGATACATATGCCCTTTGCATTTAGATAATATTTACGTACTAGTTCAGTTGTAGTCCAGGTTCAGTGCTAGTTCCCGCATTACGCCTGAATCGCACAGTGGTTCACACTGAGATCTGCGAACCACTACAAGTGTCAATGTAAAGTTAATGACACCCCCAGATCGGTTCGTTGATCTCAGTGTGAACTGTCAAATGGTGCAGGAATCGGATTGCATAGGTGTGAACAATCCAATTTTCCCAAAAAAAGGGCCCTGTGCTATTTTGGTGCAAATGCAGCCATACACTTTGTATGGCTGAAATCGCATTGCACAGACATTGCATGTGATCTGCACAGCAATGCAGTGCAAATCACATGCAATGTCTGTCAATCGCACAAGTGTGAACCCAGCCTTAGGGCTTATTCACACACAGTCCCAACACATAAATAATGTGCCTTGAGTTCCATGAGAAAATAGGATATGCAACTACTTTTCCAGTGCAATGTGTTGCAATCCCGTACTCCATGATGGTTAAAAACAATAAATGAAATGCTTGCATGACATTTCCTTGGCAGTTTTCCTGATCATGACAATGGCCACTAATCTTCACTGAGATAGCCTGTTACAGGTTGACAATGCATGAGAAAAATTAGGAGATAGGGACAAAGTGTTGTCATTCTATAAGAAGTGCCTGCACAAGGACTTTTATGGCACCTGGATCATCAGGTAGTATTCTAATGAAAGTTACAGATCGAAAACAATTTAAAATACTTTTAAATTACAATAACGTGTCAAAACTTACATGAGACTTTAGTGACTGTATTAACTTATACTTCGATGTAATTTTTCTTATAAAACATCTTTTATATAATGTATGACAAATAATGTGTTAGAAAAAGTAGAAAGGAGGAGGAAGTTGATTCATGAAAGTCAAAGAAAAATAAATAACAATAGTACCATAATGCTGATGTTACCCAAACTGCTCCAAAATCCAAGTAAAGACCTCAGGAAGCTCACTCTTTTCAGCTTATTTTGAGTCCCCATAGGAGACATATACCCTGATCACAATCCTGCTAATCAGTTCTTCAAACTTTTATATGTTAGACATGGAAATGAGCCCCATAGGGGTACAAAAAAATATATATTTTGTATTTTTGTATGCATCGTTTTGCATTGGCTCCTCATAAATGCGTATTATAATAACTTGAACCTGTTTCCAGAAGAACACATAGATGACAATATTATATTTGACAGATTGAGAGCATCTTTAAGATATTTATAATTTTTTTAAGGGCGCTTCTATAAATAGCATTAAATAGCATTTTAACACAAAGCAGATAAGGCATACAAGATATTACACTGCAGACATAAAGCACAACCAAAGGTTCCGTCCTGTATGACAGTTTAAATAAGTCCCAGATCCCGTTACTATGTGTTGCATAAGCCTCAAGAAGCGACCAAGCCAATTCCTTTTTCATTAGTGTCTCACCCACTTTCCCTTTCAGACACTGCAATCCACAGTGGTTTTAAGCAGCAGGTTTAGGTAGTCAGTTCTGCAAATCCAGAAAGCAGTGGGCACGGCTAGATGTGGTCCGGTGCTGATTGACAAGCTAGAGACTTGTCAATCAGCAGTGACAGCTGATGTCCCCTGCAACATTTTCCATCCTATTGTAGTGCAAGCAGGCAAAGTCTACATGAGAGTGACAATTCAGCTCTCAATTCAGGAGCAGTGCAGCATTGTAGCCACACCATTACAGGAAGCTTCATTAGATTGACTTCACTGGCAGAATTAACTTTGCAGGGGGACTAAAATAATACTATAAGTGCAGATGTACTTTAGATTTAGCGACACACTGTTTTTCATGGGAGGTTATACTACTTCAATTATAACACCTTCTATCCACATTCTTAGAAAGCTGTATCCTACCTTTTACTTCACATTAAGAAATCCCCATTTATTTTCAATCACTGTCCCATAATTTTTACTTCAGGATTTGAAGTTCACAGATGAAAATGAACAGCAATACATTGCAGGTTCAGACAACAGTCTTGTCATGTAAAACACATCATGTTACAACATGGGCAGTGTTTATCTGTTAATGCATCTATGCTACTAAATACACAGGGATCTGCCACATAATTATTATTTATAAAATAAAAATGTACATTCCTTAGAAAGTGTCCTAGAAACATTGCTAGTCTGGAAACAATAGATAAACACAAGGGTGTAACTAAAGCCATAGTAGCTTATGCAACAGCTACAAACTAGATCTTGTGTCAGATGAGGAGGGGGGCATTAAACAAGGCTATAAAGGCCCTGTGGTCTAATTTTCATCATTAAGGTAGCATTAAAAACTTTTTTTTACAGAAGGCTTTATGTGGATCAGTGTTACAGAACAATTTTCTGAAGGCCAACACTTGAACATAGGTCACCCTGCCCCCCACGTGACAGCGCTTGGACCTAGTAATAGTTTGTTCAGGCACCAACCAAGCATTGCTCTGTGGGATAGGATAGAGAGCATTCAGATTTACCAAATGTCTAGATGTCTGGGTATTTTAGATAGTTGCAGTGAAAGGGGGGTTGCATGCTTAATTTAAGATGAGGCATTGTCAGAATCCCACAAAGGCCGCACACTGATGAAATAATTTCATAAGAAAACTCCATGTAGAAATTTATGACTAAGCCTTTTCAAGGTAAAATGCGTATCAATGTGTTGGCTTTATTTGAAAAAGGTGTGAGGCCTTTGTGGGATTCAGGCAGTGATACACAGAGCATATGTCTCTTCAAGTTGGTACCTGTTTTACCCGGGGAAGAGCGGTGGAGTTTTGAGGAGTGAATTTCTATACAAAACTGTTAGGTGTTTGTTATAGGTCTGCAGATTTGCATTGTATTTTTTTTTTATCAGTCAGTGGTGTCGCTACAGGTGGGCAGGGGGGCGGGGCAATTGCCTCCCTTAGGTTATTTCTTGCCCCATGTGTGCCCCCATGCTAAATTAGGCTGCCGCATCGAGACCATTGGGACATCTTGCAGAGTGGCAGCGGAGTGCCAAGCACTGGAACGTAAACTGCTGTGTAAACTGGCACTAATACTATGGGTTAGTACCGCATAAACTGTCACCAATACTAGGACTATTACTGCGTAAACTTGCACCAATACTAGGAGCTATTACTGCATAAACTAGCACCAATGCTAGGGGTTATTACTGTGTAAACTGGCACCAATACTAGCGGTTGTTATTGCATAAGCTGGCACCAATACTAGGAACTATTACTTTGTAAACTGGCACTGATACTAGGGGCTATTACTGCATAAACTGGCACCAATACTAGGGGTTATTACTGGGTAAACTGGCACCAATACTAGGGGTTATTACTGCATAAACTGGCACCAATACTATAGGCTATTACTGCATAAACTGGCACCAATATTAGGGGCTATTCCTGCGTAAACTGACACCAATACTAGGGGTTATTACTGCATAAACTGGCACCAACACTAAGGGCTCGTATTTTAAAACTCTCATATATTGTAATCCTATATATAAATACTTTTTTTTGTGGTATGATTTAGTGGTGAAAAATTTTAGTGCCACCCCACCTCAGTTTTGACTGTGGTATTTTATGTGCCCCCGCCCCCCCATATATTGTTCTTAGAGTCGACACTGTAGTCATTGTTTAACATTTTAACCTTTTTTTGTTGTTTTTTGGGAACCTGCAAGGTAAAGCCTTAAAGGGTCACTAAAGGAAAAAAATGTTTTGCTGAAATGACTGTTTACAGGGTATAGAGACATAATAGTTAACTGATTCCTTTTAAAAATTATTAAAACTAGATAACAATCAATCATATAATGTACCTACAGTTTAGTTTCGTTTTTGCTGTTGTTTCCTGGTTCTCTGATGTACAGAGCCAGAGAGCCAATAGAGGGCAGTGAAGGTTTTGCAAAACGAAACTGGATTGGTGCTGAGAAGTTTTAGACACACAGTAATCACACCTCCTTGATTAGTCACCACAGTGAGAAATCTCCCAGTACTGTGGTGATCAGGAAACAGACAACCAGGAAGTGTCCAGAACAGAGAGGAATTACAGCAACATCAAAGCAAAAACGAACAATGAGGACATGAAACCAGGACTGCAGTAAGGTAAAGGAAGCTATTTAGCTAAAAAAAAAATCCTTTAGTGACCCTTTAATGTGCTAGTAGGCATCGCATTCTAGCACATGTCAAGCTTACCATAAAACAAAGCCCTCCAGTGCCAAGAAGTCAGCGCTGCAGGGGCTCCCATCTTCACCAATCTTGCTTCCAGGTTCATGGACTCCGGCTCTGTGCATGACCGGAGCCGCGATGACGTTTATGGCACAGGGCTCTGAAAGAAAGTGGCCATTCCTTCAGAGCGGATGTGCCAGTGATCTCACTGGCTGCATGCAATGTAAATATCTTGGGGCATGTTTAGGAGATATTTATACTACCTATAAGAAAGCCTTATTATAGGCTTACCTATAGCTAGAAGCAAAATATGAAAATTTACAACTAACAAAGATTGGTTCAGACTTTACTTGAATTATACTTCTAAGCTGAGAAAATGGAGCAGATCTTGCCCCTAATCAGCATAAGGGACACAAGCCCCTTTGTTAATTATTAGTGACCTATTCTGCGTTCTATGCCTCGTTTGTGACAGACACAGCACAAAGAGCAGTTAAGCTGGCACTACACATTTTGGATCTCTCTGCCCACCTCCCTAGTTGGCTAATTGTGGCAGGGAGGAGGAAGGGTGTTAAGTCTGTAGGCTCTTCTTACACATTGTGTTTACTGCATGGACAGAGGAAACTATGAGCTGTCTGCTGACAGTTCACATCCACTGTGCCAGGTGCTACCTGGCGGGGATCTGTAGCAGTTTTATATATTTAAAACTGCCACATTCCCTTTGTAAATTAGGTGCAGACCCTGAGCAAGTTTCTTTCTCCCTCTGAAGTAGAAACTTCTGTGGGTTACGCAGAAAGGCCCTAAATAGGTCAATCTACTTTGTTAATGTAGTACAGTTTCCTGCCCCATTATTATATGACCAGTAGTCAGAGTCAGCAGTGCCTTAGATTTGCACATTTACTGCTATGAGGCTGTAGGCACAATAGTGCCTTGGCACCTTAACCTACCAGGAAGTACACTCCTAAGTCGAAAGTTACACTTTTGAGTTTCAGCGTCACTCTAAATGCATACTATTTATTTGTCTGGAATAAGCAGTTAACAATATCAGATAATATATGAACAGATATAGCTGGTTCCTACCATTCCTTGACTTAAGACAGCCATACATGGATTGAAATTTCTCTGGTTCAGCAGCCAGATTTTGTTTCATTTATGAGAATGGAGCTTGTACAAAAGTGGATCTACTGATTCACTTCTGTACAACTGCCCTGTCAGATTGAACAAAAAAGCTGATCCACATTTGGGCTTTACACAAAGGCTCAAGCTACAGCCTCCATTTACCTGGAATAGGTTGGAAGGATTCAGAGATTAAACTAATAAGGGCACACCAGCCTACTGCGTTACACAAAGCACCTATAAAGCAAAAATAAGCAATCATACTCACAAACGTGAATACATAAAAAAAATTCTAATGAAATCCAACAAGCTTAAAGTCTAGTATGCACTAGTAGTTTATTTTCGTTCAACCCATGAGGGCTGAAAAAAAAAACTGACAGCTTAGGAGTACTGACTATTCACCGTTAGTACAGTGGTCTCCCCTGCTGTGTTATTGTGTTCTGATAGGGGGAAGCCACCCCAGCTAGAACACTCAGTCAGTGCCATTGGCTAAGAGCGCTGATCGGGAATTGATCGGCAGACCTTTTTCGGTCATGCCCCTTCGACAGAAGCTGGCCGAACCTTGGCTTCTATCAGACCGACTCCAGTACACACTGGCCGCATGTCGGCTGGTATCTATTTAACCGGCTGATGCCACCTGACATTTGGCCCGTGTGTACTAGGTTTAACGCAGACACTTACAAATTCCAGACTGCTGTATTATTGTTCCAGATTCCGAATTTACTAGTTGGTAAAGCCATTGCCTGAATAAAAAAGCCCTATAGCCAGGACTTTACAGAGCAGGAGATTTTACATTTTCGTTTACCATTTTTAACTTTAGATCAACTTTAAGTGAAAGAATGCAATGCTTTATTTCAGAAAATACCAAATACCAAGCTTGTTGTCTGATGTTGATTTCTTAAGACTGCAAAGCTTCTCTGTAATTGTGTAGACAAACTGATGCTGTTTAAGCCTGTTAAATTACATCTGATGTCTTAGAATTCCTTTACACTCATTGACAGCCAAAGCATTTACTAAAGCAATGAATATAACTGTGCTAATCACATAATGGCCCCTTAGCAAGTAAAAAAATGAAACCTCAAAGGCGTTGAGCGGATTATTCTTAAATGTGACTCATCCATGATACATTTCAAAGGCAACAATCTACCTTCTCTCCAATCACACAAACAAAGCATTTTGGAATCTAAAGCATCAATAAACATACAGATTGGTATGCCTAGCACTAATCTGCCTATAATCTGCCCCCATCCATCGCCGCCTCCCCCTATCCATGCGCCCGGCCCCTTTCAGGACGCAGAATGCATAGGCTTCAAAATAGGGGGGGGCTCGGGGCATAGAGAACGCGCTCACAGCCAGGGCCGGCCTTTGCGGTGTGCGGACAGTGCGATCGCTCAGGGCGCCATAGCAACAAGGGCGCCTGGCGACCGCAAAGATTTTTTAATTCGCCCGCGTATTAAGTAGTGGGCGGGGGGCGTGCCGCACACTGTGGGTGTCAGGCCGGCGCCCCCCCCCGCGACTAAAGAGGACCTTTCTGGGTGGCATGGCGTGGTGCCGGGTGCCTGGCTTTGCAGGGGGGGTGCCGTGCAAGCCGCATCCCAGCGAGCCGTCGGCACACCCGGGACCTGGCCGCAGTGATCCCCCTTCTCCTTCGGCAGCTCCGCGGGCCTGAGTCTCGGCTGCCTGTGACTGTCTCAGTCACGCAGCCGAGCAGTGAAGACTCCTCCCCCTTTGCCTGTACTGTGTGTGCAGCACGCGGCAAGCAGGTTATCTGAGCCTGCTTGCTTTACAGGGCTGAAGGGGGGGGGTCGTCTGTATTTTAGGGGGGGGGGTTCTTTATTGTAGGGGGTCTGCACTGTAGGGTGTGATCTGTATTGTGGGTGGGGGGTTGTTTTCTGTATTGTGGGGGGGGGGTTCTTTATTGTTGGGGGGGGGTCTGCTGCACTGTAGGGGTTGATCTGTATTGTGGGGGGGGGTTGTTTTCTGAATTGTGTGTGTGTGGGGGGGGGTCTGCACTGTAGGGTTTGATCTGTATTGTGTGTGGGGGGGGGGGGGTGTTTTCTGGATTGTGTGTGTGTGGGGGGGTTCTTTATTGTTGGGGGGGGGGTCTACACTGTAGGGGTTGATCTGTATTGTAGGGGGGGGGAGTTTCTGTATTGTGGGGGGTTCTTTATTGTAGGGGGTGTTCTGTAATGTGGGGGGTTCTTTATTGTAGGGGGGTCTGCACTGTAGGAGTGGTCTATTGTAGGGGGGGTGTTCTTTACTGTTGGGGGGTCTGCACTGTAGGGGTGGTCTATTGTAGGGGGGGGGTTCTGTATTGTAGGGGTAAATCTGTATTGTAGAGGGGGTTCTGTATTGTAAGGAGAGATCTGTATTTTAGGGGGAGGGGGTATGCACTGTACGGGGGTCTGCGTAATATGCAGGGGGTCCAGAACTGTTAGGGGGGTGTCTGTGTTACATATAGGTGTCCGGGGCTGTGTAATGTAAAGGTGTGCAGGGTGCTGTGTAATGTAAAGGGGTCCAGTGGTGCAGGGTGCTGTGTAATGTAAAGGGGTCCAGAGCTGTGAGGTGCTGTGTAATGTAAAGGGGTCCAGTGGTGCAGGGTGCTGTGTAATGTAAAGGGGTCCAGAGCTGTGGGGTGCTGTGTAATGTAAGGGGCCCAGAGGTGCAGGGTGCTATGTAATGTAAGGGACCCAGTGGTGCAAGGTGCTGTGTAGTGTAAAGGGGTCCAGAGGTGCAGGGTGCTGTGTAATGTAACGAGGTGCAGGGTGCTGTGTAATGTAAAGGGGCCCAGAGGTGCAGGGTGCTGTGTAATGTAAGGGGCCCAGTAGTGCAAGGTGCTGTGTAGTGTAAAGGGGTCCAGAGGTGCAGAGTGCTGTGTAATGTAAAGGGGTCCAGAGGTGCAGGGTGCTGTGTAATGTAAAGGGGTCCAGAGGTGCAGGGTACTGTGTAATGTAAAGGGGTCCAGTGATGCAGGGTGCTGTGTAATGTAAAGGGGTCCAGAGGTGCAGGGTGCTGTGTAATGTAGAGAGGTCCATTGGTGCAGTTGTGGAGAGAGGGTACACAGTAGTGACAGAGATATTGAAGGATGCAGGGGGCACAGTGGGGTGTTTTTACATTTTATGGGGGGGGGGGGCAGATATAGAATCCGCCCCGGTTGCCAAATGCTCAAGGTACACCTGGCAGGCCACAGGCGGATTCTGCCGGAAAGACGGCATGGCGGCTGTCCTTGCCTTGCTATGAGGAGCTCATATGCAATGCGCACTGAAAAGACAAAGGAGGGCAAAAATCCACAGAAGCAGGCAGCGGATGTGAAAACTTTTTTCTGTAAGTAAATTCTTTTTTTATAAGTGCAGTGTACTGCTTAATGTCTGTTTTGTATTTTCTTTTTTAAATAGGGTGTTTCTTAAAGGAACTGTAAATGCAAAAGTAAAAAAATACTTTATTGTAATTATGTTTGATATTTGATAGTAAATTTACAGGTAGTGGTATTATACCATGTGATTTACTTTATATGTGGCGTTATTATAGCGTGTGAAATACAGTATATGTGGAGTTATTATAGCGTGTGATTTACTTTATATGTGGCGTTATTATAGCGTGTGATTTACTTTATAGGTGGCGTTATTATAGCGTGTGATTTACTTTATATGTGGCGTTATTATAGCGTGTGATTTACTTTATATGTGGCGTTATTATAGCTTGTTATTTACTTTATATGTGGCGTTTTTATACCGTGTGATATACAGTATATGTGGCGTTATTATAGCGTGTGAATAAAAGTTGTATTTTTATCATAGCTTGTAATCTTTTTGTTGGGAACTTAACGGAATGGAAGGCTTTAAATGGAGCCGGTATTGGAGAAATGGGTGTGGTTACCAAGGGGCGTGGTTACTGAGGGGCGTGGTCACTAGGGGGCGCTGTAAAGCTTTCTCGCACAGGGCGCCTAAAGGCCTAAGGCCGACCCTGCTCACAGCCCAACCAGGTGTGTTACAACAGCTGCCCGCCACCCACTACTCACCTAGATGGGGTAATTTCTGGACTGCAGGGGGAGGGGAAGTGCAGCTGGCCGCTTGGGGGGGTTGTTTGCTGCCGCCCCCCTACAACTTCAAGGTTGTGGTTCCACTGTCGCCTACATGATGTGAACATTTGACTTGGGTAACAATGGTTCCACATTATCATCACTATGAATGGCCAGATCTTTTGCAGACTGTGCTGTTCACTCTTGACTATGTTTTTCAAGAAAATATATACAGACACTGACACAAGACACAATACATACACTGTCCCAAGGCACAAACACATAATAAACTCTGAACAATTAATAGTTTCCATAAAGTTTGAGCTTCATTGGTGGGTAGTTCTACTTTGGTATGTTCAGTGTAATTTGTTATTTTTCAGAAAGGTGTCAGAAATAGCATTTAAGATAAGATATTGGTAAGCATGTCCAAAGCTGCTCAGTCAATTTGCCAGGGGGATTTTCATTCCACAACTCCTCTGGTTTTCCATTATGTGGATATCTAGCGGGTGTTAGGTCCAAGCCTGCAATTAAACAGGAACTTTTACGTCTGCTAGTTGACAGCATGTAATAAAGTCATCAGATTTCCATTTAACCCCTTGCACTAGATTTTTTAAATATATATTGGAATATAAGACTTTTTTTTTTCGGAAACAAAAGCTAAAACCCCCTGAAGGGGAGTTAACAAAACTGACTTGGAATTTTCAATTTTGAATATTGTGTCATTTCTGCACAATAGTTATGGTTGGAAGGATAAGTCCATCTGACACAGCATTGGGAGGAATCCAGCACATTAAAATGCTCACTAGCTGATCAGTTACAACTTTAGTTTTGAGTGACTGGGCTGCCCTGCCAGTAGCGGCTGGTGGGTTCTTCTTTCATGGGGGCGGCAAACAAACAAACAACCCCCAGACTTCCAAGGCAAGTTTGAATCTTCATGGTGGCTGTGAAAATTATTTGTAATACTGATATTTTATTTTATTTTTTACTTGATCTTACATGTTTTTTCTATCTATTGAGCTATTTGGGCTTTTTTCTGTTTCCCTCTAACAAAATACAAAATGGAACAGTTTTTGATAGAAATACATATAGCCAATAGTTTAACCGACAGTTGAACTCCAAAGGCACAGAAATGAATCAAGATATAGTGAAAAATAAATCAGTGAATGCAGGGCTCTCCTTTAAGCCTTCCCCATATTAATTAAAAATGTTCATTTTGTAAACAAACACAGTTGTCAGAGAAGCTATAAGACATATCATTTCTCATCAATAAAAACGAAGAATTAACTTTTTTTAAACAGAATTAAGAAGTTGAACTCAGTTTCCGGTAAATAATATTTGTAACAGTATGCATTTGACATATTTTCTGATTGTGGGAAAGGATGCTCTGAAATGTCTGGAAGAATGACTCTGTAAAATATCCTTGAACTGTAGTACATTCACATATCTTATAAGTTTCAAAAACTGTGATGGCCATAAGTTCATTAGTAAACATTCTAGCCTCTGACTTTCTCAATTACTCATTCTGCTTAGCTGGAAGGCAATACTCCCACAAATGTTCACCTAAAAAATTAGATGCTGTCTTGTACAGAGTTTTTTTATTTTTTTTACAACATGTAGCAAGGTCTCCAGCCTTGTCCAGTCTAATGAGGACTTCCAAGGCCAAAGATAGCTGACAGCCTTCAATATGTAGTGGGGTGTAAGGCATATTGGGTGCAAAGATGGTGAAAGTCATTGGGCGCCAGACACTTCTTGAATGTAAAAAAGGTTTTATTTCTTTTGACAGTCCTTTTTGTATTTTTGGGGGAAGAGGGTTAGGGCAAGGACACCCTTTAAGTAGTTATGGATTCAATTGTCAGACTCTGAGACTTCAATAGGAGAACAGCCGTGCAGGGAAAGGCCCCAGCAAGGCACCCCTTCTGTACATGCAGGAATGTTGTCTCCTGTCCTTTAACAATTCCTAACTCAAACGTAACAATTCTTTCAGCTCCACTACAAATGCCTCTTGTAGTTCTTCAACACTGAGCTCCCGGTCTCTTACTAGAACCACTGATTCACTGACTTTGAATCCCTTGAGCTCCTCCAAGGTTGGCAGTGGTATCTCCCTCAAGCGTCACCCACGCTTCCCTGCTGGGTCCCTATCTTGGCACCCCAAATACTTCTCATGCCTCACCCCTGCTAATCATTGAGGTCCCTGGCTTGACTCACAAGGCTGCCCTGAAAGCTTCTCCTCCGCGGGTTAGTTCCCTAACTTGATCACTGCCTGAAGTTTCCAGATTCTCCACTGTGCCCGTTCGGTGAGAATATGGTTATGGTACTTTCTTCAGTTACTCAATGTGGTCCCTGGTAAAGGTGGTTGGTCCCTTTGTGGCGACAGCTTCCCTTCTACCTCCGATCACTGACAGGTTCTCTGGCCGACAGAACTGTCACTTTCGGTTGAACTGCAAGCCACAGTCCCAATCATGTGCTGCCCTCTTACTTCTGGATAGGCCCTCATTCAGCCTAGCAGCCAGATGCCCCTGGGATAGGCCCAATATCCAGCCTAGCAGCCTGGGGAGTCCACCCATACAGCTGTCCAGGTGGCACAGAACAGATCACCTGACCTCGCCCAAATATATAGGCTCTCCCAGCAGGCCAAGGGATTAAAGAAAACCCCTGCCCATTGGCTGAGATACCCCATATACCCATAACCTGACCTTGGGGTGCCCTTCTCATATCCAGTACCACCAAGTTCCCAGCTGCCTAGTGGTAGAAGAGAAAAGTGTAACAATGCAAAACTTCTCTATCAATCGACCAAGATGACTACTCTTGGCAAGTACATTAGTGAGGAGCTCCCTGACTAAACCCAAGGGTGCTACAAATAAATAGTTCTTCTGTTAAGACCACCCCTAAGTAAGGTACTGATATGGGTAACGGGGTGCAAGTATCCACTTTGAGGTTTGTTTAAAAGTGTTGCTTTCTCTTGTCATAAACATTTCCATGGCCTTAATGGACAAAACTAAAGGCACATTGTCTTCCTTTTCCTGTATCTAATAGGACTGAAGTGAATATGACTGATTACAGTGTTGTTCCAATGGGCGGACAACTGTTTGATGCAGGGGTCTATAAACTTTCTAAACAAAGGCTAGTTTACTGTCCTTTACACTTTAGGGGGCTGTATTGTGGCCAATGGGAGTATAAAATGGTCCAGCATCACTGAGAGTAAACAATGTCTCAGACTTGGTGATCAATGAAATAAAAAAAAATAACACCTGCTGTCAATAGGAGAATTAATAGCACCCAATCATTTGGTATTAGTGGAAGGAACTGTGCTCTATTGTTGGTATCAGTGGGGAGGATAAGTGCACGATCCTTGGTATCATTGGGAGAAATTATGCCCTAATGTTGGTCTCAGTGGGAGGAATTATGCCCCACTGTTAGTGTCAATATAAGAAATTATGCCCCATCATTGGTGTCATTGGAAGGAATGGTGCCACATTGTTGGTGTCTGTAGGAGAAATTATGCCCAACTGTTAATGTCAATGATAGAAATGATGTCCCATCATTAGTGTCAGTGGAAGGAATGGTGCCACATTGTTGGTGTCTGTAGAAGAAATTATGCCCAACTGTAATGCCTTGTACATATGACCGATTTTCACGAGAAAACTGCCATTTTTTATATTGGTTGTGTGTTTGCTCACTAGCAGTTTTCTCGCCAAAAAAAATGCCCGCAAACCAGCTCTCTTTTTTCTCGTCGTGTTTCCTGTCAGTCTTTTTCTCGTCGCAAAAAACGGTCATGTGTATGCTTTTCCGAGGTGAAAAAAAACGTGCATGCTCAGAATCAAGTATGCAGCCCAAAAGCAGCCCAAAGGGTGGCGCCATTTGAAAGGAACTTCCCCTGTATAGTCCCATCGTACGTGTTGTACGTAACCGCGCTTTGGTCGGATGTTTTTTCGCATGAACATGTGTATGCATGTCAGGCTGGAGAGGAATCACGTCGGGAAAAAGGTTGTTTTTTTTCCTGGCGAGAAAAATGGTCGTGTGTACGAGGTATTAGTGTCAATGAGAGAAATTATGCCCCATCATTGGTGTCAGTGGAAGGAATAGTGCCACATTGTTGGTGTCTGTAGGAGTAGGGCTGGATAAAGGCAGGCAAAGGGCCACATCCAGCCCATAAGCTGAAGTCTGGAGACTATTGGTTTAAACACCTAAAAATGGTCAGTTTGGATGACACATAGCTTTATCATTGACAATTTCAAGTGATAGCAACATCATCTGCTGGTGAAAAGCACAATTGTGTTAGGCAAAGAGTGGATGAGTATTATCATAAAGTGGATAATAATATTTGTTTTTGCATGGCTGACTGAAATAGATCATTCATATGTTTGGTATGTGCTTTCTGGCAAGTCCTTATTTTAAATGATTTTCTTTAAGAGCGGATGTTGCTCTGTTAAGTTTAATGAACTCTTCACCCTAGCCTCTGAACCCTACTTAATTGTTGCTCTGCAGACATATCGGTTGTCAACATTTAACATTCCCTTCGTGTTGTATTGCACAGTTGTTGTTTCTGTTCTGTCACAAAACTGACAGCGGAGCTTTTGGCCACAATGCAGATCATTTAGCTGTCAATGCCCAAGGAGCTCAACAAGTGAGATTTGTGGTTTTTCTGGCCGCACAACAAGACATAACTGGCACAGATGAGTTTTGAAATTAAGTCTGAACTAACAAATAAGGAAAGATTAAAGCAAGTAAAACGAGAAGGTGCCTTGAATTTGCTAATATTTTACAACCACAGATCTCAGTGATATAGGTGTTAAATAGTTCCGTCACCTAAATGGGTGAGGCACTTTATGGTTTATGAACAAAAATAAATAAAGTAACGCTGAAATAAAGCTTGAAATGCTTGTTCTACAGAAAACAAAAGATTTGTAGTACTTTAATGCCACGTACACACGATCAGGCTTTTGCCCGGCCAGATCTCATCGGAATTCCATCAGAGAAAAATAGAACATGTTCTATATATAAACTCCGATGGAATTCATCGGAATTTCCGATTAAAAAACTCAGATGGGGCTACACACGAACGGAAAAAGGCGATGGAAAAAGTCCCTCTGACTTTTTCCATCGGAAATTCTGATCGTGTGTACGCGGCATTAGGGTAAGAAGTTACAAATGTGAAAGAGGGTGTTTTGTAAAGGTTTTTCAAAGTAGTTCTACACATTTTTATACATTTTACTGGGATTTTGTAGCTCTAAAAACAAAAAACTATGGCTGTAACACTTCAAATTATTTAAGGGTTTAATGTGATGTTTTAGTTATGAATCGTACTTTTTCTTAGTCAGCCCCTGTCTTATATGTGTTGAATGCTTATATCAGTAGCCCAAAAACAAAGTTTCAGGATGGGATTTATGTGTCATTCATTTATTATAAGTAGTGGTAACATAAGGATGTCTGCATTGGCTTCCTTGAACTAAATGGGCAGTAACATGATTTGTCTCCCTGTTAAAGGGCCACCAGTTGTCTGCAACTGAAACTGATGCCCTAAGTCAGGGGTGCCCAACCTTTTGAAGAACGAGGGCCACGTAAGCAACTTGGTAACCAGTCGAGGGCCACAATGAGCGGAGCGGGCGGATGACAGGTCTTGGCTACTCTATAGGCCCTCCGATCCACCCAGATGAAATGGGACACATTCTCTTCTGCTTTTTGGATTGTTGGTAAGCGGGCGTAAACAGACATCTGTCGCTCTATAGAGGCGAATTGAGGGTCCCATTTGGTTGGGCTGATCATGTGAAAAGGGCATAAGACTGCTTTCACACTGATGTACTGCGGTTTACCCACACCGCAGAGTCAGCGTAGTGCACCTGTGTCTATCCTGTGGGTTAGCTGAAGTTTTCCATAGACTCCGCCTGTGGCAAAAGCCTGCGCTGTAGAGGAAGCATCGGCTTATGGGGCTCTGCTCCGCAGCCGCTTTCTTCTTCTACCACTAGCTTCATTCACAACACTGATGCTGTAGTATGGAGGGTCAGCAGCCTGCGATCTGGGGTGCCAACCCACTATTCCAGAACAGGAGGTCGCAGGCCACATCAGAGGGCTCTGCGGGCCACATGTGGCCCCCGGGCCACTGGTTGGCCACCCCTGCCCTAAGTCATGTGGAGAGACACGTTTTGGAAGATTTTTTCTAGCCTTGCTGCAAATTTATGAGCTAAGAAAGGCAAATTGGGACATTTTGTGCAGACTTAAGTTCAGCTTTGAACAAAATAAGCAAGTCCTAAATTCGAACATGCTGCATTTTTTACCGTCGTTTTAAAAAAAAAAAATTTCGGGTTGTAAAAAATGACTGTGTGTGGGCAAAAACAACGTTTTAAACCCGCGCATGCTCAGAAGAAAGTTATGTGACGGGAACGCTCGTTCTGGTAAAACTACCATTCATAATGGAGTAAGCACATTCATCACGCTGTAACAGACAGAAAAGCGCGAATCGTCTTTTACTAACACAGGATCAGCTAAAGCAGCCCAAAAGCGAATAGAACTTCCCCTTCAGAGTGCCGTCATACGTGTTGTATGTCACCACGCTTTGTTCATCATTTTTTTAAAACGATGGTGTGTGGGCAACGTCGTTTTTAATGATGAAGTTGGAAAAACTTTGTTTTCTGGACATGCTGAAAAACATGATTGTGTGTACGCGGCATAAGGCTTTACAATGGACGTAAGTAAGCAGATGGGGTGAGGGGTTTAATGCAGTTTAACTAAGTAGGGCTGGGATTAATGATAGTTTGGTGAAAGAGATATCTATACTTTTATATCTTGTTAGTTAAGCAATGTAAGGGTCAAGGAGAGAATCATTGGTAGCCTATGCTAAGGTCATTAGTTGGCCTTAATCTAGCCCTGCTAGTATACTGTTCAACCAACATTTGTGAGCAGGGACCACAGCAATGAGCATCCAAATGGATTGTTTTATTAGGCAGGTAGTAATTCGGGAAACAATAATTATACACAAGAATGCATTATAGAGTGCCTGTGTTATGCATCTGTTTGTAAACTCAATTTGTGGTAGACAAGGTACTGTAATTGTAATGCCACTAGTAATTCAGGGTATCTTATTCAAGAGGTCTTAGTAGAAATGTCCCATACAAGTATACAGTATGTAAGTGCACTTGTTTACTGTTGTTTCTCTTCCAAATTGTTAGCATAATTGTTGGCTACCTTGTACCGAATGGCTAATTAAATGTAGCGCCCCCTTACTTTCAGTAATGGCACTACACTAAAGTTAGTGGGGAATGGGAGGGTTAGTTTACTCCCATTCACAATTTATTGAAATTTGGGCTGTTGTCAATTCGGAACTGTCCTGTAGGTCAATCTGCGCTCCAGGGGTGCGTTACCACCCCTGGGCGACAGTTGGCGCTAGAGGGGTTCTGACAGACCCACCTTCCCCAGCAGCCAATCAGAAGAGTGTTTCCCTCGTTGGGCATGCTGGGGGGGGTATATCTGTGGCAACCGCCATTAGTTGTTCTGTTCTGTGCAGGGCACGAGTTCCAGGTGCAGCATCCACCTTCAGGGTGCGCGCATCCATGGGCCCCCGCCACCGTGGCCTGCTTCACCGAGGTTGCGCACCATGCGGAGCCTCACCCTAACATTGAGAGGGGCCCCAGTGACTTGCTGGGTCCCAACCCTCTGCTGAGAGGATCCTTGGCTGGGAGCTGTGCGATGGGTATCGGCTCAGGGAGAACCTAGAACTAGAGGTTGTCCAGGAGGCCTAGACGAACCATCGGGGATCCAGTCACCACACAGTATGACATGTATGCTTAAAGATGTCAATTGGTGACACTATCTGAACTGACTGGGAGGATTCACTCAATCTAATCTCTTATATCTCAAATTGCTAAGCTTGTGGCAGAGGCCTGTTTCCTCCCAGTGATTTGCAAGTGACGCTCCGGCTGCCAGGCCTATGACAATTGCCTGTCCGGGGGCACTTTACCCACTCTGGCTGGAGTGGCGACGAGTTGAGCTTAATTATTGCCGATAGCAGGCTTGCTCTCCTTCATATCCAAGGCCTGATACCAAAGTTCTCTCCTTGCTCATCAACCTTTCTCTATTGTGTGCCATGTTGATGTTGGCCGTGTTGGGCCTTGGAATAAAGCATTGAAAACTTATTTGATGTCTGGACACTTTCTCTTTATCCACATTCACAAGTACTACCCCTAGACAAAAACAAGAGGGCAACTTAATACGCCGATCCCAAACTAATCAGCGGCTCCTTCGGGGGTGAGCGCTACATAAATATGCAGTAGTTAACAATATATACCAAACAATAGCACCCTGCAACAAAAGCAATCTGCACAGGGAACTACTCAAAGTAAGGGTTAATCAGAATCCATATGGAACACAAATCTCACAGTGCCTCACCTGCATGAAATACATTGGCAGTTGTTCATCTGGAAATTCAAACATCTGAGATTCTATCTAAATAAAAGCGTTAGGATGAATGCCTTAGACTCCCCTTTGTACTTTTACGGAAGCTTGTTTCCTTTTCAGATTGGAATCTAACATACACCGCTTTTTATTAAAACAAATGAGCAGAACCTGAGTTTGCCTACATATTTAGAAGGAAGTTTGAGATTTGCCTGCCTAGTGAAAGACAATGATAGAGGGCTGTTTTTCTAACAAGAACACTTAGCGGTATCTGTTTAAACAAGGAATATGGACATTCTTTTTGACGTATGTCAGCCAGGTGCAGAAACAGAAATCTGTTACAGCTATCTATCTATCTATCTATCTATCTATCTATCTATCTATCTATCTATCTATCTATCAATCTTTATATCCATCTGGTCTAGATATTATAATTTATTAATATACTTTTTTACTAAAATGTGCCCATACATTGATCAAAATTCCACCAGTTCAGTAGGACCTGGCAAAATTTTGATCCATGTGTGGCCATTCTTGTATGTGATCTATTAATCAACTTCTTAAGAACAGATTTGGTGGTATATTTTCACTAAATCCGGACATGCAGCCAATTGACTTCAGTGCTGATCAATATATTCTGATGGTGGGGGAGTCTTGTTGTTAGAATACATTGACAAAGCTGGGAGGATTTCCCTATCCACCTCAAATATGTGGATGGGGAAATTGGTTTGAAAGAAAAATTAATAGTCTTCGTGCATGAAGGGAAGAATGGTACCACAGAGCTGGCTGAACAAATAAAACTGAGCCAAGTATGCCCAGCTTAAGACCCATGGTTACAGACTGCAAATAAAACAACTTTTTCACCACCTCTTACAAGTTTTATTTCAGTCACTAACAATAGTATAGATAAGTATTTGAGCACATCGAGTAAAATTTCTAGTATTTGGTCACAAAGTAATACAGGTATGTTGCATGACAGAATACTGTATAATCCACGTCTATGTGGCTTAACCATGTGATCCTTCATCAGCCTAAAGCCTAAAGGCTGATAAAGGAGGCTTGATTACGCTTTCGAAACGCATCCCGATTGGCTCACACAGCGGTTGGACTGACAGCTCCTTCCACTACTCCAGCTGGACACATCGTCTTTGGGCAGACATACGATTTCTAGATATACCATCACGGCCACACAGGGCAGCCTGGCGCCGATCTCCCTGCATGGACTCCAGGCTCATCTTGCTCCTCACCACAGCCGGCCTTCTTCTCCACCAAGGACTACCACACAGCTCCCAGCTCATTACAATCCACTGCGGACTGTCATCCTCTCTCTCCCCCTCACCCGCTTGTGAGTTCTATTTGTTTATATGGTATTTTACTTAATAAATTGTGCTACACTATGCCAGTTTGGCTCTTTCTTCCCTTCTCTTCCAACAGCACAGACTCACCTGCACAGCTAAGTTTGATAGATATACATGTCAACATGTGTCTAATAAGATAATATTTATTTTTCTGGGTTAAGTGTATGTTCTGCTTTGTGACTTACACTGCTTAGTTAATGTTGCCAAGCAGAAGTGGTGTTGTCTGAAAGGTAAGAGTTAACTTTGCTGGCCAGGTTTTCCCAGGCTTTTCAGAGAAGTACCACCCTCTGCTGGACAAAACATATAAAAAGGAGAACTGTATCTATGTCAGGGGTTGCCCAGGGTTCCTGTATACTATCTGCATGGGAAGAGAAGGACAGTGCATCTGAGGGTGTAATCAGGCCACTTTACCAATTAATCACCCCTTGTGTCAGCCCAGTCAGGGTTCCAAGGGTATGGACTAATGTTGCAGAATGGACTTATGGACTATAGGACTTTCTGTATCAATGACAATGGTCCCAAAATGGCATCAAAAGTGTCCGATGTGTCCGCCATAATGTCGCAGTTATGATAAACATCGCTGATCGCCGCCATTACTAGTAGAAAAAAATTATTAATTAAAAATGCCATAAAACTATCCCCTTTTTTGTAGACGCTATAACTTTTGCGCAAACCAATCAATAAACGCTCATGGCGATTTATTTTACCAACAATATGTAGAAAAATACATATTGGCCTAAACTGAGGGAAAAAATAGTTTTTTTATATATTTTTGGGGGATATTTATTATAGTAAAATATATTGCTTTTTTTTTCAAAATTGTCACACTATTTTTGTTTATAGGGCAGAAAAAAAAAAGCAGAGGTGATCAAATACCACCAAAAGAAAGTTCTGTGGGGGAAAAAAAGGACGTCAATTTTTTTTGAGAGCCACATAGCATGACCGCAAAATTGTCAGTTAATGCAACGCTGTGCCTAATCGCAAAAAGTGCTCTGGTCTTTGGCCAGCCAAATGGTCCAGGGCTTAAGTGGCTAGGAGACATAAAATTTCTAGCACACCTCTTCTTCCTCTATGCATTTCATAGCCCTCTCCTCTTCTGGGAGTGTCTATTTACTCTCTGTGCTGGCCCATCTCCCCACCCTCTCTCCCCCCTCTATACATATTCTTATATGTAGCTTCTGGGGAGGAACAAGGGGGAATACTATAGAGCATTTTTCGAAAGACAACTGTAAGTCTGCTGGGGCTGTGAACAGCACATCCGAGATTGCAGCACCCAGTAGTAGTCTCAGGCCTCGTACACACGACAGAGAAACTCGACGTGCTTGGCACGTCGAGTTCCTCGTCTCGTTTTGGGATGAAGCCGCCGAAGAGCTCGGCGGGCCGCCTTCTCCTATAGAACAACGCGGCCAACGAGAAAATAGAGAACATGTTCTCTATTTTCTCGTCGAGCTCCTCGGCGGCTCCATCGAGCCAAAACTGTACAGACGACAGAGATTCTCGGCAGAATCCGGGTTTTGACCGAGTTTCTCGGCGAATTCTGCCGAGAATCTCTGTCGTGTGTACGAGGCCTCACAGTTTCTGGATGTTTACAGGGAAGTTCAGTTTCAGAAAACTTAAGTATCCTCTCTTGCACCCCCACTGCAGGGATTAGTTGTTCATTTAATTCTAGGGGACTTGGTAAAGCACTTACTTAACACATACTTTCCTGATCTTCTGCTCCTGCAGGTTCCCTTGCACTGTTAGACTGGTCCCCACAGCCTCTTCTCCCCAATGCTGCAGCAGTCTTCTGACCATGCCCTTCATTGGACATGAGGACATTGAGGAACAGTCTACTACCAGAGCATGTGGGAGAGCAGTCTTACGGGGAGCAGAAGATCAAGTAAGCAAATCTGCCTTTCTGTCCTCTAGACATACAAGCAAAGATTTTTAGGATTTAAACAAAGTCAAAGTACTCAGATTCAGCTCCATTTTACAAATTACATCAAGTACTGTGAACATGAGAAGGTAACCTTCAGCTTTATATATACTATACTTCCAGTTTTTCTGTGTAGAGGTTGTACATCATGAAATCCTATGAGGTATAATACCTATATCGTAACTGAAAAACCTAGACTGTGAAGGTCGTTATATGATGGAGTAGCCTCAGGCAAGGAGTCTGCAGTTAATGACAGACGAGTCTCAACAGTGTACAGCAAGGTGTCAAGACTAAGTCATGTCTTCAAACAGTCATTGTGCATTCCAGACTTAAAAGATGGGGCTTTGTGTAAAGCTTCTTGTCTTTTTTTTTCTCTACTCACTCTGGAATGGGATAAAAGTACTTGTGTCCTTCAGATAAGGAGGGGGATTCACCCAAGCACTAATCTAGCAGCTCCTGCACTTCCTTTAACTATTACGCTTTCTGCTAGTGTGGAGAGTTTACACATAAACACAGTTTTAGCTAAAAATAAATGCTCAGTAGATATATATTTCATAAAATTCATTTAATCACGTAAATGGCAGGAACTTATCTTAACACCACAACAAAGCTGCACATTTTGTGGATTAAACTCAGGAAACTGTAATTTGAAAAAAGTTCCTGTCCGAAAGCAGATAACATAAATTTGTGTGAGCGTATGTACACACACACACTCACTATCTGTGTGACTTCAAAGTAGACCCTGCACTACTTTAATCCGACTTTGATGCAACCTCAAGATTACATAGGCATTGCTTCAAGTTGCATCAAAATTGCAGCCCAAAATTGTGAAAAAAAATTGCAAAATTGTGTGACTTTCAGGTTGCACAAGTGTAAAAGGGGCCTAAGATAGACACTTTTTAGACCAGGGGTAGGCAACCATAGAGAGATGGAGATTTACTTGAACAATACTGATGAAGTCAAAGATCACTGGGCACAGTGTACTGTTGTGAGGACCGGTTCACACCAGAACGCAATGCCAGAAAGGCATGTTCCATGTGTGTTTTCTGCACCATGTTCAAAACGCACTGTCTTTGTGATCTACTGTGGGTTAAGAGTACGTCGCGTTTAGAATTTAGGCTTCAAGAGTGTGTTACGCTCAGAATGCAAGGATCAGGAGTGTGTTATGCTCAGAATGCAAGGATCAGGAGTACGTTAGGCTCAGAATGCAAGGATCAGGAGTGCAATACGCTCAGAATGCAAGGATCAATAGTGCGTTACGCTCAGGATGCAAGGATCAGGAGTGCGTGATTCTCAGAATGCAGGGGTCAGGAGTGCATTATGCTAAGAATGCAGGGATCAGGAGTGCGTTTTGCTCAGAATGCAGGGATTTGGAGAGGGGGGTGATTTGAAGGGTGGTAGAGGACACTGCTATGGGGGTGGCCCTGCCCATAGCAGTGTCCACTGTCCCCTTCACATCACCCCCCCACACACACACACACAGACACACATACACACACAGTAGTGTCCTCTCCCTCCTTCCCTCCCATTGCAGCAAACCATTGCATCCTTCATGTGCACACAAGATCGACAAGCAGCACAGTTCTAGACAGGGGATGGGAGGAGGGTCTGGCCAAGCGACTATTCATATTAACAAGCTGGTGATTGGTTGCTTAGGACCTATCAACCAATCACCTGTGGGTAAACTAGAAAAGTTAACTTGGCCAGCTCCTCGGCCTGTTCCTCTGCCTGCCTGTGTATGGTCTGAGCACTGACAGGCTGAACCCCCACCCGTTCAACCTCTGCAGCAATGCTGGCAGCACTCATATGTCTATTTCCCTCTGGATATGACGCTGAGCACATGCACTCAACTTCTTTGGTCGACCATTGTGAGGCCTGTTCTGAGTGGAACCTGTCCTGTTAAACCTCTGTATGGTCTTGGTCACCTTGCTGCAGCTATGCCATCTTTATGTAGAGCAACAATTCTTTTTTTCAGATCCTCAGAGAGTTCTTTGCCATGAGGTGCCATGTTGAACTTCCAGTGACCAGTATGAGTGAGTGAGAGCAATAACACCAAATTTAACACACCTGCTCCCCTATCACACCTGAGACCTTGTAACACTAATGAGTCACATAAAACCGGGGAGGGAAAAAAGGTTAATTGGGCCCAATTTGGACATTTTCACTTAGGGGTGTACTCACTTTTGTTGCCAGCGGTTTAGACAGTAATTGCAGTGTGATGAGTTATTTTGAGGGGACATCACATTTACACTGTTGTACAAGCTGTACACTGACTACTTTACATTGTAGCAAAGTGTAAATTCTTCAGTCATGAAAAGATATAAAATATTTACAAAATTTGAGGGGTGTACTCACTTTTGTGAGATACTGTATGTGAGAAAATTAGATAACATATAGGAATGTACCTATACCCTGGTGGCATGAAGGGTTGCCAACTGTCAGAAAAATCATGGACAGTTTGTGACATCTGTGATTTTCACATCTGCCTGTGAATTTTCATTGCGGACATGTAGACTGCATCATGGATATTACAAACTGTCCATGAATTTACTGACATTTGGCAACTCTGGTGGCATCTCCATCAAATATGAGATTTTGTGAATTACGGTGGGGGTTCTCTGTCACCTAGAAAGGATTTTGTACCCCAGTCTCAGATTTTTGTTTGAGATTGAGGATTTGTTTTCAAAGTACAACACTCTGCCCCCTTTTTGCAGAGAGAATGTAAGTCCCAGGCCAGTCTGTCACCTTTGGATGAATGGGGTTGGGTGATGATCATCTTGTGTATTTAGGGCCAGATCCACAGCCAGGCGGCGTAACTTAACTTTTCCCATTTAAGTTACACCGCCGCAAATTTCCCAAGTTAGTGCCCGATCCACAAAGCACTTACCTGGAAATTTGCAACGGTGTAACTTAAATCTGTCCGGCGCAAGGCATTCCTAATTTAATGGGGCGAGTCCCATTTAAATTAGGCGCGCTCCCGCGCCGGACGTACTGCGCATGCTCCCGACGTCATTTTCCCGACGTGCATTGCGCGAAATTACGTTACGCCGAGTTTTGTGAATCGCGCCGGGTAAAAAAAGTTGCGTCGGAAAAAAAAAAGATACGGCGGGAAAAAAAAATAAAAAATAAAAAATAACAGCGTCGCGGGAAAGAAGGGTCTACTTTTACAAGGTGTAAACAGTTTACACTTTGTAAAAGCAGCCCTAATTTTGCGTTTGCAAACTAATACTTACGGAGAAAAAACGAAGCGTAAAAGCTTCGTGGATCTCCGTAAGTGCTAATTTGCATACCCGAAGCGGCATTTCGACGAGAAATGCCCCCAGCAGTGGCCGAGGTACTGCATCCTAAGATCCAACAGTGCAAGTCCCTTACACATGTCGGATCTTCTGCCTATCTATTGGAAACTGATTCTGTGGATCAGTTCCAAAGATAGAAACAGGGATACGACGGCGTATCAGTAGATACGCCGGCGTATCCCTTTTGAGGATCTGGCCCTTAGTAACCAAACAATTATGGAAAGAACATGTTTTTAAGGATTTGCGTCTAGACATATTTTCTCAAATGATGTCAATTATCTCATAGCTTTACATTTTAGTTTAACTGAATGGAAAAAATATGATCTTTACAGTGATTTACAATGATTCAATGGAGGTTCAATAATGATCCTTATTTGCTTTAATGAGAGCCATTTCTAAACTCAGGTAAAGTTGATAAGATTTAATGGAAATAGCTGAGCTGAGTTTGTAAAACCCACATTAAATGGGCATGTACATCATCATTACAATGCACATGATGACAATATAAATTCATAAAATCCTGATAGTTATATGTATAATAATGTTTGCAAATAGAGATACATGATTACACAAGTTGTAACAGACCAAACTTCTTGACATCCTAAGACTCTACACATTTCGTGGACCCCTGTTCACTTCATCAGGCGTTGATGCAAGAAAGGTATCTATAAAGACAAGTAAATGCCAAAATGAAAGAGTATATAATGTAAATAAGTAGTAAAAAAAATCTCCCAGAGGAGAGAGGGAGGGGGAAAATAATTTAAAGGCAAATGGCCTTGTTACTTTCAAATCAGCTAAAAAAAAAACAGGCCCAGCATCCTAGTGAGAGGGGGGCGCCAACAAACATCTACTCTGAGGGCTGTGGCAAGGTAAACCAGCAAGCCATGGGAACAGCAGGAGAACAGGCCAAGTTTTCAAACAGTGCAAATCCATTTGGTATGTGGATTAATGGTGGCACACCCAGCCAACACTGTTCTATAAAAAATATGTATAATACTGTAAGATATGTAATCATTACAAATATCAATGTTTGGTGTCTATATAGTGTAGCCAACAGGATAGAGGGAGGGACTTCAGAGTGATAGAAAGGAAAAGTCACCAGTGAACCATATATCCAATAAAAAGAAGCCACGTGGGTCCATAGTGAAAGCAACCACAAACTGGGAGCAGGTGTCCGAATGGGTAAAAGTGAGAAAGAACATGACCTAAAATTGCCAAAGTATAAAGGTGACTTCAAGTGAGGGGGATAACAGAGGTAATACTATCAAGTCTTACATCTTATATTCCATCATAGAGAAAGCAGTCCACAAAAACCCACCGAGTAGAAGGTGGATTAAAGAAAGAAAGAACATGATCTAAAGTGCCAAAGTATAAAGGTGAATTCAAGTTAAGGTGATAACAGAAGTAATAACCTCAAATCTTACATCTTATAATCCATGGTAGAGTCCACAATAACCCACTGAGTGGAAGGGAGTGAAGAATTATAACCTGGTCAGACTCTGCCTTTTAACCCTAAAGCCAGTCCCCACCAGCACCATGCAAATGCCGGGTAAATGGAGGGGGAGACAGCAAAAGCAATCCCATATCTGGCGTCAACGCCAGAGGCAGGACGGTGCCACAGACCCCCGACCCCACAAAGTGGCGCCATACACATGGGTTAAATGACGGCTGGTTTCTATGGAACCAGCCGATGCCGCCCAACCCCTTGGCCCATGTGTACTAGGTTTTAGGTGCTTATGGGTGATTGGAATGTGTCTTTAAGTCTGAAAGCCCTCTAGTCTCTATAGGCGTTGTTAGCTATTCAGGCTTATTTTTAAGCAAGAGGAAAACTATAAACTCACAAAGTAAAATCAATTATGACATCAAATAATAATGGATAGAACACATATCTATATCTGTTTAAAAAGGTACACCCGCCCAAAACCGACAAAGTGGTCCAGTTACAAAGGCCTTTTCACTAAATCTAGAACCTAATGCCTTTATAAATTGTAGTGTAGAATCAACAAAATATGGAGCAAAAATAAAATGTAAAGCCTTAATACAACATTTTTGCACTCTTTAACCAGTGTAACAAAAATAAGCTTACAAATAAATTGGCAGTATCTAATGAAGGCATATAATTAATGCCAGTCCCTATTGTTAGTAAAGCTGGCTGAGAGGTGGCGCAGACTGAAATGTTTGATGGAGCATTGCTGGTTTTGGTGCCTAAGGTGACTACCTCAGTTGCCATAAAAGATGGTCTTGCAGTTGCCTATGGAAGAGAAGATTTCCTTGAAAATAGGACTTGAAAAGAGCTTATATTAATAAAATGGATGAAATCTCATATTTACCTGGTTAATAAGATGTAATTCTAAAATGTGAAGTAGTCTCTCGCGCTACTGTGAGTATATAGTGAATAATTAAATAGAGAAAATGTCAAAGCAGCAATATCTAAAACGTGTTCAGTGTGCACATATCATATAAAAATGGGTATGGTGATATCGCGCTCAAGACAAATGAAATAAGTTACATACAAATGACGATATTTTGTATGTAACTTATTTCATTTGTCTTGAGCGCGATATCACCATACCCAATTTTAATAAGATGTAATATTTTATTGGTTATTTGCTTAAATTAATATTTTTTTTTTTAATTATATTCATTCTTGCTACAGATACTATCAGGTGTACAGGCAGGGGTTGCTGGAACTAGGGCTTCGAACCTGAAGATTTTAATGTGGGCTTGACAACAATTTTCTTACACCATTGGCTGGTAGAGTGTTGCATTTTTGTATATAATGAGGTCTACATATCAGAAAACCATACAAATAATTGTAACTGTTCTGTTTTTGCTCTTTAGCATACAAGATAACAAACTAATATGTGTATCCTTGGTAAACAAAGAATTGACTTCTTAATGGTAGAGTTGCCTTTTCCTGTTCTTTCTTAATGACCACATAGAAATCAATGTTTTACAGTAGTATGAAGCTATACTGCAGTATCTCTGCACTTCTTTCCTTTTTTGTTTTAACTACACACATTATATTTTCTGAAGAAACATATAAACATGAGGGCATGTTTTTTAGGCTGCCTTTGGCAAAATAGATAATAACGTTGTCCTTTAGACTCTTGCTGTAAACATGCTTCGTTCTCTTTTTGTATTCATTTAGGGAAACTAATGAATCTTTTTATGCTGTATTAGTCACAAAGCTGCATTTGTAGTTTAGCCGCTTGCCAATAAATGACTTTAAACAAATAGCAGATAATGGAATATGAACAGTATGGGAAGGCTGCTTATGTTTAAATACTGCCATCTAGTGGTATATTTGTGTATTGTGTTTAACACGTATTTGTTTTAAGAGTACGCTTTTTTTGGCACTCATCGAGGATGCACTGTAGGTTAGGACCACATAATTAACTTGTCATAGTAAATGACAATAAACAGTTTTAACATATCTGCATCTACTTTAAATCCTGTGCTTAAAATTCTGCTTCTTCTACTAAAAATTGTTAGTGGGCTAAGTGGGTGCCTGATTCTTGTGGCTTGGGAGTCTTGCTGATCCAGTGGCTTGAATACTTTCTTAGCCCCTGACCAAGAAGAAGTATGCAGATTGATAGTTCTGACTTTTGTTTACTGGAAGCTTTTTCCAGGGCATGGATTGAGGCCATTAGATCAGATTGTCAACCAGGTGAGTACATTCCTAATGGCAGCTTACACAGGCTTGCTTTAATAGTAACATATCACTTCCCTAACCCATTTGTTTAAAAAGGAAAAGCAACATCTAATCAGCAATAATTTATTACTTTTTAACTTTAGCTTAATTTACCCATACACTGATAATCAGAGGTGAAGTACCCCTTAAATTGAGGTCATTGGGGGAATGGCCCCTTTACATTGGTGGTCAGTAGATAAGTGTCCCATTAGATTGGTTGTCATTAGGGAATTGTTCCCTTACATTTGTGGTCAACAAAAGAGTGTCCCCTTAGATTGGTGGCCATTAGGGAGATGCCCCTTTACTTTGATGGTCAATGGAAGAGTGTCCCTTTACATTGGTGGTCAATGGAGAAGTGTCCTCTTAAACCGGTGATTAGAGTTCCTTACACTGAGGTCACTGAGGAACTACCTCCCTAAACGTGTGGCCAATGTGGGATCTTCTTACATTGTTGAAGTGGAGAAGTACACCTTTAGATTGGTGGTTAGTGGAGAAGTACTCCCTTACATTGATGGTCAGTGTAGATGTGCCCCTTAAATGTGTGCTCAGTGAAGAACTGCCCATATACATTGGTGGTTAGTGAGGTGTTGTCTTAGATAGATGATTAGTGTACTGCCCCTTTTATATTGGTGATCAGAGGAAACATACTTACTTACATTGGTGGTCTGTGGGAATAAGGTTCATACAGACAGGTATCACTGGTGTTTGTGTTCATGTGTTCAGATGTATGCATGCACCATTAGGTGGAAGATCAATGTGCCCAAATTGACCTCCCCTTGTTCCTAAAGTGTTCTGGTTTTCCACCTATCCCTTTCTGGATGAATCCCCTATTTCCTCACACTGTTTTCATTACCATTTAACATCCACAAGCCCATAGCAAAGATGTCACTTTCTCTGAAATACCCAGCTGTTTATTTATTCTGAACTATGGAGATGGTATCAGAAGAATACAGCATCATGAATAAAATAAAAACACGGAATGGCTTAAATAATAGGTGTAAGCATGAAATGAAGTGATCTGCCTTTAGAGTAATTGAAATATTATCAGTAGGGAACACATTTTTTCTTTCATTTGAATACTGATAAACCTACTATTCCTTCCTTGTTTCTAATAGTGTAGTCCATATGGCTGCCAATCAGATCTTGATTTCATTAACTGGTATGACACCTTGAATAAGCATGCAGGACAGGAAATACGATTTTTAAGATTTAACCACTTGCATGCTTGTTCCATCTTAGTGTGGGAAGCCTGTTGCCACTTAAAATAGATTATTAAAAGCACCTAGTGGGCTAATACCCAGAACTTTCTAATATGCAAATCTAGAACATCAAAAATGAAAGCTCAGGTTCTCCCCTTCCCGTTTTCCCACAGATTTTGGTGAGTTGGGATGCCAATCATAACTAATGGTGAAGTGAGGACCAGGATGGGAGTTGGTTCAAGCTCTCGATTATGGGGCTTTGTTTGGATTTGTGTACCTGATTTACCCAAGCTGTTACAAATACAGGTTTAACAAAAATGAGGGACCGATAGTGCTGAGTCTCAAAAAACAAACAAATTATTGACACAGTATACAAAAGAGTGTCATATTCAGTAATTAAAAAAAAAAAAAGTTGTAATGTGATCTAATGCAGAAGAAAATATGCTATCAGAGTTCAGAGACCCATATTAGCAAATTTGTTTTTTAGTTTAGTAAATACAGTATAAAAAAAGTCTTATTCTACTGTATATCTAAAATCGCATAGTTTAAATAAATTCCTTTGGAAGATAATGCCCCATTGATTGCATATCTGGATTTACAAAGTGCAATATTTTTAATATATAGAATTTTTTAGCTAATGGGCCCAGTCTTATTTTACCTTTTGCCATTTGAAAAGGTGGATCGTTGATTTTCCAATTTAAAGAAACAGGGTTACTGCCAGTGCTGTCTTCCTTTAAAAAAAATACTTGCATCTTGTCTTTCTCTTATATCATTAGTTTTAGTCATTGACCTTGAACAAGCATGCCGATTAGAAACCTGATCTTCAAACTTCCAGGTGACTGGTTTTGAGTATTCAGGCTACTGGGTGACCATGGCAGCCAGGCAAATAGCATTTTGAGAGGGAGTGCTCAGTGATGGAAGCCTATATAATTATCAGCACTAGGATTCTTGTAGAGGACAAATAGAGCTTGTCGTATATGATTAAAATCACATGAATCTGCGGTACATGAAGGCTTTAGTCTTAAAATCTACATTTGTGCTGCCAGCACATGCACTGGCCAGGTAGGTTTATCATTTTATATTACTCACCTGCTCTCCACATGTGCTTCACAGATTGTGATATTTTTTATTAAAAGCATTTGGTGTAGTTGCAGGTTTTTCCACTAGAAGTCACTGACACATATGTAAAACTACAGCAAGGCAACAGAGAGGAACATGATAAAGAAACAGGTACTAACAGCCAAGCTGCTTTGAGTCGGTAACATACAAAATAAGCACTCAAAATCCAAAGCCTAGAAAATCGGAATAAATAAAAAACAGGTTATATGCTTCTCTTCAATAAAGAAAGGATATACCTTTATAGCACATCAGTTTTATTTGTAACACTTTTGGGGCCAGATCCTCAAAAGAGATACTCCGACTTAAGTGCTGTTCAGTCTGTGTGTAACTTTGGAAACGATCCTCAAAAGGCTTTTTCCAAAGTTAGACAGAAGATCCGGCATGTGTAATTGATTTACACTGCCTAATTTTAGGATGCAGTACCGCATCCGCCGCTGGGGGCATTTCGAGTCGAAATGCCGTTGCTAGTATGCAAATTAGCACTTAAGGCGATCCACAAAGCTTTCTAGCTTCTTTTTTGCGCCGTAAGTGTTATTTTGCAAGTGTAAAATTAGGGCTCGTTTTACAAAGTGTAAAGTTAGTCACACCTTGTAAAGGCCCATTGCAGCGACGGCATTTGGTATGCTTTCCCGAGGGAGAACTCCACGTCAATTTGTAAAAAACAAAACCGGCATGGGTTCCCCCCCAGGAGCATACCAGGCCCTTAGGTCTGGTATGGGTTGTAAGGGGACCCCCCCTACGCCGAAAAATTGACGTAGGGGGTCCCCCTACAATCCATACCAGACCCGTATCCAAAGCACGGTACCCGGCCGGCCAGGAAGGGAGTGGGGACGAGCGAGCGCCCCCCCCCCCTCCTGAGCCGTGCCAGGCCGCGTGCCCTCAACATGGGGGGGTTGGGTGCTCTGGGGCAGGGGGGCGCACTGCGGGCCCCCCCACCCCAGAGCACCCTGTCCCCATGTTGATGAGGACAGGACCTCTTCCCGACAACCCTTGCCATTGGTTGTCGGGGTCTGCGGGCGGAGGCTTATCGGAATCTGGGAGTCCCCTTTAATAAGGGGGCCCCCAGATACCGGCCCCCCACCCTAAGTGAATGGATATGGGGTACATCGTACCCCTATCCATTCACCTGGAGGCAAAAAGTAAAAGTTAATAAACACACAACACAAGGCTTTTTAAAATATTTTATTATTCTGCTCCGGACGCCCCCCCTGTCTTCGTTATTAGCTCAATTACCAGGGGGGGCTTCTTCTTCCGCTCTCCGGGGGTCTTCTCCGCTCTCCGGGGGTCTTCCGCTCTCCGGGGGGGCTTCTCCGGACTCCGGGGGGGCTTCTCCGGACTCCGGGGGGCTTCTTCCATCTTCTCCCCTCTTCCGCTCTTGACTCGGCGAACCCCGGTTCTTCTGCAGCTCTCCGGTGCCTTCTTCTTCAGCGCTGGCTGCCTGCTATGTTTGTGTGTTAGCTAGATTTCAAACAGGCAGCCGGCGCGGTCTTCTGTGGCGTCAGGGTCTTCTGGTCTTCTGTTCTTCCGATGTTGTCTCGTCGCCTGTTGTCGCTGTAATGATGGAAGCGCGCCTTGCATCACATTTATATAGGCATCACCGTCCCATCATGCTCCGGCAGGTACCCACGTGGTGGGTGCCTACCCACGTGCACCCACCACGTGGGTACCTACCGGAGCATGATGGGACGGTGATGCCTATATAAATGTGATGCAAGGCGCGCTTCCATCATTGCAGCGACAAGAGGCGACGAGGCAACATCGGAAGAACAGAAGACCAGAAGACCCTGACGCCACAGAAGACCGCGCCGGCTGCCTGTTTGAAATCGAGCTAACACACAAACATAGCAGGCAGCCAGCGCTGAAGAAGAAGGCACCGGACATCTGCAGAAGAACCGGGGTTCGCCGAGTCAAGAGCGGAAGAGGGGAGAAGATGGAAGAAGCCCCCCGGAGTCCGGAGAAGCCCCCCCGGAGTCCGGAGAAGCCCCCCCGGAGAGCGGAAGACCCCCGGAGAGTGGAAGAAGACCCCCGGAGAGCGGAAGAAGAAGCCCCCCCTGGTAATTGAGCTAATAACGAAGACAGGGGGGGCGTCCGGAGCAGAATAATAAAATATTTTAAAAAGCCTTGTGTTGTGTGTTTATTAACTTTTACTTTTTGCCTCCAGGTGAATGGATAGGGGTACGATGTACCCCATATCCATTCACTTAGGGTGGGGGGCCGGTATCTGGGGGGCCCCTTATTAAAGGGGACTCCCAGATTCCGATAAGCCTCCGCCCGCAGACCCCGACAACCAATGGCAAGGGTTGTCGGGAAGAGGTCCTGTCCTCATCAACATGGGGACAGGGTGCTCTGGGGTGGGGGGGCCCGCAGTGCGCCCCCCTGCCCCAGAGCACCCAACCCCCCCATGTTGAGGGCACGCGGCCTGGCACGGCTCAGGAGGGGGGGGGGGCGCTCGCTCGTCCCCACTCCCTTCCTGGCCGGCCGGGTACCGTGCTTTGGATACGGGTCTGGTATGGATTGTAGGGGGACCCCCTACGTCAATTTTTCGGCGTGGGGGGGTCTCCTTACAACCCATGCCAGACCTAAGGACCTGGTATGCTCCTGGGGGGGGAACCCATGCCGGTTTTTTCTTTGAAAATTGGCATGGAGTTCTCCCTCAGGAATGCATGCCGCTGTCATTTTTTTTTTCCCCGACGCAACTTTAAGCCGTCGCGATCCTCAAAACTCGGCGTAACGTAACTTCGCGCATGCGCAGTACGGCCGACGCGCATGCGCAGTACGGCCGGCGCGGGAGCGCGCCTCATTTAAATGGGACTCGCCCCATTTGAATAGGAACGCCTTGCGCCGGCGGAATTTTAGTTACACAGCCTGAAATTTCTAGATAAGTGCTTTGTGGATCAGGCACTTAGGTAGAAACTTTAAGCCAGTGTAACTTAAATTGGATTTTTTAAGTTACGTCAGGTTTTTGTGGATCTGGCCCATTGATCCTGAAGTATCAAATGTTGCCGGGATTTTTTCATCATCATAATTAAAAATGTAATGTTATTGTTTCATGCACATTTTTTGTATAGCTTTTTGAAGGTATTTTTTTTTTATTATTATTTTTTATTATTTTCTTTTTTTTTAATAACTTATTTTCATCGATTTTTATATGGGTAAGGGGTACCAAGAGGAGCAAAATTTCCTTTGGCGTTAATCAATTTTTCGAAAAAGAAGAAATATCATGAAAAGATTATAATAATATAAAATATTTCTTTCTGTACTTCCGTAAGAAAATCAGGTACACGGGGGAATAATAGATTTGTGAAAAAAACATGTAGCCATGTCTTAAACGGAGAAAAATTTGACTTTTCCAAAGTCCAATTTTTCTCCGTTTAAGACAAGGCTACATGTTTTTTTCACAAATCTATATATTAAAGGATGTGGCACATATCTTCTAGTGGGTGAATGATTACCACCCTAGGGCAATTGTAATCTTAATAATACTACACTGGGGAATAAGATATACATTTATTATTAGAATGTAGTTGGAGTAGGACTGCACTCCAACTGTACCCAAAGACATGAGATGACAACCATCCGATCCTAATTTTTGTCTGTGAGATTAGATGTCATGGTAAGAAAATCTCACCAAATTGTGGTGTTTTATGACTTGATATCTTTGTGGAGAACCTGATGAGAGTGTATGGCGGAGCAGACCGATACTACATGGTTCATTTTGAGAGAAGAGGAGTAGAACAGCAATTAAAATGCAGAGTGACCGTCTTCTTGATTAAAGGGGGCAATTTTATCTGGTGAGTGCGCATTGGTGGATGATCTCACTGGGTGCAGATGTGTGGTTTTGGTGGATGATAAGAGATCTAACCTATCAGAAGAAAGTCATTGGCTTATAAGTTTAGTTCATGCGGAGACTGATTTAAAGGTTTTTTATTGGCACCATATTGCACTTTTTTAATACTTAATATTCTATTATTCTATTCTATTATATTCTATTATTTATTATGTGATTATTTTGAAATTGAGCACATGCACTTTAGCATAATATTTATTTAGCGCCCCCACTTTACATTTATAATAATGTGATGATTAGTATGACTGCAGTGTCCAATTGTTAACTACATACTTGTTTCTGACCGGTGATTTGTTTTTGTTTCTAATCAGTGATGCAAAGTATTAAGGTCAGGAGATCAACTTAACAGCCAGGCAACTAGCAGTTTCAAAAAGAGACCAGCAATTTCAGCCTCCATGTTTCCCTTATGATAAGCTTACACTAAATTAACATGACCCTACCTGGTTAACAGCAAATCTAATGGATCGTACCTACTGTAAGGCCTCGTTCACATGGCTGTTTAGCCGCATACACCAGATTCCGGCAGCAAGATTCAGCGGATTCTTGTGGCTGTTATCACAGGAGTCCGTGCCCTCTCTACCAGTACAGCGTACCTCTTTTACCTCATTCCCAGTAACAGAATGGGGTCCCACGTGCACTTTGCGCAGACCTCATACGTACACTTGTTAACTCCTTCACTCCTATACCACGTGGCTAGGCTATTGGTTTGGGCCCGGTTGCTGTGGAAAACTGATTGCCAGGGAGGGAGCCAGGTTACCAAACCCCTCTCTACCAGAGGGTCCTCCACCATGCCAGGCACCATACTTTATGACAGGCTGCAATGTACCTTGGTGTTCTTGGTTACCGATAGCAACTGCATTGCTCCTCCTGCTTGTCAAGCTAAGTGGACCTTTTGTAAGAGTTTCGCTTCATACCCCACATGTGCTTTACTGAACCTTTTCTTTCATAAGTCAGAACCATCAAGCACCCCTACTAGGAGGCTCTGAGGAAGAAGGTAATCCTTCGAAATGCGTCAGCCAGCAGTGGTTCGCACGTCTTCTCTTTAGGATCTGGAGACTGCTACCAGTAGATGGATTGCCACAAGCCAAAGACTGTTATATTGTGGTTTTCTTTCCATGCTTGTAGTTTTTAACACTTCTTTTAATAAATATATCAAAGGATAATGCACAAGGCTGGTGTGCCCTCTTTTTTCTATTCTCTTTTTTGACCCCTATCCTGGAGGGCAGCAAGGCCTGAGATATTATCCACTCTGAACTTTGGATCGCCTGGTCAACACATTTGTGCGCAAGAGTATTTGTTTTGCTGCTATACCTCCAAAAGGTAGTAGTCCATATTAGGCATTCCCAATAACAGGTAGATCTCTGGACTCCTAGTGCCTCAGAGGAACTGCAAGGTGAAGCAGTCCTTCTCTGCTGGATTCCCCTCATTCCTTAAAGTGGGAACAAACCGTAACCCCCAAACCCAGCCTTCCCCCTATTTATGTCACAAGCCGGTAGGCTGGATCCAAAAAGCCTGTGAACGTCAGAACACGTATTAACTCGTCCTCCCCGCCCCCAGCTTGGTTCAGAATCTGGTTTAGCTGAAAACTGAAGACCTGACTACATATATAAAACAATGACAGTCTCACAGCAGTCGCTGCTGTTTGCATGCAGCTGTACACCTCAGGCTTACTTGCAGTAAGGGACACAGTCAGTGGTATTTGTGGCTAAATGACCATGTGAGGCCTTATGCTTGTTTCTTCAATGGCCTGTGCATCCTTCGCACTGTTCCAGAGTTGCAGCTTCAGTCTCTTCAAATTTCATCAGATATCAGATGTCTGTTTTCCCCACCATGCGCTATAGTCTACCCTCTGACCCCCTCTGTCCATGAATAACATAGAGATCAGAGGACTAAATCAGGCAGGGCAATAGTGGACACGGGCATCCGTCAAAGCCAGAAGTGTCGATTGCTAAAGAGACAGCAGGAGGAGGGGAGGTAAACTGGAACAGAAGGAAGGTAGGAGAAACACTTTGGAAATTAAGAAATGGCTGCACACCACAACTAATATCCAACATCAGAAAAAGAGGGGGAAAGAGGTAACAAACATTGGGGCTTTTAAGGTGTCAAATTAAGAAAATATGAAACAAAATAGATTATATTATTATTATTATTTCTCTGCCCCAGTTCTTTAAATAATATCCAAGATCCTTTATTGGACATTCCAAGATGACACCACAGGACAGAAGATTGCCTGGTGGATGCGTTTCACAAAATACAAATGTGCTTAATTATTTTCTACTGTCTGTGAAGGCGAGACAGGCTTGGCACCCACAAGTAACATTAGGCTTCCTTGTCTCACCTGGAGCGGCGTATGTTGCTTGTTCAGTTCAGGAGAATCAAGTCACCAGAGAGGTGATTATAATAGGGTTATAATAATCTATAGGGTTATTAATAATCTATTGCCTCAATCTGCAATTTAGCCTGAACAGGTTGTTTTAAAAAACTCTTTGAATTAAAGTGGAGCTCCATCCAAAATGGAAGCTCCACTTGTCTGTCTCCTCTCCCCTCAGCTGCCACATTTGGCACCTTTTAGGGGAAGGTAAGCGCTCCCACTTACCGTGGCGAACTCAGCCGGAAGTTTGCCCCCCCATTCACAGAGTGCAGCGGGCTTCGCACATGTGCAGTACGGAACCAGCTGCACATGTGCAGTAGGGAACCAGCCTTGCGGCTTCACTGCCGATTTCCCTTAGTCTAGATCAGGGGTGTCAAACTCAATTTCATCGTGGGCCGCAACAGCATTATGATTGCCCTCAAAAGGGCCGGTTGTATCTGTAAGATTAGATTTCCAGTGCATTCCCTCCCCTTTACATTAGATGTCAAGAGTCACCCCACCATCAGAATTGAGTCCCCCACTCTCCCTTACATCACAGTGCACCCCCTTTCCTTATGCTGCTGCTGGGAATAAGCTGGATGCATTGCTTGAAAGCAGAAAGTAAGGGTTTGGAGGAGGACCAGAGGAGGGCTGGAGCGGTGAGAGGGCCACATGAAATGGCCTGGAGGGCCGGATTCGGCCCGCGGGCCTTGTGTTTGACACTTGTGGTCTAGATGGTGGCAGCAGCACCCAATAGCCGATTGAAAAATTGGCTCGGGTGAGGACACCGCTGGATTCATGGACAGCTACATATCTTAATATTAAAAGTCAGCAGCTATAGTATTTGTAGCTGCTGACTTTTCATTTTTTTCTGAAGGAGCCTGGGGCTCCTCTTAAAGTTAATGTCATTTTAGGTCAAGCTCTAAGTTCAGCTGATGTGAATGATTGAAATAAATATGCTTTGTTAATGTAATATACAAAAAACAAATAACACATTAATTTACAGGTATATTTCAGTTATTAGAATAATATAAGAACTGTGTTCTTAAGGAACTATTTTACTCTTTTGTATTAATGACACATTGTAGTAGATGTCTACCTCAGTTAGAGTGGGTTGGTAAAATTCCCTCTTTACGTTATACGTTTACAGTTAGAACATTTCCAGACATGCCCACCTGGATTCTAATGATAATCTTTACATTAGCATTGAATGCAAGAGCAAAGAATAATGACTAATTTAAGTGGGTGGGTAATTGACACAGAACTCTTTATTGCTTGATATGGCAATACCACATCCGTAAAACTGTTCTGATATCACATTCACCTCTTGAGGCTACTATAAACATAAATCCAGTGCATCCTGTTATCCTGCTATTTGGTTGTATTCCTGTAATTTGTTACGACTTTTAATTGGGTTAACAGGATGTAACTTTTTATCCATGACTAAGAGTCTTTTATCAATGAGAACATTATTAATTTCCATCTTCCATTATACTGTACAATATATACACACATATATTTATACATTTTCAGTGACGTATACTACTTATACACATACCTATATCTGGCTGATTATACTTGTTGTTGGGATGAAGTGGTAATTTAAGCAGTTGGGAACAGGTTAGATATTTGGGCTTGGTATAAATTTGGTCAGATATAAACTGGTCTTCAGCCTCATGGAGTTAAAGGAGTTGTAAAGGCAGAAGGTTTTTTACCTTAATGCATATGCATTAAGATAAAAAAAACTTTTGTGTATAGCAGCCTCCCAGCATCCCCTAATTACTTACCTGAGCCCCCTTTCTCTCCAGCGATGTCCATAAGTGTCATCTGGGACACTGCTTCTGATTGGCTGAGACACAGCAGCAGCACCATTGACCAAGGGTCATTCGGATAGGAGGGAGGGGCCAGGAACAGCAACGAGGGACCCAAGAAGAGGAGGATCCAGGCTGCTCTGTGCAAAACCAACTGTACAGAGGAGGTAAGTATAACATGTTTGTTATTTATAAAAAAAATAGACTTTACAATCACTTTAAAGAGGAATTGCAAGTATGGATATTTTTACATAGTTACATTGGTCCATGTCTGGAATTCTTAGCTTAGAGCTATATTCCAATCTGTATTTATATGCTAAAATGAAATACATTGAGATCTGCTTTGGAATTTCCCATTTTGATGAGTGTTAGTAAACTATACCGGTTGTCTTTCCATTTTTCAGCTCATTTTTAAAAAATGTTAAATAGTAATAATAATACTAAACACAACAAAGTTTTTTTAATAAAACTAAGCTAACCAAGGCACTTATTATTGTAGTCTTGTAGTCATTCTTTACTGTTCTCTGTAGTATGACTCCTCTTCAATTTGTTTCTGTGTTTCTGCGTAATCCCTACATGTGCTGGATTAGGACAACATCTGCTTGTTTATTCTCTTCTACTGGGTCAAAGCGATTAGCACCATTTCAATGTGGCACTGTTTTTAATTATTATTGGGTACACTGTTGCATTGTGGTTTGGATGTTTTTTTTTCTGCGGCTGCTCGGGTTTAGGGGTAAGCGGAACTGGTCTGGTTTGATTCGATGTGGATTTGCTGAATCCTTTGTGGCCGCAAAATCGTAACTGAGCAAAAAAAAACACTGAAGTTTATACAGGGAAAACATTGATTCAAGTTTTACAAAGCATATAGGCAAGCTATTGTCAACAAAGTTCATAGGGAGCTTAGCACTGCTATGAGGGATATGTACCAATCCCCAAAAAAGTCTCAGTGATAGCATATACTAGCAGCACATATTTGATTGTGGAAGTAGATTATATGGTAAATTAGCAGTTTTGGCTAATGCAGGAAAGAACTAAAGCTTTTTTAAGTTTATGTGTTCTGTTGGGGAAATGTTCCTTGACTTTCTGTTCTGGAGATGCAACGGAAATTGAGATGAAATGTCTACAAAGTGAGAGACAGTTATCACTGTTCCTATTAAAAGATTTCCCCTCACCTCATGTTCTGGTAACAGTCCAAAAATTTTGAGTTTTCCATCTCTTTCTGTACCAAAAGCAATGGTTGCCAGGATAAATATAAAGGGTGAATCTCCCCAGTGGAGACACAAACAGCAATAAAAACTTAAAGTAAATGTCCGGTCAAAATCTAAGCTTAAATCTGCTCCCATCCTTCATTCTAATCCTTATATTAACTAGCCTGTAAATAAAAGATGTGTATACTTACTTAATTTAAGGGCACTCCAGTCGGTTCACATGAATGGCTCCCATTGCCAGCTTCAGGGGAGAGGAGGGACAGCAAACAACGGATGCCCCATGTGATTATAATGAGGACTAGGCACCCCAAAAAGGCCGTGTGAGAGGACCAGGCAGCCATGTTGTTCAGGACCCAGGTCACCCCTGATTTTTTTTTTAAATAGGAGACAGAGAAGCAGTGTTACCCTCTTTAAGAAATGGCTACATTAGGACTTTTTTTTTTTATTATTATTATTATTATACACAATTTATATAGCGCCAACAGTTTATGCATCGCTTTACAATGTATAAGGGGGGGGGGGCACAATTACAGTACAGTTCAATACAAAAGGTACAGGAGGGCCCTGCTCGTAGAGCTTACATTCTAAAGGGAAGGGATAGTGGTACAAAAGGTAATAGCAATTTTATATTTTATAGCAATTTTTATTTTATACAATTAACAGACTTTTAGCTGGATTCCAGAACATTCTTATCAGTCCATTGAGAGCACATCAAACCATCTCCACTCTATGAAGCCAATACATATTTCAGTATCATTATATAGCCTTATAAACATTCAGTAAAAGTTTAAGTAATTATCAAAGCAAGCAGATATCCTCTTCACTAATCCCACCTCGTAAATAGCTCAGCTGGAGTAGTCAGCAAATGCGTATTCTTGTCTGCCTTTTCTTGTAGAATCAAAAACGTCAGTGTATTTAAGAATTCCTGAGATGATAATGGTACAACCAGAAAAAAGGACATATTTACCCATTAATTAACAACAGTTGAAGCCCAAACAACACTATCCTAGGAGGGATTGGAAGCAGATAAGGCCCTTCACCTTTTCCAGGTGAAATAGCATACGATACCCATCGAGTTTCGATTCACTTAAAAGGTAACGCTGGACAATAAAATACAAGGTACCAGACTGTTACCTGTAGGCATTTAAAGAGAATAATACCTATAGAAAACTGCATCTGTGGGAGGGCAGCTACATGGTCATAAACACAGTAACATCCCATCAGCCACGCCTCAGCCCTCTTGATTGGTCAAGACATTTCTGACAACACCCCCCCTCATGGACAAGAAAAGAGAGACTGCATCCACAGTCTACAGTTCTCTTTTAACATCAACACAAAGAACATCAGCCAAGGCATATGAGGGTTCCTGATCTGTCTTACTCATTGATTGGACTTTACTAAATCAAGATTTTGTTAAGTATTTTCGATCCGTAAAACCCTTTTTGTTTTTTGTTGCATTATTGTCTTGTTTTCTTTGTAAAACCCCTTTTATGTAAATATTTTATTTGCACCATTTAACTTTTTCCATATTGAAAAGTGCTAACTTGTCTCTAATGCAGAACTATAATATACCTGTCTATAATGACAATGTGCATTAGGCCCCATACACATGACCGGCTTTCTCGGCAGAATTCAGCAAGCAAACTCAACGGGAGACGTATTCTGCTGAGAAAACCGGTCGTGTGTACACTTTTCGCCGAGAAACCCGTCGGGAAACTCGTCGAGCCAAATAGAGAGCATGTTCTCTATTTCCTCGTTGGGCAATGGGAAAATTTGGCTCGACAAGTTTTCTGACAGCTGAACAAGGAACTCGACGAGCAAAACGATGTGTTTTGCCCGTCGAGTTTCTCGGCCGTGTGTACGGGGCCTCACAGACGTTTATTTTAAGTCACAAGTGTTATCGCTGATATTGTGAATGGGTGATTGGCCAGACTCTACCTAGTGGGGCAGTGTGGTAAATTAAACCCCAGTGACAATCTCACTGACTGCTGGCACTTAGATTGTGGTGCTGGAGAAGTTGGAGAATCTTTCTGGAGGGTGAGACTGAGAGTGCCATTGTCATGTATTAGTTACAGCACGTGTGAGTGTGACCAGTCATTTGGCATAAATTGATGCAGGTGCCCCAGGTCTGACACCGCATTCATCACACTCCATAGTAAAGCTTTGGGGACATCACCACCCAGGCACTGCAGCTGTTGTTGCTGCTCTTTCCTCTTCCCACTGGGGAGATCATGTGATTGCACTGGAGCCCCCTTAGATTAGGTAAGTATACCTAACTTTCTAACAACAAAAAACATTTTGGTTTTATATATACTTTAACCTTTCAATTTCCAGATCTCTGTTATTGACAATATTTATAGTCATAAAGATCTATTCTTTGTTTGTCTTCATAGAGCAGTGGTTCTCATCCAATTGGCTGTGGCCTCCATCCTGCTTAGGTGCGCATTGGCAGGAACACTCGGCAATTGCTGTGAAAAAAATTACTGCTTAAATGAAAGAAACAGCCACAGTCTCACAGTTCACCATGTAAACACAACCATTAACCAGACAGTTTGTACCTGCAGCCAATCAGCAAAAGTCTAATACTGTCACATGACAGTACCAGAATAATCTGACTGGTTGCAGTTCCAGGGTGTCTGATCAGTTACATATTGTGATTGCATATTACACGTAGTGAACTGCGAGACCACAGCGGTTTTATTAATAATTATGATTTAATTTGTGTGTGCCCTGGAAATTGTCAGGTCATGTATTCATGTAATCATGCCTCCTGTGTGTCCGCATCTTACAATCACACATTATTCCTCTCTGTCTCCAACTTGCCCCTCCCTTGCTTCTCCTCTCTAGTCCTCCCATACAGTTCAAGCTGTGCCCCTGTGACCCTCACTCCAGCTTTCAGCAGTTAAGCACTGGTAGAGGAGAGAGCATGCCAGGCAGCACTTAGCTTTAGGACCCCAGCTGTACAGATTGACTGCACCAACTGCACATTTCCATCCATTCCTCCACTCCTGCACAGAACTTTATCCCATTAGGATGGTGAGCCATAGGTTCCCAGAAGATGTTCCTCTAGCCTCCTTCTCCAATAACACCCCATGCGGCCAGGTAGGTGATTCTGGAATGTGTACGCTGTAAAGTCTTTGAGAAGATGACCAGCCAAGCAGCCTATATTTTATCCCACCTATGATTCCAGATGCATTCATCGTTGAGAGTGTGACTTATATGGAATTATGGTCAACCTGGTGCACTCATCAAACTTCTTCATGTCTTGATCACACATGGTTGGTCCCCTACATGTCATTTTTGGTGAACCTTGGACTACCATTTCACTACTGGTGTCTCCAACAGGTTTGCAAATTGAAAAAGGGGAGTCAGTTTGTCTCTACAGGGCCCGTGATTTCTAATAGTGACCCTGCACACACTAAGATCTAAATGTGTATGACCACAGCAGGGAAGAAGGGAGAAAAAAAACAGACAAAAAGACACAAGGGAAAAGGAAAAGGAGGTATAGATAAAGAGAAGAGAGAGATAATGAGAGAAAGGCAAAGCAATACAGTGAGACAAAATAAGGAAGAAAGTGAGAGAAAAACAGAGAGGGAGAGAATGAAAGCAAGAGAGAGATTGAGAGAAAGAGAAAAAAAAGGGAAGCAAAGAAAGAATGAGAAGGAGAGGGAGGAGAAAGAAGGTGAGAGAGCAAGACATAGACAATGAGTGGGATTGAGAAAAAGAAAGCTTCAAATAGACTTAAATACTTTTTGTCATTGTGTGTATTCAAATTACAGTAACTCATCTTCAACTGATTGGTCCCTTTTAATACATTTTAAATACATATTTTGTATTCCCCCATATGTTTATTTTATTAGTATAAACTTTCTTTCACTGTTGCGGCGTGGAAGAATTTACTGGACCCTTGTCTCACTAAGGTTGAAACCATTGATATAGAGTATTAATATAAAACACCCCTAAATACAGACTAGCCTGTATTATTTTGGTCATATAGGACTCTTCTTTTTTGTGTCTATATATTGACAGTTGTTATATACTGCAACAGCCCAGAATGCAAAAGTGTATTTTCTATTGTGCTATATCACTAAAACTTCCCACCTTCATTTTTGGAGGCAGTCATTCTTCAACTGGCTAACTGTTGTTATTAAATCAGTAGTGCCCCCATCTTTAGCAATTAGCTTTTCTTAGTGAAATGTTTTCTCTTGTTGTCATGTATGACCTATGTGAAGGGCTCGCTGAACTCCCTATGACCGTTTGGCTTTTCTGTGGTGCTAGGAATGGATTGGCTGGAAGTACAAGTATATTTAAGTTATGACAATTGGAGTCTGGCTATAAGTGGAGAGTTTCAGGCTCGTTTTCTGTGTTCACTCTAATAAAAAGATAAGGATGTTATTCACCACCGCATTTCTCTCATCACATCATCTAGCATTTGGATGCTTACCCGTGATACAGTTCAGTGTGAGTACCTAAAATGGTGTTTATTAATTTATTGATTTGCATATAAATGATGACAGCGCATTTCTTGACCAATGCTTCTTCTACTGCTAGGTTTGCTCTTTATATTTGCACTTAGTGTTTAAACAATCTAATGTCTTGGTGGAGACTAAGCCATCACTTTGTAATTTTTGGCTGATACTGAAGGAAAAATATATAATACTGTACATCCATTAGTCTATACAGTCCGTGCATTAAACCTCTGCAGGTAGCAATGATTTTGCCACCATGCCAGCTTCTCACCCTGGGGCAATGGTTACCAACAGTGTAAGACATTAAGGACACATGGTTTCCTAAACACTGGATTAATTGCAGGTTCTAGTTAAGTAACAGTTTCTCAAAGACCTTTGTGTATTTCATTGCTAACTGTTTATGTGGGTGGAAAAGAGGCAGGGCTGCCAGATCCCTCACCTCACCAGTAAGCTGAGAGGATAAAAGGGAAAAAAAGTTTGTGTTCAAACCCCAAAAAACAATTGCCTTGCCTGGATAAATGCCTACATTGGCAACTACCCTGGAACTCTGCCTTCTTTCTTTAAAGTGCTTGTGTGAGTATTATGAACTGTACAGTATTTTATTTAATATCAGCTTATATTGTGTATGCATGTCAGATATGAAGAATTAGCAATATTACTTATTTAAATGCAAAATATAGATATATTTTCATAGAAGTAAAAGAAAAAATTGATGCATACGTAGCAATAACCCTTAGCAACAAAGCAAGTGCCCTCTTTTATTACTTTAGATCAGTGTTGATTGGTTACTTGGGGTTACTGTATTTTTGCATTATGTTCTATGCCTACATGCACAATATGTAGTTAAAGATATTTGGAGTTTAGAACTTAAGCATAATATTTTGTATAAAATCCTATTAAAATATTATAGTAATGTAAAGTATGGTAATATTACATGTGTATAACTGCCAGAATAGTGTAAGAAAGAAGGCGCCACAAAAAAAATATCTGACAAGTAAAATTCTGTTCTCGTATCAGAGGCAGAATGATAATCTATCTTGTTACTGCCGGAAGCAATTTTTCTGCAAATCAGACACTTGTCTGCTTCTTTACTTACACAGTACACAGTATGTGTACACAGCATGATTTACATTAATAATGGTAGAGCAGTCTATCTTATATGCATAATGTATACTATGTATACACAACACTGGAGCTGTTGGAGATATACAGTATTTATATTACTGCTAAGAACATCATGAGACACATATGTAAACTGCGCTATATAAATCCTGTATAATAATAATAATATGTAATTTATTGTATGTTAGGGTACAATGTACTCAGTCTTTCCTTCCTAAACATTTTAGTGTTTGTTTTCTAAAAGTGTCAGAATGTGAAGAATTTTAGTTGGATAATAAAGCATTCCTAATGACAATTTGATCATGAAAAATTACTCCTTGTTCCAGAGTTTGAACATATAAAATAACTATGAGTATGAGTATATTAAAATATATGCTTTTACAGGCTCCTGTGCACAGTGGAAAGTAATACACACTGATATCGGAGAATTGTAGACATACAAGTTGAGGTGATTATGCAGAAATCCCTTACGTTGCTGTAGACGACAGTTATGTGTATAACAACTTCATAGCAGTTAGCAAAATGTAGACATTTCTCTTTGGGCACAATGGATACATCAGAAAGCTTATAAATCATTCAATAATTAAACAAGATAATAAATACTGTTTATATGTGTTCTAACTTCTCTGCACTGAATATTAGAAATCTAAGGAGCTGCTTACAATTTCTTGCATTTGAATATGCATGCATGGATTCTGAAATGTCCTGCTTTCAGATCTATATTTATATCATATTATTTATATAAGAATAAATCCTGCAGACATCATGAGTATCAAGTTTCAGTAGCGCATTGTGATATTATTTATTGAAGAATTACCTCAGGTGACAGCAAGTATTATTCGAAGCAGTTGAAGTAAATATTCCCAATGCCACTCCTTTGCCAAGTCAATTTACTTTCAATATATTTCCTCTGATCTCTGTTATTCTTGACATTTCTATGAAATCTCAAGATGAGAATGTAACCCTAGGCACAAGGGTGGGTGCATATGAATAGGGCTCTGTTTATTTTTCCTCAACAGTTAAAATGTCAGTGATCTTGGTACCACGCTGGTCATTGACAAATACACATTTATTTGTCCTAGGCAGATTTTTATATCTATTTTGCTCTACTCTTTCTATTGCGTATATACAGTATTTTAGGATCATTTTGAGTTATGCATGGTAAACAATCTGCTAAACTATATCATACATTTTGATAAACCATGGCTGTTGACTGAAAGATCAAAATAGCAATTGGTAATGTTTCAGGTATATCCAGCTCAGCAGAGACCATGGAACTCCTTGAAATATATCAGGAATAGCAGGACTCCAGCTTGCAAGCATATTTGAGCTAGATTGCTCAGCATGTTTCCAAACCCAATTAGGATAAGCAGATGAATTAATGGATACCTGGTCCTCCACGAGACATATGGGGTTGATTTACTAAAACTGGAGAGTACAAAAGCTGGTGCTGTTCTGCATAGAAACCAATCAGCCTCCAGGTTTTATTGTCAAAGCTTAATTTAACAAGCTGAAGTTAGAAGCTGATCGGCCACCATGTACACCCTGCATCAGATTCTGATTGATCCAGTTTTAGTAAGTCTCCCCCTATGGTGGCATAACAGATGTTTTCAACACCAAGTTTATCCAGGGGGGTCATGTATAAAATACATGGGCGATTTACAAAAAGTAACATTCACTGGGTTGTTCCCCTTATGATTTGTATCAAAATGTGCATCTGTATAGCAAATTACTTCCCTTATGTGTTAGGCCTACTGAATTTACCAATGGAGGAACTAGTTGGGATGGAAACATAAAGTCTCACTGCACCATCTTTGAAACGTCCTGCTATTTGCATTGAAAAAACAAACCCTCCAATTTTCTAAGCATAGGGCAGAGGCAGAAGAAAGTAAGAATATACACATCCAATCTATGGCAGTCTTTGTGTGTATGTGTGAAGAGGAGGAGGTGGGTCAACAACAGTACCTAACGAGATGAAAGAAAACATACCTGGAGAACTTAGAGGCAATCTACATAGCTTTTGATGGCCTGTGTGTTTACACGCCTCTGTTTTGCTAATTACTGGCTGCCGCGGGTAATTAACACTTCTGTGGGTATAAATTACCTGATTCCCACCACATGCTGCGGTTCCTCCTGTCACTTCATATGTCCTGCAGAGATGAACAGTTTGGCAAGAAGAACCACAGTGCTCAGCATAGAATAGGTATTCTACACACCTGGAAGAGTATAATACATGCAGCAGCCAGAGTAAAGGGAAGCAGTGGTGTTTAACACACGGGCCGCCAGAAAAGTAAGTATATCTCTTCCTTCTTCAGGTACTGTAAGCCTTCTATCAGTTTTGACTCTGTAGTTACACTATAAATTAGCTCTTAACTCTAAATGGTTTTAGTTTGCAAAAATCACTGTGTAAACAATTTTTTTTTTATACTGCTTATACCTTTTTTTATGTCTTTCATGCAGTGCTGATGATTTCCTCTAGAATATTTTTTAGTGATGGATGCACGTCGTAGCTGATGGCAGGCTCCCTGATGGTCAAAACAATAGACCATGCCTGTGCAATTTGTGTTGACACAGCTGCTTATAGTCTCTATCAGGAGCATGTCTGACAGGGTAACAACACAGGAGCACAACTGGGATTAAGTTGTCATCCATAACAGGAAGTGCCTGAAAATTTAGCTTCATCCCCCGGTATCATATTAATGGACGCTCCAAATGTAAAAATACTGAAAAACACATTTGAAATTACATTAACGTGTTAAATCTTATATTAGATTTTAGATATTTGGTTTAGCTATACTTTAAAGGTAATCTTTATTCTTCCTGTAAGCTTATACTCACTGCTTTCAATTACTGTGTGCATACAATATATATATATATATATATATATATATATATATATATATATATATATATATATATACATACATACCGGTATATATATACACTCATACAGATCTTCTGTATTTAGAGGCAAGCCCTAAAATGTTCCCTATATAAACACACACCCAGTCATTCAGCTACCTTGCTGAAGTCACTCTTAAATATCTCAGCATTCCAAGGTATATAAAATCCGACCAAATAGCCTGCTACAAATGCCATACTAAAATGTATTTATTTTTTTCATATAGAACATTTTTTATTTTAAAATGTCTATGTTCACAAGACCCTTGACCCCCTAATTCACTATAAAGCCATGTTGTTTCATTTCTGAAATTGCCTTTCGTTTGGAAGACAAAAAGTAACCTGTTAATGCAAACAGCCCATGATGTGGCTGCACCTTAACACATGAGTGAAGCAGACATGGTCAAGAGGTTTGTTTGTTGTTCAGCCAAACATTAAAAAAGGGAATTCGAAAGCACTAAGCAACTTTGACTAAAGAATGCTTATTGGTCCCATACCTGATGTTTGCAGAATATCATAAATTGCTAACCTTCTAGGGTTTACAGAGAATGATGAGAACAATAAAACATATCAACAATAGCCAGATTTGGCCAAGAATTTTACAGCTGTTTAAGGAACCACTTCTTATGAAAGTGGTGTAAAGGAAGGCACTTCTGCAGCAGCAGAAGACTAAGTAGGGTTCCACTCCTGTCCCATTCAGAACAGGTGAATAAGGCTACCATGGACAGGTGATCATCAAAGCTGAAAAAAGGTGCCTGCTCTGGCACATTTAGACTGCTGCTGAAACATGTAGATGGCCAAAATCTGGCATACACAGCTTTCACACCAAATTAGCATAGAATTGAGTGTAATTCTTTATGGGTGCTAAATAAGTGCGACACTCAGTGTATTTACCACAACTCATTTTATTGAATGGTAAATCTAAACAAAACTGATATTTTGGTAGATGGCTGCAAAGTTAAATGAAACCTGTTATGACCAAAGCATTGGGTTTTGCAGTCAGGAGGTAACTGGAATCTTTGTTAAAGGCAGTTTTAGTCTAAGACTCTAGACTAAGGCTATCTAGACCAGGTGTGCCCAACCAGTGGCCCGGGGGCCACATGTGGCCCACATAGCCCTCGGATGTGGCCCGGGACCTTCTGCTCTGTGATGGAATAGAATAGAATACGGTTATTAAAGGTTGGCTGTATTACTAAAATCACAGTGTATATATGGGTGTAACAGCTCTGGAGAATGGGAGTGAACCACAACTGCAGTTAGCAAGGATTTCAATGCACTTCTCTATGTGAGAATTCAGTATTGGACCCCAGGCGTCACTCCAAACAGAACAGGAGTTTGGGGGTTCTCTACATGATCTCTCTCTCACATAAAGGAATTCGTTGAGCTAATAGGGGTGGATGTATTACAACATGCGACCAACCCCTAGTGTTAAAAGAATACGATATATGTGAAGATACCAATGCACCTCAGTATGCAAGTGATTATCAGTACTGGACCCCAGGCGTCACTCCACACAGAACAGGAGTTTGGGGTTCTCTACATCATACCACTTAAGCATAAAGAAGTGCATTAGGCCACTAAGGGAGTAGGTATAAAATACCTTCAACGCTTAGCATAGAAAAGTTAAGGCGAACATGTTCAGCAACTTAGGGCATGGGCCCATGAACAAGTATCAACTTATGTCAAGCACGTAGTAGTTAAAGAAGATGTAGGCAACTAATAGTTGCATAAGAGAGGCATAAATATAGCTCAGCTAAGTTGAGTATGTATGTCCCTTTAAGATACTCTACAGCGGACAGCTAAAGACACACTAAGTAATCCCAGGCAGCAAATTAGTATTCAATAATCCAGATTTAAATACAGTACTTCATAAGGGCAATATATGAAGCAGGTAACTCTAAGCAGAAATAGTACTTATCCATTTTGCAAGGATGAGTGTTATTCAGAGTATTGCAGCAACAATGGTATTCTTCTATGGAGGGTCTCCTGGTGGGGGATAGCTTGGGGTGTCTGCAGCAACTCTTAACAAGGTTAGCAGGGGAACTCCAGGATTCTGTAGTGCAGGATGGTCTCCAGCTCAGGGATGGATGGTAGCTAAAAAGAGAAAAGAAAGAAAAAGGCGCACCAGCCTAGTGTGTTACAGTTGACAATTTAATAGAATAAAAAGTGTAATAAAAAAACTACTCACAAGGAAAGCAACATAGCAGGCTTATCAACAACGCTTGTAGTAGATACCCCTCGAACCACACTCCAAGTGGGGAGGTTAAAGGTGTGTCACTGCCAGCTGATGCGTTTCGAGGTTACAAAGAACTCTTCATCAGAGCCCAGCAGGATGGTAGCTGTAGTTTGGTTAGCAGCCAAGGATATGTGCAATATGCACGCTGTTCTCTTTATAGGACCCAGACAGGTGTATCGAGGAACAGCGCTGATCCGCAGCGCACTTCTGCATTCCAGGTTGGAACGTACGCGGCGCCGGGCAATGATATCATCGCACGCTCGCCATATGCGTTCCAGCGTGGAACGCAATACGGCGCAACGGCGCCTGTTACAATGGGCATATCTGTTCTGCAGTGGTTACCGGGCTGCTTTAAAAATGATCCGCAGGTCGCAGAGCAGTGCACCTGTGGTTTACCTTCACTGAGCCATAGACTTCTGTTACCTGCGAGTTTGGTGTGCTTTCTGAAAGTGCACCAAACCTGCAGAATATAATCGAAGTCTATTGCAAAGTGCGGGAAAGCCAAAGATACACTGCATTGCACCAGCGGTGTGGGTAAACTGCAGCAGATCTGTGTGAAAGCAGCCTTGGGCCCCTTTCACAGGTCAGCCTGACCCAATTGGACCCTCCATTCCCCTCTAAGGAGTGGCCGATGTAAACCGACTTGTGTCCTATCTCCAATCCAATCTGAGGGTAGTGGGCTGTGTCCATGTCCGCTCTGCATATACAGAGCATACACAGACCTGCCATCCGCCCACTCCGCAAATTGTGGCCCGCAACCGGTTACCAAGACGCTTAAGTGGCCCTCGCTCTTCAAAAGGTTGGGCACCCCTGATCTAGACTGAAGATGATACAACAGGGAGTTAGCCGGGTCCAAATGTGCATGGCCCCTCAGACAGTCTTTACATGCAGTACAGGTCCTAAATGTCCAAATGTAGTAATCACACTTAAGCTTTTGGAAATTGGGCCAACTGCACTCAAGACTGAAAAGTATACTTTTTATTTTAATATCATTGTTCAATGCTTTCTGAGAGCTGGCTATTGAATAAACAATAATATATAATACTGTATCCTCTTGTTTTTGCAGTCAATGGGTTAAAAGCGAGTGTTAATTAAATATCTTTGTAAATATGCCATAATATCCAAACTGCCCTGGCAGTGTACAGGCATCAGCCAAACTAAACTCTTTCCAGTATGGGCTAAAGTGAATTTTACATTTTCATAAGAGGAAGGCTGTAAGACTTTTGAAATGATAGAAAATAAATTGTAGATTAGAAAGGAAGAACTAAACTTGTTCTCTCCCTTTGTTGAGCCAATGGTCATTTTTTTTTTAAAGCAAATTGATCTACAGAACAATTTGCCCTTCTGAGACTTGTCTTAGCTAGCAGAATATCTGTAAGGAGTATAGGATACAAACACTATACATTTTGAAATAATCTGTCATTATTTCAGTGTCAGTTGAAGGAAAACTAGAGCTTACATGTAAGCTGATTTGAATTCCGAGGCACTCAGATACATAAACCAATGGGGATATTTAAATGCAAAAATATATCCCTATGATATCCCTCTGAGAGAGACCTGTCTTGGCTGAATTGCTGTATATTTTACTATTGATTTTGTATTTACGGGAACATTGTGTATTGTGAGTGTGACTTTGATTTTCATTAAGTTAAGTCGGGGCCTTAGGTGCTAGATCATGCTTTTTTGTTACCTTGTAGGCTTACCCAAGCTCAATTTTTTCCTAAAATGTACTTGCATGGGGAGTTCGGTCAGTTATTTACAATCTTAGGTCTTTGGTAAGGTAAGCCCTGACTAACTCCTCTATAAGGAATAAGATCAATTGTACAGGTTTTAAAACAATGTCTAGTCCTCACATATAATCTGCTAAGTGTGTGGGCTTACACCTCCAGGCAGATTGTGCCCTGCATATGCACCAATAATTGGAAGCTCCTGTATTGAGTGTGAGGCTAAAATTGTGTTACATTTAAATGGACTTTCACAGCAAAATTAGATTTTTCACTACTGCATTCCACCCTCTTTCACAGTCTACAAAGCATTTTTTGGGGGGTGGCGGAGGGTTGTATTTACCTGTTTTTTCTTCCAGTCCAGCATGTTCCATGTCTTAATTCTTGCCTAGGCAAGAATGATGTAACCCTGAACTAGCAGCCTCCTGGGATATCTATATTACATATTACAGGAGGCACAAATGAGGCATCAGACAGCACTGGAGGATGAACCCGAGCAGCGCATATCATCAGAGGGCTGCCTGTAAGAAACGGGAAGATACAGCCAGCTCCTTAAGATTTCAGATGAGAATATTGCTGTGTGGGGCCTGGTATGCAGCAGTGGATCTCAGCAGAACAATGCTGGATTTACTGGGTATATGAGTATGTTTATGGAGGATAACCCAATAAGGAAGGTGAAAGGGGACTGAAGTTCTTCTTTAAAGCCACTTTACAGAGTACCATAGCTACTGCAGACTGTTTATGTAGATTGTACCTGTTTCCTGCAACCTTTGTTTAATTTTAAAGGGTCTTCCAAAAATTGTATTTCACTACGAGGTGAAGTCTGGTAAAGCCAGTTACTCGTTATCTACTGGGGATTCTATTGATTTTTCTGTTGTAGCTCTTGACTTAACTCCACCTTACCTTCTCTATAATATGAAATATATTAAAAGTCCAACAGGGAAAGTAATGCCGCGTACACATGATCAGTCCATCCCATGAGAACGGACCGATGGACCGTTTTCATCGGTTAACCGATGAAGCTGACTGATGGTCCGTCGCGCCTACACACCATTGGTTAAAAAAACAATCGTGTCAGAACGCGGTGACGTAAAACACAAAGACGTGCTGAAAAAAATGAAGTTCAATGCTTCCAAGCATGTGTCGGCTTTATTCTGAGCATGCGTGGCAAGTTCGCTTTTTTTTAACCGTTGGGTAAAAACCGAAGCGCCCACACACAATCGGTTTTGACCGATGAAAACGGTCCATCAGACCATTCTCATCGGTTTTACCTATCGTGTGTAGGTGACATAAGCCTTGCTTGTATTTTTGCAGCAAAAATGCATAACTGGGAACTCATCCACTGGGTCCTTGTGAGATGCGAGAAATTATTATTATTATTATTATTATTATTATTATTATTATAATACATGTTTTTTATAGCTCCAACAGTTTACCCAGCACTTTAAATCACTGTGCATTTTAGCTCTCCTGCATCTACCAGAAACTGAAATATAGCATTTTGGGTGGTATGATCCTTTAAATGAATCCTCCTTCCAAAAATATGAATCTTGCCTGTAGATTTAAAAACAACTAGGAATGAAAAGTCTGCTTACTGCCACTGTTTAGATTCATAACCACAAGGTTCGTTTTACAATCCATGTTTCTTTCCACTTCTTTTGTTCCAGTTCCAGTCTGGTCATATTGTGCCAGACAGTAGTAGAGCTTACAAACATAAAATATTACTTGTGGATCTTCAAAACTTGGGATGAAAATACTGGGATTGCAAGTGTGTATGTATATACAGTATGCACAAGCAGTCTGCCAATTTACTGTACAACAAAAAATATATATATATATCATAGTTTTGGCAGAGACCTTCTTCAAGTATGCATGTCACTGATATTACAGAGGCTGCTACTGAATGAGTTTATGTTAATGTTTTTTATTATTATCTAGTTAGGTAAAATGTACAATAAAGAAATGAAATTAATCAGAGTAAAATGTGCCTTCTTTTATAGGTGGGAGACACAGTAGGAAGAATATGAACAAACAAAGTGATAGCAAATGGACCCACATATTCCCCTTTTTAATGGTGAGTATTTTCTTTCTGTATTTGTATTAGTAACACTAATATAACACCTTTGCTTTAACACTGAAATAATTATGCTCCCTAAAGAGACTGCCTGCCCTGGCAACATTTGCCTTTCAGGTATATTAAAGGGCTAATTGTCAATAATATAATAATAATATCAACCAGTCTTGTCCCAGTTAGCTGAAAATTTTATATACAGTATACCAAAAATGTATAAATTGATTTAATGATATATTATTGTCAATGAATAAACAGTTTAAATTGTGATTACAGTTAAAAATCTATGAATCATAGTGGCATTCTGTTTTATGCTTTGATCTTATTTTTGCAGGTGTCTTTGGTGTATTCAGCTCTAGCAGAGTATTCTAATTGTGGTGAAAATGAATATTATAATCAGACAACTGGTTTGTGCCATAGCTGTCCAGAGTGCGAGCCAGGGGAAGAGCCAAACAACGTAAGTAGACAGCACAATTACCAATGGTCTTAACAGTGCCAACGAAGAGGGCTTACATAATAGCAGTCATCTAAATGTTAAAAGGGAACAAAACTCTGGATGCAGTGCCCAAAAAAGGAAGGCAGAGAGCAAAAGACTAGCCACCAGTATTACCCGTGGTCTCTTTACAGCTGATCTTTACTGCAGGATAGGATAGAAAATCATGCAGTGTCTCTCCTGTTTCGATAAACTGCAAAAAACATTTACAGTGAACTAAGTAACAAAAGCAGTGATCTTTTGATGGCTGAAATTAATTAATCCGTTCTAATTAATTATTTAATTAATTAATTAATTATTATTGTGATTTCGGCTGCACCAACATGATGACAATCTCAGGCCTCGTACACACGACCGAGTTTTTCGGCAAAAACCAGCAAGAAACTTGCTGTTTTGTTTTTTTTTGCCGAGGAAACCGGTCGTGTGTACACTTTGACGAGGAAACTGTCGAGGATCTCATCGAGCCAAAAAGAGAGCATGTCTTCTTTTTCCTCGACGGCAATGGAGAAATTTGGCTCGCCGAGATCCTCGACAGCCTAACAAGGAACTCGACGAGCAAAACATTGTGTTTCCCCCGTCGAGTTTCTCGGTCGTGTGTATGAGGCTTCAGGGCGTTATGTCATATCCCATATTTTATTAATTATGCCATTATCCCAGTTTTATTAATTACTCCAGTAATAGCATATATGCACAGATCATTAATTAATCAATACAAAAGGCTGTAACCATTGTATTGAACACTAAATGATGACCCTTTCAATTAGCATAACTCTCTAGCACTAAAACTGTTTAAAAATGTTAGTAGCAATCAACTATTAATAATATCTTTGATGTGATGTGATCTGTAATTTATCTACAATAATGATGTGTTTTCACTTTAGTCCTGTGGATATGGCACCAAAGATGAGGACTATGGTTGCATGCCTTGTTTTCCCGGCAAGTATTCTAAAGGTGGCTACCAAATATGCAGAAGACATAAGGACTGCGAGGGATTTTTCCGGGCTACTATTTTAACTCCTGGAGATTCCAAGAATGATGCAGAATGCGGTGCTTGCCTTCCAGGGTAAGATGACGTATGGTAAAAGTCATAACATTGCATCTAGTGTGAATTGATACAAAGTAGTTCAGAAAAAACACGGACTGGGACCAATACACTATAATAACACCAATCACTCTTTCTGGAATGTAGCTCCAGTTTATATGATTCATCATAACAGTTTGAATCATATAACTCATTACAAAATGACAGTAGTATAAGACTTTCAGTGAAGGCAATGCCTCATGTTAAGATAATGTAAACCATATTTTCTCTTGGAAACTACCGACCCTTACATTTTTTTTCCCCGCAAACATGGAGTGTGACCCAGCTCTAATAATATGACATTGTAAAACACATAAGTAATATATTTTTCCAAAATTTTTTAGAGCCTGTCTATACAAAGTACAATGAACTTTGAATGCACACATACTGTATACCAAGTTATGATGTAGACAACAAATTGGTTGGATTGTTATTCATATCCAACATTAAAACCGTATAAAAAAAGTATATTTATTTACTTTATGATGTTCCTTGTCTAAGGTACTATATGCTGGAGAGCCGTCCTAAAAGCATGTATGGCATGGTTTGTCACTCTTGCTCACTGGCACCTCCAAATATCAAGGAATGTAAGTAGACTACCATTTTTCTTGTGCTAATTTTCAGATTGATAATAACTCGTTACAATATCCAATGCAGGAATATAGAGTGTAATTTAAAGGAAATTTGTCAAGATCAAAAATATGAGAGCTTCTGTTGCTGTCTTGCCTTACTGTGAAAGCATCAAGGCTGTCAAGGTTGTAAAGGCAGAAGGTTTTTTATCTTAATTCATAATATGCAATAAGAAAAAAAAGCCTTCTGTGTGTAGCAGCCCCCATAAGACCCCTTTCACACTAAGGCACTTGAAAACTTCCTATAAAATGCTGAGCACTTTTGCAGAGTTTTTCAAGTGCTTTTGAAGCATTAGTGGTGCACTTTTTTGAAGGTCACGTGACTTAAAAAACTGCTGCAAGAACCATTTTGAGGTTCTTTTGAAGCCTTTTTTCATCTCCTCGCCAGTGCACCGCCCCAGTGTAAAAATAATCATTATTCTTAATGGACATTTTTCAGGAGCTTTTTAGCACAAAAGTGCCTCAGTGTGAAAGGGGTCTAACTGTAACACCTATCTGAGGTCCCTCTCTGTCCAGCGATGTCCACGATTGTCACAGTCATCCAAGATTCTCTTTCCTGATTAGCTGGGACACAAAAGTCAGCTAGCCAATCAGGGGAGAGAGGGGGCGGGGCCTGGTCAGGGCTCCATGTCTGAATGGACACAGGGAGCTGTGACTCGGCTCGGGTGCCCCCATAGCTGCTTGCTGTGGGGGCACTCAACAGTAGGGAGGGGCCAGGAGCAGCTAAGATTGACCTGAGAAGAGGAGTATCTGGGCTGCTCTGTGCAAATCCACTGCAACAGAGCAGGTAAGTGTAACATGTTTGTTATTTTTACAGGAAACATTTTTTTCTTTACAATCACTTTAAGTAGTGAAGCCTTGAAACTTGTACCAGTAAAAGGAAGGCAGCAAATGACAGTCTCATTATTTATATACTGCCATGCTCCCTTTAACATTTAAGTCAATTGTATGTTTGTAGAATATATTGCAAAGAAATTAAATAAAGGCAGAAAAACATATGCTACATATCAGTTGTGTTTTTCTTGGAGCCAATTTGAAAGTCTTCAAATATGCTTTAAAGCTATGCATCCAAAAGCATTAATGTCAATACAAGTTGATGAGAGTTTATTTTTAAAGACTATACAGAAGACTGGTAAGAATAATGATTTTTGCATTTTGTTTTTCCACATTTTGCATTTTTGTTATAAAAAGGTCTATCTGGATCCCCTAAAGCAAAAGATGTGTAATCTCGCTCAAGTGGTATATTTCCTTACAACAGATCCACAATGGTTGCAGGACTTGTGGAATGTGGTGGAAAGTTGGTGCTTCTTGTATACAGTATGATTTCATATGGACCATACCCCATCTGACTTGTTCTAATAGAATAAACAAGTGAAATCACTGAAACCTACATATTACATATTCTGCATGTAACGATGGTGTTTCACTGCACTATTGGTGGTGTATAGGCATAAACATATTCCATGAGAGTTATTAGAGTTTAAGTAGTTAGTAAACTTAAAAATAGGTTGATGTAGGTTTAGTAAACTTAAAAATAGACATAGACATATGTAGAAAATCTACATAGAACTACACCAGACTTAAAATTTTCCTTTAAAAAAGACGTAAAAATATAAAAATATTTTCAAGTGGTTTAGCTAAGCATCATAAGGTATGCTTTGTCTAATTTAGGAAAAACATAAACAACACAGCAGTTGGATACCAAATAATTATATAGGTTCAACACATAATATATTTTATAATTGGTATACAGCAGTTCTTTTTGCCATCAAAACAGCCCTGACCATTTAGGGCATGGATGCCACATGAATTCTGAAGATTTTCGATGGTTTCTGGCACCAAGCCATCAGTAGCAGATCTATTAAGTCCTGTAAGTTGTCAGGTGGGGCCTCCATGGATCAGACTTGTTTTTCCAGGACTTTACACAGATGCAGTATTGTATTGAGACCTAGAGAATGTGGAGGCCAGGCCAGGCCAACACCACAAATTTGTAGTTGTGTTCTTCAAACTATTCTAGAACAAATTTTGCCTTGTGGCAGGGTACATTATCCTGCTAAAAGTGCCCACTGCCATCAAGGAATACCATTTTCATGAAGGGGTGTGCTTGGTCAGCAACAATATTAATGTAGGTGGTACATGTCAAAATAACATCCACATGAATGGCATGAACCAAGGTTTCCCAGCAGGCCTTCTTCTCTTACTGCAACCTGGTGCCATCTGTTTCCCAGGTAAGCAATGCACATGCACCCAGTCATCTACATAATGGAAATGAAAACGTGATTCCTCAGACTAGGCTACCTTCTTCCATTGCTCCGCGATCCAGTTCTGATGTTCATGTGTCCATTGTAGGCACAATTTTTGGCTGTGGGCATGGGTCAGCATGATGGGCACCTTGACCGGTCTGCACAAAAAACTGTGATGTCTATTTTTTCCTATTTCAACACATCAACTTCAGGGACAACATGTTTATATGCTGCCTAATATATCTCATTAACTTTCAGATGCCATTGTAATGAGATAATCAATGTTATTCACTTATCCTGTGAGTGGTCATAAAGTTATGGCTACTGTATATATATATTTATTCTTTTTTTTTGGGCGGGGGGGGGGGGGGTTTGGCCTGACAAGCATTCTCTGGAGTGGGGTGGGTGACTGAGAGCAAAGGAATATTAAAGTGCCCATATTGTCAATTCTGTCAAATGGACACATGTGGGTCCCATAACAATCACTTTTATGTCATGTTACATGTGAAGAGAGCAGCTAAATGTATTTATTTTTTTCCAAAATGTGCTAATTGTTTAAAACCCTTATTTTCTTCCTGCGGAACCATTTTTCTGACTTGTACGGTTTGCCTGATCAAAAACAATAGACTTTCTGTAGTCTCTAATAGTGCCAAACATCTACAATGTACTTGGTAGCCAAAAACGTCTGACATAGTGAAGCTCAGAGCAGCATTTATTTCCGTGCTGAGAGAGATTGTTTCTTGTAATTTAAAAATAGAAAGTTGTTTGGTAATGCTGATATGTGTACTTGATTGATTTAAGTGATGTGTGATTGCTAATAATAAGTAATAAGTAAGAGTTGGCTTTTTTTGCTAGGTACTGACAGATTTATATGGTGTTATTCGTGGTGTTAAGTTAAGCAGATTGCATAACATACCCCCTAAATGTGGACAAACAACGAAGAAACCAATTTTTGTGTTGGGATGCTCTTTAGGATTTAACGGTCTTTTAAAGGAGATTAAAAATACTTTTTTTTTCTGGCTGTCTCTGGTTCCAGTATATTCTGAGTCACTGACCAAGAACAAGCCTATAGCCATGAAACTCAGAATTTCCCATCTTTATATGTCCTGGAAAACAGCTCAAAAAAAATTGGAAGGTACATGATCAATATGGCAAACGTAATTCTATTCTGACAATTTTTCATTTCTCTAATGCCCAGTCTGATGCATTACAGCAAAATACTACACAAGTCTGTAAAAAGCTCAGACCGGTAAAAGAAAGCAAACACATTCATACAGTCATACATATGTTATTATAAGCTTAGTCTGCACGTATTTATGTTATTTTATAATAGTAGCTCTTTTTTTTACAACATTTTTAACACAGAGGCTCCATATGCAGGACAAGGTACCGTATATACTCGAGTATAAGCCGACCCGAGTAACCTAATTTTACCACAAAAAAATGGGAAAACGTTGTGACTCGAGTATAAGCCTAGGGTGAGAAATGCAGCAGCTACTGTAAGTGGAAAAGAGGGTCAACAATGCCCATTTGCACGCCTCACCGTGCCCATTGCAATCTCACCTCACTGTGCCCATTGCAATCTCACCTCACTGTGCCCATTGCAATCTCACCTCACTGTGCCCATTGCAATCTCACCTCAATGTGCCCATTGCAATCTCACCTCAATGTACCCATTGCAGCCTTGCCGATCGCCATACATGATTCTATACTCCTGACTATGTACCTGATTATGGTGCAGAGTCAGATGGCGGGCGGCCATTGTGGAAAAGTCGCGCCTCCTCCTCGTTCTGTTTATCTGATAATGGTGCACTGCAGAGTCAGACGGGCAGCCTTGCCGATCGCCATACATGATTCTATACTCCTGACTGTGTACCTGATTATGGTGCAGAGTCAGATGGCGGGCGGCCATTCTTGAAAAGTCGCGCCTCCTCCTTTGTTCTGTTTATCTGATTATGGTGCGTGCACTGCAGAATCAGACAGCGGGTGGCCATTCTTGAGAAGTCACGCCTCCTCCGCATTCTGTTCCGTGATAGACGGAACACGCAGTTTCCCAGCAGACACTGTGTTTAGTGTTCCGCCTATCATGGACATTCTTTCATCCTCGGACAAGGTGCGAGTATAAGCTGAGGGGGGCATTTTCAGCCTAAAAAAAAGGGCTAAAAATCTTGGCTTATAATCGAGTATATATGGTAAGTATGCAGCAGAATAGGTGTAAATTGTCATTGAGGCTTACATGATGGATTAAGTTATCATAGGCCTTAGGGTTCATTGTATTTTAGGTTAAGTGTTGGGGAGGCAGGTAAATAGTACAAATGCACCAATTCTGATCCTATACACACATTTTGGTTCACAACAGTAAGTGACTGCAAAATTTTACATCCATTTGTGATTTTCAAAAATAGTCGGAAGGGGAGCACTATTTAGTTTAACCCTGAAGTCATCTGTAACTGTCTGATGTCATACTTAAACCATAGTCCTGACTTTATTAATATTTTCGGGTGTGGTTTGTCACTCTGTGCTGTTGTGTCTGGGCATCATCCTGTTTTACAGTACATTAATTATTACAGTCATATAAAGAGGAGTTGGAATGGAGCCTACGGTCAAATGCTATGGATTTCATAGCATATTGGATAGCAAAATGTTTATAGGCCAGCTGTAATTGTGTTTAAAATATTTATAGCGCTGACATATGACTTAACAATCAAATTACAGTGCCAGAGTTCTTTCCAAGATTAGTCCGGTTTAATATTGGACAGATGTACTTCATTCCGCCCAAAATACTTAATGATTCAAAGCAGATCATATACAGAATGTACAATGAGAACAGGCTGAGTGGGAGCAAAATGAAGAATAATTTTTCAAAAAGACATAAACTTAAACCAATCAGAACATCTAAAGCAATCACAGATAATGGAAAGTGAGGAGTCAACCCCATCTTTATTACCCAAAGTCATTGATGCTAAAGAGCACTGGTCACAACGCACTATAACATGGGTGCTCAACCTGTGGCTCTCCAGCTGTTGCAGAACTTCAAGTCCCATCATGCCTCTGCCTTTGGGAGTCATGCTTGTAACAGTCAGTAGCTTGCAATGCCTCATGGGAATTGTAGTTCTGAAACAGCTGGAGAGCCACAGGTTGAGCACCCATGCACTATAAGGTGACCTGATCAACCTATTCCATGACAATGCCGTGAATCTGGACATTAGGCTTGAGTAACCAATATGAAGCATTACTACTGCAATCATTTCCATACAATATCACTATCTATAGTTTCACTGGGATGTTTTTTTTTTTTTTTTTCAAAATTACTTTTTTTTAAACTCTTACAAAGGTGGCATTTTAAACTAAAATAGAGCAGCAAAAAAAATCAAATGACCTATCAATCAAAACTTCTAGCAAAAGATGGTTGTGGTCTTGTTGTACAGTATTGGTGTTGCCAGCATAAACAGTTCCAACAGCTGTGACAGCTTGGAGGGTCAGGGAGCTCAGCCATTCTTCCATTGGTTCATGGGCTCCAAAGATACCCCAAGAGCCTGAAAACTTCCTTTGTGTGTGCTGCAGTCACCTTGTGAGATAACCCTCTCCCTAACTGACTCCCACACTACCTTACTGCATGTGTTTTGTTTTCTTCTCAGGTTCCAAGAAGAAAAAAAGATCACACAAACGTGTAAAGTGTGTTGAGAGCGACTGAGAGTCAGAGCGTCAGTCTTGTCTGTCCGTCTTTATATGCCATTTTCCTTGTCACATTCCATATCTTGTAGGCCGTCCACAATATCTTGTGCTATGTCATATCATTAACATTACTAACCCATAATAACTAATTATTCATGATCAGCATGTTCTGTCTTTTCTCTGTGTTGATATGTAAGCAATAAATAATAAATATGCAGTGTTTTTCCACAATCAACAGTGCCAATTTTTTTGGAAGACACCATTTATTAGATGTGAATAATTGCAACATCAAATGTCCCAATAAAGGCCACAGACAGATTAAATAAATATTATGTGAATATTTGCAAAATCAACTCACCCAATAAAGGCCACAAACATATTAAATAAATAATATGTAATATTTAGAATTATTATAGTGAAGCCTCGTACACACGACCGAGAAACTCGACGGGTGAAACACATCGTTTTTCTCGTCGAGTTCCTTGTTAGGCTGACGAGGATCTCGGCGAGCCAGATTTCCCCATTCCCGTGGAGGAAAAAGAAGACATGCTCTCTTTTTGGCTCGACGAGATCCTCAACAGTTTCCTCGTCTAAAAGTGTACACACGACCGGTTTCCTCGGCAAAAAAAAAACCAGCAAGTTTCTTGCTGGTTTTTGCCAAGAAACTTGGTCGTGTGTACGAGGCCTCATAGAATAATGGGATAAACTACCAAAAATAATCAAGCAGGTGCTACACACAGGGAAAAATCTGACTTTTAGAGCACATAGTGCAAGTTTATATTCTACTTGTTTTTCAGATACACCATACAAACTATCCTAGTTCTCAGTCAACAGACGGTACAATACAAAAAATGTACCTAAAAATTTGTATACACTATAGTTTCCATAGCTACTTCAATAGTATTACTTTGTTTGTTTGGACATACTTTGATTGATTTACTGAAACTGAAGCACTCAGAATCTGATGCAGCTGTGCATGGTAGCCAATCAGCTTCTAAATTCAGTTTGTTCATTTAAAGGGGTTGTAAAGGTACATTTTCTTTTCCTAAATAGCTTCCTTTACCTTAGTGCAGTCCTCCTTCACTTACCTCATCCTTTGATTTTGCTTTTAAATGTCCTTATTTCTTCTGAAAAATCCACACTTCATGTTCTTCTGTCTGTAACTCCACACCGTAATGCAAGGCTTTCTCCCTGGTGTGGAGTGTCGTGCTCGCCCCTTTCCTTGGACTACAGGAGAGTCAGGACACTCTACGTTGCAGATAGAGAAAGGAGCTGTGTGTTAGTGGGCGTCCTGACTCTCCTGTAGTCCAAGGGAGGGGGCGAGCACGACACTCCACATCAGGGAGAAAGCCTTGCATTACGGTGTGAAGTTACAGACAGAAGAACAGGAAGTGAGGATTTCTCAGAAGAAATAAGGACATTTAAAGGCCAAATCGAAGGATGAGGTAAGTGAAGGAGGACTGCACTAAGGTAAAGGAAGCTATTTAGGAAAAAAATATTGTACCGTTACAACCCCTTTAAGTTTTGACAATAAAACCTGAAAGCTGATTGGTATCTATGCAGAGCTGCACTAGATTTTTTCCAGTTTTAGTAAAACAAGCCTATACAGGCATACCCCACTTTTAAGTACACAATGGGGTTTATTTACTATCGCCGTAGAGTGCAAAATCAGGCTCACTTCTGCATAGAAACCAATGAGCTTCCAGGTTTATTACCAGGCTTAATTGAACAAGCTGGGGTTAGAAGCTCATTGGTTTCTATGCAGAAGTGAGCCTGATTTTGCACACTCCAGCCATAGTAAATAAAACCCATTGTGTACATTCATGTTAACCATTTGTCCCCTTATAGCTAATAAGCACTGCACTTGACTTGATATATCAGCTTCAACTTTTTTGAGTCCTAATGAGCCCACTGTTCCTATCTATTGAAAATACTCAGATACTCAGTTTCATTCTCTTAAAATTGCACACCCAGCAACAATAGCAATTGCAAATCTGACTTATCTCTGTATATACTAAATTGCACACCCAGCAACAATAGCAATTGCAAATCTGACTTATCTCTGTATATACTAAATTGCAGAATTCTTTAATGCGGATTTATGAGAACCACTACTTGTTATCAGGCCCAAAATAGCAAGTGGTCTAGAATCAAATAGTTTTGTTTAAGGTCGGTGTTGACATTTAATAGTGATACCCAAGTCAAGAAGAATAATGGCACCCATCCTAATGAAGAGTCCTCCACACAAAACTGCAAATTATGGGACTTGTAAAACAATATATAATATTTGTATAAAAATCACACTGTAAATAAAGAGTGATTTTTATATAACTATTGTATATGGTCTTACTATATATATATGTATATATATATATATATATATATATATATATATATATATATATATATATATATATATGGCACCTTAAAATTCCCTTGATTTGTAGTTTTGTATGTAATCTGTTGAAGACAGATGCAATACTGGTGCATCATGAACCACATCTGATTTAATTCAAACTGGGTTTTTTAAGTGTAACAAACTTTTTACATTTGTCACAATGTAATCTGCCGGTACACTGTGGGGTTGATTTACTAAAATTGTAGAGTCCAAAATCTGGCACGGCTCTGCATAGAAAGTAATCAGCTTCCAGGTTGTTGTTTTTTGTCAAAGCTTAATTGAACAAACTGACGTTAGAAGCTGATTGGCTACCATGCACAGCTGCACCAGATTTTGCACCCTTCTGTTTCATTAAGTCAACCCCTGTGTGTTCTGCATTTTGAGATACAGCAAAGTCCTTACAAGGCAAATCCTTTGTCCCAACATAAAAGATTAGCTAGTCACAGGAATTGGCAGGACAATGAAGCCATGGGGCATTCACTTTGGTAGAAAATGTGCCCCAGAGCCATAGGTGCTGACATTTATTTTTGTAAATATTACCCAATCACATGCAGGGAAATAAAAGACAGCATTTGTACTTGCACATGATTGGATGATAGAAGTCAGCAGATCCTCATTCACCATGCCCTGGGGAAAATTGCAACTTCACTTGCAAAGTGAACGGTCTATTTGTTGGTAATAAAACGACCCCTGTGTCTCAACACATTCTACATTTAAGCAACAATACATTACTGATTGCTGAGGCTATTAGGGTCTCCCCAGAAACATTTTTAGCACACTCAACAATGGGATCTTGGACATATGTTCAGTTTGTTCTCATGTTAATTCATTTTACTCAGTTTTATAGCAATGCCACTTTTTTCCACAGCATGGAATATTGAACCATTTACATCAATCCCTGCTTACAGTTTACCACAGTCATACCAACACACATACTAGAGCACCCATCAAATGAAACCTAAGACCCCCAACACTGCCAAAGTGCATTAAGCCAGTGTGTGTGTGCAGGCACTGGCATGTAAACATAGACACAAAACTGTTTAAAAATTAATAAAGTAATCAAATACAAAACATTATTATTGTAAATATGTGTATATCTATAACTGTAAGCTTCATTTGCTTTGCTGGCAAAAAGGAGCATTTCCCACTCAGAATCACACTGTCCTCATACAGGATTCTTCCTTAACATTGCACACAACAAATTCAGCTCCAACATATTTTTCCTGAAGCCAGTAATTAGTATGTACATGCTGTTTGGTATTTATTGAGGCATAGCCCCTCTGCTCATTCTCAAGGCACGTATTGTTCTGTGAAGAATGCAGTCACACATCCTAACCTACTTGCTGCATCTCTTAAACCCTTTTGCCACGTTATTATTCACATCCAAGGAACACAGGGCCATTCACATAAGAATGTCAGACGGTAGCAGCTGTGTGTTTACCTCCTCATGCAGGTGCTTTGCTTGGCAGCTCCTAGAAAACCACATGTATAGTCCGAACCTGCAGAGAGATGCCTAAGACAAAGGGCCTGCGTATCCCTGTAATTAATTACTACTGGGACCTTGCCTTCAAATATGTGTCATAGGAACTGATTGCACTGGAAAAGCATTGTGTCACAGAAAGCAATTCACCTCCTATTAGGAGCCGCTTCATAGAAAATCAATTTTGCAGAAATAATAGAGTTTTCCTAACAATTACGGTTCATAAAAGAACTTTTAGGTTCCTCTGTCATTTTGGAATAATCACTTTAAGAAGGTGGGAAGAAAGTCAGAAAACACATATCCATGAATTTACAATTTAGTGTTCTAATGATCTAATTGTAAACATAGCCAAATGCCTCTCCTGGACCATGACCTATTTATCATTATCCCCAAACTATACTCAAAGGCCCGATAGTAATCATTCATACACTGTTTGCTAATGGAACACTATGAATTAAAAAAGTGACATATAAAAATTGTCTGGGAGATTGTTGGGTGGTATAATTGGACAGGACTTAAAACATATTCTATATCAAAATTTGATATGTGACAACAGGTGAAGGTGTTTGATTGGTATGGGCCAGAGACCCTGTCGAAGATGTTTAATACCATATAACAATGTTCCAGAATACCACCCAGCAGTAATAAAAGCTTGTGCGTATATAGCTGCATATATACCAATGAAAGAATATTCAATGCACATCAAAAAACTTGGCTGTTCTTATGAACTGCTTAAAACATATCTTTGGATAAATTTGTATCAAAAAGAGGGGAGTGGTGGAATAAGAAAAATATATGTACATGGGCTGCCTACATCCCTAATTCGAATAATAATTACTTACCTAATAATTAATTTGTATAAATTTGATCCAAAAATATCACAGCAATTGGTAGTTAACAAAGTTTAAAATTTAAATAGAATAAACTATGTATATAAGCCCCAGTTTGAGGCACATTGATGCTAAATTGGAACCAGGTTGAAAAAAAAATCTACTAAAAGAAAAATTTAAACTTTCGTAATTACGTGCGCTCTTCAAATAAAACGGTACATTGACTGGACAATGCATCTTTTCTACTCCATTGAACAACATGTGTTCTGTAACTCCCATTAATCTGTTCATTTTCTATATGAATTCCCCCTGAAGGCAGGTGTCTGCGTCTACTAACAAATATTCACTCTATAGAAGTAATCAAAGAAAGTGTATTCGACGGAAAACTGAAGAATCATTTTTATAGCTTTTCTTATATAACACATGATATACTAACATTATACTAATATTTTATGTGTTTTCTGTTTGTGAAAAATAATCTAAAGTTAAAAGATTTCTTTGTAGAACGGATACTTGCACACCTTTTTTGTGCATGTAACGTGACCAGGTTATTGGCTGTGAATATGGGTGTTCCTTGGGTCTCAAATTTTACAAGTTACCTCTCTCAAAGCTGTATTACCCTAAGATATTCTTTTGAGTTTGGTGTCTGGGAGTTTCTAGTGCATCCATTTGTACTGCAAGCACTCTTAGATTAAAAAAAAGGAACTTAAAGGATGCATTTATAGTCAATTCTAAGGAAAGTAATAAGCCACGAACAAAACTAACTATACGGCCACCAACAAAAGTTTATTTTACATTGCATGCATATACTGCTGACTACAGACTGAATATGAACAGTGTCCATCAATGGTTTCTTCTTTCATACATGGACTGCCCATATTTCTTGATAGCCTCTTGTTATCATGGGCAGATCTTTGGTGTATTGCTTACTTTATTTGTTGTCTGCTACAATTTGCATTGTTTAGAAAGCAGTCATGGTAAGCAGTGTTGTTTTATTGTGAATTGTGAATTTAAGGGTCAGGAGAGAAACAAACCTGATTGCATGGCTAAACTGCTTTATTCTAACATTCTTGCATAGTGGGGGTTATTTACGAAAGGCAAATCCTCTTGCACTACAAGTGCAAACTACAAGTGCACTTGGAAGTGCAGTCACTGTAGATCTGAGGGGGACATGCAAGGAAAATAAAAAACAGCATTTTAGCTTGCACAAGATTGGAGGATAAAATCAGCAGAGCTTTCCCTCATTTCAGATCTTCCCCCTCAGATTTACAGCGACTGCACTTCCCAGTGCACTTTTAGTGCAATTTCATGTGCCCTTTTGCACTTGTAGTTTGCACTTGTAGTGCAAAGTCGATTTGCCTTTCGTAAATAACCCCCAGTGTAGCCTAGACAAGACCTGTACTCTTTCTTATAGCATGTGTTCTCTATTCCATTGTGATTAGGGAACATTCATTTCCTCCTTTCTGCCTCTTCAATTGCTTTCATCTGGAGCAGCAGAAGGAAATTGAGTGGTAAAATGACCATATAAATTTATAGTGTTGCTTTAAGTAAATACCCAATAACTTTAGGTGATCTATATGATAAAAGAATATTGCTTTTAAGGACACCTTATAACTTTTTTACAAAGAAGATCAGATCATCAGAAGTGCACTGCGTTATATCATGTTTATGCTGCTGTATGCAGCACTTATGCAGCACTTTTTAATCATCTCCTAGTTCATGGTTTAAATTTGATTCTCGTGCAAGATATTATGATTATGTTAAATCTTTCTCAGCTTGCTTTGATTGTCAGTGTATTATGTCTCTGCTTTGAAAATTGTGTTGTATTCTAGCCTAGAGGTAATTACTTTTAATAAGAGCACACCAAAGACCAATTTTACGGAGATAGTAAAATCATGTACATAACTCAGTATGTTTTCATAGCAACACCCTCAGTCCAAAGGGTTTGTTAAAAGGTTACGGAAATTACTAGTATAAAGACAGCTCTACTACATATTTTCATCATAGATGATAATATTAAGGAGATTCTTACTTTACTAAGTGGGTCAAAGCTGGAGAACTATGGTAGGAGTTGTGTCTGCTTTCTGATCATTGCCGCAGCTGCATAGAGCCAGCAATCATAGTAACTCTGCTCTTTTGCATTCTTACTCTTGTTCCTTTGCATCATTTCATGATTGGTAATGATGCAGTTCCCTCTTTTCTGCAATGGAATGAAGTCTGTGGTTTGGGCAGATGCCTTCTCCCTATTACCAGTGAGTGCCAACAATAAATGCTGGAAGCCTTCTGTACTTTATTGACCAATCTGTGGATGCTTTCCAGAAAAAAGGTGTTGCTAATGGGCCAAATGCCTCATTGACTGAATCGTACAATTTGTTCTTTCTAATTTTCTAAAATAAATATTTATTGGCAGCTAACACCTATTCAGCCTTTTTGGTTGTTTGAACTGCAGATTTACAATAGTTATTTGGGTGGAAACTTCAACATATACGGTTTACCTTTCTTGTTGATTGCATTTCCTTCAGGAATTGAACACTAGGGTTCAAGATTATCAAAGGGACATGCTTTAATTAGGAATTAAGTATGAACTTAGGTGGAGTGCAGTTAGAACTCATTATTCAATATCTCTCAAGCCTCGTACACACGACCGAGTTTCTCGGCAAAAACCAGCAAGAAACGTGCTGTTTTTTTTTTTGCAGAGGAAACCGGTCGTGTGTACACTTTTCGACGAGGAAACTGTCGAAGATCTCGCCGAGCCAAAAAGAGGGCATGTCTTCTTTTTCCTCGACGGGAATGGGGAAATTTGGCTCGCCAAGATCCACGACAGCCTGAAAAGGAACTTGACGAGCAAAACTATGTGTTTCGCCTGTCGAGTTTCTCGGTCGTGTGTACGAGGCTTAATACCTGGGCATTGGCTACAAAGTGTCCTTGGAGAGCAGTATTGTCTTACTGCGAAAAACATGCTTCCTATGAACAGGATTGTTAAACAAATCAACCAAAAAATTAAATAAAAGACAAAAAACGATGAAAAGAAAAACCCTAATCTCTTCCTATGTAGTTTTTCAGATTTCCTTTTCTTTCTTGGCAACATCACTGACCTTATCCTTTGTCCGTAAATAAGCTGACAGTTGGCAACCCTGGCAGGAATCCAAATCTTGAACCTGCAGGATTTCCCTAGAACCCATGTCAGCAGTTAACCCAGACCTCATTCCTAGAGAACGTACTTCCTTTGAACTAAAGAAGATTTACAGACTAAAATCTATCAACACTAGCTGTTTGTAGCTCAAATCATTACACTGTTGCATCATAAAGTATGCTGTCCAATGTGTAAATTCATGTGGAAATAAACTGTAATAGTCTCTGAACAAGCTTGCTTATGCCTCAAAGGCATATTTCTTAGTTTTGAAAATATAAATTGTTTTGGTCAGGTTTACAGGCATCTGCTGTTTTTTTTTTTAGCACATACGGTTTTCTTTATATAAGCTTTGTGTAGACTGCTTTAAAACATCACACAAAGAATATTGTGTCACAAACAGAATCAAACTATACTGAAAAAGGGCAAAATTATTATTTTGCTTTTATATTATTTCGAAGTTTAACAGAATGGGTAGCATAGGCCGAATGATCAGACAGGATGTAGGTGTAATACACACTTTACTAGACAGGTCCAAAGTTGGAAGCAATAATGCAAAACAGGTTCAGGATGGCAAAAAACATGCACACACTGGAGAATAATGAAAGTTGCACAAAAGTGGACTCTCAGCATTGTTTCTGCCATTCTACCAGAGTAACATGTTTAGTCTCCATGAGACTTTTTAACAACAGAGAATTAAAATGACAATCGCTATTTCAGTAAACAGTACATAACACAGCTATTTGCAATTATCTTCATTGACAGCTTCCCTCACAGTGAAGTGTGGGAGCAATTGGAGAGGGACATCTCACAGTAGCTGGGTCTTTGGAGAAGCTGTGTGATATTAAGCTCTGGCCCAGCTGCCCACTGGCCAATTGGATCTTTTTAGGGAAGCTGTGTGCTATTGGGCACTGAGCCAGCTACTCCATTTCTGACAGTGGAGGGTGTCTCACATGTCTCCAGGTCACTTGTCCACCTACTTCTGCTTATATAGGTCTGGTCATCCTGTGCTGCAGAGAAAGGGAAGCTGGGAAAGGTATCTTCCCTGGGCATGTCTAGGAACCTGGGGGGTAAGGAGTTAAATGGGCCTTTGCCTTTGGGCCTGCATCTGAACATGATGAGCAAATAGACATTATGTTACACGTCAATCTACTACAATTTACTTGAACTTTCTGTCGCTGAAAAGTTTGCAGACTTTTGGTACCATCTGCTGGGGCAAGAGGCAATGCATCTTTGTCTACAGGTGTGTCAGTAGCTGGTGGTTCAAAGAGCTTCACAGCAGAAGCATGGACCTCAGCTGGGTTACTATTGGGCTGTGTAATATTGTCATGATCCACGGCTTGTCCTGGAAATAATGGTTAAGGAGCAGAAGACAGCAGCCTTTGAACCTCTGTTTGGAGCTCATGAACTTGGGCAGTTTCTTAAAAAAAAAACTATTATGGGCCTCTCTGTGGGTCTCAAGGCACGGTGCATGCATCATGTTTTTTTTTATAGTTCCTTCTCTCTGGATATTGTAGAATGGCACAGCTAGAATGGGATGTTGTAATATAACTCCAGGGATATCTTGCCATTGTGTTTACAATTTTTCTTTCACCCACAACTGGTTAATCTTCTGTAGGCACTGTGGCTCAAATGTCTGTATGAGTGCAGCCAAATGTAACATAGTAAGGTGAACAGCCTAGCAAGGAATGTACTGTATACTTATACTTCCAGACCACTTTGACTAACTAATGGGTCAATTTCTATTGTTTGTCAGGAGCTATGCATTGGTGCAATTGTATCAGGGTGCCACTGAACTTCGCACATGCCCTATTGTCTTGTGGGTGGTACGCAGTAGCATGCAAATGAATGCCTAGTGAGTAGAACAGGTTCCCAGATCTGAATGTATCTTCTGCAGAAAACTGATTGTACACCATCTGGGCAACGATGATGACTGTCTGGTTGCAGGTCCGTACTGGTACCACAAACTTGGTGAACTGGTCTGCCATTAACTAAAACATGATGGTATCTGTATTCCGATATATTGAGTGTAAGAAAGTTGATGGTCAGTACTTCTAGTGGGGCAGACATGTGCCAAGTCAGATATGGAATTTGGGCATCTGAACCCTTTAACACTAAACAGATGACACATAGAGAGTTTGGGCATTTGACAGTACAACCTGCAAGCTCATTGAAGAGTCATAGGGGATTATTATTCTGCAGTACTTTATACCACCCCTGAGGATGAGATAGGACAACTACCTCAGCAGTTTGTTGGTTTCTGATAGTAACTTCGATCTTTCCACAGGATCCTTTCTCTGTGTCTCTGTCCAGTAACAATTCTACTACATAGATGAGGTTTACTAACAGGCCCTCTTTTAGTCAAGTCATTGTTTAACTCCTGGCAGCAGAACATTCTAGTTTAATGGCTTTCACTGGAGGCAGTCTCTCTAGAGATGGCCCAACTTGACAGCCCCAGCATGGTAAGGGTGACCTTGGTCACCTCTTATGTGGTGTTCTCCATCTCAAAAAGAGTCATCTACTCCTTGCCTCTCCTAGAAGCATACCTGTCAGTGCTTCAGTGCAGTTAATTCTGTCTGTAGCTGTGAAATTAACAAATGGCCTCCTCCTATGGATCCACTTGTTTGGTTGCAGAGTATCAATTTCCCTACAAGGTTCATAGGTGCATTCGAGATTAGGGTTCCTTCTATATTTAATTTATACATTTTGTCTGATCTTGTAGCATTCCATCTACAAATCACCCCAGAAGGGCTGTCCTGTTTGGTCACTTTGTCTTGTACATATGCTGCTATGTCTTGATGTTCCAGTGCATATTCCAGAATTAATTATCTTGCTGTCTGCCAATGATGTGGGGCCTCAAGGTCCCCTAATGTTACTGCTTGGCTATACAGTGCTTCTAAATGGTTAACTATCTTGTCAAGGGAACCCTGGTCTTCCACTGGTATGTGCAGGATTAGCCTTCTTGCTTCTCCCTCTAAGTCATTATTGGCCAGTTTTCACTGCTGACTGGGCAGCATCCCATATGATTGGATCAAGTCCCGCAATCTCTTCACCCAGTCAGTCTGAGCTTACCCTATGTCAGGGGTGTCAAACCTTTTGACCTTCCTGGGCCACATTGAAAGAAGAATTGTCTTGGGCCACACATAAACTACACTAACAATAAGGATAACTGATGAGACGAAAAGGTCAGGCAGATCACACGTTAATGATCACCGATTTACCGTAAATAATGTACTCATGTGAGTAATAAAACTTTTTTTGTAATATATTTTTTATTATAAAAGTAAAAGAGGACAAGATAAAACAAATGCAATATGTGACACTTATTTTGATAAACTAGCTAATCAATATCTGGTTTCATGGATGGAGTAGCAATTCTCAATGAATTCTCAAGAGGCTCATCATATATTTTGGTTCTAATTTTGCCCTTCATGTGCTTCATCCTTAAAAATAGCTGTTCACAAATATTGGTGCTGCCCAAAACTGATGACATGAATAAGTCGTGGGGGATTTTTCTTTGGGAAGATAAAACATATAAAAGTCCAGTAAAGGGACACTGTCAACATTTTATTTGGCCACATATGTTCACCAAGGGTGAATGCATTTTTACAAATAATTCCCCAAAAAATAAATATTTTTAAGTAAGTTTACGATTTTGTGTTGGGACGCATTTATAGCTGTCTTTGGCTGAATGCAGCCCTTGGGCCACAGGTTGGACACCCCTGCTCTATGTATTTGGGCAATTGTTGAGGTAGAAATCCTGCCAGGAATATAGTGGTAATTTCAGCAGGGATAGTAGGCTACTATGCTTTGGAAAAGTATTACTGGGCGCCACTGTCGTTCCACTTCCATTACTATTGTTGATGTGTCTGATTCTGTTTATAGATGGCAAGTTTAACAGAACATGTAATAGGCTGAATGATCGCACAGTGTAAATAGAGTTTATTAGACAAGTGCAAAGTTAGAAGGATTAATGCAAAAAGGTAACAAAATTCCATATACTATAGAATAATGAAAACTGGACAAACATGGGCTTTTCACAGCAATGTGTGTGACTCAGTCAGGGTAACATTTGGCTGCATAACATAATCTCTTTAGAACTCTTTAACGACAGAAAGTCAAACATAGAATAACTATTTTAGTAAAACAATACAGAACACAGCTACTTGCGATTATCTTTATAGACATTGTAAAGTCCAGGGTAGCTCTGGTAAAACAGTTGAACAGCTGTAGAGATCAAAGGCCCAAAGACAAAATGTTACTCCACAATTGGGGAGGGGCTCCCCACAGTAGAGGGTTCTTTTGGGGAAGTCACATGCTATTAGACTCTGCCCTGGCTGGCCTTACACTGATTCTGACAATGGAGAGCTTCTCACCTGACTGCAGAAACTTACCCAGATACCTCTGCCTCAGGTAGGACCTTTCTGAGCTCCTGAGAGAGGGGTGACCCTGGGTATGTCCAGGAACACAAGGAGATGTGGGAGAAGGACATAAGTGAGTTAAAGATGCCTAAATCTGAGCATAGTAAGGGGCACTCTGCTACAGTAGATTTAGATATCACTTTTCAATAACGAAATCTATCAGCAAGGCTCTTGAAAGAAATTGAAATTATTCCATATGGGCAGTTTGCCCAGTTCTCTAGCACTATAAAGGCTATTTAATTAACACACCTATGTCTGACTTTATCATAGAGTGTCTCAATTATTCTTATGACTTTATAGTCTGGCAGAGGCTATGATGTTGAAATCATCAGGTCTATAACTTAACTGATCTGTGAACGAGTAGACACAACAAAACAGACCATTGTTATGGAGACAAGCCTTTCATAAAAGCTATGCTAAGAAAATATGTATTTTGTCATCAATATCTGGTTTTGTATTTTGTCTCTAGGAAAATAATTTCACATATTTGGCAGAAAGACCCCAATAAGAATTGTTACAGGAAAAAATAAAATGGGTGTGTATTTGTTTCCTTTTTTATTTAATTTTTTCCTGTAACCATATATTTTTGATTACACCCCCCGATATTTTCGGTGAGTACTGCAGTTTCATACTAGGTGGGATTCCCATATCCTCTCCCTTTTTATCCCAATAAGAATTACTCACCCTTTTAATGCATTGAGCCCTTAGTTAGCCATTGTTTTGGGTGCAAATATATGACCCTAAAAAAAATGATGCATTAAACAGAAATAATTATTACTGTAAAATTACAAAGAGAACCAGTTTGTGGTATACAGACAGTATCCCACCTCTTAAATGAAGGATCATAATTTAAATTATGATCACTTTACATTTAAAGAATATCTAATCTATTCACATACCTGCTCATCTGAACAGTGTGTATAATAAATGGCAAAATAATAAACATACAAAAACATATTATGTGTTTACATATATAGTAAAACCTTGGATTGAGAGTAATTTTGGTCTTGTTTTGCAAGATAAGCAAAACATTTTTTATAAATTTTGACTTGATAAATGAGCGATGTCTTGATATAGAAGTAACGTCACGTTACTGAGTATAAAAGAGAAGAGAGGTGCCTCTAAGTGTAGCAATATGGTTACATTTAATGAAGGTACAACATTTAGAAACTCACGTAGTTGATGATTAAAAGGAATCCGGGGTAAAGCTGTTCACATAGAAAAGGATCGGCCCCCATCCAGCCCTGTGATGCAGATTACAGTGGGGGGAGGGGGGTGCAGAGGACACTACAGTGGGGGGGGTGCAGGGGATAGAGGACACTACAGTGGGGGGGTGCAGGGGACAGAGGACACTACAGTGGGGGGTGCAGGGGATAGAGGACACTACAGTGGGGGGGGGGGTGCAGGGGACAGAGGAGACTACAGTAGGGGGGTGCAGGGGTTAGATGGGGTTAGATGACACTACAGTGGGGGGGGTGCAGGGGACAGAGGACACTACAGTGGGGGGGGTGCAGGGGACAGAGGGCACTATGGATGGACATTTTATGGTTACACAACTTATCACATTGCTATAATCTTTTTATATAGACTGTAAAAGGAAGGACTTATGAATAAATGGTTGTGGAACGAATCATCTGAGTTTCCACTATTTCTTATGGGGAAATTTGCTCTGATATACGAGAGCTTTGGATTACAAGCATGTTTCCAGAACTAATTATGCTCGCAATCCAAAGTTTTACTGTATTTATTGCCATGTAAATCTTTTAGCTCATTTCCCTTTCATTTTCCCACACGGGGCAAGGCAGCAAGTTCATTCCTTCTTTTTGCTCCTCCACCACTTCATCTGCCAGGAACATAGGACAATCACTTTTCTATTACTAGTCATTGCTAGAGTCATAGGCCCGGATTCACGTAGAGCGGCGCATCTTTGTGCCGGCGTAGCGCATCTCATATGCGCTACACCAACGTAACTCTGAGAGGCAAGAGCAGTATTCACAAAGCACCCGCTCCCTACGTTGCGCCAGCGTAACGTAAATTGGCCAGTGTAAGCCCACCTAATTCAAAGTAGGAATGAAGTGGGCGTGATCCATTTAAATGAAGCTTGACCCCATGTAAATGATAGGCCGAACGAACGGCGCATGCGCGCGCATGCTCAGAATCACGTTGAATTTACTCCCTAAGATGCGACGGCTCAATGCCTACGACGTGAACGTAACCTACACCCAGCCCCATTCACGTACGACTTACGTAAACTACATAAAATACGACGGCTGTTCTGACGTCCATACCTTTGCATGGAAGGTGCCTCCTTATATGTGGAATAACTTTATGCCGGACGTACGCCTTACGTAAACGGCGTATACTACTGCGACAGGCGCAAGTACGTTCGTGAATCGGCGTATCTCGGTCATTTGCATATTTGGCGCGTAAATCAATGGAAGCGCCCCTTGCGGCCAGCGTAAATATGCGCCCAGGCTCCGACGGCGTAGGAAACTTACGTCGGTTGGATGAAGCCACATTTCAGGCGTATCTTGCATTGAGACTCAGGCGCATAGATACGATGGCGCATCTGTGCACTTACGCGGCGTATATAGAGATACGTCGGCGTAAGTGTTTTAAGAATCCGGGCCATAGCTTACACAGGGCTATGGACTCTCAGTTTAACTCATTGGGGTTTATTTAATAAAGGCTAATAGACTTTGCACTTTGCAAGTACCGTTGCAGTCTTTTCCCCCAGAGCTTAATGAATGTGGTGAAGCTCTGCTAATTTCCATCATCCAGTCATGTGCAGGAAAATATGTTGTTTTTTATTTTCCTTGCACCTGACTGGGAATTTTTTACTAGGTGCATCTTCACCACATTCACTAAGCTCTGTCAGGGGTTATAACCCTCATTTACTCTATCCAAAATGTAAAAAAATGTAAAAAAAGTTTTGTCCAAAGTTCTACTTCAATATTCAATTTAATACAAGTAAGCATATGTTTCAGCACTTTCTTAATATAGCTACTTTACCAAGGTCTCATAAAAAGTAGCAGTCTTAATGGAAAATTGGTTTTGTCGAAGAAAAAAAAAAGTGTATGCCATGTAATTCTCATAAACTGTACAGAAATACCTGCCATATATTTCTCAGTGATTAAATTATACCAAAGTGTATATTCTTTTACAGCTAGTCATAATCTTGCGGTTCAATATTTCAAGCTTACATTCTCAATGTCAAATTATTTTTTATGAGTTTGATAAAAACACATTAGCTGCCCCACCGTAGTTTAGCCCTTTCTCTTCACATGATTGTATATCCAGGCTTAGGCCCCGTACACACAACCGAGTTTCTCGGCAGAATTCCGCCAGAAACTTGATCGGAGCCGCATTCTGCCGAGAAACCCGGTGGTGTGTACACTTTTGGCCGAGGAAGCCGACGAGGATCTCGTCAGGCCAAATAGAGAACATGTTAGTCAATTAGTCAACATGTTAGTCGTTAGTCAATGAGGAAACTTGGCTTGCCGAGCTCCTCGGCGGCTTCACAAGGAACTCGACGAGCAAAACGATGTGTTTTGCCCGTCGAGTTTCTCGGACGTGTGTACGAGGCCTTATTCAATTCTGTTGTGACCATCAAAGAATGCTTAGCAATTGTTACTTGAGCATACAATGGTTGCCCAAGCATGCATTTGTAAACAACAAGAGATTCTGTGAAGGTCTTAATTGGAAAATATTAGCCTTTGAAGGCACCCAATTACACACCACTACCCCAAAGCTTTGAGAACTCCATGTGGCCTTTTAGCTAAGCTGAGCACTGGTTCGCTGGCACTATATCCCACAATCAAATGAGGGCAATCTTTTGGGTCATTTGATTTTCAGAAAAGTTAAGTCTTTCATACTGATTTGTAGGTGCTCTTTGGGTAAGCTAGAATAGAGCAAGCAAACAGTATTGTTTTTAAGGAGGGATATTCCATGTTTAATAAAGCACAGTCTTACCACAAAAATGGTGAGGAACTTTTCAGAGACAAAAGGGGTTGATTTACTAAAACGAGAGAGTGCAAAATTTGGAGTAGCTGTACATGGTATCCAATCAGCTTTCAACTTCAGCTTGTTCAATCAAAGGGGTTGTAAAGGTTTTTTTTTTATTTTTTAAATAGGTTCCTTTAAGCTAGTGTATTGTTGGTTCACTTACCGTTTCCTTCGATTCCCCATTTCTCACTTCCTGTTTCTCTTCAGTAAGCTTTCCACCATCATCCGAGCTGTTCTGGCTGGGGGTTTATCAGTGTGCTCGCCCCCTCCCTTGGGACTACATCCCTGTGGGGAGATGCTGTGACAGCGTCTCTCACAGGGATGTAGTCCCAAGGGAGGGGGCGAGCACGCTGACTAACCCCCAGCCAGAACACAGTGTCTCTCACAGGGATGTAGTCCCAAGGGAGGGGGCAAGCACGCTGACTAACCCCCAGCCAGAACACAGCATCTCTCACAGGGATGTAGTCCCAAGGGAGGGGGCGAGCACACTGACTAACCCCCAGCCAGAACACAGCGTCTCTCACAGGGATGTAGTCCCAAGGGAGGGGGCAAGCACGCTGACTAACCCCCAGCCAGAACACAGCATCTCTCACAGGGATGTAGTCCCAAGGGAGGGGGCAAGCACGCTGACTAACCCCCTGATTCCCAGATGCAAATATTTTGGCTGCAGCAGGAAAGAGATTAGCTTCTACCTCCTCCCTTATGCCGCGTACACACGATCGGAATTACCGAGGAAAAAATGCAGACGGAATTTTTTCATCTGATCTTACGACCGTGTGTGCCCCATCAGACTTTTTCCGTCAGAATTTGGAAAGAAATCATGTTCTCTTTTTTTCCGATGCAAAAAAATATGGTTCTTTAGCCAAACATTCTTCAGTCTTTGCTGAATCATGGTTGTGGAATTTTCTGTATACTATACTGTAAAAAATAAATAAAATTAACCTGCAATATTTACTACATTGTTTTTTTTTTTTTTCTTGCAGTCATTTTTAATTAGGTTCAGTAAATAATTTACTGAATTAGACAAAATGGTGTCAATTGTATAAATTAATGGATCTCTAAGTTGTACTTTGCAATGCATTTCTTTTTAACCCTTGATAGATAAGCAAGCATCGGTTTGTTAACCCAAAAGATTATACATTGTATTCACAGTATACTTTTGAAATATCATGTGGTTTATGTACCTTTTTATTTTATTTTTTATTTCTGTATACGGTACACCCAAGTTAGATCAGTTAATTTGTGGAGTTCTAATAATGTGCACTGCTGTTACCAAGCAAATGTAATTAAATATTCTGATCCAAAACCTGGTTACCTTAGGGCAATGCCGCCAAATATGGATCATGGTTGCCACTTGGCCACAGCTTCATAAACAATTAGGAGAAGCCTGTGAACAAATCTTAGCTATTCTGGCAGGACCATATGCCACCCCAATAAAGTTTTATAATTAGATTCCAACAAAGCTGTGTTGATAGAAATCTTGGATGAGGTATTTGCTATGTCTTGCCACTCTGATATTTCTAAAGTTATATTAAGGTCCCTTTCCCAATGTTCAATATAACAATATTTACTATTGAAGCCCATTAATTGACTATATAATATGAAGAGTCTGACTTTTTTTTCCTATTTGTAACTACTAATGATACATGTGTTTTTTTATTTGAATTCAAATATTAGTCTTTCAAAACAATCATTTTTTATTTGGGGGGGAGCTCATGTTAGTCTTAGGCCTCGTACACACGGCCGAGGAACTCGACGTGCCAAACACATCGAGTTCCTCGGCCAGTTCAGTCCTGGAGCCGCCGAGGACCTCGGCGGGCCGAGTTCTCCCATAGAACAACGAGGAAATAGAGAACATGTTCTCTATTTCCTCGCCGAGGTCCTCGTCGGCTTCCTCGGCCGAAAGTGTACACACGGCCGGGTTTCTCGGCAGAATTCAGCCAGAAACTCGGTCGGAAGCTGAATTCTGCCGAGGAAACTGGTCGTGTGTACGGGGCCTCAGACTGAGATCAGATCAAAACAGGACTTTTTATTAAACCAGAAAAAGGCATTTGTTTTAATAAACTGGACAATAAATGGTGAAGTGGGAACATCTAAGTTACAAAGTACTTTTTGTACTTTTGGGTGTCCTAAGTACTGTGGCTTTTTGACCTGGAACCACTGTAAGCAATAGACAATAGCACTAGTGGAGTAAAGGTACGGTATAGTCTCAGCACTGGTGCAAAGTAGATGTGGTTCAGATATGGTAATGTTTTGGTATAATGCAGTATAGGGATCGTATAGGTGCAGTCTATGTTTGGAATAAGTGCAGTATAGAGTGCAGTATGGGTGCAGTATAGATTGAGTACACTTGGTGTCCTGCTCCCAGTGGCTCAGTATCAGCAATGGGCAAATAGCCCTTTCACCAGTCTCTGAGATGCTGCAATGACCTCTGTAGAATGGGGGCCCCCTCATTCTCCCCCCAAAAGACTCTGATGATCAGCGGTGGGAAGCAGAATGTGAGTGAATGCTCCAGTCTCCCAGCTGCAGCAGTGCAGGTGCTGTGATGTGGGCGATGCTGCACTGCCCCAGGTGTGCTCACTCCCAGTGTCAGGCTCGGATCTCCACTGGTATAGTTTCCCATTGGCATACAAGTATCCACACAGATGTGTTCTCTCTCCACCTCCCTTAGTACCAAGAGGAAGAGTTTTCCTGGGCAAAAATAATCTATCCACTCCTCCTACTTCACAGTGCCCATTTGGATTTGGATTGTACGTGTCACAAGTTAGCCTGCAGGTTTCGTGCCTGTGTATTCTTACCTTCTTGCTGCAGTGTTCCTGCTAGATTTCTTCACATGTGTTGTTTGGCTCTGTGCTCATCTTTGGGCATCGACTACTATTCTGTGGGTTTTTATTTCCTTTCCAATCAATGACTTCCTGGACCGTCTCCCAGTTTGGCTGCCTATGTATAAATGTGCTCAGTCCAGCCACACGTTGCCTGAGCAACTTCACAGCTCTCTGAGCTTCTGTTTGCTACTACTCATGTATCCTGTGTCTGACTACCTGTGTACTACCGATTCTGGCATGTTCTACCGTCTGTGCTTGTCTGCTGCTCGTCCTGACTTTGGCTTGTCTCCTGGACTTCCAGTTTTTGTACTCTGTACACACAGATGGTCTCCACATCCTCAGCTGGTTGTACCTGGTGGCTGCAATCTGGCTCCAGCTTGATGCAAGACCATCTGCACCATCAGTGGCCCTGGAGAGCTAAGGCTTTGTCTCCGTGACCTGGGGAATCCAGAATTGGCAAATCACAAGGGCTCACTAGCACAGATGCTTGACAGTAAGGAGTCCATTCATCCCATTATATGGCTGCCATCTCAAACTACAACTCCCAAGACTCTTTGTGCTCTACATAAAAGTCTATGAGCTTGCTTGGCTTTAGCTCTCCCCCTGCTGGCTGGAGGGGATCGGTGCAGCATAACATCAGTATCTCAGTAGAGGAAGAGAAGAATTAAAGACAGTGAGGTTAATTTACTAAATGAAAATATACTTTGCACAAAAAGTGCACTGCAGGTGCAGTTGCTATAGTTCTGAGGGGAAGTTCTGCTTATTTATATAATTCAATGTGTTAATATATATGTATATGCACGTGTGTTATGTTTATGTGAACACAGAGAAGCTATAGGTGAAAAAATGAGCACTAATTGATTGCCCATCATAAATCAATATAAGAAAAGTGATGACACATGTCCACACTACATTGGTAGTGTGTTTTCTGCTCTGATATTTATAATTAAAGTCCTTTAAATGAATATTTTATTTCTACCCACTGTTCTTATAGTATATGTCCCTACCAACACCAAAAGTAAGAGGTTTGACAACATTGATTTGGAGTAAAGTTATAGGAATTATTCCTTACATCTGCATACACGTTGCTTCTCCCTAAATACATCATAGCCAGTATTACTATTTTGCAGCACTCAAGCTGTGGATTTCACTCTCACTGGGATTCTTTTAAATGAGTAATTCATATGTTTGATCACCTCTCAGAGTTACTGATCATTTGTTGGCATGTAATTCCTATAAGGCAGTCAGGTAAACAAAAGCGTTGGCATTCATCCATTGCTGCCATCTCCACAAAAATGCATTTAAGCAAGCAGTGCCAAATATAAAATTACCTACCAAGGTATTCATGCAGCAGCAGGCCATCAGTATCTACTCATATTTCCTTTAATGAAATGTTTGATTCTCAGATTACCAACATGCTTTAACTATGTCCTTTTTGATAATCTATGTTTAAGAGTTTAACAGACTTCCAGTGAAGATCAAAAGTACTTTACATTACGCTATTCTTGCTGCCTGTGCTGATCTCATCAAAAAGTATGATCCTCTATAACACAGCACCCAATAGAAGGTTCACTGGAATTATGTACTATAATTAGTAGAACTAAAGGCTACTGTATAACAGTGTAAAACTTACAACATCCATTTACTATGTAATGTACAAGCCTCATAAAATAAACAAACAAAAGACCTCCATTACCTTCCCTAACTGCGCCAAATCCTCCTGCATTTGTATCTTATATGCTTTCCCTCCTGGACACTGCAGATCATAAGAGCAACAGAGGCAATGTTGTTTCCTCCAGAAAGCAGTGGACAAGACTAGGTGTGGCCAGGTCCTAATTGACAAGTTGCAGGCTTGTGAATCAGCAGTAATAATGCAGATTGCCACACCCCTATAGCATTTTTCATCCCACTGTAGTGCGAGCAGGCACAGTCTACATGAGAGTGACAACTCTGCTCTGAATAGATGAGCAGTGCAGCATTGTTATCACACCATCACAGAAAGTTGCGTGAACTTCACTGGTGAGTTCAACAGGTATTGTGGGTAGTGGGTGCTTGCAGGGGGACTAAGAGAAAACTGTAACAGCAGGCCATAGTTCTACTTTAAACAGAACGTATAGTGATTTTGTATATATTTTTTGTCTTTACATTTCAATGGTCAAGCCTAAAAATAAAAATTAAAAAAAATATTTTTTGTGAAATTAAATATTGCATCTAAGTTGTATGTAGTCTTTTGTGTAGTCAGCATTGGGAGACTATGGCTAATTTTCACTTTATTTTCTCTATCACAATATACTTTACAGAGATTAGTAGCTCAAAGTTAAATGTACACACAGACCCAATGCAGTGACCCATTCTGAATTGTATTGCTCAAGTTTTAAGCTTTAGATCAGGGGTGCCCAACCAGTGGCCCCGGGGGCCACATGTGGCCCGCGGAGCCCTCTGATGTGGCCCGCGACCTCCTGCTCTGAGATGGCAGGTTGGCATAAGCCAATGCTTCATGTATAGCGCCAACTCCTGTCACAGGCGGAGTGATGCCAAATGCTCTCTGCCTGGGGCAGCAACAGCTGGCGATACCTGAATGAAATACCGTTATTAAAGTTAAGTTTAATACTAAAATCATAGGGCCGGATTCATAAAGAAGATACAACGGCGTATCTCCTGATACGCCGTCGTATCTCTGAGTCCGGCCGGTCGTATCTATGCGCCTGATTCATAGAATCAGGTTACACATAGATCTCCCTAAGATCCGACAGGTGTAAGTGACTTACACCGTCGGATCTTAGGCTGCAATTCTAGGCTGGCCGCTAGGTGGCGATTCCATTGCGGTCGGCATAGAATATGCAAATGAGTCATTACGCCGATTCACAAACGTACGCTTGCCCGTCGCAGTAAATTTACGCCGTTTCCGTAAGAGATATGCGGCGTAAAGATAAAGCTGCCCCCTAGGTGGCGTAGCCAATGTTAAGTATGGCCGTCGTTCCCGCGTCGAAATTTGAAATTTAACGTTGTTTGCGTAAGTCGTCCGTTAATGGCGCTGGACGCCATTTACGTTAACGTCAAAACCAATGACGTCCTTGCGACGTCATTTAGCGCAATGCACGTCGGGAAATTTTAGGGACGGCACATGCGCAGTACGATCGGCGCGGGAACGCGCCTAATTTAAATGATCCACGCCCCGTACCCGGATCATTTGAATTAGGCGGGCTTGCGCTGGGCGGATTTACGCTACGCCGCCGCAACTTTACAGGCAAGTGCTTTGTGAATCAAGCACTTGCCCGTAAAACTTGCGGCGGTGTAACGTAAATCTGATACGTTACGCAGCCGCCGAGATGTGGCGATTCTACCTGAATCTGGCCCATAGTGTATATATGAGCATATCTGTTCTGCACTAGTTACTGGGCTGCTTTCAAACTGATCCGCAGGTGTAGGGCAATGCACCAGCGGATTACCTTACCGTAGACTTTTGTTATTACCTGAGGGTTGGCGCACTTCAGAAAGTGCACCACACCTGCAGGATATAATTGAAGTCTATGGCAAAGTGCAGCTAACCTGCAGGAAAGCCACAGGTGTACTGCGCTGCACCCTCCGTGTGGGTAAACCGCAGCGCATCAGTGTGAAAGCAGGCTTAGGCCCCTCTGACGCGGTTAGTCCGACCCAATCGGACCCTCTGTTCACCACTATTGAGCCAAAGGTGTAAACGGGACTTGTGGCCGTCTACAAAAAAAACAGAAGGAGCGATCCGTCCCCTTCCATCTGGGCAGATCGGAGAACCAATAGAGTAGAGTGGTCTGTATCCCTATCTGCGCTGCATATGCAGAGTGGACATGGACCTGTCATCTGCCTGCTCCGCTTATTGTGGCCCGTGACTGATTACCAAGTCGCTTAAGTGGCCCTCGCTCTTCAAAAGGTTGGACACTCCTGCTTTAGATCATGCCTGAAATAAGATGAATAGTATTGGGCTGTCTTTTGTGCTAACCCATTAAGTTCTGGGAGTTTATTCATGTATTAAACATATATTTGTTTTAAAAAAATCTAAGAGAGTGTGAGTGTGTGGGTATAGAATAAATAGAAATAAAAAAATTGAATATTAGATATAAAATATACAGTATATAAAACATAAAATTATTATTTTCATTATAGGAGTGAAAAGCCCTGCCTATAGATCCACCCAAATTAATGATAGATGTTTACTTTATTCCAGTATTTGCCAGGATTACCAGACTAGCAGTCCAGACCAGTTTGCATTGAAATAAAAATCTTGAAAATAGAATACTGTGCTTGTAGGCTGGTGGTGTCATCAATATTAATAAATTATAATAACTATAATTTATAATAAAAATATAAGTACAACTAAATATTTACAACAGGCAATAGTTTCTATTTAAGGGAAACCAGTAGAGGCACATATGTAGGCTACCATTGATTACTTATTTTTCAAAAAATATTGGTTGTCTGACCATTTTGCTGACTTCAGTGCTTTTTGAGTCACTCACTCTTTCTTGACACTGCATATTTTTTTCAGGTAGTGCATCAAAATGTATTTAAAGTGTTACTAAACCCACAACAGTGGATTCATATGCAGTAAATCATGCTTGTTATACTCACTCTGGAACCTAAGGGGTTAATTCTCTGCATTGTGTAAAAAGGCTGTTTGATACTGTATGCAAAGATCCTCCCTTTCTTGCATTGCCCCCAAAACATGTCCAGATAAGACAGAGTTATTGGAATCAGATTTTTTTTTATTATTATTCTTCGGAGATTGTGTTTGATTAGCACAGGGCCAATCAGTACTGTCCAGACAGAGGGCCAGGGGTCGTGCAGTCTGATAGGTCAGCCAGTGCAGTATGAAAACTCCTCCTACAAGCTTTAACAAGGCATAGGAAAAAGTCAAATGACTTCTATATATACTGCTGATGAGAAAAGGTATTTAGCAGTTTATATTTATTAAAATTATTGCATTCCCATGTTCTGTGTACTGTGGGAGACCAGATAATGTGAATATAGGGTACTGAGTTTAGTAACACTATAAGCCATTTATATTATTTTAAATATTATTACCATTTTATACTAATTTTGTTGATAATATTTTAATATTTGCTGCCCCCACCCTAAGACACAATACAGTCAGATGTCATAACCACATGAGGCACACATTTCCTTTTGCTTACTCTATTCTGGGCTCACTGGTAGTTTTTCCAATAAGAAAAAAAATAAATGTGCTGATACTTGCCTTCCTCATGCTCCCCTGCCTCCCAATTACTTAATTGAAGCTAGCAGTCCTAATTCTATGTAATCTCAATGTCAGACGTGGTGGAGTTTACACAGAGTTAACATTTCCCTATACCTCATCGGGTGACAGTATTTGGGTCTGGTGATTGGCCAGAGCCCTGCATCTTGGGGGGAGGTCACATGCTCCTGCATGCTCAAGAGGTCATGGTATTACACTTGCTTCAACTTCCACTTCAACATGCTTTTATGATGTGTTTTTGATGCTTCTGTGATGTTTCGGCGATTATCTTTTGAAGCTTTGATGATGCTTGGCAGGTGCCCTATGTGTGTGTGTAGATATCTCATACCTGCAAGTTCTCCAAAACAAAGCAAAGCTAAAGCTGAACTAAAGCCTCTCAAAAGCTGTTGGTGCTTCAAGCGAGCTTTGCCATAGACTTCTATGGAGGCTTTGAAGATGCTTTGAAGCACCACTAAAGTGACATGGGGTATAATTTTTGAAGCGAAACAAAGCAAAAGCAAGGAGTAAACAGGACTGTAAGCTAACCATTTTATTTAGTGACAGGGGCTTTAAAAAAGCGTGTCCAATGCCACGCGTGTTTCGATGGCGCATTGGGATGATGGGGGACTGAAGTGAAAAGGAGTATCGGCAGATGGGGAATTTTCTCACAAAAGTTGCAGGTTGGGAACCAGGGTTTTAGCATGTACAGTCTAATATATTGTAAATGTTGCATCATTCATCATTCATCAGCAAAAAAAACGATAAAAACAGTCCTATAAGATTTTGTTTTGACAGGTTAGACACTTTGATGTTTATTTTTTATTTTTTATAGGTGTGCTTTGTGTTGCATCTATGTGTTCAGTGTTGATGGCCTTTATGTGAATAGCAAAGCATAATTACATATTTTTATGGAAGCTCAAGTAGGAGCTGTGTATATGTTGGTGGTTTTCCAAAATATACTTTTAACACCCAGATACTTGAATAGAAATTATTACAGTTTGGGGAAACAAAGCAAACAAGAAAGTGCAGTAAAAATTAACCGCTTCCTGCCCACACGGTTTATAAACATGTCCAATAAGTTATGAATTGTGTGAATAAGACGACTGTAGCGGGTCTTAGGGTGTGTGCTAGAACTCACACACTCATCAGAAACAAATCAATTCAGTTCCGGAAACTTCTGAAGATGTCACAGAATAGAAAAGTTAAGTGTAGCACACTGGAAAATATTGATGCATCTTGTATTGGTCCAGGTGTAAGCGGAGCCGATCCAGCCAACACCCATTCTCCAATGCAGCAACAGATCACTATAAGGCCTTTTGGGCCAGATTCACAGCTGAGATACGACGGAGTATCTCAGACACTCCGTCGTATCTCTCAGAGTATCTATGCGACTGATTCATAGAATCAGTTACGCATAGACATCCCTAAGATCCGACAGGTGTAATTGTTTTACACTGTCGGATCTTAGGATGCAGTACCGCGGCCGCCGCTGGGGGGAGTTTGCGTCGTAAACCAGCGTCGGGTATGCAAATTAGGAGTTACGGCGATCCACTACGGTTTTTCGCGTTTGCTACGTCGCGGCTAGTCTAGTTTCCCGTCGCAAAGTTAGTCGTTGTTTTGGGTGCCTTAACTTTACACAGCAATCGTATTGCTGTCTAAAGTATGGACATCGTTGTTTGCGTAACACGTCCGGGAATACGGAAGAACGCTACACGCGTCGCCGTTTGAAAAAATGACATCACGGCGCGCAAAGCACGACGGGAGTTAAGAAACGGAGCATGCGCAGTAGGTCCGGCGCGGGAGCGCGCTTAATTTAAATGGCACACGCCCATTTGAATTGGCCCGCCTTGTGCCGGAGGCCGCCGGCGTAGGTTTTCATCGCAAGTGCCTGGTGAATCAGGCACTTGCGATGAAAACTTGCGGCGGTGTAACGTATCTACGATACGGTACGCCGCCGCTCAGCTACGTGAATCTGGCTCTTTGTTTTTTACTGATCTGAATATAGATGCATTGTTGTCTATAGAAATAAACAGAAACTGCGTAAAAACAAGTAATACAGCAATGGGTACAGCGCTGTAAAACAAAAATTGAGACGTCTACTCTTGAGTTCAGTCATTTTTACACATGCACGTGTTTACATGCGTAACTTGCAACACTGGCAACGAAGAATTGTACGCTTGTATACATATGCATATACCTGTACACACATTTACGCAAAGGTCTTTAACAAACATTTTAATCTGGATTATTCGGTTAACAAGATCCTGAGTATAAACATCAGTAAATTCTTACCTCTGTGTGCTACTGGCCTTATAGTGAATAGGTATTTATAAAAACAGAAAACACTAGCTCATTATAGGTGATGTGTTGTTTCAGAGGTGCAAGGGCCATGATCAGTTAGATTAGATCCTTTCTGACTTTCTCTACCCCTACACTCGTTGCAAAAATGTAAAAAAAAAAAAAAAATTCCAATGTCACCAGAAACTCTTAATGAAGTAAATATAAATATAGCCCCAGGTTTCTGCGCCCATGTCTGATTTTCATTATGACACTGGGATTTATTGTACGTGCGGAAACATTTTTTTAATTTTCTACTTAACAACTAGAAAAAACAAATAGATTTAATGAAATACGCTACAGATGAAATGCCAATCTGTGCAGGAAAAAAAATGCATAATAGACTTCAAAAGAAAAAAGTAATTAAGCATGGAACCGTCGCATTTCCTAAAATGAAAAAAAAAAGAAGCTTTGAACAGTTAACTGTCATATAGGATGTGGTTAAAAATAGTTTCTTGTTAAATGCTAAATGGTCTTTGTTTTAGAAAGCATGTTAGATCTGGCCTAGTGTCCGGGGGATAGGGTTTTGGATTGAAGTAGTGTAAACATGTAGTACATGTGACTGTACCAGTGTTGTCATTTTCACAGCAAGTGCCCAAAATTTCGATAAACAAAGTCGTAAACTGCCGGAGTCTGTCATATCATTTGTCTGATTTTGCAATCAGTTCTTACATTTTTTTATTACCAGTATTTACCACTGGTTGTATGTAGTTGAGTGGTGCCATGATTTAAGCAAGTCTTTGGAAATGTTTGCTATCACTTTCTAATTTGAATAGGTCAGGGTAATATTGAATTTATACTATTGTGTTGTTTAAATATTTTCTTTTCTTAATCACCCTGTAAGATATTATACACTCATAATCAGTGTTGGGGAATTTGACCGTACATGTGATTTCACCCCAGAGTCAAACAACTTTCACCTGACATTTACACTTTTTAATTAAACCTAATATGAATAATTGTGAGAATCCTGAGTGAAAACATTGATAAATAGACTCCACAGAGTTATGTCCGGAAATACTTTGCAGTAGACAAAGGTTTCATATTAGGTTTAAGGCCCCTTCCACACGGTCGGACCGTTCAGGTCCTATAGAGCATCGGATTTTAGCGGAGACATGTCTGCTGACATCCGACCCGATCCGCCAAAATCAGATGGATGGCGATGCGTCCACATCCGTCCATGGCAGATCGGATCGGGTGAGATCTGATGAAAACGGACATGCTGTCCGTTTTCATCAGATCTCCCCATAGGAGACAGCGGCGCTGCACAAGCCCCTTCCCGCTCAGTGAGCAGAGAGGGACTTGTCATCCGCCGGCTCAGCGGAGATCAGCAGAGAGATCTCCCGCTGAGCCGGCGGGAGCTGGCGGACTCCATAGCGACAGTGTCCGCCTCATGTGGAAGAGGCCTTAGGCCTAGTACACATGAGAGGATGGATCCGCGGAAACGGTCCGGAGGACCGTTTCCGCGGATAAATCCTCTGGGGGATTTTGATCTCATGGTTGTACTAACCATGAGATCAAAATCCGCGCGGAATTCCCTCCGCGGTGACGTGTCGCGCCGTCGCCGCGATGATGACGCGGCGACGTGCGCGATGCTGTAATATAAGGACTTCCACGCATGCGTCGAATCATTACGACGCATGCGAGGTATGGATTCGGACGGATTGATCCGGTGAGTCTGTACAGACCAGCGGATTAATCCGCTGGACTGGATTCCAGCGGATCGATTTCTTAGCATGCTAAGAAATTTTGACCTGCTGGAAATCCATCGGCCCGAAAAATATCCGCGGATAAATATCCGCTGGATCGTACACACCAGCGGATCTATCCGCTGAAAGTGATCCGCGGATAAATTCCAGCGGATAGATCCTCTCGTGTGTACGGGAAGACCTGAAAGTTTTATTTGTTACTTGCTTTCCTAATAAAATTGTATTTGAAGCATCTTTTAAATAATCATAATTTTTTTTATGCTATAGGTTGGTTACGTTTTTGATAAATGGTGTAACTAGTTTGGCGACCTAAATCAAGTAACATATCAAAAAGCCTTTTCCCTACCCTCATCAATTGTTTATATATAGAATGCAGAAAATATAAAATCCTCAGATGCAGAAATGTGTATTTTACTGCTGCTAACTACATTGTGGAGACCTATCTCTCTGTAACCCATCTCTAAACACGTACTAATGGGGGGTTATTTGCAAAAGGCAAATCCACTTTGCACTATAAGTTCAGTCGCTGTACATCTGAGGGGGACATGCAAGGAAAAGAAAAAAACAGCATTTTTGCCTGCACATGATTGGGTGATAAAATCAACCCCCTGGTCTGGTCATCCCACGTGTATAAAGCCCTGTACACACGATCGGTTTGTCCAATGAAAACAGACTGATGGACTGTTTTCATTGGATAAACCGATCGCGTGTGGGCCCCATCGGTTTGTTTTCCATCGGTGAAAAAAAATAGAACATGTTTTAAATTTTTCCTATGGATAAAAAAACAATAGAAAAATCTGATCGTCTGTGTTGAAGTCCATCGGTCCAAAAACCACGCATGCTCAGAATCAAGTCGATGCTCAGAAGCATTGAACTTAATTTTTCTCAGCATGTCATAATGTTTTACGTCACTGCGTTTTGGCACGGTCGGATTTTTGACTGATGGTGTGTAGGCAAGACTGATGAAAGTCAGCTTCATCGGATATCAGACGAAAAAATCCATCGGATTAGATTCCATCAGATATCCGATCTTGTGTACAGGGCTTTACTCATTCTTGGGAAGAGTTGACCATAATTCCCTATTTTGCATGAGAAAGGATCTGGCTGAATTGAGATGGGTTGCCATAGGATATATAGACTGCTTGACTGTGGGTGGGTCCAGGCAGTTAGAAAATATGCTTGGCTACATCTAAAGCCCATATAATAATATTCAATTGGCTGCAAGTCATCAAGGAGGGGGTGGAAAACTTTCCATTCCACTTCAATTGAAGGAGGAACCAAGTGGTATGTTTTTTAACCTGTTACATGTTAACTGATCAGTGTTTTTTTCCCATGGCAGGCATTGGAACAGCGCATTATCCTCCCGGTGGTTCAGCAAAAACATTGGGCACCAGCCCTACTTCTCCCTTCCAACATGCACACAAAGGTGAGAGACCTGCATTTTCATGCCATATTCTGCAGATTAGAGGGAGCATTACCCAATAGGTGCCACCCATTTCCTAATCCTTCATTGAATCCCACCTACATGTTGAGTTTGAAAAGCAGCAATAGCGGAAAGGGTCTTAAAAAAAGTATAATAATGAGGCAGGATGGGGGGCCCCCATCTCTGAGGGTTTTTCAGCCAGCTTTGGGAGGTGTATTTTCACCTATAGCAAGAGCATTATTAAGTCAAAGCTGCAGAGCTAGTTTTTATCTGGTTATATATTATATTGGTAAAGGTGAACAAACCCTTTAAACAGGTCTAATGATTAGGTATTTTGGTATAAATGCATAAAGGCCTTCCGGGACCACCACACTGTAAGCTGCTAGGATAAATATATATATTTTTTAAATAACCATTTCCAATGTCTTTAAGTCATTGGTGGACCTTTCTTTAGTACTTTAATGGCATTTAGTCAGCTGCATTATATCTGTATTTCTCATGTATCAGTAATTTATTTGTGTATCCAAAGCCAAAACCTTTTTAATCTTGGATACAGTAAGGAGATGTTGAAACCCCTTTTCGATTATTATTGCGGTTTGGATCCTGCTGGGGAGATACACTCTCTCTATTTGTCCTGGCAACCATTGTTACTAGGACAGAAAGGTATGGGAAATGGGAGGTGAAATGTAATCTTCCAATAGGGGCGCCTGTTTTGGTGACAGCTGTCTAAGAGGGGGATTTCCCCCACTCTGGAGAGATTTCCTTCTATTTCCTGTTGTGTTTCTAGGGCAAGTAGTAAAGGGATATATCCCAAAAGGGAATACAGTAAACAAAAACACTAACAGGGGCTTCTATCCTTCCTCTACTGTATCCAATAAATACAAGTTTTTGCTTTAGATAAACTTAATGAGATAAGCTCAGATTCACCTAAGCACTTACAAAGCACTGATGAGCAATGCAATGCAGTACTTTAGTGGATCAAAAACCAAGGTGTGTTATTGTGCTTGCCCATGCGATTTTATGTTTTCGCTGTATCCAGTCTCCACAAAAATGGTGCCATAATGGTGCCAGAAGCGATTCAGTTCGCATGCGCCGCGCTTTATAATTTTTTCATTCATTCATTCATTTATTCATACTGCAAGTAATGCTGCCAAGCATCAGCGATAATGTTTTGTGCATGAGCCTTTAATAAATATTAAAATATCTTAAAATATGTACAATGTTTATGTGATAGTAACATGATCTCTTTTCTTAGTGGACGTTCCTGGTCAAGGACACCTGGCCACAGCTTTAATTATAGCCATGTCTACGATATTTATCATGGCCATTGCAATTGTTCTTATCATCATGTTCTATATTGTCAAGACCAAACCAACTAGAGGTAAAGACTGCATGATTTTTGATAAATGATAAAGTGTTGCCCAAAACTCTAATTAAGAAGGTACTGCAAAACCCTTAGATGAAAAATACAAGTTGATCAATGTATATACAAAAAAAGGAAATAATTTAATTTAGAATTCAGACATTTTTTTTTAGATCATGAATATGCATTTTTTTCCAATGCCAAATTGGAGTCTGCATATAACACAAAATAATTTTCTGCCGCAAGATAGCCGGCTACTGTGAAGCCAGGCTACGGATCCTTGAACCCAAGAAACTGCACCTTTCGAACCTTGCCTAGTCCTTACATGTACAGCAAAACTCCAATAGAATGAAACTGCTTTGTTCTCTTGTTGAACCCTAGGTTTATTGTAGAAAAAGATATGCACAGGTTATCCAAACATCAACAAAGAACCTTGATGTTTTTCGTACAGTGCTTAATCATATAGGTTGACAATTAGGCATGTGTGAAACACATCAAGGTTCCTTGTTGACGTATGTTTACCTGTGCATACCCTTTTCTACAATAAACCTATGGTTGAGGAAGAGTATGAAGCAGTTTCATTGTATTGAGGTTTTGGTGCACACTATTTTTGTTATGTTTAATAACTATGCTCTACTGTAGACTTATTTTTTTAAACCATTATATAGATACAATTAATTGGGCACTGAAAAATGCTTTATTGTATTAATATTGCATATCTCTCTAATTAAATCTGGGACTTGCCTGTCTATAAAAAATAGAGATGACTAAAGCTTTTCTAGACCTCGTCAGATACTCCTTAGACATCAAAGTGCATTTCATTTAGCACATACATTAAGGGCTAAACAGGACCATCTGGAACATACTGTCCTAGTTTTACGTATACAATGTTGAGCATTACAGCATCCACCAATTACTTTTTAGTTCAGATAGCAGTGAATGCTCACTTTATAAGAAACTGTAGAAATGTCTTGGAATATGAAATACTCTTAAAGATCTGACCACCCAAAACTACATTTTTGTATATCGATAGATAATGGAGAGATGAAGTACCCACTAGCTTTTTAGAGCTGCTTCAGCTGTGAGGTCTTCACAAAGATCCAAAAGGCCAGCACTCAAATAAATCCTATCAATGTTTATTGTAACATGGCAGGGTAAAATGGAAACTTTTATGTTGATGGGTTTTGGTCACTCCTGTCTTTAGTCATAACGAGATGGAAAAATGTCCATCTCCTTTTACACAACAACCTCTAACTCCAGGTAGGGTATAATAAAAGAATGTGACCAGAATAGCTTAACACACAAAGGAGAAGGAACAACAAAACAGGCTTCCTCTAGGGTGTTTCCCCCCCTTATGTTTAGATTTTCTTTCTCTTCTCTGCATTTACTTTCCTTCTGCAATCTCCAGTTCCTCAACGTTTCACGTCTTCCTCTACAACCTTTCCTTGGCCTGCTAATATCTTTTCTGCATTATGCTTTGCCTTTATACATGTTAGGCCCCGTACACACGACCAAGTTTCTCGGCAGAATTCAGCCAGAAACTCGATCGGAGCTGTATTCTGCCGAGAAACCCGGTCGTGTGTACACTTTTGGCCGAGGAAACCGACGAGGAACTCGTCGAGCCAAATAGAGAACATGTTCTCTATTTCCTCGTTAGTCAATGAGGAAACTTGGCTCGCCGAGATCCTCGGTGGCTTCACAAGGAACTCGATGAGCAAAACTATGCATTTTGCCCGTCGAGTTTCTCGGACGTGTGTACGGGGCCTCATAGCACTTTTCTCCTCATCGGTTTTCTCTATATGTTCTCTGCATATTTCTCCATCTGCTAATCTTTATGCATGATATTGTCTAGTTCTTAATGCGTCACTTCTTTATTTGTTCTTATTATCCATAGTCTACCCTCATACACTCCATAGTGTATTTATCTTTCGTTTTTTTCTTATGCACTCGTGGTAAACCAAATTTCAAATTTGTAAGGTGCAGTTGGTCTGGTTACATCTGTAAAAGGTTTCATCTTCAAAGTCATGAAAACGATATTTTATTATAATATCGAGTGCACTACAAATTAAAATGTTCTGCTCTCATTCCAGCTTTAATTTCCTTCTTACTTTGTTTTTCTCTGCATTGATAGACCTATGTATAGAGAATAATTCAATTTAAAAAAATCCAAATGTCCTTTTGTCCCTGGACTCCTTATCAAACCTTTTTAGAAGCCCAATTTTAGTTTAACTTCTTTATTTCTCTCAGGGATTTTTTTCAGTGGGAATGAGGGGGAACGCAGCTCCGGCACCTCCAGCACTGAATGCATGTAATGGCAAGGGGTGCTGGGATGTAAGATCTACTGTTGATGAAGGGTCATGCTTATGGGAGATCTGTTGTTGCTGTCAGGGGTCTATCGTTGTTAAGGTGGTATTTTGTTGCGGGGATCCATTGCTGCAGGGTATTTTACTGCGTTTCCTGTTATCATTAACAAATTCCATATAATTTACTTAGCACCATAAAATTATACTTCTGTATTCTCTAAAAGGCACAGTACTGGTAGGTGGGTAGGGGGTGGAACCAAGTGACGATGCTCAGAGGTGGGTAGGGGTGGAACCAAGTGACGATGCTCGGAGGTGGGTAGGGGGTGGAACCAAGCGACTGTGCTCGGGGGTGGGTAGAGGGCGGGGAACAGGTGTGACTCGGAAGGGGGGAGTACCTGCTCTTTTTCTCTGAGAAAAAAACCCTGATTTTCTTATTAACTAAACAAATGTATTGCTCGATGTTGTACATGACAACTGTACTGGACATGAGAAAATCATGGTAACGTCTTACAAGTACTTCAAGCAGCTCCCTATTACAATACTTACTTGTGGGATGTGATCTAATTGGTGACTAACATGTAATTGCCTTTCAGCATGCTGCACTATCCATGCAAAGAATGTGGAAGCTCAAGTCTCTAACCAGGAGGAGAAAAAAGATGTCCCAGGTTAGCATGGATATAAATGACATAAAGCCAAATGTTGGAATAACATGTATTTTTGCCAAATACAATGTTACAATAAACAGGGAAATTTAACAACTTAATTCGATAGCTCCCTGCCCCCAACATGTGATACTTTTGCATATAGTATGCTTTGGCGAGTGCCTCAGTGGCAATCATGGCTAAAGCTGGCCATAGATGGATCCCTTCACCCATACAAGTGAGGTGGATGGAGGAATTCTCCCCGCTGTGTTAGTGTATTCTGACAGCGGGGACTCCTTTGCTGTTAGAATACACTGATCAGCACTGTGACCAACTGGCTGCATGTGCTGATTGAATGAAAATTTTCCAACATTCGCATTCTAGAGAAGCTGATTGTTAGATCAAATTCTATGGCTACAGATGGATCGAAATTTGACTGGTCCCATCTATGGCCAGCTTAAGGAACTTCCCTGTAACATGGTGACCATGGTGGTCCATAGTCATATGTTACTTTTGACCAGGCCAAGCTGGGGCTTTTTCGCTTGGCTTTTGTAGAGTGATAAAGGAGACCAGGAAAGGTAACTATCGGCATAGGCTGCGAGAGTAGATTTTTACATAAAGCTTAATAAATTGCAGCTCACTCATCCTTGGTGGCTGTATTTAGCTTTTGTTTTAGTTCTTTTGTTTTCACTTAGTGATCCTGCCAGTCAGTGCCGATTCACATCTATACAGCTTCAAAGTCACGTGATTTTGACAGTTGACATCCTGCACGACTTAATTGCAGTTTGTTTGCGACTTCATTAACAAAGGTCAATGCGAATCGGGATGAAGTCACCCCAAAGGAGTGCACAAACCTTTTTCTAAGTCACTGTGACTTGAGTCGCACTGATTAGAATGGTTCCATTGCAGTTAATGGGGTACAACTTGTCATGTGACTTAGAAATCTCAAATATCAGTCGTGGCAGTGTGAATTTCACAAATTCGAACTGGGCAAGTATGATAAGACTGCTTGAGACAACACTGCAAAATGCACAGCAACTTACAAGCCTATTGAATTTTTGTCTGGCCAAACAGATTATTGTTTGCACTTATTGAACAGATAAAACAGAATGCTTCCAATATAATTGACAGACCAAAATGGTGCAAATCAGAGAAGTTTAGTGTTAGGGTTTACATGAACTTTAAATTAAAGTGGTTTTAAAGTCAAAAAGGTTTCTTACCTTAGTGCTAGTTCACACCAGACGCAGTTCCGTTCAGTTTTGTGTAAATTTTTTCTGCACAAAACACATGCAAAGTGTTTTCCATGTATTCCAATGGCTCTAGTTCACACCATGCAGTCAATTTCCGGTCAGTTTCTGCACCAGAAACTGACCAGAAACTGACTACATGGTGTGAACTAGAGCCATTGGAATACATGGAAAACACTGTGCATGCATTTTACACCAGTTCCGTTCAATTCTGTGCACATTTTTTCTGCAATACATTTTTTCCATGTATTCCAATGGCTTTAGTTGTCTCTAGTTCACACCATGCAGTCAGTTTCTGGTGCTAAAACTGAAAACACTGTGCATGCATTTTGTGTAGATTAAAAGCACACGGAACTGTGTCTGGTGTGAACTGGTCCTTAGTGCAGAAAAAATGCGCACGAAATGAAACGGAACTGCGTCTGGTGTGAACTGGCCCTCAATGCATTTTATGAATTAGGACAGGAAGCCTTCCAGTTGCCGTTCCTCCCTCCCTCCCCACAAATATCTATCCATCCTGCCATTTGCCCCTCTGCAGTTCTTCTCTCCCCTCTCTTAGGCTGGATTCACACCTATGCATTTTTAGTGCTTTTTGCATTTTGCAGTTTTGCACTACAGAATGTGTTCCATAGGAAACCATGTTAAATGGACTGTAGTGCAAACCTGCAAAATGCAAAAAGCACCAAAACTGCATAGATGTGAATCCAGCCTAAGATCTCTCAAGATTGGCTGAGAGCAGCTGCTCCTCTCAATCAAATCATGTAAGGAGGGATCAGGCGTGGGGCAGAGCTGCCCTGTGTGTGTCTATCGATACACACAGAACAGCCCAGCTCAGGATTGCACCTGCACATGTGCCCCAATAGGAAGCTCCTTCCTGTGGTGGTGCACTGAAAAAAGGAGGAGCTAAAGGCGCCGTCAGCAAACCCCAGAATAGGAGTACAGGGGCTGCTCTGTGCAACAAAAAAAAAAAAAATTAAAACTGCTTTAAACTGTTACTTTGCTCATAAGGAGAAGGTTCACATTAAAGGGATAACCCCCACCCAAAATTTTAGGACTCATTCAACCATGTGGCTATTTTTGCTACTCTTCTGAAAAGCGATCCACCGTGGATATGCCCTAAAACACATAAATACATTTGTTGCTACCTTGTCTGTCAGTCTCCATATTTCTATTTACTTTTTTGTAATCTAATCCGATGTTTTAAAAAAAAAGTCTAATCAGCAGAGGTTTGGCAGAGAATGTGATTAACCCTGAGTCTATGTAGCTTTCTTCTGAGGTTTCACAAAAAACTCTTCATTAAGACATACATGCATGCTGATTTCCTTCCACTTACGTGGCAACAGCAGCGCAAAAATAAACATTTGCATTATTATAAAATATTGCAAACCAGATAATCTATCATCTACAGTGACAGAAACAAAGTAAGCCCTAAAATTCAAAACCTACACAAAAAAACACTGACTTTTCTTGTAAATAATATTGTAATATTGGACAAATTTATTTTGCTGGTTGACCTTTTTCTTCACGGCTATCTTTTTTAAAAGAAGAATGACTTATTTTACAGGTGAAAGTGTTGTCATCTACCCTGAAAAGGACGAATTTGAACAACTTTCAGAAAAGCAAACAAAGACAGAGAAGAGGTAAACTGCAAATAACAGATCATGTTTCCGTGTTATTTTGTATTGTTTTCTCCTGACCCTCTGTGCTTTCAGCATTTATTTTAAAAGGTACAATAAATATATACAGCAGCTGATAAAAGTAAGTACACCCCTCACATTTTTGTAAATATTTTGATAAATCTTTTCATCTGACAACACTGAAGAAATGACACTTTGCTACAATGTAAAGTAGTGATTGTACAGCTTGTATAACAGTGTAAATGTGCTGTCCCCTCAAACACACAGCCATTAATGTCTAAACCACTGGCAACAAAAGTGAGTACACCCCTAAGTGAAAATGTCCAAATTTGGCCCAAAGTGTCAATATTTTGTGTGGCCACCATTATTTTCCAGCACTGCCTTAAACCTCTTGGGCATGGTGTTCACCAGAGCTTCACAGGTTGCCACTGGAGTCCTCTTCCACTACTCCATGATGACATCACGGTGGATGTTAGAGACTTTGCTCTCCTCCACCTTCTGTTTGAGGATGCCCCACAGATGCTCAATAGGGTTTAGGTCTGGCGACATGCTTGGCCAGTCCATCACCTTTACCCTCAGCTTCTTTAGCAAGGCAGTGGTCATCTTGGAGGTGTGTTTGGGGTCGTTATCATGTTGGAATACTGCCCTGCTGCCCAGTCTCCGAAGGGAGGGGATCATGCTCTGCTTCAGTATGTCACAGTACATGTTGGCATTCATGGTTCCCTCAATGAACTGTAGCTCCCCAGTGCCGTCAGCACTCAGCCCCAGACCATGACACTCCCACCACCATGCTTGACTGTAGGCAAGACACACTTGTCTTTGTACTCCTCACATGGTTGCTGCCACACACACTTGACACCATCTGAACCAAATAAATTTATCTTGGTCTCATTAGACCACAGGACATGGTTCCAGTATTCCATGTCCTTAGTCTGCTTGTCTTCAACAAACTGTTTGCAGGCTTTCTTGTGCATAATTTTTAGAAGAGGCTTCCTTCTGGGACAACAGCCATGCAGACAAATTTGATGCAGTGTATAGCATATGGTCTGAACACTGACAGGCTGACCCCCACCCCTTCAACCTCTGCAGCAATGCTGGCAGCACTCATACGTCTAATTCCAAAAAACAATCTCTGGCAATGACACTGAGCATGTACACTCAACTTCTTTGGTCGACCATGGAGAGGCCTATTCTGAGTGGAACCTGTCCTGTTTAATCGCTGTATGGTCTTGGCCACCGTGCTGCAGCTCAGTTTCAGGGTCTTGACAATCTTCTTATAGCCTAAGCCATCTTTATGTAGAGCAACAATTCTTTTACTCAGGTCCTCAGAGACTTCTTTGCCATGAGGTGCCATGTTGAACTTCCAGTGATCAATTTGAGAGAGTGAGAGCGATAATACAAAATTTAACACACCTGAGACCTTGTAACACTAACAAGTCACATGACACCGGAGAGGGGAAAGGGCTAATTGGGCCCAATTTGGACATTTTCACTTAGGGGTGTAGTCACTTTTGTGGCCAGCGGTCTAGACATTAATGGCTGTGTGTTGAGTTATTTTGAGGGGACAGCAAATTTACACTGTTATACAAGCTGTACACTCACTACTATACACTGTAGCAAAGTGTCATTTCTTCAGTGTTGTCACATTAAAAGGTATAATAAAATATTTACAAAAAATGTGAGGGGTGTACTCACTTTTGTGATATACTGTATATAATATATATATATATATATATATACACACACACACACACATATACACACACACACACACACACACACATATATACACACATACATAAGCACACAAATATACGCAGATTTACTTGTTTACTCACACATTCACACACAATTTTTTTTACTAATGTACAAATTTGAGTAGAACAAAGAAATATTTAAACAATATTATTCCGAGTACACTTATGTGTGTTCTGATTCCTCCTGTATTAAATTGTATTGTAACTGTACTGTCTGCCCTCATGTTGTAAAGCACTGCGCACACTGTTGGCACTATATAAATCCTGTATAATAATAAAAAATGTGTACCGTATATATTGTAATAATTGGTGTTGTTTTATCCTTTCCTAGTGAAAATGATGCTTCCTCTGAGAATGAACATCTTCTGAGCCGCAGTATGGACAGTGACGAAGAAGCAGCTCTTGACAAAATGGGAACGCCTGATCTCTGCCTCCTATCATTAGTTCACCTGGCAAGAGACAAATCAACTACAAACAAACTGACTGGGGTAAGATACCATTTGCTTTATGGGTCCCACTTACAAAATCTCTACAAGCACAATATTTTTACCTCTTAGCTACAAACAGCCATGTATTATGCTGCTGTTTACTTTCAATTTCTAAGGAGTACATGTCCTATTGTCCCATGGTAACTTGCTGCCTGCAAGCAGTGATTCCTGTACTGATCTCACCTCCTGAAACTCTTCCTCTCAACACCTCTGTAGTTCAGAAGGCAAGCTCTGTAAAATCTATGACACACCAGTGCCTACTCGCAGGGCATAATGGAAACGCGTGACAGAGTTCAAGGTGGTAAAGGTGTGGGGATCTTCACAAAAGTAAGTGTACAAACTTCCAGATCATTCAGATTAATAGGAGTAGGCTAGAAATAATTGAAATACAATGTGAAAATTAATATATCATTTTAGATTTTGACCATAGATACAGTTTATTTTTTTAGCTCAGACATTAAAGGGGGGGGGGGGGTTCTGCGGGAATGTGTTTTTTTTTTTATCGTTCTTGGGCTCTTACCTTACTCAATCTGCTACCCTCGTGAGCCATTCTTCTAGCCGCCAGGATCGTCATTGTCCAGGAAAGGATATTTTATAAAAAAGATAGATGGACGTCTCCATCTTAATTGTGGGCACTCTAAAGCCCTCCTGGATTTGCTTCCAGGATACGGTGACTTGAAATGGCGGAATTGTATCCGCCCTCGTCACATGACCGGCTGGAAGAGTCATGTGACGTGCAGAAATCACGCGAGACCACGTGTGCTGGGTTATAGAGAATGATCTCCTGGGCAGCGTCACGCTGTGCTCCCAGGAATCATTGCGGCGATCGCAGCCAAAGCGTCACGCCCACTCCCGCGGGACTCAAATCAGGAAGTGCCTGGTGAAGATGACAGAAATAAGGTATGGAAGCATTTTTAATGATTTTGGACAGCGAACTGTTATAACATCCAGTCAGCCCTTGTGTTTAAGGCTAACTTGTAAAATTGGGTGAACCTCCACTTTAACTGTGACAATGATGTTTCTTTTTAGAATAGTACAGCCTTGTAGAACTGTGCAACAATAATATGAGTTATCATTTTCTGTCACTTCCCATTTACTAGAAATCCATAGATCACTGTAAGTGTCATAGATTTCATAGAGCCTGCCTTCTATACTACAGAGGTGCTAAGAGGAGGAGTGTCAGGAGGTGGAGTCCAGGATTCACAGGTTGCAGGCAACAAGGTACCATGGGATATGTAGTCCTTAGAAATTGAAAGTAAAAAAACAGAGGAAAAGCTGCAAATCATGCATAGAATCCAGTAAGTTGTGGAAAGAGATGTCCAGCAGCAATCACAACATGAAATTATATTTTTCATGTAAGCTTACAGTATATTGGATTGTCAAAAATTACTATTGTTTGTGTTGCTATTACAATATTGATGTTGTAAAAAGAAAGTGTATGCTGTGACGATAGAACTGCTTCATACATTTTGTCTTATTTATGCCCACTGTAAACAGTTGCATTGTTGGCACTAAGCTTAACCCAGAAGTATCCCAACCACTGACTTGTAAACTATTTCGCCTAATTGAATTTAAGTGTTATTACCGCGAATATCCAGAATAGAACAATCCTCCTTGTTGATACATCACAACTGGAAATTGCCCAAACCCATAACACTCAAAACCCTGCACAGATGCCTGTCTTGTTTTCCTAAGCAGAGTAAATTCTTATTGTAACAATTAGTTACTTGTACTGAACATTTGAAATGGTATTGCTACCAAACCTTGCATGAGAAAGAAGACAGTGTTTAATGCTTAATTATTGGCCCTCAAATTGTTTTCGTAGGTTCCTTATTGCATAACTTCAGAACAAAAACATTGCAGATGGCACATAAAAGTACATATGAATTGCTCTGGTATTGGCCTCCAGTGTGTTTCAAAGACAGAAACACATAAGATAATGTTGCACTTTATTCCTATTTGTTTACAGCAGCCGTTCTCAACCTTTTTATGCTCAAGGAACACCACGTCCACTAGTAGATATTTGCTTGTCCGAGAAAATGTTTCCATTATGCTCCTTTAAGAGCTTAAAGTAAGATTGTATTTCTGAATGAGAAAAGGTTGGCACTGAAAGTGAGGACCAGGATGGAATTGTTCGTTACCAATTTAGATAAGCATTACAGCTCATTAGTTAAACTATGGGTAAAATATAGTATGTGATATCCATGAACAGATGCAAGCTGTCAAATCTAGCCCCTCTTCGTTCACCACCACAGAAAAAAACATGTGGCCAGGCCACAAGCAACACAGAGTTATTTCCCTGCATACTAATGATATTTAAGGAGAACTTCACTGGTACAATTGAACTTTCTACTCTACTAAAAAATGTATTGCCGAGTGTATTAAATCTGTCACACACAGCAGTTTAACCACTTCAGCCACAGAAGGATTTGCCCCCTTAATGACCGGGCCATTTTTTGCGATACGGCACTGCGTCTCTTTAACTGACAATTGCGTGGTCGTACAACACTGTACCCAAACAAGTTTTACATCCTTTTTTTCTTTCGGTGGTATTTGATTACTTCTTGCGGCTTTTATTTTTTGCACTATAAACAAAAATAGAGCGACAATTTTTACTTTTTGCTATAATAAATATCCTCAAAATATTTAAAAAAAATGTATTCAATCAGTTTAGGCCGATATATATTCTTCTATATATATTTGGTAAAAAAATAAATCACAATAAGAGCATATTGATTGGTTTGCGCAAAAGTTATAGCGCCTACAAAATAGGGGATAGATTTAGGCCTTTTTTTTTTTTTGTACTAGTAATGGCGGCGATTTTTATCGGGACTGCGACATTGCGGCAGGCAGACAGATCAGACACTTTTTTGGGACCATTGACATTTACACAGCAATCAGTGCTATAAAAAAAACACTGATTGCTGTATAAATGACACTGGCAGAGAAAGGGTTAACACTAGGGGGCGATCAAGGGTTTAAATGTGTTCCCTTCTAGGTGTTGCTAACTATGGGAAAATCTGACTTACTGAAGGAGGAGACCGATCGCTATTCCTAATCTTTAGGAGCAGACGATCTGTCTCTTCTCACCTTTACACACACATATCCCCGTTCTAGCTCTTGTGCTCATGGCATCGTGATCACCGGCCACGTGCATCGGGTCCCCTGCCGCGCAGCTAGCACGTGCATGCTAAGGCTCTTAAAAGGAGCCGACGTACCTGTACGGCGGTTCGCGCAGGGCTGCCAACCTGCTACAGTATATGTACGTGATCTTAAGGGCACCTTTATGATAATTAAAGCATTAAAAACACACCTGCACTATTTTGACAATTTAGAACACCGCTACACATAAGCAGGGGAGTCAAACTCAATTTCATTGCGGGACCACATCAGAATTATGGTTGCCCTCAAATGGCCAGTTGTATCTGTAAGACTAGACGTTCAAAGCAGTCTCTCAACTCCAGTCCTCAAGGCGCCCCAACAGGTCATGTTTTCAGGCTTTCTATTATTTTGCACATTTGATTTGATCAGTTTCACTGCCTTAGTAATTACCACAGTCGTTTCATCTGAGGGGTGTGTAGCCAGCCTTAAAGTGTATGTTACCCCAACATTTTATAGTTCTGTTATGTGTCTTGTACAATGTACTTGTAATAAAAGTATCCAGTTTTCTTTGCATTGCTTCCTTTGTATGAAATACCTAGTGGTGCTTCCAGTCCCCCTGCTTTCCTATTTGAAATTGACCATACCAGGGCATGGAAGCACATCCATCCAAGCATGGTCAGTTTTTTTCTTTGCATTTGTATCTGGGAGCACAACACCCACTTTAAGTTACTTATACTGAAAAACAAATTACAATATAAGTCCTAATTATTAATGTGTAACTTTATAAATGTAGATAGTTTTGGATTTTGGGAGAACCAATGATTATGAAAAACATACAGTCTAGGTCATTCCATTTATGAAAATATTTTATTTTTCCTCAGATTCAAAGTCGAAGGAAAAAAATATTAGATCTCTATGCAAATGTGTGCAATGTTGCAGAAGGTGAGTATTCAAAGTATAAAGTACCGTGAATTTAAAGCTAAGTTGAAGTCACAGAAATAGATATTCAGGCAGTTAAACAATGTGTTAACCTCCATGTTCATAGTTCTACCTCATTTTTCCTGTTACAGCAGATGTACCGTGTGTCTAAGTATGATTGCTCTGTCCAATAGGCACCAAAGTTTGATCATGCCACCCAGTGCATTTTATAATTTAACTGACCCGGTCAGAAAACTCCTCTCTTCCTTAGCACCAATTGTCTCAATGAGAACTTTTCTGATGAGAGGAGTGGCTATTACTCATCTTTGCCAGCATGGAGCACTGGAGTGGGATTGTAGGAAGTACTTTCCTAAAAGAGTAAAAGGCATTTTCGAACAGAGAGCCCTTACAAAAGATATAAGGCCCTGTACACACGACCGAGTTTCTCGGCAGAATTCAGCCAGAAACTCGATCGGAGCTGGATTCTACCGAGAAACTCGGTCGTGTGTACACTTTTCAGCGAGGAAGCCGACGAGGAACTCGTCGGGCCAAATAGAGAACATGTTCTCTATTTCCTCGTTGTTCAATGAGGAAAGTCGGCCCGCCGAGATCCTCGGCGGCTTCAACACTGAACTCGACGAGGAACTCGATGTGTTTGGCACGTCGAGTTCCTCGGACGTGTGTACGGGGCCTCAGAGTACAAGGCTAGAAAGAGAAAAGGTGAGAGATTTCAGTTAAGCTTAGGAATCCTCAACTGTTAGCCCGTATTTTGCCTTTTTTTTTTTACTTAACTGCCAAAAAAAAATCCTTTGCAAGGACAAAAACAATACCGTATTTATCAGCGTATAACGCGCACCCTAATTTTAGGAGGGAAATTTAAGGAAAAATACATTTTAAATAAAGAACTTTGAACGGTCTCCGAGGGAAGAGGAGGAGCGAGTGCCACTGAATTAGACCACAAGTGATATATAAACAAAATGCTTGAGTATTCTTTTCCTGGAGGAACAGCATGAACTATCTACTGTATGTATAATAAAGTCCATGTAATAAGGAGACCTTGTCCATTTAGGATAAAGCCCACACCCCGAACACCTTATATTGTCTTTCACAGCACCCCCTCACTGCTCCGGAAACACTGACCTTGGAAACACTGCCATCATTGCAGCCTCGTCAGTGTCAGATCCCTGCTGTCTCCGAGGGAAGAGGAGGATTGAGTGCCACTGAATTACAGAGCCGCGATCTTCTGTGTACTGGGCGCTCCGTCACGCACAGCCACGCCTCCTGGCCCTGCTCATATGATAGACAGTTGCCCAAGGCCCGTGGCTGTGAGTGACGGAGCGCCTGGTACACAGTAGATCACAGCTCTGTAATTCAGCGGCACTCGTTCCTCCTCTTCCCTCGGAGACGACAGGGATCTGCGTATAAGCGCACCCGTGATTTCCCCCCTATTTTCAGGGGAAAAAGGTGCCGATAAATACAGTATATAATTTCAAACAATATGAGCAGCTATGGAGTGACAAAGATCAAAGCCATTTGACATTGTTGAACAGTGATGCTTTTTATACCTACAGTGAGGGGGAAAAGTATTTGATCCCCTGCTGATTTTGTACCCACTGACAAAGAAAGGATCAGTCTATCATTTTAATGGCAGGTTTATGTTAACACAAAGAGACAGAATAACAACAAAAAAATCCAGAAAAACGCATTTCAAAAAAGTTATAAATTGATTTGCATTTTAATGAGTGAAAAGTATTGGACCCCTTTGCAAAACATGGTTTAGTACTTGGTGGCAAAACCCTTGTTGGCAATCGCAGAGGACAGATGTTTCTTGTAGTTGGCCACCAGGTTTGCACACATCTCAGGAGGGATTTTGTTCCACTCTTTGCAGATCCTCTCCAAGTCATTAAGGTTTTGAGGCTGACATTTGGTAACTTGAACCTTAAGCTTCCTCCACATATTTTCTATGGGATTAAGATCTGGAGTCTGGCTAGGCCACTCCAGGACCTTAATGTGCTTCTTCTTGAACCACTCCTGTGTTGCCTTGGCCGTATGTTTTGGGTCATTGTCATGCTGGAATACTCATCCATGACCCATTTTCAATGCCCTGGCTGAGGGAAAAAGGTTTTCACCCAAGATTTGATGGTACATGGGCCCTGTCCATCGTCACTTGTGGTGAAGTTGTCCTGTCTCTTAGCAGAAAAACACCCCAAAGTATAATGTTACCACCTCCATGTTTGACGGTAGGGATGGTGTTCTTGGAATCATAGGCAGCATTCCTCCTCCTCCAAACACAGCGACTTGAGTTGATGCCAAAGAGCTAAATTTTGGTCTCATCTGACCACAACACTGTCACCCAGTTCTCCTGAATCATTCAGACGGGCCGTGGCATGTGCTGTCTTGAGCAGGGGGACCTTGCGGGCATTGCAGGATTTCAGTCCTTCACAGTGTAGTGTATTACCAATTGTTTTCTTGGTGACTATGGTCCTAGCTGCCTTGAAATCATTGACAAGTTTCTTCTGTGTAATTCTGGGTCGATACCTCACTGTTCTCATTATCATTGAAACGCCACAAGGTTGAGATCCTGTATATCGAGGAAGATTACAAGTTATTTTGTGTTTCTTCCATTTGCAAATAATTGCACAACCTGTTGTCACCCTCTCACCAAGCTGCTTGGCGATAGTCCTGTAGCCTATTCCAGCCTTGTGTAGGTCTACAATCTTGTCCCTGACATCCTTGGACAGCTCTTTGGTCTTGGCCATGGTGAAGAGATTGGAATCGGATTGATTGCTTCTGTGCACAGGTGTCTTTTATACAGGTAACAAGCTGAGATTAGGAGCACTCCCTTTAAGATAGTACTCCTAATCTCATATGGTTACCTGTATAGAAGACATCTGGGAGCCAGAAATCTTGCTGATTGATAGGGGATCAAATACTTATTTCGCTCATTAAAATGCAAATCAATTTGTATATTTTTTTTAAATGTGTTTTTCTGGATATTTTGGTTGTTATTCTGCCTCTCAATGTTAAAATAAACCTACCATTAAAATTATAGACTGATTATTTCTTTGTCAGTGGCCAAACGTACAAAATCAGCAGGACATCAAATACTTGTCTCCCTCACTGTATTGTGTGAATATAATTAAACCTTTGAGGAAACTAGCTGGCCATCATTCAGGTCAAATAATCAGGATTTACTAGTCCCATGGTCAAGTGCACATGATGGTTTACTCATCAGTTTTTATTTTAGATTTGATCAGGGAAGTTTATTTGCATTTGTAAGTATTTGCTATTCATTGGGCCATATGTGTTTGTCTTTTCTTCTAATTCTAAACCCAGATCACAATTCTGATTAGAAATTCATTTTTTAATGTGAGAACCATATGGTCTCTGTCCTACTCCATTTTGAGTACACCCCTTGTGCTGCAGTTCAGTTTCAGGGTCTTGGCAATCTTCTTATAGCCTAGGTCAGTGATGGCGAACCTTGGCACCCCAGATGTTTTGGAACTACATTTCCCATGATGCTCATGCACTCTGCAGTATAGTTGAGCATCATGGGAATTGTAGTTAAAAAACATCTGGGGTGCCAAGGTTCGCCATCACTGGCCTAGGTCATGTAGAGCAACAGTTCTTTTTTTTTTTAAGATCCTCAGAGATTTCTTTGCCATGAGGTGCCATGTTGAACTTCCAGTGGCCATTATGAGAGAGTAACGATAACACCAAATTTAAAACACCTGCTCCCCAGTAACACCTGAGACCTTGTAACACAATTAACATGACACTGGGTAGGGAAAATGGCTAATTGGGCCCAATTTGGACATTTTCACTTAGGGTTGTACTCACTTTTGTTGCCAGTGGTTTAGACATTAATGGCTGTGTGTTGAGTTATTTTGAGGAGACCGCAAATGTACACTGTTATACAAGCTGTACACTCACTACTTTACATTGTAGCAAAGTGTCATTTTTTCAGTGTTGTCACATGAAAATATATAATAAAATATTTACAGAAAAACTGTTAAACTTATTATTACATTTTTTTTAGGTTTAAGCCCAACAGAACTTCCTTTTGATTGCTTAGAAAAGACAAGCAGGATGCTTAGCTCAACTTACAATACAGAAAAAGCAATAGTGAAAACATGGCGTCACCTTGCCGAAAGTTTTGGCCTAAAAAGGGATGAAATTGGAGGAATGACAGATGGACTTCAGCTTTTTGATCGGATTAGTACTGCAGGGTACAGCATCCCAGACCTGTTAACCAAATTAGTACAAATTGAAAGACTAGACGCTGTGGAGTCCCTTTGTGCGGATATTGTGGAGTGGGCACAATCTACACCAGTAGTCACAACACCTACAGTGCCAAACACAGAAGATGTATGAATTGCAGTGAAACATATATCTTAATACCTGGACTATGTGCCTTTCCTTTTGGATAAGCTACAGTGCACATATCTGACTGGACACTGCGGATCAAAACAGTGCAAGAAAACTATGATATGTAGCATCAAGAAGGATTAGAAGACTTTTAGAAGTATTTTATAGGAAAGCAACAGCCTTTTCTAATGGTGAACCACACACAAGGATAATGGCTCATTAAGTACTGTTACATACCACTGTTCATTGCATACCTTTTGTATGTGAACCTGTGACCGGAAGGGCTACTTCCTCTCTGAATTATCAACGTTTACTGGTTATCTATGGGATACAGACAGTTTAATACAAACTAACGTATTCTTCTGCAATACATATTTCAGTAATGAAAAAAAACGTGTGAAAATTACTTTTTGTTCTATTAACTACAAATATCTAATGAAAAATATGTTGTGGTGCAACCCAATTCAGGAGTATCCAAAGGACATCTGAAGACAGCACTCGGTACATTCCAAAAATTATTTATTTCTACCTTTTTTAACCTTCCTACAATAGATGACTGCCAGGATCTGAAGGTAGCAAACAGTTTCTTGGCAAAAACTTAAAAGAAAAAAGAAAAAAAAATAGCCCTAGTGCATATATATATATGTCTGATATTGCAACACTTGGAGGGCAGAGCAATAGATTCATTTTAACAAAAGCCCTTTCGGCCTCACATACATTTCCTTTCTCCACTCTGTAGCCTCCAAATCACAGCATGGAGCATAACATTGCCACAGTGTATATATATGCCTTACAGTGCAGTCCACGCAGGACAAAGCAGTAGGATTCACTTTAACACCAGCCCTTTCAGCCTCACATGCCTTTCCTTGCTCAACTGAATCTTCATGAATCCACTGGTAATAAATAGAGGGAGTCCCAAGTAGCTTGCAAAGCATGACATGAAGCATACAGAGGGGGCCGAGGACTCCCTTCTTCCCCACTCCTTATGACAGCACTGAGTTTCTGAATAGCCAATTACCATGCACTAATGCTGAGCATTAAAACACATGTGCGCCTGTACCCACAAGTACTGAGTATTGTTCATTACTTATGGCAGCTGAATGGAGTAGAGGAGAAGCAAAAGGGAAAGCGAGTATAACCCATAATCGAGGATGCCATTAAAGTTAATGATTTAAACAGACTTAAGCCTCGTACACACGATCAGATTTCCGTCAGACAAATCCATGGAATTTTGCCTGAAGGGTGTTGACCGTGAACTTGTTTTGCATACAGATGGCAAAACTCTCTCAGCCAACAAACAGAAGCTACGTGTTTTTTCTGCTCTTTAGCGCCACCCTTTGGGAAATTTCTGCTAATGTTGTGCTATAGTTAGCATTGCTTCTGAGCATGCGTGTTTGTACTTTGGATTTTTTTCCGATGGACTTGTGTACACACAATCGGATAATTTGAAGGCACACATTTGTGGTCAGAAAATTTGAAAGCATGCTATCCAACATTTGTTGTTGGAAAATCCAACAACAATTGTCCGATGGAGCATACAAACGGATTTTCGGACAAGACCCTGCCATCACACATTTGTTGTTGGAAAATCCAATCGTGTGTACGAAGTTTTAGCGTCTCACTAAAAGTGTTTTGTGAAGTGAAAAAGAAATGCGTTTCCTTGGACCTGTATACAAATTACAGTAACATTTCTTGAATGTACAAAACAATATTTTAAATATTAACTGTCTCATCTTAGGTTGATAAATATGATCACGAAAGGTTTTATACTATGATTAAAACACACAGGGCAGGTTTTCACAAAATGGGGTTCAGGATGCATGTGCTGTGCACAGTAAAAGCTCATTGTGTAGTGCATAAACTTTCATCCTAATCTCTAAACTGCATTATTTTATTTTATTATTAATGTCCTCCTAGTTTAGGCTTAGGATATCTAGTTTATGCTACACATTTAGCATTCTTGCGCAAAGAAAAGTCAGTGCAGATTTAACCCATTAATGTTTAACTCATGAATGTCGACAAAGGCATCCTTTTTGTGTCATGTTCTAATGACCTTAGAAAGCAGCAAATCTTCATTTAGCAATAACCTTTCCATTAAGGACTGCAGTTCAGTAAATTTTTAATCTACATAAAAAATGAACAGTACTTCCACGTATTCCAGTGGCCATAGTTCAAACCAATGCAGTGAGTTCTAGTGCTGCCAACAAAAGTTGCATTTTCCTGTATGGAACGCTTCTGCAATATGGCAAAACACATCAAAAATGTGCTGGAAAGCACATGTTCTGAACTGGGATGAAAAAAAAGGTGGGGGGAAAATTTGCCAGAACGCATAAGAATACTTCAAAAACATGCATGCAGAAATGCATCCGAAAAAACAGAAATTGTAGTGCAAATCGATCCCAACAGTAGCAGTTGCAGGTTCTGTACAACATGCTGGAATGAAGGACAAGTTCAGTGAGGAGAATATGAACGAAATGTTGTAAAGGGGGACAAAAAAAATTCAGCTATAGCTGACCATCAGCACATTTTTGGTTACAAGCTAGCTTAAAAAGGTGAGGCCCCCCAAACCTCATATTTTAAGTTGCACAGATATGTTGGCCATACTCTAATGATATCAACCTTCAATAAACTTTTCTTTCCAGGTCTAGATAACAGAAGGGTCAGCTGAGACCAAGCTTAACACTGAAGTGTTTCACCCAAAAAGGGCTTACTCATAGATTATTAAACCCTGATTGGGCCTTTTTTGGCTGAAACATGTTAGAGTAAGGCTTGGTCTGGGCTGACTCTCAGGTGATCTAGTGCTGGAATAATAAATCTTCCATTGGAGTGCAGCTGACTTGTTTGTTCATTCAATGTGTGAAGCACTGACAAGCTCCATCGGCCTATACCTGAAACTACTGAGATGGGCGCATTGTGAGCTTTTGAGTTGCAGTTCCTTTTGGTACCCCAATATTTTAGGTTGTTTTTGTCTCTGAAAGGTTTAAAACACACCCATGCTTCTTGCATATCTTGGGGACTTGGGTAAAGGAATCACACCCAGGGTCCTTACTAATCTTGGGGATCATAGGGAATGTAGCAAAAGGAGAGAGACTTTCCTGCTGCTCAGAATGCATGAGATTCCAAAGTGTGTGTGTGTGTGTGTGCGTGTGTATGTGTGTGTGTGTGCGCGTGTGTACATGTGTGTGTGTGTGTGTAATCAAATTCTTCTCAATATACAAGGGTTCTTCAAAATGTTTCCACACTTTAATTTATTTTATTAAGAATTTCAAAAACAAAATTACATCATTCGTATTAAAGGGGTTGTAAAGTTAAATGTTTTTTCACCTTAATGTATCCTATGCATTAAGGTGAAAAAACACCCATCGGTACTGCCTCCCCCCCCCCGAACCCCCGTTTTACTTACCTCACCCCTCGAAAGTCCTGCGCGCATCCCCGTGTACCTCTTCGGTTCCCAGCCTAGCCGTTGATTGGCTAGGCTTGACGGATTGATAGCAACGCAGCCATTGGCTGGCGCTGCTGTCAATCACATCCGATGACACCGCGCGCCAGGGGCAGGGCCAAGTGATACAGTCGGCGGCTATGCCCGCCGATGTATCACGGGAGTGCGCCCGCAAAAGCTTTCCACCATGCAAGCTCGCTCGCATGGAGGTGGAAAGCTCTTGCGAGAAGGAGCTGAGACAGCCACCGAGGGACTCCAGAAGACAGGGTTCGGGGACACTCGAGCTGCACAGTGGAGGTAAGTATAACATGTTTGTTATTTTACAAAAAAAAAATGTTTTACTTTAGTGTTCCTTTAAACTGAAATGGCTGGCTTGCCAGACTAGTAAAATGACAATCTCAGACACAACCAATTATTACTCCTCCTGGCCTGTTTCCAAAAAAAATATAAAAGTGCTGAAAGTTTTTGAAGACACCTTGTACATGAATGTGTGGGAAAAGCAACAATTTGGTATCTGCACAATTTCATAAGTGAACTCTGCAAGATAGCCAATTACGAAAGCATATGCAGTTAGGCTGCTTTCACACTGGGGCAGTGGCAGTGTTGTTTTTTACGGAGGTATTCGGCTGCTCGCAGTGTGCTTTTTACCGAAATGGGGTTCCAAACCACCCATAAAGCGCTGCTGCAGTGACGCTTCGCCGGCGGTTCAGCCGCGCTGCCCATTTATTTCAATGGGCAGGAGCACCGCTCAAAAGATGCTGCTTGCAGGAGTTTTTTTAACCAGCACATCGACTCAGTGTGAAAGCCCTCAGGCTTTTACACTGAGACTGCAGGGGAGTCGTTTTCAGGCGCTATTTTTAGCCCAAGAGCACCTGAAAAAGGCCCCAGTGTGAAAGGGATCTAAGACAATGCAAAGAGCAATGCTAGTGTGCAAGGTATAGTAATGCACTGCAACCAATCAGAATCAGATCACTGAAAGATGACTGGTGATGGTGAGTTGTTGCTATGTATTACTGTATAGGAGTATGACAGCTCGTAGACTATTTACTGATATGGACATATGAATTTGACAGATAATTATCACATCTTTTGGAAGGATGGGATTAAAATGTAGTGAGCAATTACCTGGCTGTGGAAATGTTGCATTCACCAATTAAAATCCTGATCCCTTATATGCATCAATAATATAATGAACCCTAATGGCATTTCACGAGTACTAGAGCATAGAATTGTTTATGTTTTAATTTTGTATATATAAGTTATTATATTGTATGCTTGTGACTTTACAATTCCTAATAAAAAAAGTACCAAAAAATTTTTGGAAGTTACTTTTGCACATATTATTTAGAGGTGGGCAACCGGAATTTGATTTGACAAGTGCATGGTCAATTCTGATTAAAATGAATTTAACTAAAATCCTTAAAATCTATAGCAGCACATTCTGTTATTATTAGGCAATGTTTCATCAGTGAGCACATTGCACGTTATTGTTAGTATATTTATTTGTAATATTGGTAAGCGCCCCAACACCCCCCATTCATCACATTCTGTTATTAGATTCTGGTCATTCTAATACCAATAGGCAAACTACTGTCAAAAAAGGCATCGGAAGTTAGGTGCAGCCATAGGAGACACTGCAAAAAGAAAAAAAACTGTATAGCCAGAAGAGGGGTTCTTTGCAAGTCTTTGGGGGCAACATTGAAAAACAAAAAAAAAACGCTTTTGTGTTACAGAACAGTGTGATCTTCACAGTTTCAGGGACATTGTACACTGGCATAAAATATCGCAAAAGCAGACTAACCTGATTCATTTATGTTTAATAGCAATAGAATTTTAGTACTCCCCATAAAATCTTTTTCTCAAAGTTCATTTAGGGACACAAATTAATGAAGAAAAAGTAATCAAGGGTTATAATGCTACCTTCAAGAAAAATGGACGCTAGGCACATAAAAACTAAAGGCCAGCCCCCTAGAGTCTACAACTTCATCAAATCTGCTTAGTTAGCCGTGTCTATCAATGGACTCCAAGAAAAGGATTTTACATTAACCACTTCCATACCGGGCACTTACGCACCTTCCTGCCCAAGCCAATTTTCAGCTTTCAGCACTGTCGCACTTTGAATGACAATTGCGCGGTCATGCTCCACTGTACCCAAACAATTTTTTTATCATTTTGTTCTCACAAATAGAGCTTTCTTTTGGTGGTATTTGATCATCTCTGCGGTTTTTATTTTTTGCGCTATAAACAAAAGAAGAGCGACAATTTAAAAAAAAACACAATATTTTTTAACTTTTTTATTTAATAAATATCACAATTTTTTTTAAAAAAACATTTTTTTTCCTCAGTTTAGGCCGAGGTGTAGCGTCTACAAAATAGGTGATAGATTTATGGCATTTTTATTTTATTAATTTTTTTACTAGTATTGGCGACGATTTGTGATTTTTTTACTGTCACCGTGACATTGCGGCGAACACATCGGACACTTTTGACACGTTTTTGGCACCATTCACATTTATACAGCGATTAATGCTATAAATATGCATTGATTACTGTGTAAATGTGACTGGAAGGGAAGGGGTTAACCACTAGGCGGCGAGGAAGGGGTTAATATGTTCCCTAAGATGTGTTATAACTGTAGGGGGGAGGGGACTCACAAGGGGAGGAGACCGATGTGTGTTCCTCTGTACTGGGAACACACATTGGTCTCCTCACCGCTGACAGGAGGTGGATCTGTGTGTTTACACACAGATCTACACTCCTGCCGTGATTACCGACAATCGCGGGCACCCGGCGGCAATCGCGGCCGCCGGGCACCCGCGCCGGGTCACGAGCGTCGCCGCGGGCGCGCGCGCCCTAGATCGCCGGGAACGCAGGACGTCATATGAGGTCCACCCGGATCGAGAAGGGGTTCCTGCCGCCGTCATTTCACAATGACGCGGTAGGGATGTGGTTAAGTAAAAAAATACTATTTTGTTAATCATCCACAAAGGAGCACCACAACTTTATAAAGAATAAGCAACTAAGGGATGTCCAAAAAACGGGACAGGCACACCAAAACACAGGTGGACCACTCTAACACAAAAGAAAATCCTAACAAGGGGGAAACAAATGCATTAAACAGACACTCGCAGAGATTTAAAGCTAAAATTGGCATCTGCAGTGGTGCCAAAAAGGAGGTCATCCAGATATTCCACCCCTTAAACTGGGAACATAGTAGGACTAAAACAGGAGCCAGCATCTTAGTGAGCACTCAAGGAATGGCAAGACAATAAACTAGAGATGCTGGGAACCCATAGCAAAGCAAAAGTGATGTGTTGGACTAATGGCAGAATGCTTATATGTGTCTTAAGGCAGCTCCAAAGAGATGCTGTCCCTTGAAGGACATGCACAATAAATGCCCTTTCCGCTGCTTAGTATGTTGGCCAAATAGTTCTTCAACAGGATATTCATATACTATAGACCAGTGATGGCGAACCTTGGCACCCCAGATGTTTTGGAACTACATTTCCCATGATGCTCCCCTACACTGCAGAGTGCATGAGCATCATGGGAAATGTAGTTTGAAAACATCTGGGGTGCCAAGGTTCACCATCACTGCTATAGACAGTGGAGTTTATTTACTAAAGGCAAATCCACTTTGCACTACAAGTGCATTTGGAAGTGAAGTCGCTTTAGATTTAAGGGGGACATGCAAGAAAAAAAAAAAACAGCATTTTTGCTTCTACATGATTGGATGATAAAAAGCTTCCCCTCATTTCAGAGCTCCCCCTTAGATATACAGCGACTGCACTTCCAAACCACATTTGCCTTTAGTAAATTAACTCCAATGAGATGAATGACATCTACTAACATATAAATAACAAATAGCCAAGGGTTGTAGGCATGAGCTCAAAACTGAAAATCAGTTTTAAGGGAAATAAGATCCTGTATTACCACCTTAGTCCAATCCCCTAATGTTTGTCAGAGTAGTATGACAGACAGGGCTGGACTGGGACAAAAATTTGGCCCTGGACTTCATCCAGACTGGCCCACTTTAACAGGTCTCTCCCACAGCGGCCGGACAACTCCCGCCCCCCCCCCCCACAGCCACCCAAGCCCCTCGCCCCCCTTCACTAGCCGTTTTACTTTATTAGAGTAGAACGGCTGGTACTCTTATAGGCAGTACCAGTGGGGAAACTAGACATTATTTCTCCCGGGGCAAAGAATCAGTTTGATGCCCCCCCTTATGGGACAAGATTAGGCAAAAGTGAGAAACGCCCAGGCCGCTGTCACTGAAGCCGGCCCACTGAGCCATCGGTCCTCCCTGTAGTCCCAATGGCCAGTCCATCCCTGATGACAGACAATGTAGGTCATAATGCAGGGCCAGGAAGAAAAAAGGTTTTGGAAAGGATCTATAAATGCTCATCAATAGGAACCTTAAAAACAGGTGCATCATCTGCAGGGACCATTAACCATTTATAAAAGTTTTGATCAGTGCTCCACTACGTTCAGGCCTATCGGCACTGTATTGTAAGAATGACATCAGAGGGCCTGCAACAGTCGGAGCATAGGGTATGGTATGGACTAGTTTAGCAGCATGGAGTTCATTAGACTGAGTCTCTGCAGCAAAAAGAGAAGATATTGTTTCTGTGGGGGAAGACATGGGAGTACGCTTTTCGTCTCTGTGGTAAGAAATGGCAATCGGGGTTGTAATTTGTTACATATAATCTATCATAACTGAAGCAAATTCCTCTTGAGAGTGAACGGAGGATGAAGCCAGACCTGAAGGAGCTAAGGAAAACTCAGAGTGGTATATGGACTCAAGCAGAGTACAAAATTCCAGGCGGTTTTTTTCGGGCCCTTTAGAGGGTGCACCGCAGGCAGAATTCAGAGTCAATAGTGGATCGGAAGCTGTAGGAACCTTCCCACGTGTTGGGCTCTGACACGTTGTGCTACAAGGAAGGGACAATCTAGCTCAGGGTAAATGCAATGTTGTTTCTACCTATTCTAAGGGGGGTGAGTGTTCTAGTTTATTAACTTTCAGCCTCTGGATCTAGTCTTGGACTCAGATTGTTGGGTTAATATAATTCAATATGGTTACTGTATACAACATAGTGGCTGTGTAGCAAGTATTTGTTTAAGCTGTTCCTGCATGTCACTATACTTATTGCTCCTTTTCCCCCTGCCCCCCTTCTCAATCATTCTCTTCCTTCAACTTCTCCCCTTCATTATCCCTTCACCTTGCTGAAGTGAAGTAATTTACTTACTGTGGGAAGGCCCCTCCTCGTGGATAATTTTTTTTCTATGTACTTGCTAAAAATTGATGTTATGGCTTTGTCATGCTCCCGATTGAAACTCGCTGCACTACAACCGACACTGGTATTTTATCTGACATGAGGTCCTTTTATTATAGCTGTTGTGTAATGATTGTACTCATGTATCTCCTGCTACTCACATTTTTGGATACAGTATGTTTTTGTTCTATTGAACGTTCTCAATCAAAAAAGGTTATGCCTGTAAAAAAAAAAAAAAAAAGAAGAAGAAAAGTTAAACCTTAAGTACTCTCAAACCAGCTGCTGGAAACAGGAGGAATTTAGATGGGCAGGAGTGAGGAGGCAGACAGCAAAGATCACCCCTGTGTCACCTGCAACAAGGAGCAGTAGTGGGACCTTACTTGATGCTGAATTGGTAGGAACAAGAACAAGTGTGTCATTGCTCAGTCTTTCAGCATTAATCCTCTCTGAATAAAAAGACTGAAAATATAAATAAAAGGTGCCTAATAGTTAAAGTGGATGTAAACCCGATTCATGAAATTTGAGCTGAACACATATACAGTATCTGTAGAGTGTTCTCATCTCTCTCCAAAGCACTATGTCCCGTGTGTTTCTATCATGTTGTCAGCATGATACCTTCTGACAAGTTCTCCAAGACAGGAGATAAATGCAGCCTGACGTTTGTGTTGTGGGAGGTTGCTATAAATAAATTAGCACAGAGCTTGACTTTTCACAGCAGAGCTCTGCACATTACTTCCTTCCTTTGCCAAATTGGAGAGGGAGTATGTGCCTTTCCTCCAATCAGCTGTCTTGGCTGTATGCCAATAATCCACTCTCAGTGCTGCACAGTAAGAGAAAATCTGTAACACGAGCTGCACTTTCCAAAGGATATATAAAGCTGAAGATATGGATGTAAAACTTATGTAGGGAGATGCGTTTCATCTCCCACACCATTCCATCATTTGCCGCTTGGATTCCAGATTGAACTGGTAACATCAGGTCTCATCCCTGTGATGATGGATCGCAGAAAGGATGGACTCCTGATCACACATGGTAATCAAATCTCCAGAGGTTTCCATCAGTTTTCCTTTTGTTCGTCTGTCAGCTTGAGAACAGTTCTTTCGCTTGCCTAAATCTTTGTGAACGATGGTGCGCACCATGTCCTTGCTAATGCCCAATTCCTCTGCCATCAATCATAGGGTCAGTCACAGATCAAGTTCCAGCATTTGTTGCACTCGCTCGATCATCTCTGGGGTTCTGCTTGTCGACAGGCAAACCTGAAACATGGCTCATACTCAGTCGTTTCCTTCCCATCACGAAGGGATTTGTCAAACACATTTTCTGTCCATGTCTTCAGGACCGTATACTTACATTTCATGCGTCTCCATCTCCGTTTTCCCCAATTTGTAGCAGAACTCGATGTTCACTAGTTTCTCCATTGCACTGTGACCCTACCTCTCAGAGACTACGTCCGGCTGCCCACAGCGAGTTTACCCGGACGGTCACATGTACGCAACACTAGGTGTCGCTTCTCTACGCATCTCTGCATAACCATGTGTATGCGCGCACACCCTGCCTATGTTGCCGTTGAGATATTGGACCATTATGATTTTAAAAAATCTCCTGGATCTGGAAGAATCTGTACATACTACAAATCTGCCAGGACCACAAATCTTGAACCGGCAGAATTCACCACGAGCCCATGGCAGTGGTAAAGCTGAACCTATTATCTGCTTGCCGACCAGCCAGTTTTACGGCGGCAGGTCGGCTCTGCTGGGCGAGATCACGTAGATCTACGTCATCTCTCCTAGCAGCCAATAGGGGCGCGCGCGCCCCATGCTCGCTCCTGACTGCCGTGCGCGCCCGGCGGTCACAATCACCGCCGGGCACCCGCGATCGCTCGCTACAGAGCGAGAATCGGGAGCTGTGTGTGTAAGCACACAGCTCCCGGTCCTGTCAGGGGAGAAATGCCTGACCGTCTGTTCATACAATGTATGAACAGCGATCAGTCATTTCCCCTAGTGAGTCCACTTCCCCCTACAGTTAGAACACACCCAGGGAACATACTTAACCCCTTCCCCGCCCCCTAGTGTTAACACCTTCCCTGCCAGTGGCATTTTTATAGTAATCAATGCATTTTTATAGCACTGATCGCTATAAAAATGCCAATGGTCCCAAAAATGTGTCCGAAGTGTCCACCATAATGTCGCAGTACCGAAAAAAAAAACGCTGATCGCCGCCATTACTAGTAAAAAAAAATAATATTAATAAAAATGCCATAAAACTACCCCCTACTTTGTAAATGCTATAACTTTTGCGCAAACCAAACGCTTATTTAGACTTTTTTTTATGAAAAATATGTAGAAGAATACGTATCGGCCTAAACTGAGGAAATTTTTTTTTTTATATATTTTTGGGGGATATTTATTATGGTAAAAAGTAAAAAATATTATTTTTTTTCAAAATTGTCGCTATATTTTTGTTAATAGCGCAAAAATTAAAAACCGCAGAGGTGATCAAATACCACCAAAAGAAAGCTCTATTTGTGGGAAAAAAGGACGCCAATTTTGTTTGGGAGCCACGTCGCACGACCGTGCAATTGTCAGTTAAAGCGACGCAGTGCCGAATCGCAAAAAGTGCTCTGGTCTTTGACCAGCAATATGGTCCGGGGCTTAAGTGGTTAATAATTTTAAACCAATGTCATATTATCTAAAAGTTTATAAAAACACAGTGATGTCAGTAAGAGGTGGAAACCTATAATGGGCAATACAATAGAAGTTAAAAAATAGAAGGTAACTGCCATGTTTTTAAAACAAATCCAAAAGCAACTTCCTGGAATAAAAGTATTATACTTGCCTCTCTGTTGACTAGAGCTACAGATGATCATTCTGTTCAAAAGGTACAGTTTCCGGCAGAATTTGCACGCCTCTGGGTGTACTGAATTCATGGGCCACAGTTGTAGTGACTGGAACCACAGCATGCCGCACTGAACCAGGCATCAGACATTAAAGGGTCACTAAAGGAATTTTTTTTTTTAGCTAAATAGCTTCCTTTACCTTACTGCAGTCCTGGTTTCATGTCCTCATTGTTCGTTTTTGCTTTCATGTTGCTGTAAATCTCTCTCTGTTCTGGACACTTCCTGGTTGCCTGTTTCCTGATAACCACAGTACTGGGAGATTTCTCACGGTGGTCACTAATCAAGGAGCTGTGTGTAAAACGAAACTGGATTGGTGCTGAGGAGTTTTAGACAAAGTATCACTGCTCTCTATTGGCTGACTGCCCTCTAGTGGCTCTCTGTACATCAGAGAACCAGCAAACAACAGCAAAAACGAAACTACACTGCAGGCACATTATATGATTGTTTTTTTATCTATTTTTAATCATTTTTAAAAGGAATCAGTTAACTATTATGTCTCTATGTCCTGTAAACAGTCATTTCAGCTAAAAAAATGTTTTCCTTTAGTGACCCTTTAAGGTTCTTCAGCAGACTATAGCTCTTGGCGAGTTAGTAACCTGAAGAGGTTCGTGTATATTAGGTGTCCTGAACTATTAATGTGTATTTGGCCTATGGTTAATTACTAACAAAGTACTGAAGAAAGTTTAGGCAAAAATGTTTGTTTAGTACTGGACAATGCAAAGAAAGGTTCGAACCTCTGTCAGGTTTCCTTTGCCATCTGTGTCGCTACTAGGGAGATTTTCCCTCCCTTCGTGCCAGGACAAATTTCATATGTAGTTGAAGCATTAGACTTCAGACATGAGTTCTAAGTCAAAACTTAATGATAAGCAAAAAAATCATGAGGAATTTTATTCAGTTAAGGAGGCACGTCACATTATATTTGCTTGTAATTTGAAATTGTGTGGTCTTTCTTTAATGTCAGGATGTACTTTTATTTTAAAGTAATTGGCTTGGCAAGGGACTAAAACATATTTGAACGCAATATTTACTCATTCCAGGTCCATAGCAAATTTTTCTTGATAATAAGAATGCTTTAAAAATTGTACCAGATGTGTTCTTCATATTATCAATAATACCAGGAACTGCCCTATTTTTTTTATATAAGTGCCATCTCAGCAAAGAAGATAATAAAAGTAGGATATTATGCATACATCTGCTACATTTAAGGTAACGTATTAAGTAGTTTTTTCCTTCAAACATGGCTTTGGAATTTGTTCCTTTGTGATGTTTTGCTGTGGTTTCCTTTCATCTTTATGTTCACTCGGCTCCTCTCATGAATACATCCACAGTAAGCATAAATGAAACATGGGCGCAGTATGAAATTTGCATTCATTAAGACATGATGAAACACAGGGAAGAAGGAAGAGCCACAGACATGACTAGAAAAGCAAAAGGTAAAGGTGACATGGAATAAATTTAGAATAATGTGACATAAAACTACAGTGCTGTTCTGTTGGGTATGATAGCCAGTGCTAGAAGGTCATTTTGAGGTTTTATTTTATTAAAAAAATGTTTAAACAACTTATTTAATTGCAGGAGAAAGGATGTCTGCTCAACGTGTTTCTTGAATTGTGGATTAATTATTTGTTAAGGGTGAACAGACAAGTTTTACCTTGTGTCAGATCCTGCCAGTGGCTACCTAGGGATCGGTTTAGAGCACCTAGCACCCCATTATCAAATCTCAACCGGTTATAAAGCAACTAAAACAATGCTGTGCCTAACCCATTCTAGGTATATTGGAGCATGCAGTTGCCCATCTCTAGAAAAAAGAAAACCCCACACAAGGCATGTTCTACTGATTTATTGTGTGCTTTTTGAATATGAGGTTTTAATAAGGTAAGGTGTATGTTTTTTCAAGGCAGAACATGTGGGATACTCACTTACAGAGATGGGTCAAACAGCCCTCGGTTTGGTTCGCGCAAGAACTCTCGAACATTGCAAAAGTTTGGATCCGAACAATGAACCCCATTGAAGTCAATAGGAAAAGTCTCCATTTTAAAGGTTTATATGCAAATTATTGGCCATAAAAATGGTATGGGGGACATGTACTAGAGGTCGACCAATGCAGATATTTAGAAATCGTGGCGGCTGAGATGGATTATATTTATACACACACAGCTGATTTTTTTTGGACCAATATGTTAGACCAATTTCTTCCCCCCCCCCCCTTCATCTCATAAAATTTAACAGTTAAGGGGTTGTAAACCTTCATGGCTTTTCACCTTAATGCATTCTATATATAAAAAAAAAAAAAAAATCCTCAGTTTAGGCAGATACGTATTCTTCTACATATTTTTGGTTAAAAAAAAAAAAATGGATTACCAGCGATTTTTATCGTGACTGCGACATTATGGACACATCGGACACTTTCGACGCTATTTTGGGACCATTCACATCTATACCGAGATCAGTGCTATAAAAATGCACTATTACTGTATAAATGTGACTGGCAGGGAAGGGGTTAACCACTAGGGGGCTGGGAAGGTGTTAAGTGTGCCCTAGGGAGTGATTCTAACTGTGTGGGGGCGGGGCTTGCTGTGACACTACACTGATCGCTGCTCCCTATGAGAGGGAGCAGACGATTAGTGTCCTGTCACTAGGCAGAACAGGGTGATGTCTTCTTTACACTGGCCTCTCCCCGTTCTGCAGCTCTGTGACCTGTTTGCAGGACACCGGCAGACATTGAGTCTACGGGTCCCGCAGGCACGGTCTCTGCACTCACATGGCACAAAATTCAAAGAAACGTGAGAGAGAGAGAGAGAGAGAGAGAGAGAGAGAGAGAGAGAGAGAGAGAGAGAGAGAGAGAGAGAGAGAGAGAGAGAGAGAGAGAGAGAGAGAGAGAGAGAGAGAGAGAGAGAGAGAGAGAGAGAGAGAGAGAGAGAGAGAGAGAGAGAGAGAGAGAGAGAGAGAGAGAGAGATATACACACACACACACACACACACACGTTACTTTGCGCAGCCGTGCCGTTCTGCCGATGTATATGTGCAGGACATGGTCTGCAAGCAGTTAAACATAGTGCCTGGGGAGGGGTCCCTTTAGTCTGCCTGTAAAGCAACACCTCTATACTGTGTATAGAACCTGCTGCAGCAAAACGGACATGTATAAAGCAAAAAATATATAAAATGTAAATTGATTTTCCCTGCAAGCTTTCTTTATTTAGTAAACAAAGGCTTGGGGAGCCATTCTGTACGATGGGGCCACATTTTAGTGCACTCAGAACAAGAATTTGGGAATTTATTCTGGCGTCTCTTTGGCAGACTTTGGATGGAAATAAAGTTTGGCACCATAGTGGGCAAGCCCTATTTGAAGAAGCCAAATATTGGTACACTCAGGGCAAGATTAACAGTTTTGTTTTAGATAAAGTATGGTGTTTCTTTCGCAGACTTTCGATAGAAGCAACAGGTATGGAAAAAATTGGGCTTTGGGTGTTGTTGGTGCCTTCACCCTGTAACCTTCTAGAGGTAGGTAGTCTTGATGAAAGCAAGAATTGGCCTTGTGAAAAAAAAACAATCACACCCCTTTCAAACAGTTGAGGAGAAATTGGCCTTTGGGTGTTGTTGGTGCCAATCACTCTGTAACCTTCTAGAGGTAGGTAGTCTTGATGAAAGAATTAGCCTTGCTATAAAAAATAAAAAAAAATAAAAAAAAATCAGTTTCTTTTCTGGTTTACAGTTACTTAAACTGAACTGAGGTACCCACCAAATACTTCAGGTTTGGCCCTGACCATTTTGGTATCAAGGGTTTCTTAAATGATTGTATATCAAAAATTAAGTGGCTACATAATTGCTGAATTAGAGAACATGCACTGTAAGAACTATTGAATATACCAAGGTATAAAACATAAAAGCATGTTTTGTGACATAAGAACATTCTCTACGGTAGTGATTATATATATATATATATATATATATATATATATATATATATATATATATATATATATATATATATATATATAAATAATTATAATATATATATAATCTATAGTAGAGTCCGGTTAGATAATTGATATTTAGGTGTTAGTATGATGACTATAAATTATGTTCCTCCACAACAACACACCAGGCTCTCCAGAGAGTGCATTTATTTGATTTCCAATACAGAACAAAGTCCAAATTCCACAGATGATACAAATCCAACAGAGTAATTCAGAATCCTATCATTTCATATACCTGTGCCATGTTCATACAGTGCACAGGGAATATTCTCAGTGACAAGACTGACTTCCAGGATTATATCCCCTATCCACTGAATAGCTGAGCAATTTGATTGGCCGTCTTTGATCTACATCCTGTCTTTCAGAGTGACAGAGTGACCCCAGCCGGAGACGGCTTCAATCATCACCTATTCCTAATATTGCATACTAAAAAGCTTTCTCTAATATGTAATTAGATTACATATTGGCCTGAGTAATGGTTTGATGTGTAAAATAGACCCATCCTGGACCCCTGCACACTGACAATCAACAAGCCTCTTTTGATGTGTAACATGAAATTACAGGTTTGATGTGTAAAATCCTGGACTAAAATCTGGCCTGGTCAATTTTGGAGATATAGATATATATATAATTAGTATTATATATGAATATAACATCCCACATAAAACCGGACAACATATATTACAACATTTACTATAACAAGGAATATGCAACATATCTTTGTATTTTGTTTTATAGTTTAGGGATCCGGTGCCTTATGTCCTGAAAGGAAGCAGACTGGCTTTATATAGAGCAGTATCCCAGTCACTGCAATGTTCTGCTACATTACAGCACCAATGTCACTGATCAAGAACAGCTGTGCCTTCTTCTTTACTGGAGCTGACACCAGTGTTCTTTACTGGCTGGCTAAGCAGAGAGGTGCTGGCTGTCATTAACTGTTCATAAAACACTTTGCTTTATTTCCATTCTAGTGAATCGATTCGCTCATGCTGGAGGATATTATGGAGCCAAGTACATTCTTATTAAACAGCTCACCAAAGAACCTAATATTGCTGAACTATCAGCAATACTATAATAACCACTTCATGACCAGATGCTCTATACATTAGGGCTTTACAAATTTGCTTAGAATCAATTTTTTGTTCTTTTTGTTTTAACCAACAAAGCTTACAGGTGGAACATGAAACATGTTCCCGAACGTGAATTTATCCTTTAACCCCATCACAGCCAGAGGCGTTTTTTGCACCTTTTTAGAAAATAATTTTAAGCCTGAAGATTACATAACTACCCCCAAACATATTTTCTGAAAGCAGACACCCTAGGGAATAAAATTGTGGCAGGTCCAATTTTTTACATCACATATTACCGCAAAGGTCTAGGAAGCACAATATTTCAGTAAAAAAAACACATCAACAGTTAATTTTAGGGGGCACAAATACGCAATAAATTGCCCATTTTTTTTTGTAAAATATAAAAGCCGAGGTTGCACCAAGTAAATAGATACCCAACATGTCAAACCCTAAATTTGCGTGCGCCCGTGAAAAGGCGACAAACTCCAGTACCCTATATTTTCCATAGGCGATGCTTTAAAAGCTCCCTAAAAGTGATCAGTTTAGCGTTATGGAGGAAGTCTGGTGCTAGAATTATTGCACTCATTCAGGCATGCATGGCAATACGCAACACATCAAACAAATACAAGGAGATTTCAAAGCTCAAACTTACCAACCAGCCAGCTACCAACCGAATTGACCGGTCTTACAATATGCGTTAAAAACAGGGGTTTCAGGGTTAGTCAGAAGTCAGGGTTAAGGAGGGACTACAGAAAACAGGGTGCCTTGATGGGGACTGTAGCTTACGCATTTATTTGCAAATGTGTGCTGACTGAACCCCTGTTCTTAATGCATATTGTTAGACAGGTCAATTTGGTTTGTCGCTGACTGGTTGGTAAATTTGAACTTGGAAATCTCCTTGTATTTATTTGACATGCGTCGCCCTTCCAGAGCTCCTTGCTGCAATAGACCAGTTATATGAAGGGGTAGTGGCCACTTTGATATGCAACATGTATATCACAATTAACGTTTTCAGGCGTAGGCGCCCGTCGCATGCATTTTTGTTTGTATGTGCGTATATGTGAGTGGGGGGGGGGGCTTAAAACATTTTTTGAGGGGGGATTTTATGTGCTGGGTGTAAATTTACAATTGAAAATTTTTTTTTTTTTTTTTTACTTTACATCACATAGGGGACAAAAAGTCCCCTATGTGATTATTGTTTTTAATCTATTAATGCTTTAATAGAATAAAGTGGGGGTTGGTGCTGTGCTATTCCCAATGAATATAGTGTCACTAAGGCCAATACAGAAAAACACAGCTAATACAGAAAAGCTCATATATAGAAGTGCAAGAGAACATACGGTACATGCTAATCTAATAAATATGAGCTAGAGACGGTACAAAACAATGTAGTGGTATAAAGTGCAACATGCATAGACAATGAAGAATGTACACTGGGTACAGACAGTGCAATCTTACAAAGTAAAGTGCAAAATCAGCAAATGAGCCGTGCAAACTTGCAAAAATGAATATGCAAACAACCGCAATGAAGTGTACAAAATAGTGCAAGCACAATAAATGTGGCAAATACTACAATACGAGCTGGTGCCAACTGAAATTCTGATGTATACAGTCCAATCAAGTCCAGAGTGAAAATGCTATCAAGCTGTGATCAAACAGCAATAGATCATTCCTTTTTCTGTGCAGTTAAGCGTCCCAGTGTGCAGATAACAAAACAAGGTGCTGGAGAGATATAGATCTCTTCTTCATGCAGAAATACACTCTAGTGAGAGAGTGGCCTCTTACCTTGCAATAATGAGACAACCGCATATAATATAAGCCTGGGGTGGCCGTTCTTCCCTTATGCTCCTGGACCAGTAGGGTCTGTAAAAGGGGATTCCAGATTGAAAAACGTACTATCAATGGGTAATTTATTATTAAAACAGTTAAAGGGTACTCACAAAGTATAAAGGTTCTCTTTAATGAGACATTCAGGGTCTAAGGCTTGGTTCACATCTATGCAGTTTGCTTTTGATCCATTTTTGCAGTGCCTTTTGCGCTTCTGAACATTGATACATTTTGCAGTTTTTATTTTTGTCAAATTTGCGGTTTGGCAGATTAAAAAAAGGCAAATTGTGGTAAAAAATTACTACATGCTTTTCTGGAGCTTCTCCATTGAAGTCTGTTGAACCAAAAAAGCACATATTTTGCATTTAAAAAGAGGCGCAAAAAAACCACACAATTTCTTGTCCCTATGGCGACTTGGCGCCTGTTTTTTTTTTGAGCCCTGCTATACAGCAATACAAAATTTATTATTTTCTTCTCTTATTTTTCAATAGTAAGTGCCAGTATGCATTTAGGAGAACAGAGCATGCTTTGGTTTGGTAGCCGAGTGAATACATATAGCATTATTTTTTATATTTTTAATAGAACCAGTTTTGTCTAGCCTTATTCATGGATTTAAACAATCATAATTGCACAGTTTGTGGCTGCTTCAGGTTGAATCAGGGGTGAAAGTTTACCTTAGGAATGGTTATTGCCATCCTGTTAAGTGTCTGCAATTGCTTAATGTCTCCCAGTTTCTAAGAGCGCAGCATGTAAGGTTACACAGTCAACGGTTGTTGCAACGGTCACAGTTAAAGTGACCTTTTAGCTCAAATAATATAAAATTGAGAGCAAAATATAAATCTTTCAGTATTTGTGATAAAACCCGCACATTTTAAATCATTAAAAAAAATGAATACTCTAGTCGTCCCCAGACTACAACTCACAGGCCGGTTAATGGCACAGTGGTAGGAGTAAAGTGGCCCTGGATGCTGCCAAGGCTTTTGACAGTCTGGAATGGGATTACTTATGGAAGGTCTTAGAGAAATTTGGGTTTGGCCCCAGGCTCATTAGCTGGGTGAAGCTGTTGTACAATCAGCCAAGAGCAAAAATTAAAATCAATAACGAATTCTCAGAAATTTTCCAACTAGAGAGAGGAACGCGACAACGCTGTCCCCTTTACCCCCTGCTCTTTACTCTAGCTATGGAACCATTAGCCATTAAAATTAGAAAAACAGAAGATATACAGGGGTTACGCAGACAGACTATGGAGGATAAGATCGCACTGTTCGCGGACAATGTCCTCTTTTTTTTGGTAGACGTCGAAACCTTGTTAAAAAAAGTGATCAAAACGGTGGGCGACTTTGGGCTATGCTCCGGGTTGGTTATCAATTGGGAAAAGTCAGCACTATTGCCAATTGACCCTCTTGGTGTCCAGATACCTCATGGAATTCCTCAGTTAAAGAAATATCTTGGGATATGGATCACGAGGATCACCAATAGTTTTGTCCAAGACAACTTAATTCCTCTTTTGTCCAAATGAGAACATAAAAGAGACATTTGGTGTAGACTCCCATTATCCATAGCGGGGAGATGTAATCTAATAAAGATGGTATGGTTGCCCCAGTTACTTTATATCCACCATAACTCCCCAATCTGGATAGACCAAAAATGGTTTAAAAGAATAGAATCCCTCTTCAGAGAGTTAATTTGGAAGAAGGGACAAGCCAGGATTTGTCTCCAGACCATGCAGTTACCAGCTAAAGAGGGGGGTATGGCAGTCCCACACCCGAAAACATACTTTTTAGCCTCACAATTACAACATCTTGCGAACTGCGGAGTGGAGGGGGGAATTCCGGCAGATTGATGCTAACAGGGGCACCGCATAGGACAATAGTGGAGGCACTCGAGGCTGACTCGTTTATGCATAAATGTGCGACTATAAAAAACTCACCCGTAAAGTGTGGCAAACAACAAAAGCACAGGGGGAATAACAACTTTTGCCCCTCTCTGGTGTAATCAAAACTTAAGGGAATTAAAAGAAATTGAGAGATCTAAAGAATGGGAGAGACAAGGTATAAGCCGCTTAATTCAATTGTATGATGGAGAACACATGAAATCCTTCTCAGACTTACGACAGGAATTTAATATAGCAAATAATACATTTTACAAATACCTCCAGATTCGACACGCCATCCAAGACCAGTCTGGGTCACAACCAATTATATGGTCCCCTGTCCCTACCTTCCTTAAAATAACTTCTTCAAATACAACGAAAGGCCTGATCTCCGAGCTGTACTCCAGAATAGGAGCTAAAACAATAAGTAGGGCAGGCCCCATCAAGAGTAGAATAGGATGAGAAAGACGTAGGTCAAATGACTATGGAACAGTGGAGTGCGATCTTGAGGAGGGGGGTACTGGTCTCGATCTCTCCATCTCAGAAAGTATCACACCCGTTCCTCTTGCACAGAGTATACTACACCCCTAGGAGGAAGTTTAATCTCGAGTGGAGACGCACTGACGAATGTCTAAGGTGCAGATCGTCAGGCAATCTCATCCATGTGCTATGGAAATGCCCAAAGCTATTTAGATACTGGGAGGAGGTGGTAGATACAATAAATAAAACTTTTAAAACCAAGTTAGAAGCTGAGTCCAAGACATGCCTATTAGGCAGTATAGAGGAAAATAGAGTGCCAGTTGGCTCCCTCGAGGTGGTGCTGAGATGCCTCTTCCAGGCAAGAAAGTTAATTGCGTGGAGGTGGCAGGCCCAGACGCCACCCACTACCAAGTCTTGGGTTGAAATCATTAACTCAATGAGAGAGAGAGAGAGAGAGAGAGAGAGAGAGAGAGAGAGAGAGAGAGAGAGAGAGAGAGAGAGAGAGAGAGAGAGAGAGAGACTCACCAGACAGGGCAATTATAGAACGTTTGTGAGGATGTGGAAACCTTGGCTAGACGAAACAGGATGTCCTATATAAGAAGATGGTAGTCGGCCCTCAAATCTAGCACATATCTCAACACATTATTGCTTTCTAGGGAAGAGATAATAAACAAAGCACATCAACTTCAAAAACTGGTTTATGGTGAGCGGGAAGGGAGGGGGGTTGGGAGGAAACGAGAGAAGACAATTTGGAACTGAGAGGTTTTTCACTTTTCACAATGTTATAAAGAAAAGAAAGGGGAAGAAATGAAAAGGGGGAAAAAAGAGAAAAAAAAATAACTATGGTTATAGTACATTGGTGTACTGTTTTTTTTTTTACCCTTGATATGTAAACAACAATAAAAAGTTATGTGATTAAAAAAAAAAAAAAGGGAGTAAAGTGGCTGTTTCTATGAGAATTTCTTATTAAATTATCTCTGGTAATGCACTTCCATTTCTGTTTTTCTTGTAGTTCCTTTCGGATTACCCCATTTGAGGAAGGCAGCATCCACCTAGTTCTGGGATACCATATATACCTTTCACACCACCATTTTATCTGACATCTGTTACTTCTCACCTTGGTAGACCTATTAGCGCTGGAAGTGACTGTTTTTTGTATCGCTAGGGGTATTTAATTTTTACTGACAACACTAGGATATTAAAGGAGAAGTACAGCCAAAGGTTGTTGCAGTTCATTCTGCACTCCTGTGACCCATGTTCAGCAGTGGGCTAAAGCCCGCTGTTGGCTGACATCACAGAGCCGGTCCAGGCTCGGGAAAGACCGCAACTATATGGTTGCGATCTGCCCACAAGCCTGGACTAACACCCGGCTGGGCCACTCCCACCACCTCCACAGTCCAGCGTTCCAGTGAGCATGAGGGGACTCAGCAGAGAGCCAGTGATTGATAGACTGAGAACCGAGCGGTAGGCGGTGTTTGAGCCCTCAGTTCTCAGGGTTCAAGATGCAGCGTCAGTTTGATGATGCATCCAGCTAGGCAAGTAGGATTCTTTAAAAAAAAAAAAAAAAAAAAAAATTATTCCCATACTTCTCTTTTAATTAATGCCACAGATGTAGGGCATCTCCACAAACCTCTGACATTGGGGAATATTTTTTACTCCTAGATGCCACAGTCTGGTCCCCAAACAGTGTGACAAGACTGTAAACTGGTCCTTGGTTTAAATAATTGTAGACCCCTGAAAGACACCAATCTAAGTTGAAAAATTTAACCAGGAGATGCATTTGGGGTGTGAAGCCTACCATTTAGACACAGCTTTTGCACAGTCTACTTTATGCTCTTTATGCTCTCTAGTGGAAGAACCCCCTTATGATAAAAAGAGCTATTCCCATAACACATCTACTGCAGTCATTTAAAAAATCAGCATTTATAGGTTTCTCTGACCAACAAATCAGAATCAAACCTGCTTAAAAAATGTGAACATAATGGGTGACAGAAATCTAAAGAGAAAAACAAAGCACAGGTTTCAGAAAGTACACTACCAGAGACTAATGCCGCGTACATGCGATCATTTTTCATCATGAAAAGAAAAAAAAAAAAAAAAACGACGTTTTTCCAACTTCATCATTAAAACGACGTTGCCTACACACCATCGTTTTGAAAAAATGATCTAGCAAAGCGCGGTGACGTACAACACGTACGACGGCACTATAAAGGGGAAGTTCCATTCGCCTTGGGGCTGCTTTAGCCGATTCTGTGTTAGTAAAAGACGATTCGCGCTTTTCTGTCTGTTACAGCGTGATGAATGTGCTTACTCCATTATGAACGGTAGTTTTACCAGAACGAGCACTTCCGTCTCATAACTTGCTTCTGAGCATGCGCAGGTTTTTTACGTCATTTTAGCCCACACATGATCATTTTTTACAACCCGAAAAACGACAGTTTAAAACGACGTTAAAAAATGCAGCATGTTCGAATTTTTTTTTGTCATTTTTCAGAACCTGAAAAATGATGTGTATCCCACACACGATCATTTTAAATGACCTTTGAAAAACAACGTTTTTTGCATGATGAAAAATTATCGTGTGTATGCGGCATAAGTGTTTTCTGTAATTTGGCTGCAGTTGATTATTCAGAAAACAGATTAAAGCAAACTGACTGAACATTTTGATTTTAGCGCAGTTACAAAGCTGCTGGATTGCTCACCAATTGCTTTAGCAGAATCAGTATGCATCTGTTAACTGCACACAGTGAGAGAAAAGTTACCAGCACACTACATATCTCCGAAAATTGGATCCAAAGCTTTATTCAGCAATCAAATGCCTAATGAATAGGTCCTGTGAGGCTAAAAACGTTGCTTCTGCTTGAATGATGATATAGCAAAATAAAGCTTTGGACCCATTTTTAGATATCTGTGGTGTGCTAATTACATTCTCTCAGCCGGTGATCATTGCAGCACCCCCTTAGATACACAGCCATTTCTGCAGGAACAAGTGCATTGGGAATAGATTGTTGTTAAACACACACACACACACACACACACAGAGATATACTAGGCTACTTGCTAGGCTATTTGTGGCTTCAACATTTTCTGAGCAACCTGACCTGGTACAAGCATGCAAATCACAAACGTCAGTATGCAGTCAGGACTCTGACTTACTCTGCATAATAATTTCAGGTCATCAACTGAGAAAGTAATAAAGACAGTGAATCGGAATGACAACCAGGGGCCTAATATATTTAGAAGTAGAGGTCAGCAACGGCAGCCTCCATACATCCTCAAAGCAGGTTTTCTGTAAATAGAATCTGTCACTTTGGCAATTCATAGCAAAGTGACAGATTCTCTTAACAGAATACCCCCCCCCTTCCTCACCCACCAATTCTTACCTATCCCACACTTCTTCACTGGCATGCTAAATAGTGAAAGCATAGATGTTTAACTTGTGCATGCACCTGCTGTTTACAGAGAGAGGTGCAAAAAAAAACCACAGTGACAGTTGCAGCCAGCAGGCTTGTTTGTAAGCAAACTGCATGCGATTACTACACGTGGTCACTGTAATCTCAACAGAGAACCACACTGAATGGATCCAGCCCACTAGGTAAAAATGGACAGCAGTCATTGACGGCAGGCGCAGAACTAGCAGTGTGCATTAAGGTTGTCTTTGCACACGGCACTATACTTTGTTAATCTACAGACATTGAGGGGGGTTCAAACAAGTTAACTTCAACATTTAAACTATCATTACCAGAAAAAAAACAAATACAGTGACCATCAGCACCCTGTTATAGAATCCATTTGCTGTTGAAGGTAAAGTGCACTTTAAAATGTAAATTTGACCAAAATTCATCATGATGGAGGTCTTTTCTCACAAAGTCAAAAGGTAGGGAAAGTTTGATATTCTTTTATTATAGACATATATCATTTGTAACATTTATGATCCTGTCTCATTTTTTACAGTCTTTTGAAGCACTGCTTAAAATCTTGTACAATAAAAAGATAAACATTAACCTTTTACTAACCTACAGAATATGTAGTATGTAAACTACAAGCATTGGAATGTATAGCGGAACCACTGAAACAAAGAAAAACATTTGAAACCATAAATAAAAAATGCACACACAATATGTTAACAACAGTCCGTTAATTACTGAAGTAGGGATGTTTTTCTGAACCCAAACATTTAAACGCATCACAGGAACAGTTGTGTCATTTTCCCAAGACTTTCCCGATGTTCTCAAATCAACACCTTTGAATACGGGACAGGTAAATGGTATGAAAGGCCAGTGACAGAGAAGGAATTCATGAACATCCTTCAAAAGTGAAATGATGTTCACATGACAAATGTAAACAAATAATTAGTTGGAATCAGTATATAAAGGATATTATGTAAACCTCTTCAGCGACAAACGAGAATGAATGTACCACTGACGTTTTACTGACATTTACCTTCTCCTGTTGAGGCAAAGATCACACAACTGGCGCAAAGAACAATTAAAACAAGGTCCCAACAGCAAAGCTAAACTACAGTATTTCTGATTATCGAAAATTTTACTCCAATTTAAGAATAAATAAAAGTGGGAAAATTAACACATTAAACCAAGATTGACCTAGTCTTAGCTTGATATTTGTGGACTACAAGCTTTAAGGCACAACAGAACTCATATTCTTTGCAAAACAATTCTTCGTTCAACGGTCTGTGGTTCAATATACAAACCAGCTAAATGGCATCTGTTGACCAATAAATGAAGTGCACAAGCTCTCCCAGCAGAGCTCCAGCAATCTTATTGAAGCCTCTTCTTTGATAACCCTCTATTAAATATACATAAACAGTCTGATAATGCAGTGCACATTTTCAGAAAGAGTTTCCAGTTAGCTTCATTAAAGCTGAACTCCAGGTACAGTTTGCATTGTATGGAAAATATAATACATATTCCATACCCGTTGGATGCCTGTGGAAGCAAAAAATCACCGTAGTAGATGTGGTTACAACAGTGATTTTTGCAGTCTTCTGGTGCCATGCTGCGTGACTGCCCTGCTGGATGGGCAACATTTAGGGAAGGTGCCTTGCATTTTTTTTCCCCAATGAACACAAAGTGTTTACCGAATGAATGAGGTGGAGATCATGAAGTCACCACCCAACATCTCCAACTTCTAGAGCTCAGCTTCAACCAACATAATGGCCCAAATTTAGGAGAGACAGGGTCAGATTTCTGGAAATGAGCAACATATTTTATGTCTCTGGATGAACATGACCAATTGGTGTACCATAGGAAGGCAGGCATTTAAATGACTCAAGCCATTTAAGAGGCTTGTTTACTCATGAATGTTTTCAACAATATAAACTCTTTAGATCTATCACTTCTGTTATTAAATAAAAATAAACTACCCATAATGTAAAACACAACTCTGAAATATTGGGGGTCGTTTTAAAATATTTCTAGGACAGATGTGTAGGAGAACCGGCACAGTTTAGTAAACATAGTAAACTGATGCATAAGATGCTGAGTAGTGATGAACTAGGATATGGACAATGCCATTGACCAAATGGACATAATAGGTCAATGATGTAACCAGCATCCTCATTTTTTTGTTACATGTGGCTTCAGGGGGTAGGGGGAATTACCCACATGTGGCTTCAGGGGGTGGGGGAATTACCCACATGTGGCTTCAGGGGGTGGGGGAATTACCCACATGTGGCTTCAGGGGGTGGGGGAATTACCCACATGTGGCTTCAGGGGGTGGGGGGAATTACCCAGCTGCAGCTTTTTTAGGCCGGCGGTGTTGTGCGACAGTTTCCTAAAGGCGCTGAGGGAATGTAAGCAGTTAACATTAAAAAAAACATGTAGGGTATCCTTATCAGCTGATTCAACAATGCTTTAAAATTAATGGGATACTGAGGGCCAAAAAAGGCACAATAGGGGCAATAAAACTAAGGAATTCCTTGAATTATACAATGTTTTCTTTGTTCAATCAGTGGGTTGAATGAAAAAACGGTTTTGTTTTCCCCGTTGCACATCTTCTGAGCTATTGTATACTGACAGCAGGGAGACTTTCCCGCCATCAGAATACACTGATCAGTGTTGCAGGCCTGCAGCACTGATTTAGCGAGGAAAAAAATCGACAGGGTGGTTGTACAGAATTTTATCAGTAGATCAACTTCTGTACAACCTCCCTGCCCATACATGGATTGAATTTCCTGGCATGACTGGCAGATTTTCGATCTATGGCCGGCTTAGGTATGTCTAAACTACAACATTGTTTTTTTGTTTTTTTTTAAGCTTACTACTAGGCAAAAAGCTAAACAGTCAGCATACATACATATATGAGAGCTGTGTATTTGCCATTAAATGTGTAATTTTGATAAGCCAATTCTGAGATTTACACAGCTTTGCAGTCAGCTCAGCAGCCAGTCTGATAATGTGACTTTTCTCTACTGTAGTCACGCAGTACAGCTACCTACTCTCACCAAGTAAATGGACAGTGAAGGAGCAACAGTGATGAGTTCACTATCTGCCCTCTTCTCCTGCCAGTATGTTCCTTTAACAGAATGTGCTGTTGGCACACCTGATCAGCTCCTAGTGCTTGCCCCTTCATCTCACAGTGTGAGTGCTACTGTACATGGAATTACAAAGAAAAATTCAGCTATTTAAACATTTAAAATTTAAATGAATACATAACTGAACTAATTGGCTGATTTTTATATCGGCCGAAGTTCAGCTTTAAAAGCAGTCTTATTGTTTTATTATACTGTCCTATGCATGTAAACAGAATGCCTCAGAAATGTAAACTGCCCTTGTGAAAGCATATGAAGTCAGACCCCAGAGTGGTATTACATTATGATGAATTACTGATGACATACTTGGCAGTTCTGGCCATGTTTAGCTGTCCATAGGTACCTTAATGCCAATATATTATGTTATTGATTAAAAGTTTTAAGATTGGCGTGTTTTTTGAAATTTGCTGAAAAGACAATCACAGGAAAGTATTGTTTTCTTTAGAAATCTTATAGCTTTAACCTAAATAAAATTAACTGAACAGATTTTTTTTTCAAATATGTTTGAAGCCCTCCAAATAACCATTACACCGGCCACTGAAATACTGCACTATAAAACACTATAAAGTAAAAAAGAAAAGTTAACAGAATTCCCATGGGAAACAGAACAAACTCCATCCATACAACGTCTGTAACATAGCCCCATGTGGGGAATTCTAAAACACAAGAGAGAGTTTAGCTTTTAGTTATAGCAACCAATCAGGTGTATCTAACATGCACTGGAAATATCATACATGGGATCTGTTTGTTATACACCCTCACCTTTGCGCAAACTTTTTAGTGTTATTTTTTTTTTTTTATAATAAATAAGCCACAATGACAAGCATACAGTAACTCACATCACTTAGATTGCACATCCATGCCACATTGTAAACACAAGAAAAATAGGGTTATATTGTAGCATTAGTCCTGGTTAGTGCCGACGCTAGGTGAAAGTATTTTGGGCTTAGAAAAACCCAAGTGAAAAAGAATAGAGTTCAGGTTTATAACAAGAAAGGCGTGGTCTGGGTTGGCTGTCCTCTGCATTTCTTGGATCACTTGAGGGATGTTAAAGGTGTCAAAAAACTTTTTATTACTCCTAAAAAAAAAAAGAAAAAAAAAAATATGTCAGTGGCTTCGTGATTGTGAACTAAAGTAAAAATGATCTACTTTCTACAACAAACTGGGGTAGTTTCTTTCCTTAAATAGAAACCTTATTCCCCCTTTCTCCCCCCAGCCCACCTTACCTTTTATGCTGGGTTGAATTCAAAACACACACTTACCAGCCCAGTGGACTGTTGAGGTGTGTCCCACATTTTGGTTCTCTTCATCTGGATGCCTCTTCCAGGTTTAGACAGCCCATGCCCTAAGATGCGGAAGCTCTACCCCTGGCTGCTCTGTGAATGGGCTTCCACAGCATCTTAGGATATGTCTTGGGGGCTGCTGGAGCAGGACACATAATTCTGGCCTAGGCCGGAATAGTGCTGGGGTAAAAAAAAAAAAAAAAAAAAAGGGGGACCCCGCAAAAAAAAAAACCTTTTATTGCGGTGGGGGAGGGTAAAAGGGTGCTACAACACTGGCTACACATAAATGCCAAGGACCGGCTTACTGATCGTGACAATTGTGGACCATGCCTGAGCAACGTACTGTATACTAGGAAGGCTGCTGGAAGTCTGTACCAGGTGTGCATGTGATAAAATGACAGCTATCACCCCATAACAGAAAGTTCCTGGACAAGGACATTTATGGCAGAGCAATAGAAAGTATTTTAATCAGCTTCAGATTTAAAACTATTTTTGAAATTCCGTTAACATGCTAAAGCGTATAACAGAATGACCCATGACACCCAGAGACTTTTGGAAGATGGGGGGGTACTCCTGTGCCAGAGTCACTAATGACTCGTGTCTAGGGTCACCATGTGCCCCTTTTAGGCATAGGGTGACTGGAAAATAATTATAAATTACATGAGATGTGACTGATAACTGATAATTCATATTGCAGGATATCTTGATATATTCAAGTGATTTCATGCTGACCCACAACCGGTCAATAATGACTCATTCCTCTGTGTAGCACAGGCTGTTGAGATGGTAATTGAGTCTGGACTGGGATGAGGTGGATTTGAGCTTGGTAGACAGCCTGGCTTCTTGATCTAGCATTATGTATGCTAAATACTGTTTTGTGTGTTGAATGTGACTTGTCAAGCTGTGGTAATTACCTCCTCTAATGCGGAGACAGGCTGTCTGGAATGTTTAGTAATTCGCCCATCTGAAGGTGTATTGAAGCCCCCCCCAGTGTGTGATGTGTAGGTGGAGAGTTTGTTTGTTCCTGTGATTACTGAAACATGCCTTGTAAACTGTATATAAACCTGAAGGCGAACCATGAAAAGTGTTCATACATTTTGACTCAGAGAACTGAGCTTGTCTCGTTATTTCTGGGGAATTGGTATGGATGTCGTCTGCTAGATTGTGGAGTGTCAGATAAGCGGTCGTGACTGATGGAAGGGAAATCGTAAACGGTGGTGACCGTTACAGCGTATATGAAATCAATGCAGGTAAATTACAACAAGAACTAAAGGCATCTATTCTGGTGCGATTATTCCCAAAGGTAACATTTTCATATGGTGCTACCCTTAACTGCTAAAAGGAAAAATCTAATTTATTATGAGCCGCTGAACTCTGATCTACTTGCTTATTAAATAAGCTGAACCACATGGGGTTCATGGTCAAAGATATACTGCACCCATCTGAAGGTTAAGAAAAGACTAGAATGTGGAAAAGGTGCCCCAAGAATATATAGTTTGATCCATTCATACTCACACATAGAAAACATAAAATAAGTCAAATACAGTTGACTTAAATAATGAAATATATACCATATGGAAACTTACCTAACTTTGGAAAGCTTTTGTAGAACAATACTTAGTTTTTCAAGTATTTGCACATCAACTTTAGAATCCTTAAGTAAAACAGCACAGGTCCTAAAAAATGATTCCGTGCTACATGACTCCAGGAATGGCTGCAAAAATCCTGCAACATACACAAAACTACACATTAGTGGTTTATTTTTATGCTCAATTACAATTTGTCTATCATGCAGTTACCTCTTTTCCAATTACTCCAGAAAAAGCTTAATGTTCTAACAAATGTGCACACATGACACATCTAAGATCATAATTTGTCAGTCTTTTAAGCACCACAGCCATACAGAAGCAAAAAAAATACTTCAGTAGGTAGTATGCATTCATAAAGTATGTAAAAATCCCACCTCCCATGAAGAGCTGAGTTTTTGACAGTGATAGAAAAGTCACGTTTTGAGAGTTGGTGAAGTTGGGTGCAGACACAAAGGGGGTTATTTACTAAAACTGGAGAGTGCAAAAATAGGATTGTTATAACAGCGTACCTGTAAAATCCTTTTCTTGGAGTACATCACGGGACACAGAGCTGCATAGTAATTACTATGTGGGTTATAGGCCTACCTTTAGGTGATGGACACTGGCACTCCCAAGACAGGAAGTCCCCTTCCAGACTAGGAGTACCTCAGTATTTGTAGCAAAGCAATAAGTATCTCAAAATGAGGGACGAGGGCTCTGTGTCCCGTGATGTACTCCAAGAGAAGGATTTTACAGGTAAGCTGTTAAAATAAACCTATTTTCTTTTTCCTACATCATGGTGCCATCAGGCGTGAGGACCTATACTGCAGCCTGCAGCACACTGCGCCCAAAGGCGATATCCTCAGGCCTTCTTACATCCACCTGATAGAATCTAGTGAATGTATGGACTGAAGACCAAGTTGTGGCCTTCCAGATCTGAGTCATGGAGGCTTGGTAATGACTGCCAATGAAGCACCAACTGCTCTAGTAGAGTGCGCTCTGACTTGAAAAGGTGGAATGCTGCACTATAAACCATAAGCCTCACCAATAGCAAGCAGAAGCCACCTGGAAATAGTAGATTTTGATTCAGCCTGCCCCTTCCTGGGACCTTCTGACAGCAAAAACTGAGCAGTTGCCTTAAGATAGACCTTAACTGCTCTCACTACATCCAAAGAATGTAATGACTTCTCCTCCACAGAATGAGGTTCTGGAAAAAAAAGAGATTTTTAATACAGCTTACCTGTAAAATCTTTTTCTTGGAGTACATCACGGGACACAGAGCGGCATTCATTACTATATGGGTTATATGGAGTACCTTCAGGTGTTGACACTGGCAATCTCAAACAGGAAATGCCCCTCCCTATATAACCCCCTCCCATAGGAGGAGTACCTCAGTTTTGTAGCAAGCAGTATGTCTCCCAAAATGGTCCTCAAAAAAGAGGGGTGGGAGCTCTGTGTCCCGTGATGTACTCCAAGAAAAAGATTTTACAGGTAAGCTGTATTAAAAATCTCTTTTTCTTTATCGTACATCACGGGACACAGAGCGGCATTCATTACTATATGGGATGTCCCAAAGCAATGCTTACAATGAGGGGAGGGAGAACATCTCCAAGACAAAAGGATTTAATTTAGAGATATACTCAAATCATAATAAATCCAACTTAGTTGAGAAAAATAATCTTAAATTTTTAAATTTAACTAAAAAAAGAGGAGCCCCCGGAATCCGAGGGTCTCAAACTGCAGCCTGCAGCACTGCCTGCCCGAAGGCAGTATCAGTATTCCTTCTTACGTCCAACTTGTAGAATTTTGTAAACGTGTGGACAGAAGACCAGGTTGCCGCCTTGCAAACTTGAGCCATAGAGATCTGGTGGTGTGCTGCCCAGGAGGCGCCCATGGCTCTAGTAGAATGAGCCTTTAATGATACTGGAGGAGGCAACCCTTTCAAGCCGTAGGCCTGAGTGATTAATTGCCTAATCCACCTGGAAATGGTGGACTTTGCAGCTGCCTGCCCCTTCTTGGGCCCATCCGGTAGAATGAACAGCACATCTGTTTTCCGGATCTTCTTTGTAGCTTTAAGATAGGCCTTCATGGCCCTGACAATATCCAAGGTATGCAGCAACCCTTCCTTTCTGGAAGTAGGTTTAGGGAAGAAGGATGGTAATACCAAATCCTGGTTCAAATGAAAACTGGATATAACCTTCGGTAGGAAGGAAGGATGAGGGCGGAGAACGACCCTGTCCTTATGAAAAATAAGATATGGTTCCTTACAGGATAAGGCCGCTAGCTCCGAAACTCTTCTTGCGGAAACTATGGCAACCAAAAATACTAACTTCCTTGTCAGTAGAACCAAAGGAATATCAGCCAACGGCTCAAACGGTTGTTTCTGTAAACTTGACAGAACAAGATTTAAATCCCACGGACAAAGCGGGGATTTAACTGGAGGTCTAATACGTAAGACCCCTTGAAGGAAGGTCTTAACCAGCGAGTGGGTGGCCAGCGGCCGCTGAAACCACACTGACAGAGCAGAAATCTGTCCTTTGATTGTGCTTAATGCCAATCCTTTATCCACTCCTAGCTGGAGAAAACTTAATACTCTATCGATGGTAAATTTGCGAGAAAGCCATCGCTTGGACTCACACCAGCCTACATAGGCCTTCCAGACCCTGTGATAAATCACCCTAGAGACCGGTTTCCTGGCTCTGATTAGGGTAGAGATTACTTTCTGAGACAGACCTCTACCCCTGAGAATCAGGGATTCAGCTTCCAGGCCGTCAAATTTAGATGCCGTAAGGCAGGGTGGAGGATCGGACCTTGCGATAGCAGGTCTGGCCCTAGAGGAAGAGTCCAAGGGTCTCCCACTACCATCCTTAAGATTAGTGAGTACCATGCCCTTCTGGGCCATGCTGGAGCTACCAGGATGACTGGTATGTGCTCCACCCGGATCCTGCGCAGCAGGCGGGGTAGTAACTGGAGCGGGGGAAACGCATAAAGAAGTTTGAACTGATGCCAAGGGCAAACCAACGCATCGGTTCCGCAGGCCATCGGATCCCTTGAACGGGACATGAACCTGTCTAGCTTCTTGTTGAGTCTCGATGCCATGATATCCACGTCCGGCACTCCCCATCTTTGGCAGAGTGCTTGAAAGACTTGTGGATGCAGAGACCATTCCCCCGGCCATAGAGTCTGGCGGCTTAAGAAGTCCGCCTGAAAGTTGTCCACTCCTGGAATAAATATTGCCGATATGCAGGGCACATGAGCCTCTGCCCATAGGAGAATCAAGCTCACCTCTCTCTGAGCGGCTTGACTCCTGGTTCCCCCTTGGTGATTTATGTATGCCACGGCCGTGGCATTGTCTGATTGAATTCTCACCGGGAACCCCTGCAATTTTGACGTCCAAGCCCTGAGGGCTAGTCGAGCAGCTCTGAGCTCCAAGATGTTGATGGGCAACTGCTTCTCTGGCTTTGCCCAAGTACCTTGGCGAGTGCAACCATCCAAAATTGCTCCCCAGCCCGTCAGGCTGGCGTCTGTGGTCACTATCTTCCAAGCCACTGGGCTGAAAGACTTCCCCTTCAGTAGATTCTGAGGGTCTAACCACCAACACAGATTTTGTCGGACTCTTGATGAGAGCAGCAACGGGATATCCAAGGCCTGTGGCCTTCTGCTCCATGCTGACAGGATGGCTGCCTGTAGGATGCGAGTGTGGCTCTGGGCGTATGGTACCGCCTCGAATGTGGCCACCATCTTGCCTAGTAACCTCATACATAGGCGAATAGTCGGTTCTTTCTTGCTTAGAACCAGTAGGATTAATTCCTTGATGGCTTTTACCTTCCTCAGAGGTAGGAACACTCCTTGTTGTTCTGTGTCTAATCTCATGCCGAGATATTCCAACTGCCTTGTGGGCTGGAAAGCTGACTTTTCTCGATTTAGGACCCAGCCGAACCTCTCGAGGTATTGGACCGTGAGGGCCACTGCTCGCTCCAAGCCGGGAGACGAGTGATCTATGACTAGGAGGTCGTCCAGGTATGCTAGGATCGTGACCCCTTGGATCCTTAGTTTGGCTAGGATTGGAGCTAGGACCTTCGTGAACACCCGGGGGGCCGTAGCCAACCCGAAGGGAAGCGCCACGAATTGGAAGTGACGCGAAGCCACCATGAAGCGTAGATATCTTTGATGTGGCTGATAAATTGGAACATGAAGGTAGGCATCCTTTATGTCTATGGACGCCATGAAGTCGTCCTTCTGGAGTGTGGCAGCTGCTGACCGCACGGATTCCATCCGAAATGAGCGGATCTTTAGATATGCATTTACCATCTTTAGGTCCAAAATTGGCCTGACATCTCCATTGGATTTTGGGATGATGAATAGGTTGGAGTAGAAACCCAGCCCCTGTTCCAGGACTGGTACCTCTACTATTACTTCCTGGGAAAGTAGATGATCTAATGCCGATCTTAATGCGGCTCCCTTTTCCGGATCGTTTGGAATCCTCGACTTCTGCAAATGAGGAGGAGGAAACCTTAGGAAATCTAATTTGTAGCCTGTGGCCACGGAAGACCGTACCCACTCGTCGGGAATGCTGGCTTCCCAAATCTCTGAAAAGAGTCGCAGCCTTCCCCCCACCTTCGTGGGTGGGGGCGCCCCTTCATAAGGTTGGCTTGGGGGCTGGTTTTGCTGGTTTGCGAAACCACTGCCTTTTGCCTCTAACAGCCTGTCCTTGTGATCTGCTGTTGAAGCCGAAGTTTGCTTTTGCAGGAGGCCGTCGATACTGCTTGGCATTAGAGGGCCCCTGCCCAGGGGAATACTGTCGTTTAAACGCAGGTCCCTGAACCTTCTTCTTAGTTGGCAAGAGAGTACTCTTGCTGTTTGAAATGGTCTGAATGTATTTATCTAGGTCTTCTCCGAAGAGTCGTCCTCCATGGAAGGGGAACCCTACCAGGAGCTTCTTGCATGGGGGCTCAGCCTCCCAGCTTTTTAACCATAAGAGTCTTCTCATATGGATAAGGGATAACGATAAACGTGACGCTTGCTGGATAGAATCCTTGATTGCGTCTACCGTAAAACATATGGCCTTAGGGACATCCGAAAATTTTTCTGCCTGCTGGGCCGGAATAAGTTTAAGCATCTGCTTAAATTGATCCGATAATGCTTGAGCGACCCCAATCGCAGCCACAGCTGGCTGTACTACTGCCCCTGCAGTAGTGAAGGAGTTCTTAAGTAGTGCTTCCAAGCGCTTATCAACTGGATCCTTGAACACCTGTATGTTTTCTACAGGGCATGTTAACGATCTGTTAACACATGAGATGGCTGCGTCCACTGCAGGAGTAGCCCATCTTTTGGAAAATTTTTCTTCCATGGGATATAGGACAGAGAACCTTTTAGGTGGTAAGAAGATCTTATCTGGCTTGTTCCAATCTTGGAACAAAATTCCCTCTAATAGAGGATGGATCGGAAACACAGCATTGCTTTGAGGCGCCCTCAGTGAGCCCAAAGCTGAAACCGTCGATACCTGGAGATCTGGTACTGGCAAGTTGAATGCCTTATGGACCAAGTCCGACAATCCTTGAATCCACCAGCTCTCCCTCAGGGAGACTGCCCCAGACTCCTCTGTATCCGGGTCTTCGATCCCTGAACCTACTTGGTCCGTGTCCAAGAGGTCGTCCAATTCCCCTGAGGAAAGGACCTCCTCTTCTGAGGGTCCGCGCTCGGGCGACGGAGATCTATTCCGCTTACTGCCCCGCATAGCTGCGGCTATCATTTTACCCATGCTTTTCTGCATCTCTTTTAAAGAGGTGAGTAATACCTCCTCCGTGACCATCTTAGGGTTGGACTGACCCGCGTCAGCTCCAGCCCCAGATCCCGATGGCCCCAAGGCTCCCTGTGGGGAAAGCAGCGGCATAGCTTTGTCTGAGACCTCAGACTCTCTGGGGGAATCCCCACCTCTTGTACCCTCTGACCCGGATGCCATGGTACAATACCGAGGTACACCTGCTACCTATTGGTATTTGGAACTATAAAAGTTAATTGCCCAAACACCTGTTTGGGGGATAAAAAATGCTTCCTCTCCCCTAGATGACTTTTTTTTTTTTTTTTCGTTTTTGTTTCAAATCCAGGAAAGAAAAAACATTCTGTCCCCCTGAGTAGTATTGCAAAGAAAAACTATGAGATGGAAAAGAAACAGCCTATTTCTAGGCTTGAAAAACAGTCCTCTGAAGACTGCAATATCCTTTCTGGCCACTGTGTGTCCTCGGCGCCCCGTGCTGCCGCTCTGGTCTTTCTCCTCAGTTCCAAAGTATTGAATGGAACAAACAAGGAAGGGCCGCCCCTTCCTTTAAGCCACTGACCCGCCCTTCCCCCCCAGCAATCTCAAACAGGAAATGCCCCTCCCGACAGGGGGAGGGGGGGGGGATTTGGGAGGAAGGGACCTCTCTGTTCCAGCAAACTGCAGCCTGCAGCCTGGAACCATGAGGAGGTCAGCGTTTTGCCTGCTTGCAGGCTCTGAGGAGGAAGACTGAATGGAGCATCGCCTGGAGGCTTGCAGGTAAGCATAGCTCTCTGACACACACATATATTTTTATATAACACAGGCCCCACTCAATGCTTTTCCAACACTACAAGGGAGGTCACATCTTATGGGGAATAATACATATAGAGCCATCCTATCTTTATGATATGTGACTAGTTTGCCAGATGCAGTGCATAACTTTAGGCATGTCCCCTGTGACCCCCCAGAAAAAAACCTGCTAAGAACCAAGTTCCGCAAGTTTTCCCCTCACTTACCTGCTCCATGCCGCAGGACTTTGCCAAGCAAGAGGCCCAATCTTCCCCCATCTCCGTGGGGATGTCTAGACCTTCAGGCCCTGGGTTCCTATGAAGGATCCACTGTCCTGGGCCCATATAGCACCCTGGCAACAGAAAACTTTAGGTACCCAAAGGTTTCTAAGTTCTGGGCCCAGGGTCCAGCTCTCTAAAAAGAAAAGCATTATGGGCTATACCCCAACGGTTTGGGGTCCGGTTACTGACCACTTTAGCGCTGAGGCTTTTTTGGACAGAACCGGTAGCTCACCTAATCCCAAGGATGCGGAGGCAAGCTAAACCATGACTAACACCTAAGACACTGGCGTAAAAACTGAGGTACTCCTCCTATGGGAGGGGGTTATATAGGGAGGGGCATTTCCTGTTTGAGATTGCCAGTGTCAACACCTGAAGGTACTCCATATAACCCATATAGTAATGAATGCCGCTCTGTGTCCCGTGATGTACGATAAAGAAAATGAAGGGAGAACAATATCTTGGTTTAAATGAAAACATGACACCACTTTAGGTTGAAAGGTTGGATGAGGACATAACACTACCTTATCCTTGTAAATAATCAAGTATGGCTCCTTACAGGAAAGAGCAGCCAATTCTAGCCACCAGGTAGACCAATTTCCTATTCAGAAGGACTAAAGGAATATGGCGTAATGGCTCAAAAGGCTGTTTTTGCAATGTGGACAGAACCCAATTCAAATCCCATGGACACAAGGGTGATTTCACTGGTGAGTTGATCCCTGTTACCCCCTGAATAAAGGCCAGAATCAAAAAATGTGTGGCTAGCGGTCTTTGAAATAATACAGACAAGGTTGAGACCTGGCCCTTGTAAGAAGGCAAGAATTGTACCTATGACATACTTTCGAGGATGCCAACCCTTGGCTTCGCACCAAGACACATAAGCCTTCCAGACTCTATAATATACGATTCTGGAAGCCAACTTCCTTGCTTTAATCAAGGTATATACTACCGACCCTGAGAGCCCTAGCTTCCTCAGAATGTGGGATTCAATAGCCAAACCATCGAATTTAGAGTTTGTAAGGAATGGTGGAAGATTGGTCCCTGCGAGAGCAGGTCTGGATGAGATGGAAGGGTCCATGGGTCCTCCAGAGCCATGTTTAGGATTTCTGTGTACCAGGACCTTCTGGGCCATGCCAAGCTACAAGAATCACAGGCTTTTCCTCCACCCTGATCCTGTGAAGAAGTCGTGGTAACAGCTGAATTGGGAGAGGGACCGCATAAATCAGTAGAAACTGCTCCCAGAGAACTACCAACGCATCTGTCCCGGACGCGAGTGGATCCCTTGTCCTTGACACAAACTTGTACACTTTCTTGTTGAACCTAGATGTCAACAGATCTACGTCCGGGGTCCCCCCATCTCTGACATATGGCCAGGAAGAGATGTCGGGGTGAAGAGACCACTCCCCCAGGGGCAACTGCTGGTGACTTAAGAAGTCCGCTTGCCAATTCTCCATCTCTGGAATGAAGACCGCAGACAAGCAAGGAACATGCCTCTCCGCCCAAGCCAGGATATGGTTCACCTTCTTTTGGGCTGCGTGACTCCTGGTGCCCCCTTGGTGATTGATATAGGTCACTGCTGTGCCATTGTTGGATTGAATCCTGACAGGACAATTCTGCAACCCGAGTTTCCATGCCCTCAGAGCTAGACACGCTGCCTGGGAGTTCCAGGATGTTGATGGGCAAGGCCTTCTCGACTTCTGACCATCTGCCCTGCACAGTCATCTCTCCTAGGACTGTACCCCAGCCCAAAAGACTGGCATCTGTAGTAACCACCTTCCAGGTAACTGGAATGAAAGACTTCCCTTTCTGCAAATTTCTGGACACCAACCGAGGTCCTGACGCACCCTTGGAGTCAGGTACATAGGGAAGTCCAGAGCTTGGATCTTCTTGTTCCAGGTGGAGAGGATACTGTTTTGTAACAGTCTTGAATGAAATTGAGCATATGGAACGGCTTTGCATGAGGCCACCATCTTCCCTAACAACCTCATACAGAGGCGAACGGAGGGGCTCTTTTTTGATTTGACCACCTAAACCAGCTCTTTTACAGATCTGACCTTTGCCCTTTGGGGAAAAAAACTTTCCTCTGATCTGTGTCTATGAACAGACCCAAGTACTCCAGCCTCTTTACTGGTTGTAGGGAAGACTTCTCTGAATTGAGAATCAAACCCAAGTATCTCAGATACCTGACCGTGCTGAGGATACCCTGGTTCAAGCGGGTTACCGGCTGATCTACCAACAGCAGGTCGTCCAAGTATGCCATTACTGTGATACCCTGAACCTGGCCAGGAGCCGAGCGAGAACCTTTGTAAACACCCGGGGTGCAGTAGGCTAGGCCGATTGACTCCATGCGAAAAGACCGGATATTTAGAAATTGATTTAGACGCTTGAGATCCAAGATAGGTCTGACATCTCCATTTGGCTTTGGAATTGTAAAGAGATTTGAATAAAATCCCAAGCCGTGCTCCTCTGTGGGGACCTTTATGATCACCCCTTGGGACAATGGCCGGTCTAGTGCCAGAAACAGAGATTTTTCTCTTTACTGGATCTTTGGGAACGTTTGATCTCAGAAAATGAGGCGGTGGAAACTCTCACAACTCTAGCTTGCAACCTAGAGATACTGTGGAGATGAGCCATCTGTCCTGGAGTACTGCAGAAGCCTCCCCCCCGCGCCCCACTCGATTGAGCTGTGGCGCCCCTTCATAAAGAGGCCTTGGGGCTCTGCTTAGTAGGTTTCTGCCCTCAGGACTTTTTATGTCCTTGGGCCTGGCCTTGAGGTTTTCCTCTTGACCCTGACGGCGGAGGATGTCATAACTGCCTAGAGGTCGATGTCCCTGGAGCTGGAGAGGAAGACCATTTAAAAGAAGGATGCCTACTTTTCTTTACTGGTAGGCGAGTACTCTTCCCACTTGAAATCTTTTGGATGCATTTGTCCAAATCATCCCCGAACAACCGTTCCCCGTGAAACGGAAAACCAGCCAAAAGCTTTTTGCAAGGCGCCTCGGCTGACCAATTTTTAGAATCCTTAATAGCGTCAACTGCAAAACATAATGACCTTGGCAGGTCGGCCAAGTCTCGGGCTTGCCGAGTAGGAACAATCCTGAGTACTTGCTTCATTTGATCTTTCAGGGATTGACAAATGCCTAGCGCTGCTATTGCAGGCTGGGCTACAGCACCTGCCATATAGAAAGAGGATTTTAGTAAAGATTACAGTCTCTTATCTGTTGGATCCCTGAACATTATCTACTGGACAAGTTAGACTTTTATTCACACAGGAGATGGCAGCGTCGACTGCTGGCACACTCCACCTCCTGGTGAATTTCTCTTCCACGGGATACAGTACAGAAAATGTCTTAGGAGAAAAAAAAATGTTTATCCGGATGTTCCCAATCCTCATATACCAGCTGTTCCAACAAAGGATGAACAGGAAAGCTATATATGGTTTGTGGGGCTTTCAAAGAACCCAAGGAAGAAACAGGCCTCCCATCCTGTTAAGGGCAACTTAAATGCTGAACGAACCACCTCAGTAAGGGATTGCACCAGCAATTTTTCAGATTGTGAAGCTGAAAAAGGTTCTTCCACGGTTGATTCCTCTGAAGAGGAATCATCAGTCTGACCCTCTTCCTTTTCTCCTGAGGGCATCCCATCTTCCCCTGCTCATTTTTCCTCTGTGGCTTGAGGACTTAGAGCGGGGAGGGGGGAGATCTACTGCACTTCTTTCCACCCTGGGAAGAAAAAGTGATGAAAGATGCCAACCGTTCTTCCAAGCCTAGGAAAGAACTTCTTCAGTGACATAGGCAGGGGCTGGGGAGGCTGGGGGGTCAGGGGCAGCTGCAGCACCTGACAGCTCCAATGACTCACCCTGGTCAGCCAGCTCTGGTCTATCTGGGGAGGATAGCACTGTGGAGGCATGGCCAGGATCCTCTGAGCCCGACAGAGAAGCATTTGGAGCCCTCTTAGAGGAATTTGTCCCTGTTTTAGCATCCTTTGTCCCCGAATTTCTGGAACGCATAGTACTAAACACAAAAGCAGAGGTACTAAATAAAAAACACATCCACTGCTAAACTAAACTCCAGCCAAATGCTACCATCCACCGTTTAGCCTGACGCTAGTAATTTTGTCAATGGAGTGCCTGTATCCACCACTCACGGTCCCCAGCGTTCTTGTGTCCCTCTGCAGCTTTGCCCCTCCACGAGGTGACTAGTTTATATGGGAGACCAGCCCTGTGCATGTGCCGTGTGGGAACGTGGACGCCGAGCCACGCACATCACGGTGCGTGCAAAGCCACGCCCCTCCTCGTAACGCCTACCGGAACCTTTAAACCTACTTCCCACGCTCGCCGTTCGGGACCAGGCACGGAGGGAGAGGAGAGAAAAAAAACAGGACCCCCGAGGTAAGAGATAAACGGGCGCCAGTCGCCACAAGTCGGAAGCGCGCTGCCGCCACCGATGGGGGGGCCCGCACACACACACACACGCTACTGTTCGACCACCACCACCCCCTCCTGAACATCTCACCATGGCTGGACTGCACCCTGGAGGAAGCCTGCTGAACTGAGCAACACACTGAAGGTATGGGATAGGTATGCTACTTGAATACCCTCTAGTGGTGGGGAACAGGTGTGACACATTACTTAAAAGAAGAAATCTATATAGCACTTTGGATGGATCTGGTTACATAGCTTGCTTGATCCCGAAGAACCTTCCAGCGGAGCTATTCAAAGTACATATTTAACTGGAGGTACTCCCGGTCTGGGAGGGGTTATATAGGGGAGGGGACTTCCTGTCTCGGGTGTGCCCGTGTCCATCACCTAAAGGTAGGCCTATAACCCACATAGTAAATACTATGCAGCTGTGTCCCGTTATGTACATAACTGGTGCATTGAACTCAATCAGCTTCCAGGTAATTTTGTCAAAGCTTGATTGAATAAGCTGAAGTTAGTTTCTGGAACACGCTGCACCAGATTCTATTTTTCGGAATTGGTGCAGCACCACAAAGTCGGCGCTGCAACAATTCGGACAGTGCCATTGCGGGCAATAGCCGCCGATTTGATATGTCAAATTGCATGCCAAATCGGGCCAATGTAAATATGGGCTAAATCCACCCCAAAAGTATACACATACAGGTGTCAGGTACAGGAAAGAAGCTCAGCTACTCTTCCACTGAAGTGAAAAAGATTTAATGTTGACAATTAGTGTTATTTTGGATTTTCAATAATGCCCCATTTTAAAACACAATATATAAATGTTTTAGAAGTTTGGAATAGTTCCCGTTAAATGGTTCATGTAGCTCCTATACAGCCACCCATACTGCATATATCCTTTATACAAGGACAAAAAGGGTGTACAGTCACTAGCAGGTGAACTCTACACAAGCTCTCTTATAAACCGTATTTTCTAGACTCCCCCATCCCATACGTTTTCTATATATAATGTTTGGATTTCACTGGCAGCAGATCACACAGATGACAGGAATAATAAAAGTGTAAAAGAAAAAACAATTCAGTAAAGTAATGATCCGCAATTACAAAAGTCACACCGAGTTCAGTTTTCACGTAATCTATAACATAACTATTAATCTCCAGCTGGTGAAAGCTATCAAGGGTAAGCTGCAAGATGGCACTGTGCAGGCTTATTGCCCTCCGCACATCAAAAGAGACCAGCTTTATTTCTGAATTTAGGCGAAGACATTCTGTCTTTAGACTAAATTAGAATTTATAAAGCCCAATCTTTATGGCTACATAAACTACATCCACTTTATTAACATTCTGTCAGCCACACAGTGGTGAGGAATTACAATGAAGGCAAAAAGATGGTGAACAAAGGCTGAAGAATAAACCCTGGATTTAAAAGGTTCAGTAAACTGTAAAAGTGGATATACTATATTGAACCTGCTGTGCAATACAGTAAAAAGAAAGGTCCCTTACGGGGATATGTGCTTAAGTTCAAAGGTCGGGGGCCTGGAAGTTATATGACAACAGACAGGCTTATTGTTGAGGTAGAAATGTGTATCTATGCTATATAATTTCTGAACATGAATTCTAAGTCTGTACTGATAGAAAACTGGGATAGTAAAAAGATAAAATAATTATATAAAATGTTCTAAAATGTAAAACGCTGAAAGCACTGGATCTGCGTAAAGATATCAGCGATATCAATGCTGCCATCTTGTGTCTGGTGAAAATAAGTAAACGAATTTCAAGAGATAAGCCGATACTTGTATAACAATGGTTAAGAAACTATATTTATATACAAGGTTTTGTGTTTGTTGGGATTTCAGAGTTGGTTACTGTGCTGCATATAACAATTTAGTACAATACTAATGTTTGGTAATGTCATTTTAACCAGGTAATGATTTTAAACTGTTCAGTAGTACAACACACCTTGCATATACCGTTTTGTATAATTATTCAGTAAACATATTAATGTTATTGCATGTAAATTAGCAGATTAAAAAAATAAAAATGTTGCTCTTCTGCCTGTGCTGTATAGCAGGAGCTAATTAGTTGATATGGGTTACTGAACTATCCACATGACACCAATGTACAGCCTTATCTCTACTGTATATAGAAATAGCACAGGATTTCCCCACACATACACAAACTCACATATACACACACACACACACACACACACAGAATGGAGTTACAGCCAAGGAGACCGAGGATGTTCACAATGGTGGGGGGGTGGAGGACTAATCTGTACAGTGTGATATTTTCAGATAATCATTCTGCTCTGAGCACTTCTGGGTATGCAGCGGTCAAGCAGTCAGGAAAGGAGAAAACAGTCTGTATTTGATTTGTTCCAAAGCAGTCCAGGGAAGACATCAGAGGTGAGGAAGACATAAAAAGGGCCTGTCAGGCCGAATGCACCATTATTAAGGGTAGGGCTCATCTTCCCCATGTGATACTAATAAAGATAGGTGAAAAATAATAATAATAATAGTAATTTCTAAAAGTATTAGGGCTGAAACAACGAATTGACATAATCGATTAAAATCTATTATAAAAACAGTTGTCAACTATTTTCATAATCGATTAGCTGGCCTGCATACAGAATGCATTATTTGTTTACATATCAGGAAACACAGTGCAGCACACATACAGCTCGGTACAACAATGTAGATGGGTTTGCAAGTGCCTGAGAGCATGTGAATGTGTGAGCAATGCCTCATAGAACATATAGTCCTGGGCAGAAGGTAGTGATTTCAAGCGATTCTAAAAGGCGTTTTTTTTTTAACTTTATGCATTAAAAGGTAAAAAAAAAAAAAAAATATCTGTATACTTACCTGATCCCGATCTCAACCCAGTGCTGTACCTGAGAGCCGCAGCACTGCTCTCTCTCTGCCTTCACACAGGATTTAAATGCAGCAGCGGGAGCCAATGGCACCAGCTGTTGTCAATCATAGCCTGTGAGGAGAGGGGGGCGGAGCTGGGACGCACTGCGTGTGTCAACAGAAGCACACAGTGCGGCTAGGGATTTTAGCCCATTTCAGCCTTGTGTAGGTCTACAATCTTGTCCCCGACATCCTTGGACAGCTCTTTGGCCTTGGCCTTGGTGGAGAGATTTAAATCTGATTGATTGATTGCTTCTGTGGACAGGTAACAAGCTGAGATTAGGAGCACTCCTAATCTCAAGCTCGTTACCCGTATAGAAGACACCTGGGAGACAGAAATCTTGCCGATTGATAGGGGATAAAATACTTATTTCACTCATTAAAATGCAAGTCAATTTATTCCTTTTTTTTTTTAAATGCGGTTTTCTGGATATTTTTGTTGTTATTCTGTCTCTCACCGTTAAAATAAACCTACCATTAAAATTAAAGATTGATAATTTGTCAGTGGGAAAATGTACAAAATCAGCAGGTGATCAAATCCTTTTTTCCCCCCTCACTGTAATGTTTTAGTGTTTTTAGGCTTAACCACTTAAGCCCCGGACCATATTGCTGCCTAAAGACCCAAGGTGCTTTTACAGTTTGGGACTGCGTCGCTTTAACAGACAATTGCGCGGTCGTGCGACGTGGCTCCCAAACAAAATTGGTGTCCTTTTTTCCCCACAAATAGAGATTTCTTTTGTTGGTATTTGATCATTTCGGCGGTTTTTATTTTTTGCGCTATAAACAAAAATAGAGCGACAATTTTGAAAAAAATGCAATATTTTTTACTTTTTGCTATAATAAATATCCCCCAAAAACATATATAAAATTTTCTTTTTTTCCTCAGTTTAGGGCGATACGTATTCTTGTACCTATTTTTGGTAAAAAAAAAATCGCAATAAGCATTTATCGATTGGTTTGCGCAAAATTTCTAGCGTTTACAAAATAGGGGATAGTTTTATTGCATTTTTATTAATTTTTTTTTTTTACTACTAATGGCGACGATCAGCGATTTTTTTCGTGACTGCGACATTATGGCGGACACTTCGGACAATTTTGACACATTTTTGTCATTTTCACAGCAAAAAATGCATTTAAATTGCATTCTTTATTGTGAAAATGACAGTTGCAGTTTGGGAGTTAACCACAGGTGGCGCTGTAGGATTTGGTGTACACTGTGTGTGTGTTTACAACTGTAGGGGGGTGTGGCTGTAGGAATGACGTCATCGATCGAGTCTCCCTATATAAGGGATCACTCGATCGATGCAGCGCCATAGTGAAGCACGGGGAAGCCGTGTTTACACACGGCTCTCCCCGTTCTTCAGCTCCGGGGAGCGATCGCGACGGAGCGGCTATAAACAAATAGCCGCGCCGTCGTCCCGGATCGCTCCCCGAGGGGACCCGACCGCCGCAAGTCGTGGGGGGGGTCCCGATCGGACCCCCGACCCACGTCTAGGCAGGGACGTACAGGTACGCCAATGTGCCTGTACGTGCCATTCTGCCGACGTATATGTACATGCGGCGGTCGGGAAGGGGTTAAAATGTGCATTATAGAAAATGTTTTTCTGAGGAATAATGCAACAGAAGGTGGCCGGCTTGGAGTTCTGCATTAACGTGAATTATAAATATAGTACTTACTGGTCTCCATTGAAAGTTGAAGTAAAATATCAAGGACGCTGGAAATAAGTCCTCTATTGGTGAGATGTAGAAGATGTACAACCATTGGCACAGCCTGATACTCCAAGAACAATATTCTTCCCTCATCACATTTCAGGTCCATGCAAAGGGAATCCAAGGCCTGGGCTAGGTAGTCCACTGAAAGTAATATAATAAACATGTGACATACTGGACAAAATATATATGTCTGCATAGTACAATATGAAACTATAGATAAAACTATATAGGAGTACTTAAAGTGGTTGTAAAGCCAGGTTTTTTTTTTTTTTTTATCTTAGAGATGCACCGAAATTTCGACTGAAAATTGGGTTATCGGCACTTGGCCAATAAAAAGAAAAAAAAGGTGCCGATAATGGCTTTGAATTCACAGCAATCTTGCTGTGATTTTACCAGGCATCTGGTGCGGTTTTTCATAGGTCATGCGACTCAAAAAAACACATAAAAAATGTTACACGGGTGCGTTAATGAGGTGTTCGTTTTTATGCGTTTTTTTTTTTTTTTTTTTTAACCGACCAAAAATGCAGCAAGCAGGATTTTTAACACCACAATGTAAGCCCAAATGACCAGTGTGCAGACATAAATAGAATTTAAAAAGGGATACATTTTTTGGTTTCGGTTTCCGGCCAAATGAATTCTGCATTTTCGTTTGACACCAAAAGTTCTATTCGGTGCACCTCTAAGTTTATGCATTAAGATAAAAAAAACTTCTGTGTGCAGCAGCCACCCTAATACTTACTAGCTATGACTAAGCACTGAAGCTACAGTGCGAAACACGTTCGCTTTTGTCCAATTTTTGCTGTGGCATGTTCATTTTGTGAGTGATTTTAATTAAAGGAACATTTTTGGAGTGCGGCTGTCCAAGTTTTCTTCATATTTTTGCACACCCTAATACTTACCGGAGACCCATCTAAATCCAGCGATATTGCACGAGAGAGTCAGCTGTCCGTGATTCCCCTCCTCATGGTCCGAGACCGCAGCGCAGCACCATTGTGAATTGCCTGGGAGTCAGGTGCGATGCGAGTCAATGGATTTCCAGGTTTCCCGCATCGCACCAATGTGAACCGAGCCTCAAACCTTACTTTGAGATCAGGCTTGTAGTGCTACAAGCAGAGTAGCTTGTAGTCCCACAAAAGTTAAGGGTTTTCTGTAGAAGAGTTGTTGTCTTACAATAGAGCCAATTTATGACAATATTGCCCAATTATTTTGTATGACCTTTTTTCAACCATACTGTCCCTGTGACCATTTGGCTCCGCTCCGATGTCCCCCCCCCACCACCTCAGGCCAAACGCGGTACTGCACACCGTTTTGGCCCGAATCGTGCTAGTTTTTGTGAGACAACACTCGCAAACAGAGTTACGATTTTAAAAAATACAGTGCTCGTATTGCAAAACGCTTGTTAACTGTGTTACTCGCAATCCGAGGTTCCACTGTAGTTGCTTTCAAATGTATTATTACTTTAAAGTGGACTTAAACTCAAAACAGTGAAGAGTTGCTATGTTAAATAGGACATCTAGAAATGTTAGTTGTGATTAAGAAAATATAGTGAATTTTCCTACTATGTTTAGGTTCCTAGGAAAATATGGCCAGCAGTGCAAAATTTACCATTACTGTGTAAAATGGGGACCTACCTAAATTAAACATTTAATCTGTATCCAATCAGGCAGGCACTCATACTAATTGTGCAACGAAATGAAAATTCAGGATGCACTTGGCTGAAAACCAAAAAGGAATTTTTTTCTTTAATATATACTGTATTTATCTGCATATAAAACACGCACAGGCATATAAAACGCACCCTAACTTTAAGAGGGAAGTTTCAGGAAAAAAAACTTTACCCTCTATTTTCAGGGTAAAAAAGTGAGTGTTATACGCCAGAAAATACAGTATTTTTATATTATTATTGTATTCAACTTTTTTTACCGTATTTATTGGCGTATACCGCGCACTTTTTTGCCCTGAAAGGGCAAAATCATGGGTGCGCGGTATAGACTGATACCCGTGCCGAGTTTTGAATACTGCGCCGACATATACCGAGCGCAGTACACTCGGGTATAGTCGGGCAGTCTCGGCACCTTCCGCGCTCACGTCCTGGACGTCAGCGCGGGTAGCCGAGCATTGCCGACAATACACAAGTGTACTGCGCTCTGTATATGTCGGGGCAGTATTCAAACTCGGTGGGAAACGAGCGGGGAGGACGCCGCGAGGACGCCGCAGAAGAGGACACCGGACCCACTGAAGAGGACACCGGACCTGCCGCAGAAGGACACCCGAAGCCGCAGAAGGACGCCGGACCCGACGAGGCCGCCGATGGACGCCGCGCAAGACACCAAAACTTTAAGTACAAAAAAAAACATTTTTTCCACAGGATTCGGGTCAACTTTGGGGGTGCGCGGTATACCGCGATAAATACGGTAATTCGTTTTTGAAGTGCTTTTATGTTAAATAAAAGCTCAAGAAAAATGCATTACTTTCAAATAATGTTTTGTATGTCATCATACTGGTATGTTGTGCTTCCGTTGCAGTGCAACGCACCTCCCTATTGAAATACATTGAAAATGTGGCAACAAAGCATCTCCCACGTTGCATTTTTAATGTGGCTATTGAATCACATGACCCTTTAAAAAATTTGTTAACACCACTGCGCTATCGTGTTAAATTGGTGGCAAATGAAATTTTTTTGTTTTTCCGTGGCCATTACCAGCAAAATGCCGATAACCCTTTTTTCGGCCGATAATTTTCTGCGGTCGATATATCTCTAATGCAGGCCATACTTGGGTCGTTTTTCAAACTAATTTTCTTCTTGAAAACTTAAGGCCAGGACCAATATGCAGGCAAAGGACCTGGCCCTTTTTTGCTATAATAAATATCCCCCAAAAATATTTATAACAAAAAAATGTTTTCCTCAGTTTAGGCCAATACGTATTCTTCTACATATTTTTGGTAAAAAAATAAAAATCGCAATAAGCGTTTGATTGGTGTGCGCAAAATGTATAGTGTATAATTTTATGGCATTTTTATTAATACATTTTTTTTTTTTTTTACTACTAATGGCAGCCATCATCGAATTTTTTCGTGACTGCGACATTATGGCGGACACATCGGACACTTTTTTGGGACCATTGTAATTTCCACAGCGAAAAGTGCTATAAAAATGCACTGTTTACTGTGAAAATGACACTGGCAGTGAAGGGGTTAACCAGGAGGGGGAGCTGTAGGGGTTAAGTGTGTACTAAGGGAGTGTTCTTACTGTGAGGGGGGGGGGGCATGGATGTGCGTGTGACGTCACTGATCGTCGTTCCCTAACACGGGGAACAGAGGATCACTGACACTGACACTCACCTCTCCCCGTTCTTCCTCTCTGTGACCTGATCGCGGGACACCAGCTGCGATCGGGTCCGGGGGTCCCGTGGGCGCAGTCACAGAGGACAGGACCGGGTCGTGAGCACGCTGGAAGTGGCGCGCTCACGACCCACGGCTGGGCATCTTAAAGGGGACGTACCTATACGTCCATGTGCCCAGCCGTGCCATTCTGCCGACGTAAATAGTCGTGCGGCGGTCCTTAAGCGGTTAAAATCAGAAATTTGTTGAATCTATGGTACCACCATTGATTTAGAAATTCGACCAACAAAGCATTCAATTTCCCCTTATGCGGCTACAGAAAAAATTTGTAGCTGTAAAATCTTCTTTTATTTCCAGGTCAACTCATGCGCATTTCTTTTTTGATTATATTTCTTGCACGATTCTCCCATCATCGATTAGAAATTTGTTTGTTTTTCAAAAGATTTCCAACATGCCTGATCACTCAAATTTGATGGCCGCACGAAAATGGCCCACTATTGGTGCGAAATTTGAAAATTCTTAGTTCCGATTTTCGAAAGACCCATGTATGGCCGGCTTCACTCATACTAAAAATGAAAAACAATGTGTTATTAAAAGATATTAACAAAACATTAACAGCGCTAAAAATGAGCCTATAAATGGCTTATGAGTCCAATACTCATGTACTGCAATGGTAAATTTGAGAAAGTTTTTAGGACTATATATACATCACATTAAATTTGCCTAGTGGATATATAACATGTGTTTCCACTCTTTGTAATTTCATTAATGGTAGTCCATGCAATTCCTCAGATGTAAACTGTTCTTTGTTAGGAGTGATCCCACAGTATAGACGTTTGTCTGCTCAAATGCTGATAGGGACTCTCTGTGATTTCCCCCTAAGGTTTTGTACTCACCAGAATGTAGTACTTTAAAATCAATGGATACATCCACTTGTAGTGATCACGCATCGGTTCTCCTCCTCTGGTGTGTGGTAATGATCCGTATGTTCTTTAGTCAGTGTAGCAGAGAGACGGTTTCATAGGCATGTCATCCCCGACCTGGGAGCTGTGGTTCATGCAAGCCGACAGGATCTGGCGTTCTGAACTTCAGGTGCAGCAGTGCTTGTAAATCACTCCTCAGCGATGAGATGTGATTTACAAGCACTGCTGCACCTGAAGTTCAGAACGCCAGATCCTGTCGGCTTGCATGAACCACAGCTCCCAGGTCGGGGATGACATGCCTATGAAACCGTCTCTCTGCTACACTGACTAAAGAACATACGGATCATTACCACACACCAGAGGAGGAGAACCGATGCGTGATCACTACAAGTGGATGTATCCATTGATTTTAAAGTACTACATTCTGGTGAGTACAAAACCTTAGGGGGAAATCACAGAGAGTCCCTATCAGCATTTGAGCAGACAAACGTCTATACTGTGGGATCACTCCTAACAAAGAACAGTTTACATCTGAGGAATTGCATGGACTACCATTAATGAAATTACAAAGAGTGGAAACACATGTTATATATCCACTAGGCAAATTTAATGTGATGTATATATAGTCCTAAAAACTTTCTCAAATTTACCATTGCAGTACATGAGTATTGGACTCATAAGCCATTTATAGGCTCATTTTTAGCGCTGTTAATGTTTTGTTAATATCTTTTAATAACACATTGTTTTTTAGTACTATTTTATTATAATAGCTGCTTTTCTACTGCACAAAACAATTATCTATTCAACTATCTTTCCATTGAGCGCTAGGATCAGAATAATCCGTTGGCTTTTTTCTGATACAATTTTTTTCATACTAAAAATGGTTGATGGTGAACCTAAAGGAGATTGCACAATCAGATTGGAACATGTATGATCAGTCACATTAAATTCTGAGATTGTTCCCCAACAGACAGCCATTTAGAATACTTGTAATAAAGGCATAACAGAAATGTGGATGAGGATACACAAAATGCTGAGAATATTACTGTTGACATATAGTATGTATATGGTATGGTATGTGTATTTTGAAATTCTTAGAACTGCCATGAGCCAGTAAATTATTAAAAACTATTCAGTTGGTTTATAAAAAGTCAATGTAAATGTAGTCATTTATTTATTTTGCTAATATGAGAACATATCAGCATGAAGCTTTCTGACAATGCAGTGTAATATATCCAGTTTTTCTATCTATTGTGCTCTAATTCCAAGAAAAGATTGTGTCATTCCCATATTTTATTTCACAGAGCACAAAAATGCTTACCTTGTGTTACAGTTTTGAGAACAACCAGTGTTGAAATAAATCGGAGCGGTAAATTATTACTTTTAAAAAAAGCTACAGATTTCGGGTTGCGTTCCATGCTGTCATCTTCTGTGGAATTACACAAAACTCCTTTATAGGTTTCATCGCCAATTCGCCTTAGAGTTGAGGTCATGGTGGACTGTGGCCATAAGAAAGGGAAAAACAATGAATGGAGATCATAACATAACGAGTCAACATATCAAAGAACAGACAGCTACTATGTGGATATAAAATACTGCTGTGTGAGGTCAATCTAAAAAAAGATTTGTATTCTTAAATCTACAGAAACTGGGTTACAAAAGTCAAGCTAGAAGTATAATTAACTTTACCTGTGTCGCGGAATCAAGCTGAACCACAGTCCAATATGTAAACCTCATGAATGATAAATGCATCTTGGCATTGACATATGGCATCCATTCAAACTGCTCCATAATAATAGGCAGGGCCTGAAAATAAAAAAAAAAGTTTTTTTGTTTGTTTTGTTTTTTTTGTAAAAAAATAAAAATAAAGCTATATATATATATATATATATATATATATATATATATATATATATATATATACACACACATACACACACACACACACACACACATACATACATATATACACATACACACACACACACACACACATACATACAAAACGTGTTATACTTACCTGCTCTCTGCAATGATTTTGCACAGAGCAGCCTCAAATCCTCCTTTTCTAGAGGTCCAAGTAGGCTCGCTCGTGAGCCGCTGCTGTGTGTCCATGGACACACAGAGTGCAGCTCGTCCCTGCTCCCTCCTCACTGGTTGTGACTGAAAGCAGCGGTCTCTGAGCCTGAGGGGTAAGAGAGCGGAGAGAGCTGCTGCCCAAGTTACCTCTATAATTTACAAAACACCTCCCCCCTAAGTTGTGGAGATGAGGAGAAAGGGAGGTGTTATGTAGTCTTAATAAACTTCCTGTCTTAGGGTGACAATGCTGCTTCTCAAATTTACAGTGTCATGCTAGGAGAGGAAATCACTGGCAGGATCACAGAGAGGAAATAAAAGAAAAAAAAGCCTGACAAACAAAAATGAATGCAGTCACCACATCTACCGACTTGTAAGCAATACGTTACATTTCGTTACATTTTTAGTCTTCTCGGGCTTCAATAGACCTTAAAAGTGATATTAAAGGCAGGTTTAAAAAAACACAACATGTCATACTTACCTGCTCTGCGTAGCCCAAATCCTCCTCTTCTAGAGTCCCCTGTCTGCGCTCCTGGGCCCTCCCTTTCATAGAAAGCAGCTTCCTATGGGGGCACCCGAGCAGACTCTCTTCCGAGCCGCTGCTCTGCATGTCCATTCACCCACGCAACGTGGCTCGGCCACACCCCCTCTCTCTCCTTTTTGGCTCACTGGCTGTGATTGACAGTAGCGGGAGCCAATGACGAGGAAGAGACCAGCTGCTCTCGTGACCATCGCTGGATGGAGATGGGGCTCAGGTAAGTGTTGGGGGCTTCTGCACAGAGAAAGTTTTTAACCTTCATGAATAGAATTGCATGGGAGTTAAAAACCTTGATCCTTTACAACCACTTTAAAGCCAGCAAAGGATCAACTCTTGCCTCCATATTATCCACAAAGAAAATTGTTAGGAGTAGTATTGTACTTAATATCACTTTTTATATATTGTTTGGATTTATTCATCAGAACTTAAAAAAAAAAAAAAAAAAAAACATTACATGCCACAACAACATTAAAACAGTTCAAACCCAATGTAACTTATAAAATTAGAACCTAAATATTGATCAAAGAAACATATTACCACATTACTTTGCAACCTTTTCAACTGGGGGGAACCCTTAAAATAACTTTCTGGCCTCAAGGAAGCGAATAATTACTACTGTGTGTATACTGCTTATTGCTCAGGGACCCTTCATCTTTGGCTGAAGGTTTCATGGAACTCTGGTTGAGAAAGGTTGTATTAGACTGTGCATTATAAATGCACAGAATGGGAAAAAAAAAAAAAAAAACGGACAAACAAGGTGGATGAAGGAATCCCCATGAGGACAGGACTCGCCACCGTCAGAAAACTGATCAGTGGCAGCAGTTGCCGATTGACAAACATGACAAACAATTTCCAGCATGTCCCTTCGACAGAGGTTGATCAATCAGTTTCTGTATAGCGGGGAGAGCCACCAGCAGTCCCTGCTGAACACAGAAAAAAATTTGATTAATGTAGCTTGAGTATATAAAAACTAGAAATTAAATGCAATATATAGTTACTGTATCCTGTGGAAACTAAGAACAAAACAAGAGGCTTATATCTTCATTCAAAGTAGGTGATCTGAGATAATGTTTATCCCAGCTCATTAACTTTTATATCATCTCACACAAAGTCCATTTCTCATTTAAATATGCATCTGAAGCAAATTTGTATTCTACCTTTTCAGCACCTGTGCAACAAGACAAAGACAAAACTTAAAAGAGAAGTGCAGGAAATGAAAAAAAACAAAAACAATCATACTCACCTAGCTGGATGCAGCATTGATCAGATGCGGCAGCTGTCCCCCGTTGTCTGTACACCGAGATCAGAGAACACTGATTAGTCAGTTCTCAGGTCTGCTCTGAGCACGGAGCGGTGTCAGTCACTGGAGCGCCGGACTGTGGAGAGGGCGGGATCGGCTGGTTCAGGCCCTCAGCAGTGCGCTGAGCAGCCAAGCCAGCTACCAGTCATGAATCTGTATGGATCCCAACATTATTGTTGGGATTCCTGTAGAGCCTGGATTGACTCTCTGGCATCAGCCAACAGCGGGCTTTAGGTTGGAGTGGTTGCCATCTGTTCGTATAGAGAGTGGGCTTTAGCCCGCTGTTGGCTGATTCTGGGTCACCGGAGAGCAGAAATAAGTGCACTCCTGTGATCTACCGTATATGAGAAATAGGACCAAAGAAGCTTTGCCCATAGTTCTTCTTTAATTAACACGCATTTGTGCTCAAGTACAGAGAACGTTTCTGGCAGGATAAGTGACAGTGCTTTGTTGAAACTTGCAGCTCTAGAAGAGCACCATAAAATGTTGTAATAAGCTTACCTTGGCACACTTTTCCTGCACACAGTTTACGGGCAATTTGTCTGTGCATAATGGCTTGTCTCCGCTTCTACTTTCTTCCGATGCATACATCCAGTCCATAAGGTAGGTTAAGAGTTTGTATACTTGCATATTGGAAAGAACCTGCAAAATGGACAACATGTTATCATTTTCATCTGTGTACTGTGCACATTAAAATAATACATTGAGCCAATTTATGCCAATCTGCATTGCTTTTTCACACAAAGAAAAAAGACAGTTTGACCTTGCCTGACTTTACTTGAATTAAGATATGAAATGCTGCCAAGATCTGATGGAGCTGCCTGTGCATGGTATGAGACGCCATCAGGTGCTGAAACTTCTGTCACAAAAAAAACTAAAATGTTTGCCAATAGCTTTAAAGAGAACCAGTCACAATATGGCTTCTGCAAAAATCAGAATACTTCCCCGTTAAAAAATTATTACCACACAGTCTAACTTATAAAAGGCTTATCTACTTTGTCCTTGTTCAAACTGAGTCAGGGGGTTTAAGGTCTAGATACTGACGAACTGTCAAAACCGGACAGCTTCTAGAATAGATGTATGCATTACACCGACTCCCTTATCTGAACTTATCTTTACTCCTAACTCAGAACCACTGAGTTAGGAGAAAAAAAAAAAAAAAAAGAAAAAAAGGCATGCACCAATAATTTAAAGGAGTTGTAAAGGCAGAAGGTATTTTATCTTAACGCATTAAAGCGGAGGTTCACCCTAAAACAATTATCTACCATCCCATCCAGCATACTTGTGTCAGCTACAGTATGCTTTTTTTTTTTCCTTTCTCGCTGTACTTACCGTTTAATCGTTGATTTTCTTTTCTTCTCCCTGCGGGGAATAGGCGTTCCTATGAAGGGGCGTAGATGATCGACGTGCGGCTACAGCGTGTCACGCTTTCCCGAAAATAGCCGACCTAGGACTCGGCTATATACGGCGCCTGCGCAGTCAGCTCCTAGTCTGTGCGCCGGTGCCGTATAGCGCCGTAAAGAGCCGAGTCCTAGGTCGGCTATTTTCGGAAAGCATGACGTGCTGTAGCCGCACATCAATCATCTACGCCCCTTCATAGGAACGCCTATTCCCCGCGGGGAGAAGAAAAGAAAATCAACGATTAAACGGTAAGTACAGCGAGAAAAAAAAAAGCATACTGTAGCTGACGCAAGTATGCTGGATGGGATGGTATATAATTTTTTTTAGGGTGAACCTCCGTTTTAAGATACAAAAAAAAAAAAAAAAAAAAAAACACTTGTGTGTAGCAGCCCTACCACCACCCCCTAACTACTTACCTGAGCCCCATGTCTCTCCAGCAATGTCCACGAGTATCTTAGCCATCCAGGACTCTCCTCCTGATTGGCTGAGACACAGCAGCGGCACCATTGGCTCCTGCGGCTGTCAAGCAAAGTCAGTTAGCCAATCCGGTGAGGGGGTGGGGCTCCGTGTCTGAATGGACACACGGAGTTGTGACTTGGCTCAAGTGCCCCCTATAGCAAGCTACTTGCTGTGTGGGCATTGGACAGGAGGGAGGGGCCAGGAGCACCGAAGAGGGACCCGAGAAGAGGAGGAACCACTGCACAGGGCAGGGAGCTACAACGTGTTTGTTATTTATTTATTCTTTAAACAAGACTTTACAATAACTTTAAAGCGGAGCTCCACCCTAAAGTGGAACTCCCGCTGATCGGATCTCTCCCCCCCTCCGGTGTCACATTTGACACCTTTCAGGGGGGAGGGGGTGCAGATACCTGTCTAAAGACAGGTATTTGCACCCATTTCCGGCCACAGTCTGCGGGCAGGACGTCACCCCCCCCCCCCTGTTGTGCTCTATGAACACTCGGCTCCCAGAGCACAGCGAGAGCCAATCAGCAGGCGCAGCGCAACTCACACATGCGCCGTAGGGAAACGGGCAGTGAAGCCGGATCGCTTCACTTCCTGGTTCCCTCACCGAGGATGGCGGGGGGGCAGCAGAGTGACGAGCTATTGCTCGTCCTCTGCTGCGGACGGCGCTGGACTCCAGGACAGGTAAGTGTGCCGATATTAAAAAAGTCAGCAGCTGCAGTATTTGTAGCTGCTGACTTAATATTTTTTTTTTTCAGCGGACATCCGCTTTAAGATGGAAAAGCCCAACTGTGATTGATTCGTTTAAACATTATATTAAACAAAGGAATGTTTCTTCAAAAAAATTGTGTAATGTGAAGAGAAAACAAAATTAGGCCTCATTCACACTGACATAGTTAAACCTCATTTACATGCATATAGAGGACATTTCTAATACATAAATGCATGTAATGTTTTTTTAAATGGTGCCATACACACAGAGTATCCCTGCCATTAGGTGCAGTCAGTTTAACTGCTTTGAGGGGAAAATAGAATTATGTGAGCCAGAATCCAATTAGGAATTCTAAAATGTGACTAAGCAAGCTTTTTAAAAAAAAAAAGAAAAAAAAAAAAGTGATGCATAAGAGGTTATTTATACTTCCCAGGTCACTTCTGCTTTTATAAAAGCTATACGAAGGAGTACAAGTTTGAATTGGGTCTTAATAAAGCTTACTACCACTGCAGAAAAGGCAGAAACTTTTTTAAACACTTGAAGGTTGACCAATCTTCAACATTTTGAAAGTTAGCACAGATCTAGTGGGTACTTGCCAGCAGTCTTCTTTTCAGGAAATGCCAACAAATAATGGCTACCCCAAACGCCATACTAGAGGAGGAAACCTATAGCGATATGCTTTATAATGCATCACATTACAGTGTTATTTAGTGACACATAAACCTTACCCCTCCAACCATTATTATTATTTTTACCCTTTACTTGCACAGCACCAACATATTTCACAGCTACCTACAGAAAGTGTAATGTTACAAATTATAAACACAAAATATATTGAACAAAGTGGAAATGTGGCCCGTATAAGAACATTTCAACTTGCCTTAGCTTTTTTTGGAACAGGAGCTTTTTCGATCTTATAAAATTTTGGGTCACGTATGACCTGAGCAACATCTTTGCATCTCTGCACGGTAAGAAACGCTTGCTTTTTCTGAAAAACATACAGCTTACATTAGCAACATGTCTCAGCTGGCAACAACAATTCTATCACACAAATTGCTATATATATATATATATATATATATATATATATATATATATATATATATATATATATATATATATATATATATAGTGATACATTTGCCTATAACTTTTTCTTTTTATGAATCTCCTGGGATTGTCACTTCAGAGCCATAACCTGCCCCCTCCCATAGCGGGACACCTAGACGGCGGCGCACAGACCCATTCGCTGTCTTCACACTGGCTTCTGGTGACTTTGCAGATCGCACAAAGACTTGGGGACTGACCGGCGTGTGATCTGACGACCCGGTGACATACCTGAGTCTGAAGCAGTTGCCAAGGGAGATCAGTCATGCCAAACGGAGTTAACCTCTGACTAATAGCTCTGAACCCGTCAACCCTACTGGACCAGGGAAGGTCCAACCGGGTTTGCCGGAGCAGGGAGCAAAAGGGGGGCCATTGTGATACATTTGCCTATATGTCTCAGTTTACTGCTCCCTGCTAGCCAGGTTATTGATGTGCTAATGTCCCCTCACTATTTCTAAAGGTTAATTGATCTATTGTGTTGTGTGAAGGAGAGCTGGGTTTAAGTGGCTTGTGTTAATTATTCTGATTGCTTCATTGTGGTAATTATCTCTCTATATGCGGGGTCGAGCGGTCTGGTTGATGTATTCAGTACAGCTAGTGCTCAGCGTCATTGATGTCATTGTCTAAAGAAAATGTGTTTCAGCATCGGCCCCGTCGTGTCTACCTACTCATCTGTATGGAAGCCCCAGTGTGAGGGGGGCGGAGATTTGTCATTGTAACAGTTTTGGAAATGACATATAAGCTGTGTGTTATAACATTAAACTCTGTGTTGTTCAAGCAGTAAGCTGGTCTCATGTGTGGCTTTCTGGGCGATTCCAGGGATATCCCTCCTCGTGGAATATTGGGGTGATTTTCGTTATGGGAAGAAGGGAACGTTGACGGGGATATCATACCGATACCGTTATATATATATATATATATATATATATATATATATATATATATATATATACATACATACACACACACACACACACACACACACACACACACACACACACACACACACTGATGAAAATAAGTATTTGAACACCCTGCTATTTTGCAAGTTCTCCCACTTGGAAATCATGGAGGGGTCTGAGATTGTTATCGTAGGTGCATGTCCACTGTGAGAGACATAATCAAAAAAAAAAAAAAAATCCAGAAATCACAATGTATGATTTTTTTTTAGCTATTTATTTGTATGATACAGCTGCAAATAAGTATTTGAACACCTGAGAAAATCAATGTTAATATTTGGTACAGTAGCCTTTGTTTGCAATTACAGAGGTCAAACGTTTCTTGTAGTTTTTCACCAGCTTTGCACACACTGGAGGAGGGATTTTGGCCCACTCCTCCACACAGATCTTCTCTAGATCAGTCAGGTTTCTGGGCTGTCGCTGAGAAACACGGAGTTTGAGCTCCCTCCAAAGATTCTCTATTGGGTTTAGGTCTGGAGACTGGCTAGGCCACGCCAGAACCTTGATATGCTTCTTACAGAGCCACTCCTTGGTTATCCTGGCTGTGTGCTTCGGGTCATTGTCATGTTGGAAGAACCAGCCTCGACCCATCTTCAAAGCTCTAACTCAGGGAAGGAGGTTGTTGCCCAAAATCTCGCAATACATGGCCCCGGTCATCCTCTCCTTAATACAGTGCAGTCGCCCTGTCCCATGTGCAGAAAAACACCCCCAAAGCATGATGCTACCACCCCCATGCTTCACAGTAGGGATGGTGTTCTTGGGATGGTACTCATCATTCTTCTTCCTCCGAACACGGTTAGTGGAATTATGACCAAAAAGTTCTATTTTGGTCTCATCTGACCACATGACTTTCTCCCATGACTCCTCTGGATCATCCAAATGGTCATTGGCAAACTTAAGACGGGCCTTGACATGTGCTGGTTTAAGCAGGGGAACCTTCCGTGCCATGCATGATTTCAAACCATGACGTCTTAGTGTATTACCAACAGTAACCTTGGAAACGGTGGTCCCAGCTCTTTTCAGGTCATTGACCAGCTCCTCCCGTGTAGTCCTGGGCTGATTTCTCACCTTTCTTGGGATCATTGAGACACCACGAGGTGAGATTTTGCATGGAGCCCCAGTCCGAGGGAGATTGACAGTCATGTTTAGCTTCTTCCATTTTCTAATGATTGCTCCAACAGTGGACCTTTTTTCACCAAGCTGCTTGGCAATTTCCCCGTAGCCCTTTCCAGCCTTGTGGAGGTGTACAATTTTGTCTCTAGTGTCTTTGGACAGCTCTTTGGTCTTGGCCATGTTAGTAGTTGGATTCTTACTGATTGTATGGGGTGGACAGGTGTCTTTATGCAGCTAATGACCTCAAACAGGTGCATCTAATTTAGGATAATAAATGGAGTGGAGGTGGACATTTTAAAGGCAGACTAACAGGTCTTTGAGGGTCAGAATTCTAGCTGATAGACAGGTGTTCAAATACTTATTTGCAGCTGTATCATACAAATAAATAGTTAAATCTTTTTTTGATTATGTCTTTCACAGTGGACATGCACCTACGATGACAATTTCAGACCCCTCCATGATTTCCAAGTGGGAGAATTTGCAAAATAGCAGGGTGTTCAAATACTTATTTTCCTCACTATATATATTATATATATATATATATATATATATATATATATATATATATATACATATACATATATATATATATACATATACATATATATACATATATATATATATACATATACATACATACATATATATATACACATACATACATACATACATACATACATACATACATACATACACACACACATACATACACATACACAAACATATACATACACATTATGGCAGATGGCACCCTGGCAGAATCTATGATTTCCTGGCCATTTTTCAGATACTATGAATGATAACACAAACAAAAAAAATCTTTGCCCCATGGTTAGTGTTTGGCTGAAGCCATTTATTATCAATCGTTTACACTTTTTGAATCATAATGGTAACAGAAACTACCCAAATGACCCCGATCAAAAGTTTACATATTGATAATTAAACACTAACCATGAGTGAAAACAAAAAGTTTTTCTGTTATTTATAATCTCTGAAAAATGGCCAAGAAATCATAAATTCTGCCAGGGTGTGTAAACTTAGCAGCACAGCTTTATGGCGATACCGATTTCATTTTCCAGCAGGACTTGGCACCTGCCCACACTGCCAAAAGTACCAATACCTGGTTTATTGGTCATGGTATCACTGTGCTTGATTGGCCAGCAAACTCACTTAAACTCCATAGAAAATCTGTGGGGTATTGTGAAGAGGATGATGAGAGACACCAGACCCAAACAATGCAGAAGAGCTGAAGGCCGCTATGAAAGCAACCTGGCCTTCCATAACATCTCAGCAGTGCCACAGGCTGATCGCCTCCATGCCCAGCCACATTGATGCAGTCATTCTAGACATGGACATAGGGAATTTGATCAGCCATGACTAACTGCAGCCACAACATGTGAAAGCATCATTACATGGCAAGGAAAATGATGCAGGGAATGTAACTACACTAATATCTAAAAACAACAAAAACATTTTGAAAAAGTGTACAATGCCTCTAAATTAATAAATAACCCTCAATAATTTAGTTTTAGACGTTGAGTACGGTAAAATAAACGATGTTTGTTAAATTCTTCCCCGGGCACTTGTACAACTTTTAAGTGCTGTTGACTCCTGCTTTCTCAGTGCTGCTTCCCTGAACATTGGACAGTGCAGCCTTGGGCCAGCCTGTTAGTTTCGATCGATGCACACAGCATAGCATACCATCTTTTACATTTTACCAAAAAATTGGGGTAAATTTTGCATTTTGGTTTGGTGTATTTTTTCCAAAGAAATAGCATTTTCAAATACCTTGTAACATAAAAAATAGCAAACATCGCCATTTTATTCCCTGGGGGTCTCTGCTATAAAAAAAAAAAAAAAAAAAATTGTACATGAAGCCTAGCCAAGTATGCAACTTATTTATCTATTAACCACTTAAGGACCGCCTCTTGCAGATATACGTCGGCAGAATGGCACAAGCACGTACAGGTTTGTCCTCTCTAAGTGCCCAGCCGTGGGTCACGGGCGCGCCTGCGACCCGGTCCGAAGGTCCGTGACCCGTTCACCGCTGGAGTCCCGTGATCAGTCCCCGGGGCTGAAGAACGGGGAGAGCTGTATGTAAAACACAGCTTCCCCATTCTTCACTGTGGCGCCGTGATTGATCGTGTGTTCCCTGTTATAGGGAAACACGATCAATGATGTCACACGTCCAGCCCCGCCCCCCTACAGTTAGAAACACAGATGAGGTCACACTTAACCCCTTCAGCGCCCCCTAGTGGTTAACTCCCAAACTGCAATTGTCATTTTCACAGTAAACAATGCATTTTTTGCTGTGAAAATGACAATGGTCCCAAAAATGTGTCAAAATTGTCCAAAGTGTCCACCATAATGTCGCAATCACGAAAAAAAAAAAAAAAAAAAATTGCTGATCGCTGCCATTAGTAGTAAAAAATTTTTTTTTTTTTTTATAAAAATGCAATAAAACTATCCCCTATTTTGTAAACGCTATAAATTTTGCGCAAACCAATCGATAAACGCTTATTGCGATTTTTCTTACCAAAAATATGTAGAAGAATACGTATCGGCCTAAACTGAGGAAAAAAATGTTTTTATATATATTTTTGGGGGATATTTATTATAGCCAAAAATATTGCATTTTTTTAAAAATTGTTGCTCTATTTTTGTTTATAGCGCAAAAAATAAAAAACCGCAGAGGTGATCAAATACCACCAAAAGAAAGCTCTATGTTCTAACTAGGGTTGTCCAGATACCGATACTAGTATCGGTATCGGGACCGATACTGAGCATTTGCGGGAGTACTTGTACTCCCGCAAATGCCCCCGATGCCTGATCCGAATTGAAATCCAATGTCTTCATAAATTTTGGCCAAAATGTATTCTGCTACATGTTCTTGATAAAATAAAATTCCAATAAGTGGTCACTGTACTAACGCTGGCAAGGGGTTAACATCTAGGGCAATCGAGGGGTGCTTAACTATGTGTAAAGTGTGCTACTTTTACTAAGGGCTCTTTCACACGGAGCGGACCGTTTCTGGGTCCGCTCCGTGTGTCCGCGGGGATCCCCGCTCAGCTGTCGGGGGATAGGGCGGTCCCCGCACACAGTGCAGGGACCGCCCTGTCTCTGCTCCGCTGTCCCCTATGGGGGACCGGATGCAGACGGACCGTCTGTCCGTCTGCATCCGGTCCGTTCCGCCGAACGGAAGAAAAATAGGGTTTCTTCCATTCGGAAAAGCGGATCCCAACTGACGCAGACGCTAGCGGATGCTCCATCCGCTAACGGACGCGTTCCCATAGGGATTCATTACAAGTCAACGGACTTGTAAAGAGCGGACGAACGGTACGCTAGTGTGAAAGGGCCCTAACTGATCTCCAAGTTTCAAAGCAAGGATTAGTGTTGGGTTCAGGCGTGTTCGGGATAGTAGTTCCAACCCACCTGAGTAATCCCGCCATTAAGCCGACAGCACTGTTCCAATCATAAGCAGTGAGGCATTTCCCAGTCCGTAGCTGCACAGACCGGGAAATGCCTCACTGCCTATGATTGGCGGTGTGCTGTCGGCTTCCTGGCAGGATTGCTCAGGTGGGTTGGGACTACGATCTCAAACATGCCCAACACTAGCAGGGATGAGAAACAGAGAGATGAGAGATCATTCCCTGTGTTCAGAGCTCTGTGCTGAATGCCAACACAGAGCTCTGGGCTGTAAATGTACACAGACCATCAGCAGGTCCCATGTGCGAATCAATGGACAGGACTTGCTGGCATGCGTATGCGCGCGCCCCAAACCCAGAATTAGGCAGCCATTTAGTTCTCATCTGCACCAGTGCTAAGAGACCCATGGATTGTGGGATATATCGTTTCTTCATAGGAAGTGTCAGTGCTATAATTAGCAGTTATAAAAAACTTACTTGCAAATTTTCCAGGCGCGACTGCACTTTTCTAGCTTGAATTTCCAATGTCTTGTTTTGCTCACTTACTTCATTCAGCTGCAAAGACAGAGAGAACACATTATAGAATGAAAGATTTTATTCTGCAGAGGGAAGCAACATGGTGCCTAAAATGCACTCTCAATAAATACCAAATCCTTTCTTACATTTAAAAAAAACATAAGTTACAACAAGTTTAAGTGACTAAAGTGGAGTTATTCAATTTCAGAGTGTTTAACCACCTCAATACAGGGCACTTTTACCCTCTTCCTGCCCAGGCCATTTTTCAGCACTCAGCGCTGTCACACCTTGACTGACAATTGCACGGTCATGCTACAATGTAACCATGTGACATTTTTATAATGGAGATTTATTTTGGTGGTATTTAAATCACTACTGGGTTTTTTATTTTTTTACAAAAAAAAAAAAAAAGGTTGAAAAAAGGTTTCTTAGTTTCTGTCAGTAATTTTTGTAAATAAGTAATTTTTCTCCTTCACTGATGTGCGCTGATAAATCTTCACTGATGAGGTGGCACTAATAAGGAGGCACCAATATGCCACACTTATGGGGTGGCACTGGAAGCCAGCACGGACTGGCATCACTAATGGGCACCGATTGGTGGCACTGACTGCTGGCACTTTATTGTAATCAGGGCACAGGCACGCAAGAGCACACACACACACACACACACACACATTATATATAATATCTACATCTACCGGTATATCTATATCTCTTAAAATGATACTAAAGCTTATTTTTATTTATTTTTATTTAAAAGATAAAATATACCTACCTGCTCTGTTGCAGTGGTTTTGCACAGAGCAGTCCAGATCCCCCTCTTCTTGGGTCCCTCTTCAGCGGTTCTATCCCCCCCGCCTAATGCCCCCACAGCAAGCTGCTTGCTATGGGGGCACCCGAGCCGCTGATCGGTGTGTCCATTGAGAGACAGAGCCGCGCCACAGCTCCGCCCCCTCTCTCCTTATCAGCTCACTGACTTTGGGCAAATGGCGCTCTGCTGCGGTCTCAGCCAATCAGGAGGAAATGTCCCGGCCAGCCGAGTCTCTCATGCAACATCGCTGGATCGGAGCAGGCTCAGGTAAGTATTAGGGGGCTTGAAAGGGGCTGCTGCACACAGAAGTTTTTTTTTATCTTGATGCATAGAATGCATTAAAGCGCATCTCCAATTTTGTTGAGAAAAAAATTGTACATTGCAAGGATTATAACAACCTTTGTTGCAGATTTCTACTTTTTGTTATTCTGAAGAAATCACTGTTTGTTCCTGTGCTGAGTGGGTCTAATGGGAGTGGTTTCATAATCATCTGTCAGCTGTGGCAGCTGCAGAGCACCAATGAGGAAAGCTGCTGGGCCAGCATCCCTAGACGTATCTCACCACAAATCACATTTTGCAGGGGATGCCTGAAATCTGACTTTTATTTTAGGCAGACTTCTGGGGAAAAATGGTGAGCCAATCACACAAGCAGGAAAGGTTTCTGGGAGGCGCTCAGTACACATTCTGTGTACAGAACTCCTCCATGTAGCCATATTGTATTGCTTTTTTTTAGAAAATTACAGTGGCTGCATAATGAAAAGGAAAGGTCATTTTTAATAACATTCAATTACAATATGACTTTTATCGCAATTTTACACGCTATATATATTTTTTTTTCTTTATTTGCTATTTCTTCCCCTGCGAAAGTGAAGTTACCCTTTAAGATAAACAAAACTTCTGACTTTACAACCCCTTTAACCATGTCAATACTGGGCACTTGCATCAGCTTTCAGTGCTGTTGCACTTTGAATGACAATTGCGTGGTCATGCAACATTGTACCCATATAAAAATTATTATTATTATTTTTTTTAGAAAAGATAAAGCTTGCTTTTAGTGGCATTTGCCCACCACTGGGGTTTTATTTTTTTCTAAACATATGAAAAAAAAAAAAAAAAACACACACAAATTTTGGTTATACAATTTTGCAAATAAGTAATTTTTCTTCACTTATGTGCGCCGATGAAGCTGCACTGATGTGGCTGTACTAATGGGCTATGATGGGCACTGATGGGACTTGCAGGGTATCGGCTGTCCATTCTTCACACAGACACAACGTGTGAGACAAGGACTGCGGATAACCAACAAGTCTGTTTGCATGTAATCAAGTGTGACTGGACACAGCTGATCACTTGGTAAAGGGGCGCTGTGATTGGCCCTTTACCATGATCTGCTGTGTCTGAAGGACACAGCTGTCACAGAGCGTGACATATGCGTGCCCCAAGGGGTGTGCGCAGGAGGTAGGATTCTGGGAGGACGTCCTCTCAGAACTGGAAGCCTGTGCGGTAGCCGTCTTTTGGCTATAGCATGGGCAGGAAGAAGTTAAACTCCGATTCACCAAAAGTCTCAAAATATCACTTACCATGTGTGCCACCTACCTAGATTAGCATAAACCGTTTTATTTAAACTGCTATGTCCCAAACACCATTGTTGGGGAATTTACCCTCAACTTCTTATACTGGCTGCACAACAGAGAGATCCGTTTCACACAGGTTTCAGCCTGTATAAGAGCAGTGCGAACAGCGAGCATTGACAAATCATTTGCAGAGCTTTCAGAAAGTTTTGTTGAAGCTTTTAAAAAGTATGATTAAACTCCTGAAGCTTGTTGAAAGCCTGCTAGCTTGTTTGAAGTGGCAATCGGCAATCCCATTAGGATCTGTGTTCAACAATTATAAAATTGAATGTTCAGCTTGTACACGAGCAGGGAAAACCGCAAGCGTTGACACCGCATTTGCAGAGCTTCCCCAAGCTGTATTAAAGCTTTTAAAGAAACATTCAGTTTCGGTTTGTAAATTTTGAACACAGATCCTAATGGCAGTGCCGATTGCCACTTTAAACAAGCTTGTAGCAAGTTTCAGCAGACTTTCAACAAGCTTCAAGGGTTTATTGGCACTTCAAAAGCTTCAAAAGTTTACTGAAAGCTCTGCAAATGCTTTGTCAAAGCTTGATGTTTACATTGCTCTTATACAAGCTGAAGTCTGTGTGAAAGCAGCATTAAAGCGAGAAGAAATCTCTGAAAAGCGAGATGAATCCCCCTCTTAGACCCTTTTCACACTGAGGCGCTTTTCAGGCATTTTAGCGCTAAAAATAGCGCCTGTAAAGAGTCTCTCAAGCCTCCCCAGTGCGAAAGCCCAAGTGCTTTCACACTGGGGCAGTGCGCTTGCAGAACGTTAAAAAAAAAGTCCTGTAAGCAGAATCTTTGGGGCGGTGCAGGAGAAGTGTGTATATACACCGCTCCTGCCATTGAAATCAAGGGGCAGCACTTTCGAAGCCCCTGCAAATCGCTTTGGCATCGGCGCTTTTCGGGAGCTTTTAACCCCTTGTCTTTGGGGTTACAACCGCCCCGCTCCCGCCCTCACAGCAGCGGTAAAGCGTGACTAAAACTAGTGGTGCTTTACAGCCAACATTCGGGCGGTCCAAATGTGAAAGTAGCTAGACACCTGTCACTAAATCCGTAGTTCCTACTGGAAGATTTACCTTGTTCTGGGTACAACTATTACATTTTTGGTTACTCATAATTTTCTGTCTCGGTAAGCATGGTCACCAAGAGAGGGTGAATATAATTTATAATAAAAAATATAGTTTTGGAAAAATATAGATATAACTGCTTTTAAAGCGGATGTGCCACTAAAAATATATATTAAAAGCCAGCAGTTACAAATACTGCAGCTGCTGACTTTTAATATAAGGACACTTACCTGTCCTGGAGTCCAGCGCCGATCGCAGCAGATGACGAGCCGATCGCTCGTCACCCTGCTGCTCCCCCCTCCATCCACGGTGAGGGAACCAGGAAGTGAAGCGCTCCGGCTTCACTGCCCGGTTCCCTACGGCGCATGCGCGAGTCGCGCTGCGCCCGCCGATTGGCTCCCGCTGTGTGCTGGGAGCCGAGTGTTCCCAGCATACAACGGGGGACGGACAGGAAGCAAGGGAAAAACCCGTCTTTTGCCCGCATCGTAGGGCCGGAAGTGGGTGCAGATACCTGTCTGTAGACAGGTATCTGCACCCCCCTCCCCCCTGAAAGGTGTCAAATGTGACACCGGAGGGGGGGAGGGTGCCGATCAGCGGGACTCCACTTTAGAGTGGAGATCCGCTTTAAGGCCAGTCATAGACAGTTCAATTCATGTATGGGCAGGCCGAATGTACCCAAGTTGATCAACTTGGGTACACTCATCCTGTCAGATTTTACATGCGATTAACCAGGGTTTTCCCAGTAGGGACGGCTTCTCCCTCCCCTCCTCGGGGGGAGAACTCAATGGCTCCAAGGGACAGATTTTCCCATCAACATTGACTGTGTTGGTGGGGGAATTGAGCGATTTTCTTTTCTGCATAATGGGACTCATGTCATGAGAGAACAATGGAAGCGGACATTACTGGCTTTGTTTTGAAAAAAAATATTATCTCTATATTTATGTTGTTATTTTAGTTACTCAGAGAGCATTGAAGAAAAATGCATCAAGGTGATAGCCTGTCAACCAGCATTTTCAAAAGTGGACCAGCATCGGCAGTTCTTTAAATGATGAACTTTGTGTCAAACAGCAGAAGTAGTTTAAAATCAGGGGTCATTTGAAAGTCTAAAATTAACAATTGTACCTCCTAATTTTTCAGACTACTAGTCAATAACATGGTGAGAAGGATGGGGTACACACAGATGTTTTTTTAAAAGTTGGGGGGGGGGCAGGCTTGTATGTGTAGTTTGCTACAGAAAGGACATTTTTTCTAGGGCAGTGATGGCGAACATTGGCACTCCAGATGTTTTGGAACTACATTGATGCTCATGCACTCTGCAGTGTAGGTGAGCATCATGGGAAATGTAGTTCCAAAAACATCTGGGGTGCCAAGGTTCACCATCACTGTTCTAGGGTTATAGCATTTACACAGTTATCCTATGTAGACCAATGACGACAACTAAAGCACATCATAACCAGAGCATGAAACACCAATAAAGAGAACCAGTTTTTAGTCCACGGTATGTAAACCATACTCAAAGATTTCTGATCATCTTATCTTGTTCTGACCTGTAATGTAATGATTAGTGGGTCAGTTTATTCATCAGCTCATAAGTATAACAAACAGAGGCGGTTTCTTGCCTGTTTTTTTAATGCGTCGTTCATTTCCTTCAAGGTGTCAAAAGAGGATTTTAGCCTTTTGTTTTCTTTAACCTTGTCTTTAAGAGCTTCCGACAGGCGTTTTACCTCTGCATCATGCTGCTACAAAGCAAAGAATAACACGGGTGAGAGATGGCTTCAACTGTAAAAAGATTTAATACAGAATATTTGCTAAACAAAGAATTTCCACTTGACTTTTTACACACCTCCTTTATACAGATCTGGTTTTTGTTCAGTTATGTATCCAATGTATACAGCTTTTTTTTTTTATTCATTTTTTTCCCCCTCAAGTATGATGAAAAATACACAAAATGAAAATTTAGAACACAATTTACAAAAAGGATTAGGTTATTTAAACCCCATATCAGCAAATGTGTTTTGTAAGGAAAAACCTGGATAGTAAAAAAATAAATAAATAATAAAAAAAACAAAAAAAAACACAAACACACACACACACACACAAAAACGTGGAACGAAAGATAGAACATGATAAACTGGGAACAGAAACAGTATTTATTGCGGAATTACATGCAATGTCTTAGTGAATGTACACTGTACTGCACATGAGCAATTCAGTTTACATTCCGGCATACCGACTGTGTGCTAGGATGACTGCACTCCTACAAATGCATGCTAGTGATGTCATCCTGCACTGGCCCATCAAAAGGGCCGAAGACTGGCACCTAGAAAAAGCCAGGGAGAAGATGCTGGCTTGTGACTTTGCAGGCACTGGATTTCTGGAACAGAAGTATTTTTTACCTTTAGTTTTGCTTAAAGAGATTTTAAAGAAAAGATCAGTACCACATGTATGCTATATCTGCACGATACTTGATAGGAGCCGTAGCATATTGGATTCAGTTTTTTGCAGCCTCAATGCTGAACTCTGTTTCAATGAGTCAAAGAAAAGACACAGAGAAAAAAAAACAACAACAACAGTGTTTTGTTGTGCTAAGGAGACCCATCATGATACCAATCTCTAAACCCTTATCTCTGCCATGGGGTCATCACCTTCATCATGCTTGCCCAGCCACCTGTTCACCTGTGAGTGTCCTCGAAAATACCCAGTACATTTAGGTATAGGGCGCATGTAACTTTCTTCCCTTCCCTTTAGGATATAGTGCTCTTGTTTGAGAGGATAAGGAAGAGCTTCAGTCCAGCAGAAAAAAAAAATGTAAGGGCACATTTATACCATACGTGCATGAAAACTGATGGGAAATCAGTGCAGATTAATTTGCAGAGACATCAGTTTCACATCACTTTTAATGCGCTTTTCAGTGTGACTTTATGCACATTGACATCAGTTTTCATGCACGTCAGTTTTATGCCCTATTCAAAGCACAGTGTTGATATCACTGTGGTGGTTTGAACAAGGCACATAGAGAACCTTTTTTTTTTTGTGCCCCTGCAGAACACAACATATTTTTGGTAAAAAAAAAAATAAAAAAAAAAAAAAAAAACCAACAATAAGCGTATACCAATTGGTTTACGCAAAAGCGTCTGCTAACTGTGGGATATTTTTATATAGTTTTTTTTTTTTACTAGTAATGGCAACGATCTAGCGGGACTGCGATATTGAAGCAGACAAATTGGACACCTGACACTTTTTTGGGGACCAGTGACATTATTACAGTGGCCAGTGCTAAACAATATGCACTGTCACCATACTAATGACACTGGCAGGGAAGGGGTTAACATCTGGGGCCTTTAAAGGGTTAACTGTGAGCCTAGCTAATGTTTCAGTGTAGTGGGGAGGTGCTTTTTCTAGGGGAAAACATGGATCGGTGTTCCTGCTTTACAGAAACACGGGATCCATGTGTTTCGTACTGACAGAATGACAATCTGCCTTGTTTACATAGGCAGACTGGTATTAAGTTAGTGTAGCGAACGATCAGCGGGTATCGGCAAAGATCGGATCCGAGGGACCCGCCAATCAACTCCCATTGTGTAAAAATCACCCATGATTCTGTGCAGCGCAGCCGCCCTGTATCCAGCGCCACCCTCAACTAAGCCGTTTCTCCACTGATCTTTAGGTGCCAGACGCCGGCATGTTAACTGTGAAAAGCTGGCTATGACTCCTTGCAGGTTCACAGACAGCTTCCCACTGTGCATGCCTGAGCTGCGCTGTGCTTTGTGAATGGTCCCATAGTCTTCTGAAGCGGAATTGAACCTTTAGGGTGAAGTCCTGCTTTAATCACCTGGCCTGAATATTGTCAAATAAGGGAGGAGAGAAGAACATTGATAAAATGTAAGCTTTGACATGAAGCTTGCACAGAAATTGCATCCAGCATGTCCAGCAGGAGGGGAGCTTAGGGAAGGCAAGCATCATCAGGTGGGAAAACCTGTCACTGTCCTGAATGAAAAAAAAAACAAAAAGCAGTAAAGCATATGAGATGCTATATAAAGCATCAAAATAAACCAACTTATGGCAGATGTGACCTAAAACAAATAAAACTTTGATATTGGGACCGTTTACATAAGATTTGTGAACTTTCACTGCGCATTTCATACGATTTATTTTTTTATTGGTTATGAAAACAGAAAATTCACAGAACATTTAATTTAAATAAATGATTTCATATTTTTTCTGGACACACAACACAGCACTGCATTAATGTATATAATTTTATTCACGGTTATATTATAAAAATGACCAACAATGAACACCCCTTTAAATCACAGCTCAAGTTTAACGTGTAAGCCAAGTATCAAGCAAGCACAAATAGACATTGCTATTATTCAAAAGGCTATCATGTACTGTATGCAATCCCTCCCTATAGTCTGAGCATACAAGGATCAATTGCTGCTTAGAGTTATCCATTTGTGTAAACCAAGCTCTAATTTGCATCGCCTCACTTTCAAATCTCTGGCAGGAAAAGGCATTGTGCTGACTTTCAAGTCCAAACACACCACTGTCAGACCACAGGACGCCATGTATTGCACTACATAAACAGCTAATAGATCACATGTTCTTTGCAAGACATACCAATGTGGAAATATTTAGAGGCGCTGTGCAATTGGATTTATTTCTGAAAGTGTTTCAAGATCTTTGCACTGAAAAATGACATACCTTTTATTTTGGGACATATGGTACAAAAACTCTTTTTGATGTGCTTTATTATTTAAGAATTGTTACTAAAGCTGGTAGTCGCACCATGGAAACAGGGCCTTACACAAAGAAATATTGAGACTGTGAAAATCCATAAAAAGTTAGACAAAATATGAAAAATGATTGAATGAACCAAGACAGGTGATGGATAACAAAGACGACGTCAAGATTTTTCTTAGGATATCAACAAGAAGGGCAAAACATAAAACTTTGAAAAGCCGACTTTCATATAACCACACCTAATCAATGAACAAAAAATAAAACCATTATTATGATTAATAGCTTAGACACAGTTGTGTTGGGTGTTTTCCTGTACAAAAAAAAAAACAAAACAAAAAAAACCCAGCCTCTGTTTCTATGCTGTGATGGATATCAGAATCTGAATGTTTATGTGCTGTATTTTATAAAAAAATTAATAAAAAAACTAAACACACAAAAAAATACATAACAGCCCTAGAACAAAGGGAAAAAAAATGTATTTATATATACTGTGAGGGGTTATCTTGGTAGCGGGGTGTGTGACCCCTTGGTTGGGTTCACCACACACTGAATTTAATTTATACAGACTGGCAGTCGAAGACGGTTGAAAACAACGTTTCTGGTTTATTTTTCCATCTTGCTGGAAAACAATTGCAAGCATCCAAACAGCATAAACAAAATCAAACATAAAATAAATCCTAGCCACTCTGGGCGTCTACCTTCCACACAGAAACCTATCTATGAAGTCTAACACAGTCTACTGCTGGGTAGACAGTGCTGGTCATACAGCACAAAACAATAGTCTTTTGATTTTGTTTCACACAGAAAAATCAATCCTCTTCTCACCTTCACCGAAGACCTTCTGGCACTGCTCTCCTACTCACACAGCCTTAGGAGTGACGCAGCCAAATAATGGTAATCCTTTGGACTTCTTATAGAGGCCTTTAATTGCCTCACTCTGAACAGCTGGAGTCTTCCAACGCCCTTAGACCTTGTCTGGCTATTTCTCGCAGCCGACGCCTAATAATGATTAGTGTATTGTCTAAGCAAAGCAGAAATGTATGTTCCGTCTGTGACAACACCCACAGATTTACCTGACTTCCTGTCACAATACACATATACATACATACATACATACATAGTGTGTAAGCTTACCACACACAAGACTTTGTGCATTGACACTTACTGCCTTAGGGTCAGTTCACACCACATGCAGTTCAGTGCATTTTGTTCTGCATCAAAAAACATGGAAAAGTAGGTTATATAGTTTTTAATGGCACAGTTCACACCAATGCTTGCAGTTCCAGAAAAAAAAATAGAACATGCTGCATTTTTTCTGCACTGGACCATCGTAAAAACGCATAAAAATAAAACGCACTGGAACACACGTCCTTATTGAAGGTGAAGGTTAACCATTTAAGGACCCCCTACCGACGATATACGTCGGCAGAATGGCACGGCTGGGCACATCCACGTACATGTACGTGGCTCTTAAAGCCCAGCCGTTGGGTCACAGGTGCGTGCACACGACCCGGTCCGAAGCTCCGTGGCCGCGGGACTCGCGGACCCGATCGCCGCTGGAGTCCCGCGATCGGTCCCCGGAGCTGAAGAACGGGGAGAGCTGTGTGAAAACACAGCTTCCCCATTCTTCACTGTGGCGCTGTCATCGATCGTGTGTTGCCTTTTATAGGGAATCACAATCGATGACGTCACACCTACAGCCACACCCCCCTACAGTTGTAAACACACATGAGGTCACACATAACCCCTTCAGCGCCCCCTTGTGGTTAACTCCCAAACTGCAACTGTCATTTTCACAGTAAACAATACATTTTAAATGTATTTTTTGCTGTGAAAATGACAATGGTCCCAAAAATATTTAAAATTTGTCCGAAGTGTCCGCCATAATGTCGCAGAAAAGAGGGGGGAAAAATGCACTGGACTGCATAAAAAATGTGCATGCAGAAAAGCATCTGGAACGCATTCAGGATGCGTTTTTATGGTGTGGACTGGCTCTCAGAGAATATTATTTACAACAACCTTCTCATACGGCTTGTTTCCATTCAATAAAAAATATCCAGTTTATCAATCATTCAATTTATAGAACTGGATGCTATACGAGAATGTAAATCAAGATTGATGTATAATTCGCCCTGCAATTATCAGATTGTACCCGATTGCAGCGTGTTTGCTTGGCTAGGTCTGCAATAGTAAATTATTATTATTACCAACCTATGCCATCTGCTGAAAATTACCAACAGGAATATTTCCAGAGTGTAATCACAAAGAAAAAACAAAGATGCTTGCATACAGTGCTGTGGAAAAGTGTTATTTGTTTTATTTGTTTGCATATTTAATCACACTTAAAATTACTCAGATTATTAAACAAATTAATATTGCACAAAAGTATGCCCGAGTAAATACAAAAATGCAGTTTTGAAATTATGATTTCATTTATTAAAAGGCAAAAAAAGCGGTCCAAACTTGCCTGGCTGTATGTGAAAAAGTAATTGCACATCGCTGCGGATGAATTGTGGACCACTCTTTGCAGAATTGTTTTAGTTCAGGCACATTGGAGGTTTGGAGTTTTTTTTGGAGCATGAACAGCCTATTTAAGGTCATGCCACAGCATCTCAAACGGATTCAAGTATGGACTTGACTAGGTCACTCCGAAACCTTCATTTTGTTTTGTTTTTTTAGCCAGAGGTGGACTTGCTGTTGTGTTTCGTATCATTGTCCTGCTGCATAAACAAAGTGCACCTGAGCTTGAGGCCACAAACAGATGGCCGGACATTCTCCTTTAGGATTTTCTGGTACAGAGCAGAATTGATGGTTCAAATAATTATAGCAAGTGGTCCAGGTCCTGAAGCTGCAAGCAGCCCCAGACCTTCACGCTACCATCACCATGTCTGACTGTTGGGATGATGTGATTTTTATGAAATGCTGCGTTCGTTTTTAGCCAAATGTAACGGGACGCACACCTTCCAAAAAGTTTGATTTTTGCCTCATCAATCCACAGAATATTTGCCCAAAAGTCTAATCTAGATGTTTTTTTGAAAAAAGTGAGACAAGCATTTGTGTTTTTTGGCTTTAGCCTTGGAACTCTCCCATCAATGCCATTTTTGCCCAGTCTCTTTCCTATTGTTGAATCATGAGCACTGACCTTAAAGAGGAACTACAGTCTGCTCACATAATAAAAAATAAATAAAAAAAATTGCCAAATATGCTCCCTACACCTGGCTCAATCCATTTTAACTGTGGGCAGTTGCAGCCCTGCAGCTCTCATTAGCCCCCCATGACTGATCCCCCCCTCCCTTCCTGACAAACTCTCAGGAGAGTTGTGCATGATGTCATTAGCCTAGGCTTTTTACCAGACAAGAAATAGGAAGTGGGCTGTATAAGGTATTTACTGGCAGAAAAAAAATGTTTTACCACCCAAAGTTAAACCAACAAGGGCAGAGGATTTAAAAGATTGGAAGTTAAAAAAAAAAAAAAATGACTGAAGGTCCTCTTTAAAAGTGATTGTAAAGCCTCATTTTTTTTCCTATAAAAATAATAAACATGTTATACTTACCTGCTCTGTTGCAGTGGTTTTGCACAGAGCAGCCTGGATCTGCTTCTTGAGTCCCTCTTCTCTGCTCCTGGCTCCTACCTCCTGTTCAGTGCCCGCACAGCATGCAGCTTGCTATGGGGGGTACCCGAGCCGAGTCACAGCTCCCTGTGTCAATCCAGACACAGAGGCCCGACCTGGCCCAGCCCCCCTCTCCTGATTTTTTGGTTGACTTGAAATGACAGCAGCGGGAGCCAATGGCGCCACTGTTGTGTCTCAGCCAATCAGGACGACTTAGACACTCATGGACATCGCTGGACAGAGAGGGACCTCGGGGTAAGTGTTAGGGGGGCTGCTGCACACAGAAGGCTTTTTATCTTAACTAAATGGAATGCATTAATAGAAAAAAAAAAAAAAAACTCTGATTTTACAATCCCTTTAACCGAGGCAAGTGAGGCCTGCAGTTCTTTAGATGTTGCTCTGTTTTTTTTTTTAATGACCTCCTGGTGGGGACGTGGTCTTGGAGTAATTTTGGTAGGCCGACCACACCTTTGAAGGTTCAATACTGTTCAAAGTTTTCACCATGGTTCACTGGAGTCCCAAAGCCTTTGGCTTTGTAACCCTTTCCAGACTGTTCTCATCTGTTCTTAAATTTCTTTAGATCGCAGCATGATGTATTGCTTTTTGAGATCTTTTACTTCACTTCTTCACTTAGTCAGATAGTTTCTATTTAAACGATTTCTTGATTCAACAGGTCTGGCAGTAATCAGGCCTGGGTGTGGCAAGTAAAATGTAACTCTTTCCAAAATAATTTTTTCCCTTAATAAAAACATCATTTAACCACTTCAATACAGGGCATTTTCATCCCCTTACTGCCCAGGCCAATTTTCAGCGCTGTAAGATTTTAAATGACAATTGCGCAGTCATGCAAAACTGTAATCAATCTAAATTTTTATAATTTTTTTCCCCACAAATAAATCTTTATTTTGGTGGCATTTGATCATCTCTGCGGTTTTAATTTTTTTGCGTTATAAAACAAAAAATAAATAAGCGTAAATTTTGAAAGTTTAGGCCAATATATATTCTTCTACATATTTTTGGTAAAAAATATATAAAAATAAATAATAATACCAATAAGCGTATATTGATTGGTTTGTGCAAAAGTTATAGCGCCTACAAAATAGGTGATAGATTTAGGCATTTCTATTATTATTTTTACTAGTAATGGCAGTGACCTGTGATTTTTATTGTGACTGACATTGCGGCGGACAGATCGGACACTTTTGACACTATTTTGGGACCATTGACATATATACAGCGATCACTGCTAATAATATGCACCGATTACTGTATAAATGTCACTGGCAGGGAGGTGGTTAAAAAAATGCATTTACTCAGGTCATGTTTGTGGAATATTAACCACTCCATCCCCAGAAGTTTTTACACAGCACTGCGTTGCTTTAACTGACAATTGCGCGGTTTTTATTTTTTGTGCTATAAACAAAAAAGACAGACAATTTTGAATAAAAAAAAAATATTTAAATTTTTGCTATAAAACATTGCCAATTAAAAAAAAAAAAAAATGTTCTTCATCGGTTTAGGCCAATATGCATTCTGCTACATATTGTTGGTAAACAAATCCCAAAAGGGGAATATTGATTGGTTTGTGCAAAAGTTATTATGTCTACAAACTATGGGATTGGGGATTTTTATTTGTTTTACTAATTAATGGCGGCGATCAGCAATTTAGCTGGCTTACAACATTGTGGAGGACAAATTGGACACCAATACAGTGATCAGTGCTATAAAAAAAAAAAAATGCACTGATCCCGGTATAAATGACACTGGCAAGGAAGGGGTTAATAAGGAAGGGTTAAAGTGGATGTAAACCCATGCTCATCCTGTCTAAACTACTGCCATATTGGTTATCTATAAGGAGATAGATGCCTCCTGCATGTATCCTAACCTGTCAAATGTCTCCCCTCTGTCTGTTATGAGACCCGAAAAACTGCAAATTCTGTGGGTGGGTCTGTTGTCCGGAGCTTGGGGGGTGGAGTCGTGATGTCAGTAGACTCCCCGCCCACATCTACACTCCCCTTGTCAACATGCATTTTCTCCTGTGTATTTCTTACACCGAACTCCTGCTATGATCACTAACATCCAGTCAAACCCCAGAAATGTCACCCATGTCCAAATCATGCATAGGTGTGGAGCAGCCAATCCTGGAAGAGCTGCAGAAGAAATGAGGAGAGGATCTGAAGTACACAGAATGTCTCTCAGGCTTGCGCACGAGATATGTAAATCACCTGTCATTCACAGCAAGGGAAAAGAACTGACTCCTATTTTTCTGTCTGACCGTTTTTATCTCACCGAAATAAGATAAGAGGATTGCTCAGAGCTGGATTAACTCTTTGTGGCAAGACTGGGCACAGATTACATGAAATCCTACACTGTACAAGGTGCAAGCCTCATTTTACAAAGTGGAACTACATACATTTTTTCATCCTTCCGTCTATTAAATCTTCTGCCCTTGTTTTTACTTTGGATAGTAAAACATTTTTACAGCCCACCTTCCCGTTTCTTGTCTGGAAAAAAGCCTAGGCTTATAACATCATGCACAGCTCTCACTCTTGTGAGTGTTTGCTAGGAAGGAAGGGGGGGATGAGTCATAAGAGGGCCAATGAAAGCTGCAGGGCTGGAGGTGTGTGTCTGTGTAAATCCAGGAAGTGAACAGGCAGCAGCTTCAGCTGCCCACAGTTAAAATAGTTTCAGCCAGACTCAGGGTAGGGAGATTTCTGAAGCATATTTGGCAAATACAGAATCACAGTATATATAAATTGATATGCAAAGTGGTTGGAGGGAAGCTTCAGGATGGCAAAGATGTTTTTATTACAAATTATGTGAGCAGACTGCAGTTCCTCTTTAAGTGTGTCCCTGGGAGGTGCTTACTGTGTGGGGGACAAATACACTGGAGAAAGAGAGAGATTCACGTTTCAGCTTAGCTGAAACAAGATCTATTTTGCTCCCTGACATCAGCGGTCTGCCTTGTTTACATAGGCCAACCGCCGCTCCGTCTCCTCTGAATGATCGGCAGGTCGCAGCAGCCATCGTGGCTGCCAAACCTGCTGATTGGCCCCCAGCTGTGTCCAATCATGCACACACCCCCTATACCACGTGTAAAAAAAAAAAATGGTGCGCGATTTTGCACAGCTGGGCTGCCCTGCCTCCGTGTATATGTGGTGGGTGGTCCGGAACTTGTTAAAATGTGACAAATATGCAAAAAAAAATAAAAAAAAAATCTGAAAGGGGGCCAATTTTCATAGCACTGTACACAGAATGTATAGGCCAGATATTTTAAATTTTTTACGATAACACGCAGACAGGAAATCTGGTTGTCTGCCTCCTTGTTCCTTTCTGTAACTGCAAAAAGGAGCAGACTCCCTCTTGTTCCTCCCCACAAACATCCAGTATTTTAGTAGGATTCACTAGGATTCAAATCAAAACGAGCAATATAACCAGAAGGGTCGTATTAAAGCCCAACTCAAGGCAAAACTTTTTTTTTTTTTTGATGGAGTGAAGAAACATTTGAATCTACATGTAGTTTTCACTGTTGCCTTTGAACCCCTTGCATAGATCTCCCATCTCTTCCGTGTCGTCACCAGGGCAGGAAGAGAGGGGACTCTATCAAAAAGGGTCTCAATAAGAGCACGTTTGGTTTGGTAGAATGAGTGGGAAAGGGTTAATTTTTTTGTTTTTTGCACCCCTGTTGAGCAGATATCCCACACTTCCAGTGTGGTCACCACGGCACGTTCACGTGTTGATTATGAAGAAATGCTTATTAAAGTGGGAGTTCACCCAATTCGTTTTTTTTTCTCTTTTCCCCTTAGCTTCATGCTCGTTTTGTCTAGGGGAATCGGCTATTTGTTTTAAAATATGAGCCGTACTTACCGTTTTCGAGATGCATCTTCTCCGTCGCTTCCGGGTATGGGTCTTCGGGAGCGGGCGTTCCTTCTTGATTGACAGTCTTCCGAGAGGCTTCCGACGGTCGCATCCATCGCGTCACTCGTAGCCGAAAGAAGCCGAACGTCGGTGCGGCTCTATACTGCGCACCGACGTTCGGCTTCTTTCGGAAAATCGTGACGCGATGGATGCGACCGTCGGAAGCCTCTCGGAAGACTGTCAATCAAGAAGGAACGCCCAGTCCCGCAGCCCATACCCGGAAGCGGCGGAGAAGATGCATCTCGTAAACGGGTAAGTACGGATCATATTTTAAAACAACTAGCCGATTCCCCTAGACAAAACGAGCATCCATCTAAGGGAAAAAAGTGATCTCTATGGGTGAACCTCCGCTTTAACGCTCCTATAGCAATTATGTGTTTTTGTTGCTTTCTTGAAACAGCTTTGAGATGCTTGATAAAGGCTTGTGGAAGCGTTGCTTTTCTAGTGTTTAAAGTGGAAGTGATGTGGAGGAAATGATCTACTCTGAGGTGCGGTTAGGTTGTGATGCGATAGCAGACATTTCTGTGATTTTTCTGCAAGATGGATTTGTATACTTTGATCTCTGACACTTGGCTGGGTGCAGCTCAACTGTGCAGACACAAAGATTTTGCCGCTGACAATAATGCACAATTCCTCTACTCTACAAATACTGTCAGAATTGCTGGCTGGTTGATGCTTTTGTCTGCAAACACACATAAGCAAATGGTGTTACCACACGGCAGCTCTGTTTAAGCAAGAAGTGGCTGGAGCAGCTCTGTCATAGTTCTCTATTATTTCCCAGTGCATTCTGGGATACCTCATAAAAGCATCACACACCTTCATTTTTAACATGACACAACACAATGCTACCGCCGTGTGAACAGCAGTGTGTGGTGCCCATTGTAATATTAATGGCAGGCATTGAAGGGCGGTAATGAGGCTTTAAAATATCTGAATAGATGTTGCTTAAACACAGGGCATTGATGCATGTGTGAACAAGCTCTAAGAGACAGCAAGTAAGGGGAAAAAGAATTTTATATATATATATATATATATATATATATATATATATATATATATATATATATATATATATATATATATATATATATATACACATATATATATATATACACACATACACACACACACACACACACACACATATATATATACACACACACCAGCTGAAATTGGGCATTACACTGCTGGTATTTAGGGCATTGTAGATCCAGATCCTTTAAATTCGAGATCCACCAGAGATTTGAATTTAATATACACACACGCACAAAGTTATAATCTGGAACCTCACCACAGAAAGAGAGCCAACTACATTATTGCCCATTGAACTACTCAATTTACAGCCTTACATCTCACATTGATAACAGCAATAACTAAAAACACAAAAGAGAATCCGGTGCGCGCCAGCAAAGTCCTATATTTATTATACAGTATAAAACTAAATAAACTTGTAAACTCGGATGACTACTCGTCATCCACTCTGTCCACCATATTGATTCCATTTGGCTGAGCTACACATTTCAGAGAGCACCGATTGTGGTCAGTGAGTGTTAACCTAAAACATAGTGCAGATGAGTCTGTCAGAGTGGTGGGAGATATTATTAAATCTATTGCATGGCAAGGAAGAAGTGGTGCTCTTTTATCGGCATCTGTAGTTTGTGACTGCAATCCCCTTTGAAGTTCTGGGATTTGCAGCTCAACCACAAACTATTTTGGCAGACAGTCTGAATGATTTTTGTGGCCACTTCTGTGAGCAGCTTTTTTTTTTTTTTTTTAAATCAAAAATTACTACATACTTAGCTATGCTAATGCTCTTTTGTCTCTTGCTTTGGGGATAAACATCTAAAAAAGTATCACAAAAAAGCTGATAGTTTTAACTAGAACACGTACAGAAGATTAAGTACAAAAACGCTTAAAGCATTTGTTACCCTAAAAAAAATGAAAAAGGGATGCGTTCCCTTAAAGTATGTTACACAACACAGTTCCTGTTATGTGTAATTTGGCCTCCTGTATGACCTAAAATACCTGGCTGATCTCTTTCCCCTGTAAACTGACGACTACAGTTTATCATGGCTCCCGAGCCCTAACACCGTGGTCAGTTTCCATCCCTCCGTCATCCGCAGCTTTGCTCTGTCCTCTCCCCCCTCCATTCCCTGACCGTCAGCTCTGTCCACTCCTCAGCTCTCCCCTCCTGCTGCAATCATAACTATATTATGATCATGCCATCCCCTCTGTTAACTTCTACCTTACATTAGAACGTCTCCTCGGCTCTCTGCTTCCCTCCTCTCCTCCTCTGGTCAGCGGGAGTTCTCGGCCCCTCCCACTACAGCCGTCAGCCAGGGAGAGGAGAAAGTTGAGGAGTCACGTGAGCCCCAGGAGAGGTTCTGTTATAAGGTAGCATCTTTTTTATATAGCAAAGACACTGGGATACATGATGTTATTTGACAGAGGGGATGGCATGATCATAATATAGTGGCTTAACAACCACGTTAAGTAAAAATGCAATTGGGCTCAGGACAGTAAATGCCGTTTATGTAAAAGACTGAGGCCTTGTTCACCCCATGGTGCAGAGACATCAGTTTTTCTGCACACATTCTGAAAGGACTAAAAAAAAAAAAAAAAAAAAAAAAAAATGGTTCTCTATGTGCCATGTTTACACCACAGTGTGCAGATTTTTTTCTGCGCAGAAATCTGCAATGTGTATGCAGTTTTCTGCACATAAAAAAACCCGACATGACAACATTGGTGTGAAAAGGGCACATAACTGACACGCATGAAAACCGATGTAAACTGATGAGATTGATGCAAGTGAAATCTGCGCAGTTTACCCTTCAGTTCCCATCAGTATTAATGCACATATGGTGTGAACAAGCCCTGAAGGAAGGGGGCTTTGTCAACCGTTATTTAAAGTTGTTTGCCTTGATGGCTTCAAAAATCTAGATTTACAAGGGTGTAAATATGATGTCTAAAAAGCAAACAGAAACTCTATAAAATTATTCTGTAACACTTTTTCATATTTACCACAAAAGAAAATGTGAGGAAATATTTGTAATCATGAGAAAGAGATAGTGTGAGTAATATATATTACATACATACATACAACCCCACCTGTTGGACAAAAATGGTAATTAAAAGTAAAAAATTATTATTTTTATCCAAACTTTGGCAAAAAAAAAAACACACCACTGTCCACACATATAGTAAGGATGGCCAGATTTCTAGTGGCCCTTCAGTGGAAGCACCGTAACCCCCCCCCCTACACTTTCTGAACTCTATGCCAGAATTAAGGATGTGGAGGTCATGGAGTCCATGTCAGCTATATTGAGGGAGCGACTTGAACACTCGGCAACATGGGATCCATGGCATCGACGGATGGACCCACCCCTGTTCCATGAGACCCCCCCTCACACTCTGTATACCATGTGCACTCAGAGCCCAGGAGAGATGAGCCCAACTGATTGAGGTCTTTTCTCTACATCTCTCTCCCTCCCTCTTCCTCCTTTCACTCCCCTTTTCTGTTTTTCTCCTTCTTCCTCCCCGCTTTTTACTTTATTAAATTTTTTATTTATTTTTATTTCTGGAAAAGCAGGCCATGCATTCTATAGGAAAGCACATGCTAATGGAATGTCTGACAGACGACTTTTTACTACTGTTTTCCTCATATTGCATTCCTTGGTTTTATACAGTTCTAATCAAACCAATTATGCTACTGGACATTGTGTCTGAACTGTTGTATGGAGTCCATTTATGCCTTCTCTGGAGATATTTGCTTCTACTACTCTTTTTTTTTTTCTTTGCGTTTTTTTATTTTCACCTAACTGAGGTTTATAGTTTTTGTAATGAAACCGCAAAAAAATTATAAAAATTGACAATTATTAAAAAAAACTTCATGTTTTGCGAAAACGCAAATGTAGCTTACAGTCAATCTCCCGGCAAACAGCTACATAAATTTCTAATGCCGCGTACACACCATCACTTTATGTGATGAAAAAAAATGACGTTTTTAAAAACGTCACTTTAATTGACCGTGTGTGGGGGAAAACATCGTTTTATGTCTTGTAAAAAACGACTAAAAAAAATATTGAAGCATGCTTCAATTTTATGTGTCGTTTTTCAAAAGTGCACTTTTTACTTCACAAAAATTGACCGTGTGTAGCAAAAAACGTCGTTTTCTAAGACGTTTTTTCATCCACGCATGCCCAGAAGCTACTTATGAAGCAAGCTTCAATGGTAAAACGTGGTGGAACGTAACCTCACTTTGCAAGAACATTGTGAGAAAAACGATGGTGTGTAGGCAACTTCGTCTTTGAAAATTGAAGTTTCAAAAACGTCATTTTTTACTTCACAGAAAGTGTCGTTTTTTTCATCACATAAAGTGATGGTGTGTATGCGGCATAACACTTTAGCTGACAAATAATTACAAATTCTGCTCAGATTCACTGCACCTTCCATAGAAACCTCTCTGTCCCCAGCCCATATACCAAACAATGAAAAAGCATAAATAAGCAGGTTTCTGACGTAGGAAGCAGTATAGATATTCAGAAAGTAGCAGAGGTATGTGCGATTCTTTTTTTACACTGAACAGTCTTAAAGCGGAAGTAAACCCGTAGATTTAACAGTTTAAAAAACAGTTACATTACCGGTAACACAGCGGTAAGTTAAAGGAAGGTGGTGTGGCATGGGGGTCATCTTTACCACAGAGGGGCTTTAAAGTGGTTGTAAACCCATGAACAAAAAAATAAACCTGCAAGACAAAAAGGCATAATGAGCTAGTGTGCATAGCATACTAGCTCATTATGAATTACTTTCCTCAGACCGAAGCCCCCATAGCGGTCCTCATACACCAACATCCCTTCTGGAGTGACTTCCGGGTATCTTGGCACATGCTTAGGAGATATCTGGGGTAGCTGCAGGTAAGCCCTATTATAGGCTTACCTGTAGCAAAAAGTGGTTGCAAAAAGGGTTTACAACCACTTTAACCTACATGTTATCTTGGTAATCATTAGCACCTCTTTGGTAAGATTATCTATTCATGAACTGGATCATACACTGTACCTACAAAATCCTTAACTGTGTTCAAGTGTACCTTGGAGAATTAATGTTGTTTTGCAAAGGGTGGACACAGCAATTATTTATTTTGTTCTTTTTTTATGCATTTTGTACACGGTTAATTGGTAAATAAAAATAATTTGTTTCAATACTTTTTAAAGCATCCTCATTTACATTTTTTTTTTTCCATAAGTGCCTAAAGCTTTTGCACAGTATTGTACACGTATCTGAACTGGCCATTTTGCCTGGAGATCTACTTTAAAGCTTACTTGATGCAAGTTATGCGTTGCCATCACTGACCTCCTGCAACCACTGGCTGCCTTGCTTTTATGATTTGCACCTGCATTTTTTTTTTAAATCCTTACTCAGAACCGAGTGCTACTTTGTCTGGCTAACAGGACATATCAGGAATTTTGAGTATATGTGAGCACCTCATATACTTACCCTCTTACATGTGACAGTGCTCATTGGCCCAGGAGTATCACATAGGGGCAAGGAAGCAATTCATAACCCATAACCATGTGTAAGCTTTAACAAGTTAGTTTAAAGCTTACACAGTACTTTCTTTTCCAAGTCCTGGTGGCCAGGTATAGTGGTAGCAGCAAGGAAAGGCAAGTATACACTGCCGGGTAGACACAAAGCTAAGATCGTTATCCCAGGCTAGTTACATATGCTACAAGTCTGATGTCACAACTCCAACAAAACAAGAAGCTGTAAGAATAGGGAATCACATTTCGTAAAGGAAAATTTAAAAAGACTGTTTTCATGGATAGGATTTCCCATCAAATGACTTTATCAATATTTTGCACTGTCTTTCTTTGACCTCAATTTATCATCAACCGCTTCCCAATATATCAACAAAACAGAAATTTCTGAAAGCAAGAAGGTGCCTGTCCGAATCGCATGCAGTTTCCCCACAGCTCCAGTGTGAACCCAGGCTTGAGCTCACACAGGAGCAGTGCGGGAAACCACATGTGATTTGAAAAGGAATTGCACCGCAATACTGTTCAAATTTCATGCGATTCGAATCCATCCATTTTGTACTGAAGCACATCGCACCGCAAAGTATCGATTTTGGGCATCGGGAGCATTTTTACAAGTACTCCTGAAAATACTGAGTATCGGTACCGATATCAGTGCATTCATAATTGTCATAAACCAGAATTAAACCTCACTAGTGAATAAAAAAAAAATAAAAAAAAATGGTCATTGTATCTTCTAGTTCTGGTAATGCTCTAAAATTAGAATCTGATCCGATTCCACTTTCTAACTCGAAAATTTGGCAAAATCTCTTAAGTGAATCAGTTACATTTTTTATTTTATTTTTTAATTACCTGTTTCATTATCCCAAATTTGTCATGAACAATCTCTTCAACGCTTTTAATTTTGCTGAGAGTAGCTTGATGCTTGAATAACATGTCTTCCCTGTCTCGTAAACTCTGCTCCCGTTTTTTCAACTGAAGTGAATACTCATGCTGCGACATCCTTTCTTTCTACAGAAATACAAGTGCATTGTCATATGGCATTCGCAAAGCAAAGAAATCAAGTTTAAAAATAATTGTGATAAAAAAAAATTTAATCGGTTAAGCAATATACCACGATGGCCTTTAACACAAAGAAATGACCGAGTAGGTGCCACTTATTACTTTCTAAAGCATAGAAGATGTGGTGGGAGGGAAGGGACAGGGAACTAGAGACAGCAGAATCTGCAGCAGCTGTGAATAGTAACCACCAATTAGCCTAGAATTTCAGATTTTCCACTTAAACAGGAAGTAAACCCTTCCTTTCTTCTTCCCTGCAAAGTAAAGGCATAATGTGCTAGTATGTATTGCAAACTAGCACATTATGTGATACTTACCTGCAAACGAAGCTCGCATTGTACCCACTGCAGGCCGCATCCATCTTCGCCCATCTTCCTTCCGGGGCTCAGAGACTGGCTGGAGCCGCATGACGTCAATCCTTTGCATGTGTGCGGGAGACGCCAGTCAACGGCACATTTGCCTGAAGAAACAGTACGGGCTGCCATTCCACGCTTAGGAGATATTTACAGTACCTATAGGTAAGCCTTATTCTAGGCTTACCTATAGGTACAATTTACAAATGTAGGTTTACAACGTCTTTAAGCTTTGAAGATGAAAGCTGGAAGCTCATTGGTTGCACAGCATATGTGAAGTCTCAAAAGGCACTTCCACCTTAAAGCTGAACTCCATTTCGAAGAGCCAAAAGTGATATGGATCCATCTTTTGTGCAAATGCTTTAGTTATTCCAGCTTTTACCTTGTAAAAAACCCGAATAATGAACGTCTCTTATTTGCTCTCTGTTGGTCTGCTAAAGCTCAAGGTTATTTTTTTTATTTTGAAGAGATACAAAAACACGTAAGTTATGTGTAATAGTGTGTATCACATTACCTCCAGGCAGCTGCTGCTGTTAAAAAGCTTCCGTTAAGTCCCCCCTTCAGAGCTGCTGGATACCGAGTGGCTGTGAATAGAAGCTGCTCTTACTGAGATAGAGGAGATTCTGCCATCACCTGCTATTCCTCCATTCACAGAAAGTGATGCATTGTGGAAGAATAGCAATATGCAGAAAATAAATTGCTGTTAACCTTTAAACAGTTTTAAAGGAGACCATGAACAGAAGATCTTTACCAGAAGCAGCCAGCCATTGACAGGTAATAGGATGCACATTCATTATAGATAACAAATGTGTTTGATGCTGTATCCAAAAAAAGAAATACATTTTGGCTTTAAATATACCAAAACACTTATATGAAAGCCTGTCGTTAGCTATTTTTGGCATGTATCAAACAGACCTGTTGATCATGTCAGAAATTCAGAGTTGTCCTGTGTTCAGTGCTTACTTCCTGTAATATCCCAAAGACCGCCCTCCCAGTCCTCATCTTAGAACTATAGAATGATTAGACTTCACGTTATATGAAGATGGGAGAGTGGTTGGGTATGATAAACTTTGGCAAAAGAAAACTGGGCAGGGCTGAAAAAACTCAATTAAAAAAATACTGGGCTAGATTCACGTAGCTGCGCCCCTTCTTACGGCGGCGCAGCGTATCGTATTTACGCTACCCTGCCGCAACTTACAGGAGCAAGTGCTGTATTCACAAAGCACTTGCTCCGTAAGTTGCGGCGGCGTAGCGTAAATGGGGCCAGCGTAAGCCCGCGTAATTCAAATGTGGAAGGGGGGCGTGTTTTATGCTAATATGTGATGACCTGACGTGATTTACGAACGGCGCATGCGCCGTCCGTGTACATATCCCAGTGTGCATTGCTTCAAATGACGTCGCAAGGACGTCATCGGTTTCGACGTGAACGTAAATTACGTCCAGCCCTATTCGCGAACGACTTACGCAAACAATTAAAATTTCGAAGCGGGAACGACGTCCATACTTGGCATTGGCTGCGCCACCTAATAGCAGGAGCAACGTTACGCCGAAAACGACTTACGCAAACGATGTAAAAAACTACCGCCGGGCGCACGTATGTTTGTGAATCGGCGTAACTAGGTAATTTGCATAATCTACGCCGAAAACGACGGGAGCGCCACCTAGCGGCCAGCGTGAGAATGCACCCTAAGATACGACGGCGTAAGAGACTTATGCCAGTCGTGTCTTAGGCTAATGTCGGCGTATCTTGCTTTCTGAATACAGAAAGAAGATACGCCGGCGCAGATTTAAATTTATGCGGCGTATCTATACATACGCCGGCGTAAATTCTCTCTAAATCTAGCCCAATCTGTTGTCAGCCTACAACTGGACTCAGGAGTTGAGTGCATTTCAGCAGGTATATTTCTGTATTTATGGAGTCTTTAAAAAAGGGACAAACATAGGAAACTGGAAAACATATGTTTCCTATATGTTGGTTTTAGGTATAGTGATATAAATGAAAAACGACTATAGGTTACCTGCAATTTCTGGTAGATTTCTGACAACTCTTCATAAATATCACGAACCTCCGAAGATACAATACTTGGGACCTTTAAGGAACTGTTGCGTGGTCTCCTCAGATTCAGTTTATTAGCAAGAGGGCTGTTAGTATCCAGAGATGGCTCAATACAAGTGTTGGCTACCAGATGAGAAGGCAATGTTACATCTGTAAAAAAAAAAAAAAATCATCAATGAAGACTTTCAAAGACAATCACTATTCATTAAAATATTAAAATGAATATTACAAAGCTGTAACATTTTCATGGCATTTCACCAGTTTTAAAAATACTTTCAGATATTAAACAAATAAACCAGATTTAAAAAAAGGCGAGTGTACTTTAGAGGAAAAAAAAAAAAAAAAAAGGGAGATTTAGGTACACAACGCTCAAACGCTACATTTCTTTTACAAGCACTAAAGAAAATTGGCAGATTTTATTCTGAAGCAGAACTCCAGATAAAGCTTTTTTTTGGCTAGTTTTAGGTAGATTTGCAAAAAAGGTTAGAAAACTCAGCTGGCTGAAGAGAATCACATATATTTGGCAATTAACATGGTTAACATTTAGATGTTTAGCTGTAGAAATCCATGTTAGTGTTAAAAGCTGAACCAGTACTGTATTTACCTGTCTCTGTGTACAGATGTGTATTATAATCCTGAATAGGACAAACGTCGTCATCACTCTGGTCTGCTATATCCGTCTGACTGAAATCATATTCATAATCGATCCTATTAGAACCAAAATAATTAGTATACAGTGAAGCCCAGGCCATTTCTAGCCATAAGATTAGAGCCTACACAAAGATTTATGTGGATACAAAATACACTAAAAGCCTTGTTTACACCTGCCTGTAGTTTGAAGCACTATTCGCATTCAGATCGCTCTCCAGAGAGCAACAGACAGGCAGTGAGGAGGCAATGTATCACCTCCTTACAGCCTGTTTTATCCCTCAAAGAACCGGACAACCATGCCGCAACCACAAGCATTGTGCATGTTTGTGAGACAGTTGGGGGTATAATTGATGCAGTGATAACAGCATGTGTACACCTCGGCTGCTGTCTCAGCTGGAAAAGGGGTGGTACTGAGGGGTAATAACATGGCTCAACCACAGAGTTTTAACCCCAGATCAGAAATGTAAACAAGCCCTGGAAAAATTCAAGAGCAAATTTATAGACGTTTCCACATAAAAGCTCCCTGGGACAACTCATGAAAAAAAAAAAAAAAATAATAAAATACAATCTCTATGTATGTCAAAAGAAAATAAACTGCTTTCCATAAATACAAAACTGCTGACATATAATTAAAGCTGAACTCCGGGCAGACATTTCATGAGATAGGCATACAAGTGCTTCCATGCCTTTAATGAATTTCGTTGTTACTGTACTGTGTAGCTTGATAGACACTACGGGTGGCTGGTCAGAAGCACACTTTTGATCTGCTACACAAACAGTCATAGTCCGGCCCACATGGCCTCCCATTCAGACATGAAATCCCAGGGCATGATGGGATTTGTAGTCTTTTGCCTGGTTTCCACTGAGCGGAACGGTTCGGTACAGTTTGGAACGCTATTAGTGAGCTGTGATGAACACTAATAGGATGTGACATTGTCTCTTCTGAGATACCTCCTTCTGGAGCACAGGTATTAATGAATATTCCATAAAAAGAGATGACATCACAGGGCCAGCTTTAAAAAAGTTGAACTTAACCCTCCTTTCTTTTACAGCCAAAGAAGGTGCCATCTTAGCCTCTGTTTGATATACAGTTTCCATGGTGCTGCACATGTGATCAGTTATGACACCAGACATTTGATAGTTTGACAGTACAGTTGAGTAGACCAGCAACTGTGAGAGTTATCATTCACAACACTGTTTTGGGGGGAAAAAAAAAATATAATAATAATAATAATAATTCGATAGATTTAGTTCAGTTTTAACTAACAATACAAAAATATTGTAAAGATTTAGTCACCATCCTGGGAGTTCAGCCAATCTAACTACTTTCAACTATATTCTGTTACCCCCTATTCACACCGCTGTGACTTGTCATGCGATTTGACAGTTCCAAATCGCATGACAAGTCAATGGAACTGTTTATATCGCCAAGTCTCATGCCGCAGCGATTATGAAAAAGGTTCCTCGCACTACTTTTTACAGATTTAATTACGGCTTGCATAGACGTCTGTTAAAGTCACAAGCCAGAATGATAATAGGCAGTGAAAATCGCAGGGATGTGCAGCTTTGAAATCACACTGAAGTAGTGCAATTTCAAAGCTGCACCACTGTGAACCAGGGCCGAGACAGCACAGAAAAGAAGGTCACATGATCAGGCCGGCTTCACACTTTTGTTTTGCAATAAACCACATAAATTAGAAATAGATTGCAACACAGCTTCACTACATACCAGCGTCGCAGCGTACCACATGCACTAAGAAATTTAGTGCAGGCACATTTTTTTTTGTGCATTCTGGTGCATTGCTAGTCTAGTCAAATGAATGGGCTGTATTAACATAAGACAAGTTAACACATCCAAACAGTAAGGTGTGAAGGTATTTTGCAACAATATACCAATAAGTAGATTTACACTTTTTTTTTTACCATTTAGAACTCTGTATTATTCCCAGCAACTCCTTGAGGGCTTTGTTGTAATGCTTCTTGTCACCGACATTCTCAGCGGAATGCGAGGTTGGTGACGCAAGCATCCTTGAATCTGCCATCTAAAAATCCAGAAAATCTGTAAAGGCCAAAAAAAAAAAAAAAAGAAAATGACAATAGGGTCAATATAATATGGCATACTTTGTATAAATCAGACTGATAGGCTAGAAAAAAGACAGACAGAAAATATTAAAGTAATAATTGCAATGGTACCCCAATCTAAGGAATCAAAAATCATCTTTGATGCTAAAGCTAACTATATCCGTGCCAACCTATACATCTGCTGCCCTAAATTACATTTTTTCTTTTCTTGTTCCTGCCTGAAATGGTTCTTTCATGTGCGCTTTTACCTGTGCTGCAATATGTAGGTTTATTTATTTTTTATTAGAAGTTTTTCCACATAAAAGACGTATTAAACATTCAGCACTACCATTCAAAAGCACCAGTGCACAATGTAGCTCCCAGAAAAAATCGAAGCAGCAACCTTCCCAGAGCAAATAATGAATAATAAAAATTATATATCATAGAACATAAGTACAGTAACCAACACTATATCCCACTTGCGATAACAAGAGATATCAAAAGCACTCATCAAGACCCACATAGACCCTCGCCACAAATAAAGGACTCCTAACCAGGGGGCTATTAATCAGATGCTGTGGAGCCATTTTCCATCCAACCACCCTATACATTTTTAAACTTATCAGGTACCCCTCTGTTTAGATATGTGGCTTCATACAATGGCAAAGCCTTATTTATCAATGCCTTCCAGGCCATTATGGGGGGGCTGTTGGCTTCTTCCAGGACAAAATAATCATTTTGCGGGCATAAAACAACTGAGGGTCAGAGGAAAGGGAGGGGCCTTTTAAATTGTATCCAATTTGTGTTTCCTGTAGAGGGCGGAGCTAATCATTTCTCAAGTAGCTGTCCTGGAAGGTGAGGGGGGGGGGGGGAATATGTGGTGATAATATAGTCCAAATATAATACTGGTGACAGTAACGTTGAAGTATTGATCCAGATGTGTGAATATCAACCTTCAAATATGAAAACAGTGAAGGTAGGATGATAGAAGAAACCACCACTATAAGACTGAGGCTCACCAAAGTGTATGGACTCTGTGATATTGGGGGCGTTTAACTCTCGTGGCAGATGCTTTTTCTTGTAGTGAGTCCACACCAAACAGGCATATATAAGATCTGGACACATGGTTGGAGATCCCGTCCCACTCATATCTCTGAAGGATCCCCAAGCCATGCCATGTAGCAATAGAAAAATTAGAGAAAACTGCCAGAGCAGATTTCTCTGTCTTTAAATTTAAGCTCTGCAATCTGGCTATATGCAGACTCTGTGTCCATTTCAACACCATCTTCATAGGAACAGAGCCTCGCTCTGCCACAGGACTCAACAAGGTATATGCCAAATGAGTCGTCAAAAGTGTAGTGGTGACACTACACCGATGATTGGGAACTTCAGCGAATGGGAATGTTGAACACCGAAAGATGGTCATTACATTTTACTCCAGGGGACACACATCACAAGGGCCCAACTCGGAGGTAATATCCATAGCATGGATTCACAAGTTTAACCATAGATAAGAAAGATTTCCACATAGTGTGAATCCGCTTAACAGGAAAATGTATTAGAAAAAGGCAGAAAAACACTCACATTTGAGTAGATACAACAAGCGCTTGTATATATGGGGTATTAACGCAACGGCGACAGTAGGCTCAACCCGATGCGTTTCATCTGAGAAGACATGTGCTTTTACTATGGGAAGGCATTGATCCATGTTCCTGCTTTGCAGAAACACAGGATCAATACCTTCCCTACTGACAGAACGTTAACATAGGCAGACCGCCGTTCTGTCGTGTACTATACAATTGGCGGGTGTCGGGAGACATTGAGCCTGTGGTCCCTGCCACTGGGCTCCCGCTGTGTACGATCACAGTAGGGTAGCGGATCGCAACTGTCATATCATGTACTAGGTCTGGCACAGAGCATCTGCCTTGCTGCAGTACATCTGCGGTGGGCGGTCGGGAAGTCATTAAAGCGGGGGTTCACCCTTAGAGGGCACTTTTCCCCCTTAGATTCCTGCTCGTTATTACTAGGGGAATCGGCTATTTATTTTAAAATATGTGCAGTACTTACCCGTTTACGAGACGCATCCTCTCCGTCGCTTCCGGGTATGGGCTTCGGGAATGGGCGTTCCTTCTTGATTGACAGGTTTCCGAGAGGCTTCCGACGGTCGCATCCATCGCGTCACGATTTTCCGAAAGAAGCCGAACGTCGGTGCGCAGGCGCAGTATAGAGCCGCACCGACGTTCGGCTTCTTTCGGCTACGAGTGACGCGATGGATGCGACCGTCGGAAGCCTCTCGGAAGAATGTCAATCAAGAAGGAACGCCCGCTCCCGAAGACCCATACCCGGAAGCGACGGAAGAAGATGCAGCTCGAAAACGGGTAAGTACTGCACATATTTTAATATAAATAGCCGATTCCCCTAGACCGAACGAGCAGGAAGCTAAGGGGAGATTTTTTTTTTTTTTTTTAAATGGGTGAACTCCCGCTTTAAAGTGGAGTATCACCCTGAAATGGAACTTCCGCTTCTCGGATTCCTCCCCCCCCCCCTCCGGTGTCACATTTGGCACCTTTGGGGGGGGGGGGGGGGGGACAGATACCTGTGCAATATGCCACTTCCGGTCATAAATAGCCGCAGTATCCGCGCATATCTAAGCCATGTCCGGCCCCTCCTCTGTCCCCCCCGCTGTCTTCTGGGAGATACACAGGTCCCAGAAGATAGTAGGGACCAGTGAGCTTGCGCATGCGCAAGACTTAACTTCCTGGTTTCCTTACTGAAGATGGCAGCACCTCCACCCGAGAGCCGAGGGACAGATCGGCTTCGGGTGCCGACATCGCGGGCGCCCTGGACAGGTAAGTGTCCATATTTTTTTAAGTCAGCAGCTGCAGTATTTGTAGCTGCTGACTTTTATGAAAAAATTTGGGCGGCTTTAAGGAGACTAGATAAATAATCTGTTGATGATCTCTCCCACAAAAGTTAGTGCTTGGCCGGAATAATACTCTGATGACCAACACACTGAGGGAGATTTACTAAAACTGGAGCATCTGTGCACGGTAGCCAATCAGCTTTGAACTTCAGCTTGTTCAATTAAGCTTTGGCAATAAAACCTGGAAGCCGATTGGTTTCTATGCAGAGCGGCACCACATTTTGAACTCTCCAGTTTTATTAAATTACCCACACTAAGTAACTAATCTAAAACAAGAAAGCAGTTTAGAAGTTTGTAAATTAAGTTTGAAAGAAGTCGGGAATCCTGATGTTTATACCTGTCCTGGATCAGCGACTCTAAAGGCCAGTTGACAGCATTTTCAAAAAGATAGGCTAGTTATGGCAGTTCAGAAACTTTATAATAATACAGGATTTGTTAAAATATTTTTGATCAGTACCCCTCTAGCTTGTCTGCCTCATACTTGCAACATAAAATTATATGTTAAACAAAACCATAACATAGGTACTTGAGACTTTAAGGCATAGCATCTAGGAGATGGCCCCTGTTACAGTTCCAGAAATGAAAATTAGCATATATCATTGTTACTTTTTCTGGCTGCCATCTCAATATGAATGTAAAATTATTATATATATCCTCAAAATGGCTTCAGTAGAACACTGTATAACTTGAATGCATGTGTACCAAGGTAAAATACACTAAACAAATATAGGAACTAAAGTCAAGACCTCTGTATAGAATAGGTTTCTCATCTTGAGTCTGCCATTGCCCCAAATACTTTAGAGACAGAGAATTTTCCTCATTAAAGATGCATGTTTGATAAACTCCCCTTTGCATGTTTGTAGCTCTGTTCACACCTAGGCGTATATACGCCTGAAGCGCGACGCCGCAGCTGCCCCCAAGACGCTGGAGGGATGATTTTACATTGCCCTCTATGGAGATGGTTCACATCTCCACGCCGAACGCCGTACGCCTGAAAACAAGTCCCGGACCTTTTTTTCAGGCGGCTTTCGGCATAGGAGATGTGGACCTGGGGGTAAGCTGCATTCACAATCGCAGCATTTTGTCGCCGCAAATCGCGGTACAAAATGCCGCAATTTGTCGCCGCAATTCGCGGGACAAAACGCTGTGATTAGGTACGCCAAGGTGTGAATGCAGCCTAATGCTGACACCCAATGATATCCTCACCCCCATTCCCTCCCTCTTGTATTTCTAATTAGTCACATTGCTTGTCTGGGGAAAGTGTTGAGAGAAAAGACAAGCTGACATTATGAAGTGTCTGTCCTTTTCCTATCTGTTTTCCGATCAGTCACTGCAAGATATGAGGGGTGGTGTGCACGTTGGACCTGATATGTAGTGTTCGGAAGCACCTAGCAACATGGGACAAGTACTACATGTATTTATCCACATAGGGAACAGAACATTTATTTTATTTAAAAGGATAATTCTCCTTTAAAGCATTTGTTGCCCAAATAAAACAAAAAATAAAAAACACAGATACTGTTCCTTTAAAGCATGTTATACAGCACAGTGCTTGTGCTGTGTCATTTGGTCCTCCTCCAAAATAATTGTATACCTTAATATGTGTCCCTGTGTCTGTTTAATGTAAAAAAAAAAAAAAAAAATCCGCCGATCTGTATCTTGTATGAGCGATTGTTGGCTCTCTGTCTCTTCTCTCCTCCTCCTTCCCGCTGATGTCAGCAGGATGGCTCGGCCCCGCCCACTGCATCTGTGAGCCAGACAGAGAATGCTCCCAGAGCACAGATTATATCAGTACAGATCGGCAGACTTTTTTTTACAGAACACAGGCACACATCTTATTAAGGTACAAAGGGGATAAGATAATTGTATAGAAGTGGGTTAACAACCATTTTAAGTCTGATTGGCCCTTTCCACATCCCACTGTGACATCAATCAGGCATGAAGAGCTACATTGTGGAAGGAAGGATGAGAAAGTTACATGCTCCCCCATAGCTGGAAGTACCTGGTAATTTCCTTTAGTCTATTTCAAACATAGTTGTAAGGAGAAGGCTATAGGGAATAGTGCAGGAAAAGGATCAGTAATTAGTTAAGGAGGGGGGGACAAAAAACTCCTGCTTTTCCCTGCATGGTTAATTTTTTGTGGAGATTCAGAGAGATGATTAATAAACAGTCATTCTTAACTAGTTTTCTTATTTCCTACAGTTAACATGCAATGATACACCACATGAATTCATCTAATGCAGGGGTGTCAAACTGGCGGCCTTCCAGCTGTTGCAAAACTACAAGTCCCATGAGGCATTGCAAGGCTAACAGTTACAAGCATGACTCTCAGAGGCATGAGGGGACGTGTAGTTTCGGAACAGCTGGAGGGCCGCCAGTTTGACACACCTGATCTAATGGAACCCAATGAAAAGAAAGAATACAATTTAGAAACATGTAGCTTACCACTAATCTTGCTTGCAATTCCTTCTGTAAAAGCCTTTGTTCTGCAAGGACAACACAAAACTTTACCAACTGTCTGCACAGCATAATTGCAACATGAGAAGTTTTATACAGATATTTGTCATTATTAATAGCATGTTCAGTTTGTTTGCTCTTTAAAAACCACCTCTGAAAAAAAAAAAAAAAAAAAAAAAAAAAATTAGAAAAAAAGGAGTTGTGATCACTAAACAGCTCACATCACAATTGCGATGTACAGAGCCAATTAGAGTGCCTCTGTACCAATCTAAGCCATCACAACTGTTCACAGTCAGACCATTCACAACATAGGAAGCATCCCTGCCTCCTGTAAATGGGCTAAGGCCGGAATCACACTAGTGCGTTGCTTTTTTGAGCTGCGTTGTCGTTGCAGATTTCTCTAGAGGGTGTTCTGCAGATCAACTGCGGTTTAGCTGCAGATCAGGTGCGAATTTGGAGACCTGGGAGAACTTCCGGGTGAGAGGAGAGTGGGGGAGAATTGTATTGAGCTGAATGAGAGAAACTCCTGCAGAGAACTGAACACATGTGCGAATTAGATGCGTACCCATAGAAGATAATGGGACTGAATTCGCACCTGAGCCGCACCGCAAGACATAAAAACCGCATGCGGTTTGGAGGCAATACGCAGTGCGAATGCATCGCACATATGTGAACCAGCCTCATTGAAAACAATGTATTTTGAAATGTCCTGCGAATTAGATGCGGTTTAAACCGCACTCAATTCGCATAGGTGTGAACCTAGCCTAAAAGTTTGAAAGCACAGCAGATAGGAGGATCAGCATATCAAAGTTAAATGCAGGGGGTTAGAGGAGTCCTAAAGTTCCACTGACAACTAATTGTGATAAGATTTTGTTTGTTTGGTGGCGGCGGGGGGGGGGGCTTGGGGAAATGTACAAAGTCTGACTTTGTGTAGACGTCTGGAAAAATCAGTGAGCCAATCACACAAGTAGGAAATGACAATAAAGCGGAAACTATATTCACCTTGGCTCCAGCGATGTAACGTCCCAGAGCTCCCTGCCCTGCCGCTGACATCTTCAGATGGTCGGTTCCTGGGTCTCGATCACTGGGCGCTGAATTTGTACAGTGAGCTGCACTTGCACAGCTCACTATACAAGGCGGACAGGCAGGTAAATAATTTTAAGGCTGGGTTTACATATATATGGTGCAGGACACTGCAGGTAATTTGGAATGGAATTGCACCGTATTCCTATTCAAATCACATGCGAGGTCTGTGTGGTGCGATTTGATCTATTCCATTGTATGACTCGAACCGCACCAAATCCGCAAATTTTGGTGTTCACACCTGCGCGATCTGACTCAGTGAATCGTACTGCGTACCTGTACGTTATTTTGTGCAATAGCAACTGGGGGGCATGATCGCACGCTGATTGGACACAGGGATGCCAATCAGCAGATCTGGTGGACCCGAAGTCCTCTGACCACTCGCGATCATTCCCGGGAGAGTCAGAACGGCGATTGACGTTCTGACAGGGGAGAAGAATGAGATCTTGTCTCTGTCTTCACCCAGAGTAATCCCCACACAGTTAGCACCTGCTAGGCACACAGTTAACCCTTTGATCGCACGTTAACCCCTTCCCTTCCAGTGTCATTAGTATAGTAACAGTGCATAATTTTAGCACCGATCACTGTATTCGTGTCACTGGTTCCCTAAAAAAGTGTCAAGTGTCTGATTTGTCTGCCGCAATCACGCTAAAAAACACTGATCGCTGCCATTACTATTAAAAAAATTGAAACTCCATAAAAATATCCGATGGCTTGTAGACGCCATAACTTTTGAGCAAACCAATTAATATACGCTTATTGGGATTTTTTTTACAATAATATGTAGCAGAACACATATTGGCCTAAATTGGTGAAGAACATTTTTTTATTGGGTATGTTTCATAGATTAAAGTAAAAAATAGCTTTTTTTTATTTTTTTCTATAGTGCAAAATATTAAAACTGCACAGGTGATCAAATAACACCAAAAGAAAGCTCTATTTATGGGGGGGAAAAAAGGATGTCAATTTTATTTGGTGCAACGACACGATTGTCAGTTAAAATAATGCAGCGTCCTATCGCAAAAATTGACCTAGTCATTAAGGGGGTAAAATTCCTTCCCATTGACACATTTTATTTATTTTTTTCACTTTAATTGCAGGAGTTTTATATACCATCTGTGTACACAACACCTCCAGGTAGCCATATTGTATTTTACAGAAAATGATTGAAAAGGAAAGGTAATTTAACATACAATTTCAATACGTAATTGTACATATTATTTATTTTATGCTATTTTCCCCATAGAAATGGATGACAGGGTGTTTTTGTTGGGAAAAATGAATGAAAATAATGACTGCTTCTTGTAGATGAGCCAACATAGTGATATAGATGTCAAGTCACATACCCTGCCCATGTAAAGGAATGTAAACAATAATCACCCCTCCCCTGTCAGGACAGTCTGCTCTATGAGGGAACCATACTGACTGAACACCATAGTAAATAATAGGCAGCCCGGCTGCTACATCTCTCTGATCACACAGCATCACTCACCCGTCTTCCCACAAAACACACATTGGTTTTTACCATGGAAATAGAAGCCGTTACTGACTGCTGACATCAGCAAAGTGCGACCGAAGAGAAAAGCTCACACGAGTGACGTCACCGAACCCAGCTGACAGGAGGCCGACGTAGCTGGCTAGGTGTGGAGATCACGTGGGTGATATGTCACGTGACCATTCCACCTACAAGAGGAAGGGCGGAGTTATAGTAGTGGGAAGTTAGTTGTATCTGCCTTTTCGCTAGTGTTGAGCTCCAGCAGTGAGCGTTGGAGGTGCAAAGCAAGCACCTGACTGACAGTCACTGCTCTCTGCTGAGAACTGACCGATCAGAGGTCGTGCCATCGCTTAGTTCTCACGTTAAAGCCGAACTTTACCTATAACCACTATAAAAAAAAAGTATAACAAGGAACATACATTCCACATTAATAACTGTGCTACTAAAATTAGTGTATGCTGTAAATTGCAGGTGTTTCGTCAGATTGGGCAACCCATCACAATATGTGATGTTCCGTCGTCGCCATCTTGCTACACCCCGCACTCGGTAAAACGTCTCACTGCCTGCGTTTAGCGCTGTGCATTGCCGACTTAATGGTGGGCTCTGATCGTGTGGGCGTGTTTGCAACCTACACGATCAGAGCCCGCCATGGAGTTGGCAATGCACAGCGCTAAATGGCGGAAGTGAGACATTTTCCCGCTACGTGGCCGCAGAGATCAGGAAATGTCTCACTGCCTGTGATTAGCGCTGTGCAATGACAACTTCCTGGTAGGCTCTGATCGTGCGGGTTGCGAACACACCGGAGCTCATCCTTAGTCCACAGTAAGGATACAGTGAGAAGGCGGCAAGCGGACATCTTGTTACACCCACCAGAGTTTTGCATTTCACGCTTATTTTTTACAGTAATCTCAGCTTATATAGTGAAATACAGTATTTAAAAATCTGTCTGACTGTTTAGATGTTGAATTTTAAAAGCAGCGGCAAGCCTTGTCATCTCACACGTTTGCTGCTTTGAGAAATCAACATGAAAACAGCACGAGGGATTCGAAAATACTAATATTTCACTATATAAACTCAGTTTACTGTTAAAAATAAGTGTGAGATGCAAGACTCCGGATGTCCGCTTGCCGTCTTTTCACTGTATCCTTATTGTGGACTAGTGTAGCAAGATGGCGGAGACGGAATGTCACTTCCGTTACAAATTCTAACGGGTCGCCTAATCTGACGAAACACCTCCAGCATGGCTCTGCACATGCTCTGTTGCTCTCCATTTTTAGGGACTGAAGAATTTGTAGGGGCCGATCTGCTGACAGCCTTACAGTGGAATTAAACCCTCCTATCTGTTACAGCCAAGGAAGATGCTTCCGTTTGATCTGCAACTGCCATGGTGCTGCACATGTGATCAGTATGACACCAGCCATTTGTTGGTTTGACACTTTGGTCAAGGAAACAAGCAATGTGCCAGTTAGCAATGCCGATGTTCTGTCGAAATAGCCAACTTGTCAAAATCTCCAATTACGCCACTTCCAGTGACTCTCCAGCAGCAGATTTAGATGGGTTGGCTCTACTGCCCATGCGCTTGCGTGCACATGAAAGAATAACAGAAACCCCTGTTGGATCTTTCAATCACTGCAGTGCGTATGTGTGTAGCGCTCACCCCCCGAAGGAGCCACTGGTTTTAGATTGGGATGGCGTGTTACCTCTGTGAGCATCTAGGGGTAGATGATGAGAGCAGCAATGATGGAATGTCCAAACAACAGGTGTATTTTCTTGTGCTTTTATTTTACCCAACACGGTAAACAGTAAAACTTGAGGTAGACAGCGGAGATGTAAGAGGCGGAGAAATAGCAGATTCAGGCCTAACAGTATGGAAGCAGTCCTGCTTCCAACGACACCTTACTTTCGTCGCCACTCCAGCCGGAGTGGGTATAGTGTACCTGGACAGGCCTCTCACACCGACCTGGCAGCCAGGGTATCACTCGGAACCTTGAGGGAAAACAAGTCTCTGCCACAGACCCTCCCTAGAACGTGGATCATAGAAGAAAATCCTCCTCAGTAGTATATGTGCATGAATCTCCCTCAGGTAGTTCTCAATTGGGTCACCGACTGGCAGGTGGCTGACATCCAACCTTTCAGTGTCCGGTTACCTTGATCCCCGATGAATTGTCGAGGCTCTATTGGATTGCCTGTCTCTCTTGGCTCTCCTCAGGCTGACTCCCCACCGAACAGCTATCCCGCTTGGGATCTTTCCTCTGAATTTGGGCACCCAGTCGATCACTGGGCCCCACCACAGCTTCAGTTGCTCCGGGCCAACATGGTCCCAGAACCAGGAACACCGCGTGGCACGCGCACCCCGGCCTGGAAGGCCATCTCGCCGGGGAGCCGTGATGTGTGGTCACCCTGAAGGTGGGCGCCACACCAGGAACAAGAACCCCGCCCAATGGCATCTGCTCCAGAAGTACTGTCTCCCAGCATGCCCCGCGAGAGAAAACCCCTCCCCATTGGCTGCTGGCAAAAGGCACCCCAGCCTGGACTTCACTGGCGCCACCTGTCACCCCGGGGTGATATAGCACCCTGGGAACAACAAAATGAGCCCACAGTACAGCCCAGCTGAAGCAGAGACTCAATTTAAACAAATCAACTGGATGAGAGCTAACTAACTCTCTCATCCCCCTTTAAATTTAAAATAGCACCGGTACAGAAAGTACACAGGCGCTACATGTGCAAGGTATGTCCCTAACTGTTTCTCATCCATCTATTGACATATGAAAAATGGACAGCAATTAATTACTATAATAAACAGAACAATCATGTCCAGATCCGTTGGAACGGAATGAAACAAATGTAAACGGGTTTACATCTGTTTTGTTTATGTCCTTTTTTTGGGATCTTTCACACCTGCTGGCCCATTTTCACGGACTCTGCTTGCTCGATGGGAATCGATCCGTTGATCCCCGCTGAGCCAGCGGATGACAAGTCCATCTCTGCTCACTGTGCAGTGACCGACCTGTCAGTTCTCCACTCTCCTCTATGGGGGATCGGATGAAAATGGATTGCCTGTTTTAAGCCGATCTAATCCGATCCACCAGACGAATGGGAAATAGGGTTTCCATCTGTCTAGATTTAGATTTTGAACTGATATAGGCCCCTTTCACGCAGTCGGACCGTTCAGGTCCGCCTGTCAGTTTTGTCCGTGGACCTAAACGACCGCTCCATGCAAGACATGTCCGCTGGCATCCGATACGACAAAATCAGACGTATGGCGATACGTCACCATCCGTCCGTGGTGGATCAGATCGGGTGAGATGTGATGAAAACGGACATGCTGTCCGTTGTCATCATATCTCTCCATAGGAGACAGCGGCGCTGCACAAGCCCCTCACCGCTCAGTGAGCAGAGAGGGACCTGTCATTCGCCGGCTCTGCGGAGAGATCTCCCGCTGAGCTGGCGGACTCTGTAGCGAAGGAGTCTGCCTCGTGTGAATTAGGCCATAAACTGTTGTAACCTGATATAAACTGAACTGATGTAAACTGATATAAGGGCCCTTTCACACCAGCGGACCGTATGTCCGTATTTCATCCATCCTCTTTTGGATGAAATACGGACATACATGTATCCCTATGGGATAGCGGGAGTCAGCGGATGAACATCCGCTGACCCCCGATCTCATCGGTCCCTGCTATGCTCAGATTCTGCAGACGGAGGAAAATCCGATTTTTCCGTCCGTCTGCAGAGCGGATTGGGTGAACAGGGACAGACGGTCCGTGTTCATTCGATCCCCCCATAGGGGAGAGCAGAGATCGCCCTGTCATCTGCCGGCTCAGCAGGGATCAACGGAGCAGCAGATGAGACATGTACGGATCCTCTCGGGAAGTCAGCGGCGCATTGCGAGGGGAATATCTCCTAAACTGTACAGGTTTAAGAGATATTCTTTTTACCTACAGGTAAGCCTTATTATAGGCTTACCTGTAGGCAGGGCCGCCATCAGAGGGGTACAGGCAGTACACCTGTAAGGGGCCCGGAGGTCCCCAGGGCCCCTGGATGGCAACCCCCCTTTAAAAAAAAAAAAAAAAAAAAAACATTTTCTTTTTTCTTTTTATTAAAGGACCCAGAGCTTCCCAGGGGTCCGGAGGGCCCCAGATGACAACCCCCTTATATATATATATATATATATATATATATATATATATATATAAAATATATTTTTATTTCTTTTTTTGTAAGGGGCCCAGAGGCCTCTCAATTCACGCCCCCCCCCCGCTTCTCAATTAATTTGAGGCAGCAGCATCCCCCCGGTTCTCTGCTTCAGGGGTCCATGCCTGAAGCTGTGTAAGGGGCCCCATAATTCCTGATGGTGGCCCTGTCTGTAGGTAAAAGTAAAAAAAATTGACTATACAACCACATTAAGCTGGCCATACCATACATGAATAGAAAATCATTAGAAAAAAAGATCTGTCAAATGTGTTAATGCCATCATTGTATCGAATTACTTGTCGACATATTATCGATCATTAATTAAAGCGGTGGTTCACCCATAAAAACGACTTCCCCCTATTACACTGCCCCCCCGCATTACAATACGAATATGCCATTAATTTTTTTTGGCTGCTGTACATACCTGGGTACAGCTATTCACCCGTGTCCTCCGGGTTGCGAGTCCCGCGGGAGTGGGCGTTCCTACCATGGCGGTGATTGACGTTTTGACTAAAAAATGAGCTCCCCCCCGTCGCGTAAGCCGCGTCACGACTGGCGAAAGGAGCCGAACTGCGATGCGCAGGCGCAGTATAGCGCCGACTCGCCGTTCGGCTCCTTCCGCCAACGCGACGGGGGGAGCTCGTTTTTTAGTCAAAACGTCAATCACCGCCATGGTAGGAACGCCCACTCCCGCGGGACTCGCAACCCGGAGGACACGGGTGAATAGCTGTACCCAGGTATGTACAGCAGCCAAAAAAAAATTAATGGCATATTCGTATTGTAATGCGGGGGGGCAGTGTAATAGGGGGAAGTCGTTTTTATGGGTGAACCACCGCTTTAACCACATTTACGTCAAATCGTGAATGGGCCCTTGTATAAAGCGTAAAGGGTCGAGAATCGGCCACATCTAAAGGTAATTCAGGATGCCTTCTTTCATGGCCATAACTCATCTGACCACCAGAGGGAAGTAAAGAGCCTGCATGTATAGAGGGATGTCGGGGATGCCAGTGTTGATGTAACAGACAACATATGGCCACGGCCCAGCTGCTCCCGTCACACATTCTGTATCCTGCCCTCTGCTGTGTGTTTCCTAATAAGGAAATGGTGTTGGGGAGGAAGTAGTGTCTGGTGTAACAAGAAATTACTTCCCCCCCATTACTCACGCTGTGTGTTGGAGCTGCTGGTGAATAGAAGGTACTGTGATTGTATAGAACGTAGATTAACCAATCTAATGCTGAAAATAAATTTCATTGACCTATAGGAATATCGTATTTTCACAGGGAGGAGTAGCGCCGTGATTGTGTCCGGAATTAGACAAGATGCAGGTGAGTACCTGGAAAATCTCCACCATTGGATGTTCTACCCACCCCATTGGGTACACAGTATTCTTCCGCTTCTCTGTGCCTTTCCAATGGAACTCGTGTATGGGGCTTGTCCTATAATGTCCAGGGAATAATTCGAGTATTATGGACCTTCTACAAAGGTCTGTGTATGGAGAGGAGTAGGCAACCCGAGGCCCTCCAGCTATTGCAGAACTACAAGTCCCATCATGCCTCTGAGAGTAATTGTAACTGCCAGCCTTGCAATGCCTCATGGGAAATGTAGTTCCACAACAGCTGGAAGGCCCCAGGTTGCCTACCCCTGCTGTAAATCTGCTTGGTGACTTTTTTTTTTCCCCTTTTAACAAGCTTTTCACACTACTGATTTAAAAAGCGCATATCGTCTACGTTAAAGCGCGCTATCAGAAAAATTCCATACAAGCTACGATCGTTCAATTTCCGGTCGTATCTATGCGCCTGATTCTTAGAATCAGTTACGCATAGATTTCCCTTAGATCCGACAGGCGTAAGTCTCTTACGCCGTCGGATCGTAACTGCATATTTACGATGGCCGCTAGGGGCGTGTACGCTCATTTACGCGTCAAAATATGTAAATCAGTGAGATACGCGAATTCACGAATGTACGCCTGGCCGACGCAGTACAGTTACGCCGTTTACGTTAGGCTTTTCCCAGCGTAAAGTTACCCCTGCTATATGGTGGCGTAAGTGCGGCGTACCAATGTTAAGTATGGCCGTCGTTCCTGCGTCGAAATTTGAAAATTTTACGTTGTTTGCGTAACTCGTCCGTGAATGGGGCTGGACGTAATTTACGTTCACGTCAAAACCAATATACGTCCTTGCAGCGTATTAGGAGCAATGCACACTGGGAGATTTCCACGGACGGCGCATGCGCTGTTCGTGAAAAACGTCAATCACGTCGGGTCACAGAACATTTACATAAAACACGCCCCCCCTGTTCCAAATTTGAATTAGGCGGGCTTACGCCGGCCGATTTACGCTACGCCGCCGCAACTTACGGAGCAAGTGCTTTGAGAATACAGTACTTGCCCGTCTAAGTTGCGGAGGCGTAACGTAAATAGGTTACGTTACGCCCGCACAAGGATACGCCAAACTACGAGAATCTGGCCATCTTTCTACATAGTTGCTCCAGGCGGTAAAGGAAAGTGAGGAACACGGGGGAGGGGTGCTCAATATTCTTATAGTGTGTACCTCAGCTTTATTTACAGTATTCATGTTGGAAACCCTAAGGGTTGGTTTTACACTTTGCGGTTGGGGGTCAGGTAAAAAGCGGGCATTGGAACATGACCTATGAATGAGGCTGCACCGCATCTTCTTGCTGTGCATGTGGTTGCCGTGCGGTGATGGGGGCTTTTAGAGGTTAAAACAGGTGAGGAGGCTGCCGGCCAAACATACTCTGTAAAGTGATTCTCTGCAAAGCACTCTTCAGGAGGGCAATGCTAATGTAAACAAGCCTTGACACGTTTTATTTATCTGAGTTTGTCTGATTTCAGGATCCAAATGCAGACACAGAGTGGAATGATATTCTGCGTAAAAAAGGCATCCTGCCTCCTAAAGAGGTACCGAAGGAGGAAGAAGTGGAGGAAGAAGGGATTTTGACCCAGCAGTCCATTGGTGAGAATAATTACACTTTACTAATAAAAGGATAGTGTTCTGAGAAAAGGGGTGCTCACTTAAAGTGGTTATAAACCCTTACAGACCATTTAGACCTACAGGTAAGCCTAGATTAAGGGTTACCTGTAGGTGCAACAAATATCTCCTAAACCTACACGGTTAAAGAGATATTTGCAAGAAAGACGGCACTGATGTCTACAGCGCTTGCGCGCCATAGACAACGGCGCACTGAGCGTGCCGTTCCTGAATAGGACCGTGCCGTCCTTGATGGCTCCCGCGCGGGAATGACATCATCGGGGCTCCGGCCAGTCACAGCGCGGGAGCTGCAATACAAGGAAGTGAGATGGTGGAGGAGAGGAACAAGGGCCGCTGCGGGGGCTTCGATCTCAGGTAAGTAATTCATAATGAGCTAGTATGCTCATTATGTTTTTTTTTTTTTTTTTTGGTGGGTTTACTTCCTCTTTAAAGTGTTTGTTACCCCAGCATTTCGTATCCCTGATATGTGCCTGCTGTACTATGTAGTATTTGTATTTCTTCCTTTGTGTGAAATCCCTGGTAATCCTGGCAGTCCCTCTGCTTTCCTAATAAATACTGACCACACAAAGCAGTAAAGCACAGCTTGGTCAGTTCTCTAGCTTGCTTTCCTCCAATAATCGGACTTGTCCTAACGCTCCCTCTGCATAGCCTCTTACTGGGAAGCTCAGTGTGCTTCTGCTTCTCCTCCCCCAGCTCTTCTGCAGCTGAGAACAGAGAGAATGTGATCACTTATGAAAAAAATAGCTATACACAAATGTTTTGCCTTTTAAACTAATATGATGTTTTACAAGGTGCTTGTTTAAATTGCTTTAAGGGTTTTCCAACCGCAACATTTTTCGCTAGTTTTATGCCTGTATGTATTTTTGTATTTCAGTGAAAACATATGAGGATATGACACTGGAAGAGCTAGAAGAGAATGAGGATGAGTTTAGTGAGGAAGATGAGAGAGCCATAGAAATGTATAGGTGAGTAGTTGCTGGTTAATACCACAGGTTTAAAAATTGTAGCATTGTTGCCCAATCTGGATTTATTTTTTATTTTTTCCTTAAAACAATTGTAAACCCCACTTGGTCATTTTTACCTACAGGTAAGCGTATAATAAAGCTTACCTGTAGGTAAAATATATATCTCCTAAACGTGCACTGTCTTGGATATATGCAACCAGTAACATCACCGACGCATGCACTCAGCATACCTTGCCGGAAGCCGGAGCTTCGTGCTGGAACCGAGGGCTCGCGCACACAAGCGCGAGAGTGACGTCATCGCGCCTCCGGCCAATCAACCAGCCGGAGCGCGCAAACCCGGACGAAAGACAGGGAGAACATGTCAGCCCTCTCATCTGTGACATTACAACAGTGGAGGGCTTCATTCCAAGGTGAGTATTTCATAATGTGCTAGTAATCAATGCATACTAGCACATTATGCCATTGCCTTGCAGATGTTTTTTATTTTTTTGCAACATCTGCAGTTTACAACCGCTTTAAAATGAAACTTGATAACTTGTTTTTGACGGTGACTGAAATATGCTTTTCTTTTTCTCCAGTTTTTGTGAATCAACCATAATATTTCATATTTATGTTTTAAATCAAGTACCGTATTTATCGACGTATAACACGCACCCTTACTTTAAGAGGGAAGTTTCAGGAAACAAACTTTCCACAGCCCCCTGCGTATAACACACAGGCACAGCTTACCCTCTATTTTCAGGGTGAAAAAGTGAGTGTTATACGCCAATAAATTAAGTAGGTGGTTTTTGGTGAATTTGGGATTTCCTCTGGACAAATTCACGTCCTTTCACATGGGTCTCATCAGTTCAGTCACATTTTTCTTTAGGAAAAAACATATACAGTGAGGGGGAAAAAAAGTAATTTAATCCCCTGCTGATTTTGTACATTTGCCCACTGACAAAGAAATAATCAGTCAATAATTTTAATGGTAGTTTTATTTTAACAGTAAGAGACAGAATAACAACAAAAATATCCAGAAAAACACATTTCAAAAAAAGTTATAAATTGATTTGCATTTTAACCACTTAAGGACTGGAAGGATTTACCACCTTAATGACCAGGCCATTTTTTGTGATACGGCACTACGTTAGTTTAAAGCGGAGTTCCACCCAAATCCACTCCTCACCCCCTTACATGCCACATTTGGCATGTCATTTTTTTGGAGGGGGAGTGGGACTTCTTGTCCCACTTCCTCCTTCCGCCCAGGGACTGCTAAGGCGACACGTCATATCACCTTTTGGCGGCCCCTCCCTGTAAGCGATCGCCTGGGACACATGACAGGTCCCAGGCGATCGCCTGTCGAATCAGGTAGCGCAGTGCCGCGCCGCTCGTGCATGCACAGTGAGTGCCCGGCCTTGAAGCTGAAAGCTGTAAAAGCCAGGTGCCCACAGTTAGGATAGAGGTGCCGGTGGAGGGGGGGGAGGGGAGAGGAGAGGAGCTCCATGCGGCGTGTCGCTGGACAGTGGAGCAGGTAAGTGTCTGTTTATTAAAAGCCAGCAGCTATGCTTTTTGTAGCTGCTGACTTTTAATAAACATCAAAAAAGGCTGGAACTTCGCTTTAACTGACAGTTGCGCGGTCGTGCGACGTTGTACCCAAACAAAATTGACGCCCTTTTTTTCCCACAAATAGAGATTTATTTTGGTGGTATTTGATCAACTCTGAAGTCTTTTATTTTTTGCGCTACAACCAAAAAAAGAGTGACAATTTTGAAAATATATATTTTTTTTTTACTTTTTCGCTATAATAAATATAGTAGTAAAAAAATTATAAAAAATTCAATAAAACTATCCCCTATTTTGTAATAGCTATGAATTTTGCACAAACCAATCGATAAACGCTTACGTATCGGCCTAAACTGAGGACATTTTTTTTATATATTTTGGGGGGATATTTATTATAGCAAAAAGTAAAAAATATTGCATTTTTTTTCAAAATTGTCGCTCTATTTTTGTTTATAGCGTAAAAAATAAAAACCGCAGAGGTGATCAAATACCACCAAAAGAAAGCTCTATTTGTGGGAAAAAAAGGACGCCAATTTTGTTTGGAAGCCACTTCGCACGACCGTGCGATTGTCAGTTAAAGCGACGCAGTGCTGAATCGCAAAAACTGTCCGGGTCCTTTACCTGCCTAAAGGTCCGGGTCTTCAAAGTATAAATAAAAAATGTTTCTTGCCTAAAACAAACAGACAGAATGTTTGTTTATTTCTGTTTACATGTAGTGATGTCTAGAAAAATAGGAAAGAATGAAGACCATTCTCATTTTTTAAAGACCTAAACGTACTTGGACGTAAGCAGATGCACACACGGGTGGCCCCTGTCGGGCGGGCATGCTGGAGATACCTGGTACACATCATTTGCTTGAATCCCTCTCATGGAGCTATTATATTCTCCCAGCGGGTAGGTGTGGGGAGCCGTCCCTGCCAGGAGAGCACAATGATTACTGCTAGTGGCTCTAACCGATGGCAATAATTGCATGCTGAAAACCCAACAGACTGTACCCAAGTCGATCTACTGATCGACTTGGGTACAACCAATCAGCCTGCCTATAGATGAATCAAGCCATCAAACAAGATTTGACCCTTCTATGGCCCCATACACACGAGAGGATCCATCCGCTGAAAAATCTCAGCGGATCGTTTTCAGCGGATGGATCCCCTGGTGTGTATGCTCCAGCGGATCTTTATCCGCGGATATTTCCGAATTCCAGCAGATAAAAATTTGTTGACATGCCAACAAATCTATCCGCTGGAATCGGATCCCACGGATCGATCCGCTGGTCTGTACAGACTCACCGGATCCATCCGTCCGAGGGGATCCCCAACATGCGTCGTAATGAATTGACGCATGCGTGGAATTCCTTATATGACTGCGTCGCGCACGTCGCCGCGTCATCATCGCGGCGACGACACTGCATCGCCAGAGGATTTCGATTCGATGGTGAGTACACTCCATCGGATGGAAATCCGCGCAAATCCTCGAGAGGATTTATCCGCGGATACGGTCCGCTGGACCGTATACGCGGATAAATCCTCTTGTGTGTATGGGGCCTTAGGCTGGGTGAAGAGTGAATGGGGATTGCTGAAATAAAAGGACAGAACAGCAGGAAGTGACACACTGCAGCTGTATTTGTATCATAAGACCAATGTATGCAGTGACACTTGAGATCCTCCTGCTTTCTCTTACTTTTTGTCTCTGTTATTGATAATATTGATGTATATAGAATTCTTCTGTATACAGAATATTCTTTTTCAACCAGTGAAAACATTTCACACATTTAGGGAAGCTATATTAAGATTTGTAAAACATGCATTTTTACTTTCACCAGTAGTGTTTGTATGTGTTTTTTGTCTTTTATAGACAACAGAGACTGGCTCAGTGGCAAGCAACACAAATAAAGAATAAATTTGGGGAAGTGATGGAGATTTCCGGGCAGGACTATGTACAAGAAATAACAAACGCAGGAAAAGATCTTTGGGTGCTCTTGCACCTTTACAAACAAGGGTATGTATTATTCAGTGGTGATCCTTGTGGGATTTTATTGAATGTGTTTGTAAAAGCTGTAGAAACACTTTGAAGCATTTTGTACGTACTGTATTTATTGGCGTATAACACTCACTTTTTTACCCTGAAAATATCGGGTAAACTGTGCCTGCGTGTTATATGCAGGGGGCTGTGGAAATTTTTTTTCCTGAAACTTCCCTCTTAAAGTTAGGGTGTGTGTTATACGCCGATAAATACGGTAATTGAAAAATGTGTGTTTTTTTTTTTTTTGTTTTTTTTTTGGCTCTGTGTGTGTGTGTGTACACCAGTAATCCTTTTTATATCCGTGTTCTCCAAATTGCGGCCCAGGGGCCAGATGAGGGCCTTTGCTTGCTTTTATCCGGCCCTTGATATAAAACACTATTCTGCCCACTGACACCAAGAATGGGGCATATTTCCTGCCACCGACATCAACAGTGGGGGGCTATTTCTCCCACTGACCCCAACCTAGGGGGTCACTATTCATCTCACTAATACCAAAAATAGATCACTGTTTACTCCCACTGATGCCAGAAACCATTTCTAATCCCACTGACCACAGTCCGGCCTCCTAAAGTTTGAAACACGGTAAACTTGTTTGTAGACCCTTGCTTTATATTCTCATCATACCTTCCGTTTTTGAGTGACTCTATCATTTGGCCACTCCTTGCTTTTACTCTTTTACATCCGTTAGATAATTCTCATGTCAAACATTTTTTATTTTATTTTTTTCTCTGTTTTATTTTTAGAATCCCACTTTGCAGTTTAATAAACCAGCACCTAGCAGTGCTTGCAAGAAAGTTTAAAGATGTGAAGTTTGTGAAAGCCATTTCAACAACATGCATACCAAACTATCCTGATAAGAACCTACCCACCATCTTTGTTTATCGAGGTGGTGAAATTCGTGCTCAATTCATAGGACCTTTAGTGTTTGGTGGAATGAAGCTCACACAGGATGGTAAGTAAAAAGCCAATGGCCGTTAAAGACAATGGTGATATATATTGCAACCATTTCTGTGGACTTTTTTTTTTATGTACCCCCAGGTCTCAATTCTACATGTGCATAAATTGTAAGGTCTTTTCACATGTAGCCAAAACATTATAGCAGATTTCACTGGTAAAATTTGACTTTCAGAGGTTGTTGAGTATATATCTGTATGCTCATAGTAGGGATACAAGATTTGTAAGCTTGCTTAAAGTGGTTGCAAACTTCTAAGAAATATGAATAAAGCATATCTCTCTTTAGTGTGTACTTGTCTCAATCAAGAGCACTAAGTGTGATTTCTGTCTACTGCCTCCTTCATCTGCTATCGGCATGAGTCACTTCTGACACCAATAGAAAAAAAGGTGACAAGAGGGAGCTCCAGCACACAACCTGTGATTGAAAGCCTCAGATTTGTTCCTGTGTGCTGTATAAGGGGATGGGTGGCTGGGTGTGTTCTTTCCCTCCAATCAGCTCTCCTCTCATTGACATCTGCAGAGTGTAATTTCAGCCCCCTACCACCTGCTTTCTGAAAAATCAGACAAGCTTTTTAAATTTATCACTTTGAACAGCTGTGGAGAATAGAGGTCTGCAGATAAACAGGTACAACTTATGTAGGAGGCTTTGTTTCATCTCTGTGTATAACCTGAGGCCAGTAACTTCACTGGGTATATGTAAGGGTTTACAACCACTTTAAGGAACAGACTAAAGCCAGGTACACACTACGAAAAAAAAAAACTGCTCCGGAACCGCTGTACTAACCATGCGAGGTTAGTCCAGAGATCTCCCCCCGCTGAGCTGTTGTGTTCTGACAAGGGGATGATTGGCTGCTGGTTTTCCAGCATGCACGTCCGAGAGAAGCTGGACAGACTGACATACACACGGGCAGAATGGTGCCCTATTTATTGAACCGACAAATGTATTCTGCCTGTGTGTTATGGGGCTTAAAGTTTTTGATTCTATGAAGAGTGTGCAATCTATCTGTGCTTTAACACCCGAGTAGAAAAATATAAGGAATAAAATAATTTGTATGTGGTACATTGGGAGAACTTATTCTTAAAGCGGGTGTTCACCCTAAAAACGATTTTCTAACATTACATCCAGCTCACTCTCTACATTGACAGTATGCCGTTAGTTTTTTTTTTTTTTTGCTGTACATACCTTGTACAGCTATTTTCTTCCCCGGCTTCCGGGTAGGGCCTCCCGCGGGAGTGGGCGTTTCTATCCAGCAGGTGATTGACGTGATGACAAAAACGACCTCCACCCGTCGCATAAGGAGCGTCACGAGTTGCTGAAAGAAGCCGAACGTCGGTGCGCAGGCGCCGTATAGCGCCGACTCGCCGTTCGGCTTCTTTCGGCAACTCGTGACGCTCCTTATGCGACAGGTGGAGGTCGTTTTTGTCATCACGTCAATCACCTGCTGGATAGAAACGCCCACTCCCGCGGGAGGCCCTACCCGGAAGCCGGTGAAGAAAATAGCTGTACAAGGTATGTACAGCAAAAAAAAAAAACTAACGGCATACTGTCAATGTAGAGAGTGAGCTGGATGTTAGAAAATCGTTTTTAGGGTGAACCCTCGCTTTAAAGTGTATGTCTGTCCAAAAAAAATGTATAAATGTATTCTCTGGAATACATTTCTCCATGACTGATGCCTCTAAAAATGTTGTAAATCTAGCTCTTGATCTTCCAGAAATCTGGTGTGCTCCTAAATTCCTGTGTGACATGACATGGTACCTATATTGTACTGTAGTCCCAAGCAGTGTTGTTAGCCTTGCCTCTCTTCTGTACTAAAGAACACCTTCTTTCCTTATTTTAATAACATAAGAGGGAGTGTTCTATAGTCCAAGGGGGGGGGGGGGCTTGGATAGTAGGAATAGCTGCTTGGTATTTCAGTGCAGTGTCAACTCAAACAGGAAGTTAGTTTACAGGATTAACTGGTATTTTACTGTACTTTGTACTTTAAGCCCCCGTTCACACCAGTGCGACTTGTCATTTCCAAATCACATATGTCGCACCCCATTGCCAGCAGTACTGTGGAACCATTCATATTGCTGCAACTCATGTCGCAGCAATTACGAAAAAGGTTCCTGCACTACTTTTTATCAATTTCATTGCGACTTGCATAGATTTCTGTTAATGAAATCGTCAGTACAAATCGCACTGATATCGAATTGAAGTAGCGTTATTTTTAAAGCCGCACCAGTGTGAACCAGGGCTTAATAAGAGAAACCATGGGAAAATGTATACTGCATATTTGTTTCTGTAGTGTAAAATTAGTATATTTACAGTTCTAAATATGGGGATACTAATGGTGTGACTTCTGATTCCATAGAATTAGAATGGAAACTTTCAGAATCTGGAGCCATCAAGACAGACCTTGAGGAAAATCCCCGACAACAAATTCAGGATCAGCTCATGACTTCTATTAGGAGTGCCACAGTCACAAGCAAAAACAGTGACTCTGATGAGGACTAAATTTGGGGGTTCTAATTTATTTTATTTTTTTCTATTTTTCTTTTTGTACATTTGTTGTAATATATAACATCAAACATACTGGAGATGGTTACTTGTTGGCTTTGATTCTAAAAATAAAAGGATCTAATGTGGAAACCCAAAGGGTTTGTGGAAGTTTATTGTGTGCATATAATTCATTCTTTGGTCCCTTTTTCCTCCAGTTTAACAGGCAAATACATTTATTTACCATCAAATCTGTCAATTCAGGGAAGTAATCAAGGTGCCACACCCTACTTCATTTGCATATAACAGACAAGAAGACACACATGGGTTTTCGCGGGCACCAATTACTTTTTTCATAGAATGTTTTACTTCCTCTGTATTCCCCTGCAAAGTAAAAGCATAATGGGTTAATATGCAACACATACTAGCCCATTATGTGGCATTTACCTGCAAACGAAGCCCACAATGTTCCTGCTGGTGGAAGCATCCATCTTCACCCCTCTTCCTTCCGGGGCCGTGGACTCCTGCTCTGTGACTGGCCGGAGCCGTGTGATGTCACTCCTGTGCATGTGCGGGGGAGCCGCCAGTCACCCCACACATTGGGGGGCATTTTTTCACTGCGCATGCGCCATTGATGTCTACAAGGTAACTATCTCCTAAACGGCACACGGTAAGGAGATATTTGTAGTACATATAGGCAAGCCTTATTACGGTATATAAAAAAAAAATCCGTGGGCTGGGTGTGTTTACAACCACTTTAAAATGCATAACCTCAGTGAGGCCAGGGGGGTCCATTGCCCATAGGTGATAGATCCACTTGGTCTCCAGTTATAAGATTTGATTTTCAAAGTTCCCCCCTCTAGGATGCACAAAATGCACAGTGAGCCAGTGAAGGGATTGGCAGAGCAGTTCGCAGACACTGAGCGGTTGGTAAAAGTGGATGTATCTTGCAACAGCAGGATTCATGATGGACTGAAGGGGGATAGCCTATGTAAAGTTAAGCCAATGAGGAGGGAGTTGCAGTAGTCAAGGCAAGAGATAACCTAAGGAGTGAATTAGAAGCTTTGAGGTGTCATTGGTTCAAGAGAAGCTCCAGTGATATGTGTTTATTAAAAGTCAGCAGGTACAAAAACTGTAGCTGCTGACTTTTAATAAACAGACACTCATCTGTCCCAGGATTCAGCGATGTTCACCTGAGCAATTCTTTCCATCTGTCTTCTGTCCTAAGTATCTAAACTCTGGGCACCTGGCTGTGACGGCTTGCAGCTTCACAGGCGGGTACCCTCTGCCCGTGCATGAGTCATGCTGCAGTATTCTGGGAGAAGGAAAAGAGAACTTAAGTGGGACCAGGTATTTTTGGTTGTGTGTGTTTTTAGAAGCTAAGATTTTTATGCTAATGAACATGTTGAACTTGTTTACGAGCTTAGGACAGGAAGTGATGCTATAGGAAAGCCCATGTACTAGAGACAAAGAAGCTTTGCAGGACTCCGAGACACAAAAGGTAGTCTGGTAGACCACTCAAGGTGGTCCCCATGAGCATGTTTGGCCAAAACCAGTGACAGTCTCAGTGCTTATACGATTCTGGGTTATCAGTTGCTCTCTTTGTGGGAATTACCTTTTTGCTCCTGCCTAAGATGAGTGCTTATAGTCAAAGTGCATACACCTGGGGAGGAAGGATGCTACAGCTTATAGTCTAGTGAGTGTGCATTTGATTAAGGTGGTTGCACTTGTAGTGTAATGAAAGCAAGGATCTGCTGGAAGATCTTTATTTTTCTGAAAGTATATGTACTCTGATTTGCAAGAGACTTTCATTTGGAACATTGTTTTATATTTCTTTGTTATATTCACTCCTGCAGCATTTCACAATATTGTAAGTTTATGTATATCAAGCTTTGTTTGCCCTGCAGCCACAAGCGTTATCACAGAACAGATTGATTACGTAAATGAAAGTGTATTTGTTCCTGAAAATTTGCACTTCGTAAACTGTGCAAATATCATGTGACAAAAAAATGTAACAACCACCATTCTGTTCTCCAGGGCCTTTGCCTTCAGAAAATATGTAATATGTTTGGGTGTTCCAAATAATTATCTGGCAAAAACAATGCACATTTTTACATGTACGTGAGGTGTCAAAATTGGTATGGGCAGCAAGTGGTTAAAACCCCAAACACATTTTCTCAAGACAGACACCCTGTAGAATAGAATGATGGTAGGTCCAAGTTTTGGCCATAGAATATTTTCACAATGGTTTATATTAAGTGCAAACATTAATTTTAGGAAACAAAACCCAATGTTTTGGTAAAATATGATTGATTTGGTTGTGCAGAGCAAACTAATACCCAAAATGTCAAGCTTTAAACTTGTGCGCACAAAAACCTTTTGAGTACAGATCTCATTACTAGATGCAGAGGGAGGGGGAAGTACTCCTCTCTGTCATGTGACTGGAGCCTCCCCTAGGCTCTGAACAGTTGCAGTCTGACAGAAGCAGTGGTGCTGAATTGCTCATGAAACCAGCACTACAGCACCACTTCTGCAGCAACACAAAAAAAAAAGTGTCACGCAGCCAGCACCTGCTTAACCACTTAAAGCGGTTGTATAGTCCCCTAAAAAACAATTTATTTTTTTGGTCATCTGTAAGGCAAAAGGCATAATGAGCTAGTATGCACCACATACTAGCTCATTATGAAATACTTACCTTAGAACAAGGCATTGGTAACTTACTTGGTCCACGCCGAGGTAGCTGACCTGTTGCCTCGGCGTATCTTCCGGGTATCGCAGCTCCAGCGCTGTGAGTGGCTAGAGCCGCAATGTGGTATGCACGCGGGAGACTTCTTTCAAGCAAGGACCGGCATCTGCCAGGCCTTAAGCCGTGAATCCCCTGTGCGCATGCGCCACTGCAGTCAGCAGGTCACTGCATGGGGAATATACATTATTATTATAGGCGTACCTGTAGGTAAAAGTAAAAAATTTGACTATACAACCACTTTAAGGACCAAGCCTGTTTTTCAGACTCTGTGTTTACAAGTTAACCACTTAAGGACCGCCTCATGTACATATACGTCAGCAGAATGGCACAGGCAGGCACATCAACGTGTATATATACGTGCCCTGCTTGACGGGGGTCCCGATCAGGACCCCCCCGTACATGCGGCGGTCCCCGTGGCTTCAGGAGCGATCCGGGACGACGGCGCGGCTATTCGTTTATAGCCGCTCCCCGGAGCTGAAGAACGGGGAGAGCCGTGTGTAAACACGGCTTCCCCGTGCTTCACTGTGTCGGCGCATCGATCGCGTCATCCTATTTATAGGGAAGACACGATCGATGACGTCATTCCTACAGCCACACCCCCCTACACTAGTAAACACACACAAAGTAAACCCTAACTCCTACAGCGCCCCCTGTGTTTAACTCCCAAACTGCAACTGTCATTTTCACAATAAAGAATGCAATTTAAATGCATTTTTTGCTGTGAAAATGACAATTGTCCCAAAAATGTGTCAAAATTGTCCGAAGTGTCCGCCATAATGTCGCAGTCACGAAAAAAATCGCTGATCGCCGCCATTAGTCGTAAAAAAAAAAAGCAAAAAAACTATCCCCTATTTTGTAAACACTATAAATTTTGCGCAAACCAACCGATAAACGATTATTGCGATTTTTTTTACCAAAAATAGGTAGAAGAATACGTATCGGCCTAAACTGAGGAAAAAAAATTATATATGTTTTTGGGGGATATTTATTATAGCAAAAAGTAAAAAATATTGCATTTTTTTCAAAATTGTCGCTCTATTTTTGTTTATAGCGCAAAAAATAAAAACCGCAGAGGTGATCAAATACCACCAAAAGAAAGCTCTATTTGTGGGGGAAAAAGGACGCCAATTTTGTTTGGGAGCCACGTCGCACGACCGCGCAATTGTCTGTTAAAGCGACGCAGTCCCGAACTGTAAAAACCCTTTAGGCAGCATTTTGGTCCGGGGCTTAAGTGGTTAAACAAAGTTTTTTTTTTATTTTTTTGCTAGAAAATTACTTTGATCCGCAAAACACTTTTTTTTTAACACCTTAGAGAAAAAAAATGTCCCTCAGTGCCATACTTTTTCACACCGGGTTTAAGCAGCAGTCTTACAAGCACACTTTTTTTGAACAGGAAAGGTAGCCCAATTTTTTTTTTATATTGTGAAAGATAATGTTACGCCGAGTAAATTGATACCCAACATGTCACGCTTCAAAATTGCGCCCGCTGGTGGAATGGCGTCAAACCTTAAAAATCTCCATAGGCGACGTTTAAAAAAAATTCTACAGGTTGCATGTTTTGAGGTATAGGCCTAGAATTATTGCTCCGACGATCGCGCCGATGCCTCACGTGTGGTTTGAACACCATTTTGATATGCGGGCGCGGCTCTCGTATGCATTCGCTTCTGCGTGAGCTCATTGGGATGGGGTACTTCAATAAAAAAATTGGGTCACTTTTATTCCTATTACATGGAATGTAAACATCCCTTGTAATGGAAAAAAGTATGACAGATCCTCTTAAATATGAGATTTGGGGGTCAAAAAGACCATCTCATATTTGGACTTAAATGCAATAAAAAAATAAATAAAAATGTTGTCATTTGAAAAAAATAACAAAACAAATTCCTTTACGACGTATGGGCGGAAGAGACGATTTGACAGCGCTTCTGCCCTGCATGATATGGAGACGGGTGGGGGCCATCTTCCCCTCACTCGTCTACATGCACAGCAAGGAAAGGACCACCACCGATAAACGTGACCTTGCGTATCCACCGCAGAGACCACTTTTATCTTGTAGAAAACCTCCCACTGAAGAACAGGGTACCCAGGTTATGGTAGCTAGCTGCTACCATAACAACGGTATTCCTCCTCAAACAGAGGACGTATAATGACAGTGGGCAGTCCGGAAGTAGTCAAGTACGCCACTGTAGGGGGGGCAGCCTTGAATCTAGCTCCACCATCTTCCGGGTGGATCCATCAGACCATTCAAGCTTAAGGCTGGGTTCACAACTATGCAAATTCGCAGGCATTTTAAAATACATTAATTTGAATGAGGCTGGTTCACATATCTGCAGTGCATTCGCACTCCACATTGCCCAAAAAACATTTGCGTTTCCTAGGCAGTGCGGCCTGGCTCAGGTGCAAATTCTGGCCCATTATCTTCTATGGGAACGCATCTGATTGGCAGATGCGTCCTGTTATGAACATGAATTCTCTCCCCCTCCTCACTACACCTCCCCCTCTCAGCTGATCTGCAGCTACAATGGAGAGGAACCATTGAACAGCTGCTTTTCCTCTTCGCAGGGAAAACGGAGCTGGAATTCGCACCGGACTGGTATGAACCCAGCTTTAAAGTCTTTGGTTGTTTGTGCCAATAAAGATGGACTAATAAGACATCAGTCTTTAGCTGCTTATTTTTTTTTTTTTCATCCTTCATGTGTTAGGCGCATGGATGGCTCAGTTTGCCACCAACATTTCAAGCAGTGGATGGTTTGGCTTAGGAACAGATGAAGACATCATTAAACATATTATACAGAATTTATATAGTGCTAACAATTTGCACAGCACTTCACAATATAAAGAGGGACAGTACAATTACAACACCATTGAATAAAAAAGGATTAGGACGGCAGAGGTCCTAAAATAACTCATTAAGCCAAGAGTGTCCTCTCCATAACACAGAAGAGGTCAATTACCTTAGGGCACTAGCAAAAAAACGATGATTCACAGAGTGGGTTTAGGGGGATGCCCATGGGGTGTTTTATCAAAAGCTTAGCTAGTGTCCAAACACCTGATGGTACCAGCCTAAACACCAAGGTCTGTGATATTCAAGCCTGTATCCTGTAAAATTAAGATAATCCATTTCTCATGGTCCATTGAGGACCACAGGTCCCATCTCCTGTGTACTTATATTTGTTGCTCATTATGCCGCTTGCAACATGCTGGTCATATAAGGGATTATCGTATAGGCCTAGCTTAACATTTCTGAAGTGTCCAATCCTTCTGTAGGAGGCAGTATAACCAACTTGTCAAATACCCATCTCTCAACAGATTCCAATAGAAAGGGAATATTCTTCTTTAGGACTTGACAGGAAACAGGCCAAGTATTCAAAGACCATGGGTTATAGGCCCAAGGTTTCACATGATTGACAAAGGCAAACATATTCATGACATGGGCCCCCCCCCCCCCCCCCCACCATGAGCTTTGTCTCAGTTTTTTTTTAGCAAGCAAGGACTAGTGGGCAAGGGTGGTCTGTGTCCTGCACTCCAAGATATTGAATAAGTAAAAATTACTCATCTTAATTGTACAGGACACAGGCATAATATTCATAGACCATGGGATGTCTTCCTCATGCAATAAACAAGGAGTGGGTAAAACCAAGGCAAATAGAATGTGCAACAGGTCCCCACACCCATGGGTTGACTAACCAAAAAACAGAATGCCACGTGTACAGTGTAACTAGAGTCCCCCCATTGCCTGGAATGAACATATCCTCTGGGATAAGAGCGAATAAGCAGGTCAGACAAATTAACCACTTTACTACCACACACTTTCACCCCCCGCCCAGGCCATTATTCAGATGTCAGCACTGTCAAACAGTGGAGTTTCACGTTTCAGACCGCAGGCCTGAAATTATCAAATTGGTGGACCCAATTGGCAATGGAAGCTTTGGAAGCTGCCTTCCCCTTGTGTCCTGGTAAAACAAAAAAGGAGTCTGATCCTCGGATCTCCGCAGATCTAGACAATTAAGTGCTGTTGCAAGTATGAAGGGTGAGAGTCAGAAACTGGAAAGGATGTTCCTCTACTGCCAAACGCAGGAACCTTTGATGAGGTTGAAAGATAGGTATGTGTAAATACGTGCCTTTGAGACCGATGAAGGCCAAGAAGTCTCCCATCTGGAACAAGGCTACTACCGAGTGGACCGACTCCATCTGAAAGGACGGGATTAAGAGATGCTGGTTCAGGGATCTTAGATCCAAAATAGGCCTTGTGACCCCATTTGGTTTTTGAACCAGGTTTGAATAAACCCCGATATGGGGACCTGTATAATCACTCCCTGATGCACTAAATCAGGGGTGTCAAACTGGCGGCCCTCCAGCTGTTCCGAAACTACAAGTCCCATCATGCCTCTGCCTGTGAGAGGCATGCTTGTAACTGTTGGCCTTGCAATGCCTCATGGGACTTGTAGTTTTGCAACAGCTGGAGGGCCGCCAGTTTGACACCCCTGCACTAAATTATCTAGTGCCTGAAATAATAGTCTCTTTTTGGAGGATCCGAAGGAATGCTGGATTTTAGAAACCTGGGGAGCAAACAGTACCTCCCTCCCCCCGCAATTACAGTTTGTAACCACCTTATACTGTTCAGGTGACCCACTCGTCCTTCACCACTGTTCCCCAAATGTCCACAAAGTGAAGCAGCCTTCCCCTACACTCAATAGAGTGGGGGGCATCCCTTCAAAAGAAGAACTTTGGGCCCTGGCTTTCTGGCCCTGTGGCTTTCCCCTGGCTCGTGCACCCTGTTGGCAGCTGAACTGCCTTGGTGCTGAGACAATGAGGAAAGGGCCCCTGAGGTTTTAAATGAGGGGCGCCTGGCAGAGAGCTTCTTCTTTTGGATACATTTGTCCAAATGATCACTAAAGAAGCATTCCCCAATGGAAGGGGAACCCTGCCAACAACTTCTAAAAAAAAAGCTTGGGTGACCAGTTCTTAAGCCACAGAAATCTGTGCATGTGTACAGACAGGAGAGCAAAACGAGAGTCTTGCTGTATTGAATTCTTCAAGGCATCTACAGCAAAATACAGTGCTTGAGGTATATTTGCCCTACTGTCAGCGGGATCATCCTCCTGGTTAGGCTTGTCAGGCTGTCTAACCTGATCCTTTAAGGGCTGGCAGACTCCAATTGCTGCAACAGCTGGCTGAATAGCTGAACTGGCCAAAGAAAAAAGGAAGCCCTTAGTAGTGACTCCAGTTTGTCAACATGGTCCTTCAAGCCCTGTGCATTACACAAACAAGTCAAGTTCTTGTTTAAGGAAGAGACTGCAATTAGGGCTGGCATGCTCCATTTCTTAAACTTTTCGTCCAAGGAATATAAAAGGGGAAACCTTAGGAGGAACAAAAATCCTGTCAGGATGTTCCCAATCAGCATACGCCGCTTGCTCCAGCAGAGGGTGCAAGGGGAAAGCCTGTGCAGCCAGAGAAGGCTTCAGGGACACCAAAGAGGACCAGGGAGGCTCAGAAGCCCTTAGCAGGAGGCAACTTCAAGGCAGAACAAACCAGCTCGGCAAGAGTCTGGATCAAAAGCATCTGTGACTGAGAGGCCAATACAAGCTGGACATCATCTGGCCCAGGTCCCTCAGAAGCAGACTCATCTGCCTGGCCTTCCACAGAATCCTTAGCAGTTAGCTCTTCACCCTCATCGACCCATACCTGCTTCAAGTTAGGAGGATCAGGGGAGAGTGATCTGTGACGCTTCCTGCCACCCTGCGGGATGGAGACAATCATGTCGGCTATCCTGTTCTCTAAACCAGCTAAAGCAGAGGACAGATCATCCCCATTGACAAATGCTGAAGCAGCAGTGTTGACAGGCACAATACAAAACAGGTGCAGCGGCTCAGATTGCCCAGAACAGAAGCCTCTGGTCTTTCAGGGGATACAACACTAGGGTTTTGACTTGGCTCCTCAGGCTCTACGGACGATACAGATGTTCCTTTCCCAGTAGTGTTAGCCCCGCTCCTCTTTTTTGAGGACATTGTAAGCCACAAAAAGGGAGTACCTGGGTTTAGTATTTGACACCACCCCAGAAGGGAGATCCTTTATTAGGGCTCACCAAGCCCCTATGCAACAATCCTGCCAAGCACCTTTTAGCCTACCAACCAACACTTGGGAGGACTTGCCTGAGCCGGATAAGGAGGAATGAACTGCTGAAGTGAACTGGTTCAGAGCCTGCTCTGTGTCCCACAACTGTCCCTTGGAAGCGCTGCATGTCAGCCTCTCTGTTTAAACAAGATGGCTATGCGCTGGGATGCTCTGCGCGGTCACGGACAAAGTGCACAGCTGTGTACAAGCGAATCTTCGTGCACCACCCTTGGAGCTACAGCACATTTGCGGCTGTGTAGCCATGGTCGCCAACACAGCTGTGAACCCATGTGTGCCAATAGCGAACCAACATGCGCAATGGCAAATCCCTGTGTGTAGACTCATCCATAAGTATCTAAGACATGGTACTCCTACCCAAACACCAGCAGCTAGCCCAAACACCACCCTGCGGTCACCACCACATAGGCATCTAGCCTTTTGCTTGTTTGACAGCTTGTTACACACATGGGGCACAATAAGGTGGTTTCACTTACCTTAGAAACTTAGAGCCAAATCTTCACCCATTACAGCTGGTTCCGTCACTTGGGGACCTTCAAGAACTAAATACCCCTTTCAGGGTTTAGGGTCTGCTCCCTTGGACCTGTACAGCACCCTGAAGGAATGCCTTAGCTCTGTAGTGTCCATGATTCCACTACGCAGGGTCAAGTGCCCTAAGGTTGCATTACAGGCAAAACCTTGCAGGGTCTTTGCATCTTTGCTCAGGAACCATCTATTTAACCACTTCAGCCCCAGAAGAATTTACCCCCTTCCTGACCAGAGCACTTTTTGTGATACGGCACTGACGCTTTTTTACCGCTGCAGTTTTAATTTTTTGCGCTATAAACAAAAAAAGCGCGAAAATTTTAAAGAAAAAAAAAAGCTACATTTTTTCTATAATAAAAAACACATTTCTTTCTCAGTTTAGGCAGATATGTATTCTACACATTTTTGGTTAAAAAAAAAAAAAAAAAAAAAAAAAAAATCACAATAAGAGTATAGTGATTTGTTTGCACAAAAGTTAGAGCGTCTACAAAATGAGGGATAGATTTATGGCTTTTTTTTTTTTATTAGTAATGCCGGCGATCTGCGATTTTTATCATGACTGCAACATTATGGCGGACAAACTTTTTGGGACCACTGTCATTTATACAGTGATCAGTGCTATAAAAAAAAACACTGATTACTGTGTAAATGACACTGGCATGGAAGGGGTTAAACACTAGGAGGCGATCAAGGGGTTAAGTGTGTCCTAGGGAGTGATTCTAACTGTGGGGGGTGGGCTACCACTGACATGACAGCGATCACTGCTCCTCATGACGGGGAGCAGTAGAGCCCCGTCATGTCACTAGGCAGAACAGGTCTACCAGTGTCCATTTACCTAGAGATGGCATATAACCCCAGTAATGAATAATAGCCCAACTCTGTGTCCTGTAATGTATGATAAAGAAATGCTGTTTTCGAGTTAGTTACTGCAAATGCTCACCAAGATATTGCCAGCATAGTTGGCCAATCAATATCATCATGTTAAGATCAATAAATACCAAAGCAATTTTCACTCAACTTTATTTACAATACCAACATTTAAAAAATAAGTATGTTCTTACAAGTGCACAAAGAATTTCTTTACACAAATGTAGATCTATGTACGGTCAAATATTTTATTCTGTTTAGATAGAAACAGAACTAGAAGGTAATCCTGGAGGGAAAATTGCCTCTTATTTTAACAGGAATTTAGAGAAGTAGTGAAAGAAAACAAAGGCCCACTCAAACATGGACAAGCTATATACTGAATCACCGATACTGTATGGATTTGAATACCCAGTTTAATAGGAAATTCTTTATATTATTCTGACTGAGAAAGAGAGGCCCCCCTTCCTTGTAACATTGGATCCATAGCCTCATCGCTTTGAATGTTTAACAGATTGAAGTATATCGCAATACAATGGATCCAGTAGTGTAAGGTTATCTGAATGGCGGCACTGTAATATCATCATACCTGCAGACAGTAAAACCATGAAGCTGTAAGGAAGGGAGACCAATCTGCATTAATAAATGAAGGTTTAAAAACAGATGGGAGAAATTTCCATTTGATCTAGAAACTCAATAACAATGGTTAATAACCATCTCATTTAGGGTTCGGATAACGGTAGATTATTTTGGCATTCTTCAAACTTTCTCTGAAAAGAATCTGCCAGCTCCTGGGTTTTGAATCTTACTGCAAATTGCTCAACATTGGGCTCTGCACCTGCAACGGAAAAGCAATTGTGTTTAGTCATTAACCTGAAGATCATATTTACACCAACAAGATTTATCATCTCAGCCTGCATATACGCGAGTGTTGATCAGGTTCAGTAACTTACAACATGCATACATAAACCAATCCTGAGAGAAAGTATGTAAAACGCCTGTATACCAAGCACCACAAGAGAGTACCTAAATAAATACTGCAAATGTACCCAAAGAGGCAATGGAAACCCATTGAAATCCCATTTTTGTGTATGGGAAAAGTAGACAGTTTCCACCGGCATCTTACAATGCAGCACAAGATTCCGGAACAACCTCTATTGCCAGGGCCGAACATTGACACATTTGGATGGGGAGGGAAGGATGTCCCCAAGGCTGTGCAAAGAATTTCAGCAATCTTTATTTTAGATGCCTGCTTGCTTACACAAATTTATATTTTTAACTTAATACTGTAGCGGGTTAGTAAAGTCTTGCACTTTTGTTTTAGCCAAAGAACAGTCACAGCACGTTACCTGCCAGCATGCTGCAGAGTAGGACCATTGCTTTCTGTGGGGAAGAAGTGATGCCTTTACAAAGGTCTGACTCACCCCAAGCTGACAGCCAGGACTCCTTAATCAGTAGGGAGCCTGAGCTTTACTCAATGTAGGGCTATAGGTCTACTCAATAAGGGGCAGATCACTACTTCCACAAATCAAGACCAAGGCTCCCACTCTGCAGCTGCTGATAGGGGACATTTTTCTATTCAAGCTGTGGCTGTCCTAGAAAGAAAAAACAAAATGGTAAGACACTGAACATCTTTAGTTTTTATGCCCCTTAGGGCTGGGTTCACATCTTTGCATGCGGCTCACAGCAGGGGTCGGGTGCATCCCCGTTCACAATTTCAGGTCAGATTTCAGCCTGAATTTGGACCCGAAACTGACCAAAAGACACAGGGCTCTCTTGTGCAGATTTGCGCCGCAGCGGAGATATGTGAATTGGCTCCATAGAGAGCTGGTCAAAATCACTTGCTATTGTGAATTTGTTGCGGGTTCCCCCGCATCCAATTCGCAACAGTGTGAACCCAGCCTGAAATGTATTTAGACGGAATGGTGAATTTAATGAACGAATTGGGCTCCGTAGCTTGTAAAATCAAGAACTTTGCCTGGAAAAAAAAAAAATAAAAAAAAAAAAAAAAAAAGTGTGTGGTCTGACCTATACTAATATGATGGGTGCAGCACTTAGCAGGCACTGGTCATATAAATCAGGGATATGCAATTAGCGGTCCTCTAGCTCAGTGTTTTTAAACTCCAGTCCTCAAGGCACACCAACAGGTCATGTTTTTAGGATTTCCTTAAGGGTCCTTTCACACTAGCGGACCGTTCGTCCGCTCATTACAAGTCCGTTAACGGACTTGTAATGAATCCCTATGAGAACGCATCCGTTAGCGGATGGAGCATCCGCTAGCGTCCGCGTCAGTCGGGATCCGCTTTTCCGAACGGAAGAAACCCTATTTTTCTTCCGTTCGGGGGAACGGACCTGATGCAGACGGACAGACGGTCCGTCTGCATCAGGTTCCCCATAGGGGACAGCGGAGCAGAGACAGGGCGGTCCCTGCACTGTGTGCGGGGACCGCCCTATCTGCCGACAGCTGAGCGGGGATCCCCGCTGAGCAGACGGAGACACACGGAGCGGACCCGGAAACGGTCCGCTTCGTGTGAAAGAGCCCTTAGATGAAACGACTGTGGTGATTACTAAGGCAGTGAAACTAATCAAATCGCCTGTTCAAAATAATGGAAAGCCTGAAAACATGACCTGTTGGTGTGCCTTGAGGACTGGAGTTGAAAAACACTGCTCTAGCTATTGCAGAACTACAAGTCTCATGAGGCATAGCAAGACTGACAGCCACAAGCATGACACCCAGAGACATAATGGGACTTGCAGTTTTGCAACAGCTGGAGGTCCGCTAATTGCATATCCCTGCTATAAATAAATATAAGATGTATTCATGTAAACATACTTCGTAGATATGTTAAAACAAAACTAGTGTGAGAGTGCTCAATTAATTAAAAGTGAATTAAACATTTTCTGGGATCAAAGTTTTCACCCAAGATTTACACATTTTCCCAACTGAACACTAGATTTTAAAAAAAAAAATAAAGGGAGGGAATCTTCAGTGAAAAATTCCCCTTTATTGGGGGGCCAGCAGATTGTAGAAACTAGTTGCAAAGGGAATTCACATGAACATCTGTTTATGTTCTATAGGCTATGAAATGTGTGATGAAATATGCCAATTGCAGTATCCAGCGTTAGAACCTTTAATGCAATTGAAGAACCTCCAAAAAAAAAAAAGCGTGTATTGCAAGTTGGTCATTATCACACCAATTATGGAAATCCTAGGGCACAATGCACCACTGTTAGGTGCCAATATTTAAAGTGGCGTTCCACCCAAAAATGGAACTTCCACTTTTTGGACCCCCCTCCGGTGTCACATTTGGCACCTTTCAGAGGGAGGAGGGAGCAGATACCCGTGTAATACAGGTATTTGCTCACACTTGCTGGCATAGACCACTGCCGTGATAGCAGTGACTTACGCCACTTCTGGCGCCTACTCTGTCCTCCACCGCTGTCTTATGGGAGACACAGGTCCCAGATGACAGCAGGGACCAGAAGGGACGAGCAATTCGCACATACGCAGTAGGAAACCAGGAAGTGAAGCCACAAGGCTTCACTTCTTGATTCCCCTACCGAGGATGGCGGCGGCAGCAGCCGACGGACAGATCGGCTTTGGCTGTCGACATCGCGGGCGCCCTGGACAGGTAAGTGTCCATATATTAAAAGTCAGCAGCTGCAGTATTCTTAGCTGCTGGCTTTTAATACTTTTTTTTGGGCGGAGCTCCACTTTAAACACATTTCATATTCCTCATACGTGCCTGCTGTACCATGTACTTGTATGAAAATGTATTCCCTGCAAGTCCCTCTGCTTTCCTATTAAAAACTGACCACGATAAGCAGAACACCCTGATCCGTTCTATAGCTATGCTGGGAACCCCACCCCCCACAGACTTTCACTGGGAAGATCAGTGTCCTGCTGTTTCTCCTCTCCTAGCACGTATGCAGCTAAAAACAGAGGAATGTGATCACCATTTAAAAAAATAAAATAAAAAAGGTGGGCATCTAATGCTTTTTAGAGCTACACACATTTTTTGTTAAGCCGAATGTGTTGCCTTACAAGGTGAGGGTCTACAATCACTTTAACGTCTCCTGGCAAATTACTAATGGGAGTACATGTTCATCTATAAAGACAGCTGGTGCCCTGAAATGGACTAAATGCTAGCAACCGTTCATCCATTCCACCTATAAAAACAATTTTGCTAAAAGGATTCTATGCAAAGAAAACATTGCTCTTTTACCTTTCCTGCCATCTGTTGGCACTTTCCACAGTAGGGAAAACAAACCAGCAGCTAAAAATCTTGCAGAACACAGATACTTCCAGGAGTGTTTAATTTCTGATCCAACTCTGCACTCAAGTGGTTTGAATCGCCAACCCCTACATCATTATGGTCAACGGATCAAAGCCAAAGTGCAGCAGGTAACCAGGAATCTGACACCCCTGAAAGTGTACAATTCTGCAGGATCTTCAGTTAGTCATTTGTCCCAACTACTGCAGAGATGGGTGGTGTAAACAGCAGGCGTGGAGTGTATTTAAAGCCTTCCTTGGAAGGAGCCACTCAATTGAAGTTTTTCTTTAATGATGGTTAAATAAGCACAGGGAGACTGGACAGAACGAGAGTCATCCCACTGCCATCATTAGTCTATACGGTGGGTGGGAGGTGGTTAAAGAGGAACTGCAGTCTGTTCACAATTTGTAATGAAACATCTTTGCCATTCTGAAGCTTCCCGCCAACCACTTAGCATATTATATATATACTGCGATTCTGTACTTTCCAAATATGCTGCAGAAATCTCCCTCCGCAGCGTTTGGCTGCAACCATTTTAACTGTGGGCAGCTGAAACTGCCGCCTGTTCACTTCCTGGATTTACACACAGGCACACCTCTAGCTCTGCAGCTGTCAGTTCATGATGTCATAAGCCTAGGTTTTTTACCAGACAAGAAACAGGAAGTGGGCTGTATAAGGAATTTACTGACAGACAAAAAATGTTTTACTATCCAAAGTTAAAACAAGGGCAGAAGATTTAATAGATGAAAAAATGTCTGAAGTTCGGCTTTAAAGAAAGTATTCAAAGTAGAGTATCACAATAATGTTAGACTCCAAAAGCCTTACATTTCTGACATTAAGGCCTCATGTACACTGGACAGTAAACTAACGTTATAAAAACGCCAGTAGCTTTGCAGTGAGTTTTCAACTTTTTTGCAATAGTGGTTTTAAGCATTTATTAGCTTTTTTCCGCATTAGCGTCTTCTTAAAGAATTTTTTTTAATGGAATCAAAAATGTTAACGCTTGTGAGCGACGTTTTTGAGCGTTCATCGACATTGATCAGCGTTAGAGCATTTTTACAGCTGAAAAAAGTCTCAGAACCCACTTTTTTTTTTTTACAGCTCAAAACGGTTGATAACAGCCTATGTGTGCAAGGACACATAGGATAACATGGAGAGTTTAATGACTGTAGAAAAAATGTCTACTGACAAAAACAGCTGTTGTAAAAACATCCAGTGTGCATGAGGCCTAACATTTTATCATGCTGCAGTACAGCATTTATCTATTAGAGAAGAATGTATAAGAAGCAGACGGCCAAGGGCTAACCTCAGTATAAACAGTAAAAAGCTGAACATCTTTACAATAGGATGACATTTCTACTTTCCCAATGTTTAACTCAGGGCTCGACAAAATCCGGGCGCCCGGTCGCAATTGCGATAAGAAATTGTGACCTGGCGCCCGCCGGTAAATGAGGCCGCGGATCCTGTGTCTCTGTGCGCCCCCACCTCCGCGCGATTGCGGCAGGCCCACGACGAATGGCAATTTAGGCCGCGGCTTTGCAGCCTTGTGAAGACCCAAGCTTCCTTCTGTGACCTGGCGCCATCTGGTGGTGGCCGTTGGCATTACAAGTAAAACAGCAGTTCTAATGTGTGTTTTTTTTTTTACTGTTTTCACTGCCATCACCTTCCCTCTAATTAGAACCCCCAAACATTATGTATATTTTTTTATTCTAACACCCTAGAGAAAAAAATGGCGATCATTGCAATACTTTGTCACAACGTATTTGCGCAGCGGTCTTACAAGCGCACTTTGAGGGAAAAAAATACACCTTTTTTAATTAAAAAAAATAAAACAGTAAAGTTATCCCAATTTTCTTTATATTGTGAAAGATAATGTTACGCTGAGTAAATTGATACCCAACATGTCACGCTTCAAAATTGCGTCCACTCGTGGAATGCCGACAAACTTTTACCCTTTAAAATCTCCATAGGCAACGTTTAAAAAATTCTACAAGTTGCATGTTTTGAGTTAAAGAGGAGGTCTAGAGCTAGAATTATTGCTCTCGCTCTAACAATCGCGGCGATACCTCACATGTGGTTTGAATACCGTTTACATATGCACATTTTTAGCTGGCTCCTAGATTCCAAGCAAATTTGTCAAACCCTGGTTTAACTGAAAACTCCAGTGATAAACCTGGCTATTGTTAATAAACATCTGAATATAACAAGAAAAATGGCACTTACCAGAATAATCATTAGCTATCCAAACAAATGAATTCAGGGATGTATTTAAAGGAGCCAGTTTCATATCTTTTGATATAACGTGGTTTGCGCACACTTTAAATACTTGCTCTCGTCTCATCAATATGCGGTAATATTTTCTTTCCTGATGGTAAAGGATTTTAATCTCTCCTACTCCTCGTTCCTTCCACTGATTGGCATCTCTGTCCCAACGGTACAGCTTTGCTCTCTCTTTGAAAAGTATTTCCTCATCTTCTTCTCCAGACTTGACCTCCACCTAACCATACATTAAGTTTCACGTTAAATTTGAGATACAGTAAATATAGTAAGTCTACACACCCCTGTTAAAATGTCAGAACTTTCCACCTTAAATGTGACCTATAAACTGTACACAGCAAACTGAAATCTTTTAGGTGGAGGGAAGTAAAAATAAAAAATATGGTTGCATAACTGTGCAACACCCTTAGTTTCACACTAGTGCAGTGTTTCTCAATTCCAGTCCTCAGGCCCCCCCCAACAGGTCAGGTTTTCAGGATTTCCATTATTTTGCACAGGTGATTTGATCAGTTTCACTGCCTTAGTAATCACCACAGCCTTTTCATCTGAGGGAAATCCTGAAAAAATCCTGAAAAAATTGAGAAACACTGCACTAGTGGGACTTTTCGACTTTTCCTGCGACTTTGGACATTAGAGTCGCATGACAAGTGGTACCCCATGATTTCCAATGATAAACATTCATATTTGTGCGACTTCAAAGTAGTCCCTGTACTACTTTGACCCGACTTTGATGTTAGTTGAGGTCCATAGACCTCAAGTTTACACAGGCATTCCCTGAACTCGTGGCTGCAAAAAAAAAAAAAAAAAATCACATGACTCACAGCACGAAAGGGGCCTTAAACGAATACTTTGTTGATGCACCTTTTGATTTTATTACAGCACTCAGTCTTTTTGGGAATGAGTCTATTGGCATGGAACATCTTGACTTGGGTTATTTGCCCACTCTTTGCAAAAACACTCCAAATCTGTCAGATTGCGAGGGCATCTCGTGTGCACAGCCCTCATCAGATCACCCCACAGATTTTCAAATCGGATTCAGATCTGAGCTCTGGCTGGGCCTTAAAATCTTCTTCTGGTGAAGACATTCTTTTGTTGATATGGATGTATGCTTTGGATCGTTGTCATGCAGAAAGAAAGTTTCATGTTCAGCTTTCTAGCAGAAGCCTGAAGGTTTTGTGCCAATATTGACTGGTATTTGGAACTGTTCATAATTCCCTCTACCTTGACTAAGGCCCCTGTTTCAGATGAAGAAAAACAGTCCCAAAGCACGATGCTCATACCACCATGCTTCACGGTGGGTATGGTGTTATTTTGGTTATGTGCAGTGTTTTTTCACCAAACATATCTTTTGGAAAAAGTTCTACCTTGGTTTCATCAGACCATGACACATATTCCCACATGCTTTCGGGAGACTTCAGATGTGTTTTTGCAAAATCTAGCTGGGCTTGGATGTTTTTCTTCGTAAGAAAAGGCTTTCATCTTGCCACTCAACCCCATAGCCCAGACATATGAAGAAAACGGGAGATTGTTGTCACATGTACCACACAGCCAGTACTTGCCAGATATTCCTGCAGCTCCCTTAATGTTGCTGTAGGCCTCTTGGCAGCCTCCCTGACCAGTTTTCTTCTCGTCTTCATACATTTTGGAGGGACGTTCAGTTCTTGGTTACGTCACTGTTGTGCCATATTTTCTCCACTTGATGATGGTCTTCACTGTGTTCCATGGCTCATATAATGCCTTGGAAATTCTTTTGTACCCTTCTCCTGACTAATACCTTTTAACGAGACCCCTCTGATGCTTTGGAAGCGCTTTTGCTGTAGGATGCGACTAAGAAAATATCAGGTAAGACCTACTAGAACAGCTGACCTTTATTTGTGGTTAATCAAAGGCACTTTAACCAGCTGCCGCCCATCCACCATCAAATGGAGATGGTGCGGCTCTCGTTCTGGGTGGACGCGGCTCTTTAACCATGTGATCGGCTGTGTTCAATCACAGCCAGTCCCATGTAAATGCTGAAGTGCAGAAGTGCCGATAATCGTCTCTCCTTGCAGGAAACCAAAAGAGAAGTAATCAGGGCAATGATCATTTGTGCCCTGATTACAATGAAACGCCACCAGTGCCACCTCATCAGCGAGGTAGAAAAAAAAGTTACTAATTAACCAAATTTGACCGAAACCGAGGAAGGGGGGAGGAGGAGGAGAGAGGAGAGAGGAGAGAGGAGAGAGGAGAAGAGAGGGGGAGAGGGAGAGAGGAGAAGAGAGGGGGAGAGGGAGAGAGGAGAAGAGAGGGGGAGAGGGAGAGAGGAGAAGAGAGGGGGAGAGGGAGAGAGGAGAAGAGAGGGGGAGAGGGAGAGAGGAGAAGAGAGGGGGAGAGGGAGAGAGGAGAAGAGAGGGGGAGAGGGAGAGAGGAGAAGAGAGGGGGAGAGGGGGAGAGGGAGAGAGGAGAAGAGAGGGGGAGAGGGGGAGAGGGGGAGAGGGGGAGAGAGGGAGAGAGGGAGAGAGGGGGAGAGGGGGAGAGGGGGAGAGGGGGAGAGGGAGAGAGAGAGAGAGAGAGAGGGGGGGGGGGGGGGGGAGAGGGTGAGTTCCACAGATCGAAAATCAGTACGCTGCAGGAAGGGAAGGGCGTAGAAATAAAAGCTAGGCAAGAATTTGGCCAAAAAAAAATTACCTCAGGCAACGATACAATAGGCTCAAAGTGCACATCATCATTGTGAACCACCTCCTCATCGTTGTCGCCTCCCTTTTCTGTTTTTCGGGTTGATGCCATAGAGCCAAACAGGACAGCCCCAGTGTTAGCCCACTGGAAGTTTGAATCTGTGAGAGTAATACAGTTAATTATTAGCAAAAGAAAGACCACCACTAAAGCACCGGCATCTTTTATGAAAACTTTTGCCTAGCCAACATACTAGATAGTGGTCTGTAGTTAGTTTAGAGTGATTGCAAACCCTTACATACACAAAGTGAAATGACTGGCCTCAGGTGTTAGAGGAACCAAATCCTCCTACAAAAGTTACCCGTTTATGCGCAATCTTCTCCTCTCTACATCCGTTCAAAGGGCAGAACTTCTAAAGCTTGTCTGAGCTGTCAGAAAACAGGGGGCAGAGAGCCGAATTTACACACTTTAGCGCTTAACACAGTTAACAATCGACTCACTATATACGTTGGGCAGAATGGCACGGCTGGGCAAAGTGCCGTATATTTACATCACTTTGAATTTCCCACTGTGCGGGCGCGTGCCCCTGCCGCAAGCTCGGCTACCATGCCCGCGGACTCCATGTCCGCCAGTGTCCCACGATCGGGTCACAGAGCTGCAGAACAAGGAGAGGCTAATGTAAACAAGCATTCTGCCTAGTGACACCGATTGTATGTTCCCTCTCATCGGGAGCAGTGATCGGTGACGTATCACTCGAAGCCACGACCCCTAACAGTTAGAATCACTCTTTAGGACACACTTAACCCCCATTCACTGCCAGTCACATTTATACAGTAATCAATGCATTTTTATAGCACCGATTGCTGTATAAATGTGCATTGTCCCAAAAAAGCGTCAAATGTGTCCGATATGTCCGCCATAATGTCGCAGTCATGGGAAAAAAAAAATCTATAAAAAAAAAAAATCGAAATGCCAGAAAACTATCCCCTATTTTTGTAGATACTATAACTTTTGCACAAACCAAATGCTTATTGTGATTTTTTTTTTACCAAAAATATGTAGAAGATTATGTATCGGTCTAAACGGAGGAAAAAATTCATTTTTTTTAATACATGTTTTGGGGATATTATAGCAATAAGTGAAAAATATTGAAGGTTTTCAAAATTGTCACTTGTTTATAGCGCAAAAAATAAAAACCGCAGAGGTGATCAAATACCAAAAGAAAGCTCTATTTGTGGGACAATTTTGTTTGGGAACCACGTCGCACGACCGCGCAATTGTCAGTTAAAGCGACGTAGTGCCAAATCGCAAAACATGGCCTGGTCATTTGCCTGCCAAATGGTCCGGAGCTAAAGTGGTTAATTAGGCTGTCAATGACAGGCTGTGTGCGGATCTTTGTCCCACCACATTTTTATCTCTTGGCGTCAGGAAAACGTTAAAGAGGTTGGAAATCCGTGCTTAGGATAAATATAAAAGGTTGCAGCCTCCCCTAATGAGCTTCCTACAGAAGAGCTCTGAATATGTAAAAAGGCAGAGATGTTGGGGTAAATGGCGCTACCTATGGACTGAAGAGTGATCCATCAGGTCTCTGGTTTTATGGCTATGTGGACAGAAGTGCTGGATGGGGTCGTGTATTCAGAAAAAAAAGTGATGTGCTATACTGCTAGTAACGTTACCATGACCAGCTTTTAAAAAAAAAAGCAGTGTGATACAATTAACCCTTATGTCATGCCTCAGATGACGTCCATGATGAAACGTGAAGGAGGAGCCACGCACAATACTAGAGTTGGTCGGGTGGAACGCAGTTGGAACGCACGCTGCTAACCCCCGACTCTGGTTCACTCTGCCATCCAACCAGCTAATGTTTAGCCAGGACTTACATCGAAGCTGTATGAAACTGTTTTTAACCAATCATTTTTTAACTATTAACTTTTTAAATAAAAACATTGTTTTTGATAGTACACTATGGGAGCCATTATCTTTTTCTTATGAGGAGCATATTGAGTGTATCTGCAATTGCCTGAATACTTAGATGTCACTTGATATCCAACCAGAGACACTGAAGAGCCTGCAGACGCTGCAATTTGGAGAAGCAATCGTTAAAAGGCTTCAGGATCTGAGTTTATATGCAACATACCTTTGTAGGGGTTTAAGGCGCTGGTGAGTCACCTGCCTAACCTGCCACAGCGAGCACAATTCATTGTGGAACTTTGTTGGTTTTAGGTGTATGCAACTTTGCTTGTCTTTGGACATCTTCAAGCAATATCGCATGGACCGATTTCTGCCAATATCTTATTTTTTGCATATGTTATTTTTAACGGGGTTATTAATTTTTCCCACTGTTTAAATTCATCACTGAGTAATGTACTTATTTCTCATCATTACGGTTTATTAGTTCAACTAGCACTTTAAGGGGAGTGGTTCCCCTAATCACTTATGCAATTTGTATCTTGGTTTATATTTAGTTTCATATTTAGTCTTCCACTTTATCTACTGCATATTTGCACTGAGGATTGATGCACATATTCTTATAAAACTGTATATCAATACTAGTTCACAGCATTGCAGTCAGGAAAATGTGTCAGCAGTGACTCAGAGTAATGAGACAGCAGACAGAAATTACAGTGCTCTGGATTGAGACAAGTACACACTATAGAGGGATATGCTATGCTCATATTTCATGTCTGAGGTTTACAACCACTTTTAAAGTAAACCTTAATGGGAGATGCCAAAGCTTTAATGTTTCTAAAATTGCCAAATGCCCAGTCTCATGTAAATTGTCTGACTTTAAATATCTTCTCAGTCACAGACTGAGAACATGTATACAGAATAGGAGTGCCAAGTAGTTGCATGTCTGTTCTAGGTCAGTTGGAACAACCAGGCAACTAGCTTTTTTTTCCCCTCTTTAAAAAAGTCTCAGGGCTGAAGACAGTTCAGAAATGCAGGATCTGTGTACAAGATATGCAATCAATACTTAAAAAAAAATCAGCAAAATCTAGAAAACATTGTAACATACCTTTAGATCCAAAAGCAAAATCCCCATTATCTGTCGTCAAGTCAGCAAATGAAAGTCCAGAATCACGGGTTAGGCCAAAGGTAAAGTTGATTTCTGAAAGCACAAAATAGTAGATTTATAAACAAACAAAACACACACTTCCCTAGCCAAAACAATAAAATAAGATTTTTGTACTTGCCACAGGAATTCAGAAATGGATAATGCCGACTATAGGAGGCTGGGACACAGGCAAACAATTCTAAACCAGCCCTGTAAAAACCCTCCTCTACCCAGCTAGCCTCAGTTTTGCTAGAAAGCAATAGCAAGAATTGGCAAGCAAAAAAAAAAAAAAACACACACACACTGGTGGGACCTGTATGGTTCTAAGGAAAAGATTTTACTGGAAGTCTAAAAAGGAGGACATTTGGCAGATCTGTAAATTCCATATCATGGAGTACAGTACAGACACAGAAAGAGTTAAAGACTACAGGTTATATATAGCTTCAGCTGATTGGACACTGGCAAAAGCTTTCCTGGATCCTCCCACTAACATCCCACTACAAATCAGCCAAAGCCATGAGGCTCTAGATTTGTTAGCAAACAATAAGGCTTCATGTACACTGAAAATTTTTACAACCTCTCCTGAACAATTTAACTTGACAGATCGTAACCAACATTTGAAACGTCCGTTTTGCCGCGTTTACATGCTGCATTTAGAAGAGTTTCTTTAAAAAACATGCTTTCACACTGAGGCGATGCGCTGGCGGGACCGCTCCAAAAGTCCTGCTAGCAGCATCTTTGGAGCGGTGAGAGGAGCAGTGTGTTTACCGCTTATTCCCATTGAAAACAATGGGACACCACGGCTATACCGCCAGCAATGGGCCTCTACAGAGGCGCATTGCAGGAGATATTAACCCTTTTTTGCAGCCGCATACTGCGGCAATTCCGATGGCATAGCGGCGCTACACCGCACCTCCCACCCCAGTGTAAAAGGGGCCTTAACGCTTGAAATGCCTCTAGACTCGGCTTCTGAACCCTTTTTTGGCATTCCAAAAAAAGCCTCTAAACTCAACTACTTAGAAATGACTGTAAACGACAATGTGTACATGTACTGATAAGATAACAAAGTTCAGGAGAAGTTGAAAAAAATGCCCAACTGCTCCTAAATGTCCGTTTACCAGCAGCAGTGTACATGAGGCCTAAGGAGATCAGAGAAGCAAGGGGATGGCCATGTATTCTGTACGCCAAGATAAAGAATTTACAGATGCGTCAAAATTTCTCTTTATTGTATAGGACACAGGAATCTATTTAGAATGTATGGGTAACCCCCAAGAAATAATCAAAGGGTGGGCAACAACACAGCTAAAAACCAAAAGGGCCACAGGCAAAAACAAGGGTAATAGAGCACAAAGCAATTTGTTAACTGTAAAATTACCTGCTGGATCGACAGTGGAAACAGCCGCCTAGCAATCAATGTTTTGTGATAAACTCGAAAGACAATTTAAGCGGTTTCTCTGCCTAAGGAAGAGTGTTCGCTCTAGGTACTATATAAGCCCTCTGCAGTAGAAGGCTGAACAAGGAGTGCAAAGTTTCAAAAGAGAAGGAGAGGGTGGAAAGGTCGACCAGAACATACAGTGTCTTAACTGAAATGCTATAAGCAGGACCTGATAAAAAATAAAAAGTATAAAGAAAGACAAGTAGGGAGCTCAGGAGGAGATTCCCTAAGAGATCACTAGGTGAGATAGTTATACCAATGATTACAAAGCAGGGGTATGGGGGGGTCATCCAACGGAAGGATGGTTGGATATCAGGAAGGCTGAGCAAGATAAGCAAATGAAAAAGCTGCTATGGAAGTTAGGTGACAAGCAAGGTAAATCAAGAAACTTTGGGACTGGGAATTGCAACCTTTTCCATTACAATAAAGTCACCCCACACCAACGTCAAGATCTAGAGAAGGGAGGGCATACTAGACACCTTTAAGACCTGTAACAAGTTGGCGAACTGCAGACGTGGAAGGGTTAGGAAAGGGTGCATTGGAGCTCTAGACAGGGCCCAAGGGCTAAAGTCAGGGAAGACTTACCAAAACGGTGCTCTCTAGGTCATGTACTGTACCATTGCAAGGATTTTAATCTTTGCGGCAGATTGTTGAGCAAGGAAAGGGATGGTCGGCACTCAGGATAAAATCTAAAATATGGTATTTCTTTATATTTCTACAAGTAAACATAAAATGCTGTAAAAACAGCCTACGCGTTTCAGACGTTCGTCTTTAGTCATAGCCACCCGACTGTTTTAAATGCTTGTGTCCCTTAAAAGACAAGAAATAAAAGCTTTTGATTTAAATATACTTCAAACTAGTGGTGCACCGAAATTTCAGCTGCTGAAAATCATTGGCCGAACACTGTTTTTGTCATTCGGTCAAATGACAAAAACAGCCGATACCAAAAGGGGGCATTCAAGAATTGCCCATGTAACAATGGAGAATAGAATCTTTATTTTTTCTATATAAAAGACACAGGCTATCTGGTGAAAGATGAAAATCATGAAGCCTGGTATGATTTTCTAGAACAGAAAAAAACAAAAAACTTCAGATTTCTCTTACAACCACTAAAGCATAGTCTGCAGACAGGACTTCTCATCACCTTTTTATGCAACGGGTTTACGGTTTGCCCTCAAGTCTATACAGTGCTTAAAGTGAAGCATTTTCATATCATGTTTGGTACAACACTAATTATCTTTAGTAAGACTACGTGATGTGATGTAGGTTACAAAGAGGCCATCACTCAGTACCTAACTTTGACATGGCCTACCTTCATAAATGGAAGAGACACGGATAAGCAGCTGCAATAGTTTTTGCAAAAGATTAGTTTTATCTGTAATTTTAAAGTTACCTTGGCTGTCAGAACCAGGTTGTGCAAGTTCTGTCTTTGAAAGGTCTACAGGCTCCTGGGCTGATTCAGTAGTGGAGACTAGAGCTTCAGGAATTGTGAATGATGAAATGGAGATCTGATCAGTTTCATTACCCTCTTCTGTTTTCTTAGATTCCTGAAAATATTTTGATACAATCCTTATATTACAAATGCTTGAGGTCACAAAAAAAAAAAAAATCACATACACACATATTTGCCTCTATTCTACCTAATCAGTTCCTATATAACAAACTATTTTCATAAACACATCAACAATAAAATATAAAAAGCGACATGAACACGATACAACTTTCAGTAACAGGTCACAATACTGCTTTTTCAGCACATGCACATTACATAGACAAGTCTAGTAGTTGGCCAATTACTTACCTGAGCAGTTAAGCAGCAATGAAGCGTGTTAAAGCGGAGGTCTACACAAAAAGTGAACCTCCGCTTTTCAGAACCCCCCCCCCGGTGTCACATTTGGCACCTTTCAGGAGGGAGGGGGGTGCAGATACCCAAGACAAGTATTTGCACCCACTTCCAGGAATAGACTCCCGTGGGAGTCACGTCCCTTGGCATCACCCCCGCTGTCTACTGGGAAACACACAAGTCCCAGGAAACAGCGGGGACCAGTGAAGATGCGCCGCCCGACTCGCAAATGCGCAGTAGGGAACCGGGCAGTGAAGCCGCAACGTTTCACTTCCCGATTCCCTCACCGAGGATGACGGCGGGGGCAGCCAATAGACGAGCGATTGCTTGGCTTCAGCTGCTGACATGGTGGGCACCCTGGACAGGTTAGGTGTCCATTTGTTAAAAGTCAGCTGCAGTATTTGTAGCTACTGGCTTTTAATATTTTTTTTTCGTGGGACCTCCGCTTTAAGTAATGGCTTATCTACTCTGTCCTTAGAGGTTAAAGGATAAGTTCAACTTTCGTAACATATTACACCCATAGCACTGGCCCCCGATTCCCCTGTTGACAGCGAGCAGGGAATTTTCTCCCTCCACTTGCTGTCAGAATTAAAATAAATCATTAATTCACAGTTCTTAATGAAACTACCACGGCGCTGCTGAGCCCTGTGGTAGTTCATGGATTCTTTCTGCCAGTGTGTAGGAGTCCTGCATGGCAATGCTTTAGAGACTCAAACTGCATTTTTTTTTTTTAAACCACTTCAACACCTGGCCCTTCACCCCCTTCCTGTCCAGGCCAATTTTCAGCTTTCAGTGCTGTCGCACTTTGAATGACAATTGTGTACTCATGCAACACTACCAACATAAAAAAAATAAAATAAAAAAATGTATGGGCCCTGATAAGCTGCACCGACAGGCACTGTTGATCAGTACCATGGCTATTAGTGTAAATAATGTACTGACAGACAGTCTAGCTCAGGGATATGCAATTAGCGGACCTCCAGCTGTTGCAAAACTACAAGTTCCATCATGCCTCTGCCTCTGTGTCATGCTTGTGGCTGTCAGTCTTGCTATGCCTCATGGGACTTGTAGTTCTGCAACAGCTGGAGGTCCGCTAATTGCATATCCCTGGTCTAGCTGGTTATCAGCTCTCCTGTCAGAGGAAAAAACTGCCGATAACCGTCAAGTCTGGTTACATGAGCTGCAATTGGGCACCGCTGATCACAAGGTAAAGAACCACTATGACTGGCCCTTTACCGTCATCAGCTGGGTCCAAAGGGACATAGCCGTCACTGAATGCGCACCAGGGGGTGCTGTTATGGGAGGACATCTATGGACGACCACCCAGAACTAGAGAGCCGTGTTGTAGCTGTCTTTCAGCTATAGCGTGGCACTAAAGTGGTTAAAAAGCAAATTTATCCTTTAATCTCCAAATCTCAATTTTTCTCCTTTCTTGTCATGTTAACTGTGCCCCTGCTTTGCTGGCCGACATCAGTTTTGTGGATGTGGATCTATACCTGCTGGAACCTTTGGCATCTCAATGTAGTCTCCACTTTGTGTGCGCTCCTGTTTAGGACTACACTTTTACATGCAGCCACTTCCAATGACGCACACTTGGGCAGAGCAACACACAGAACCAAAAGCCACAACTCTCCTCCAAAGTGGTGATTGAAGCGGCTCCCAAATCGGCGGTTCTGGGTCTCTCCCTGTGTATTGCTTGGGCAGCTGCATGTAAGCTAGTTTTAAATAGAAGTGTACATGAAGTGAAGACTCCAATGAGCTCAACGCTGTACCAAATGATACCTGGCTTTAAATATCACTTTACCACCTAAGGACCAGGCCTATTTTTCAAACTTGTTGTTTATAAATTAAAATCATTTTTTTTTTTTGCTAGAAAATTACTTAGTACCTCCAAACAGATTTTTTTTTTTAGAGCAGGGGTGTGCAAACTTTTTTCAAAAAGGGCCAGATTTGATGAAGTGAACATGCTTGAGGAACGACCATTTTGCTTGACATTTTTTAAGCCATTACAATTTGTTCCAAGTGTGTTCGTTCAAGCACTAATACACCGCCTAACAATAATTCTCTTGCCTTTGTGGCTGTGTGTGGTGAAGAGATGAGCTTAGGCGTGTTATTTGGATGTACCATATTTAATCGGCTTAAAACACGCACCTTACTTTAAAAAAAGGAAGTTTCAGGAAGAAAGCTTACATTTTAAATGAAGAACTGTGAAGCAAAATAAGGGTCAGTGCCCATCTGCAGCCTCACAAGTGCCACAAATGCAGCACCCACCGTATATGCCATGAATGCCACACTCCATTGCCATTAAAGCAGCACCCACTCCATTGCCATGAATGCAGCACCAACCACATTGCCATGAATGCAAACTCGCCATTCGTCAGTGCAGCCTGATTCATGTCCATCTGCAGCCTTGAGGAAACAGGGAGGGGGCGGGACGAGCACCGACAGACATACAGGAGAAACTTCTGTTTTCTAGGCTACCTCCTGTGATGGACAGAACAATCGTCCAATGGCATCACAGGAGACGGGACTTCCTTTTACAAAGGATGCCGTGTAAACAGGAAATACTCCTGTATCCTGTACGGCACTTGTCCCGTCTCCTCCAAGGCAGCAAGCATTTATATCTTTTGTGGCTCGGGGATTAGTTGGGGGCCACAAAAGATATATATATATCAAAATTACCAGGCGGGCCGTCCGAAACCGGAATGCGGGTCGGACTTTGGACATGCCTGCCCTAGAGAATAAAATGGCGGTCGTTGCAATACTTTATGTCACACTGTATTTAAATTGATACCCACAACATGTCATGCTTCAAAATTGCACCCACTCATGGAATGGCAACAAACTTTGACCCTATCTCTATAGGCAACGTTTAAAAAAACATCTACAGGTTACCGGTTTTGAGTTACAGAGGAGGTCTAGAATGATTGTTCTCGCTCCAACGATCGTAGTTGGTGTCTCGTCCGGATTGGATAGATTAATAGCAGCGCAGCCATTGGCTCCCACTGCTGTCAATCAAATACAAGGGGCGAGTCCGGCTTTCTGTGTGCATACACGCAAAAGCAGGACTCGGAGGACCCCTATGAAAAACAATCCAAGTGTTTGATAGGCGGCGAGGAGGCAATGTTTCTTCCTCACCACCCGATTTAAACCCATGATTGCAGTGCAAAGCACAGGATTGTGACATGGTAGTACGGCAATTGGAGGTTTAAATCAGGTGTGAGGAGGGGACACTGTGCCTGGTGATCTTCGACTTCTACCATGTTGTTCTGGTAGATCGCCAAGGTTGCCTACCCCTGGTCTAAATAGCATGCCACATCAACAGCTCTATTACCTTGGTATACTCTTAAGGTGTGGGATACATTGTGGCAAATAAATGGGTGACAAACTCAACTTTGATAGCTAATTGATAACCCTGACATGAACACCAGGGTTAGACAGGTAAGCATGCATCACTGGAAAACAGAGGATACACTCACGCATCATCATATGTTGTCAGGTACATCTATTCTTGGCCTACAAGATTTTAGAACAAAATGGGGCATTTCCCGACTGGATTTCTAGAGATGCAATCAAGACAAACCACTGATCTGTATAGGAGGACTTCTAACCAATAGAAAATTTATTTGTTCATGCTACTAGTCCCATCTACTGCATCTCAATTTTATAAAAACTCCTGCTTGCTTTTGACCATACAGTCTAACATATGTAGTCAAATGGGGAGGGAGAACTAGAACAGTGTGACTCCAGATGAAACCAGGTCAATTTAAACTAGTTCATTCATCCTTAATAAACTATGGCAGAGAGTAACTATAAACTGTTGACCAGGTGGGTACTATATCCTGGTGCATCTAAATAAATGGGACCAGTAGACCTCCTGTTATGTTAGAGATTTAATGAAGTAGGGACAGAGATGGTGGATGTTAGAGACCTTGCGCTCCTCCACCTTCCGTTTGAGGATGCCCCACAGATGCTCAATAGGGTTTAGGTCTGGAGACATGATTGGCCAGTCCATCACCTTCACCCTCAGCTTCTTTAGCAAGGCAGTGGTCCTCTTGGAGGTGTTTGGGGGTCATTATGTTGGAATACTGCCCTGCGGCTGAGTCTCCGAAGTGAGGGTATCATGCTCTGCTTCAGTATGTCACAGTACATGTTGGCATTCATGGTTCTCTCAATGAACTGTAGCTCCCCAGTGCCAGCAGCACTCATGCAGCCCCAGACCATGACACTCCCACCACCATGCTTGACTGTAGGCATGACACTTTTCTTTGCACTCCCTCACCTGGTTTCTGCCACACACACACTTGACACCATCTGAACCAAATAAGTTTATCTTGGACATGGTTCCAGTAATCAATGTATTAAGTCTGCTTGTCTTCAGCAAACTGTGGGCTTTCTTGTGCATATTTTTTTAGGTTTCCTTCTGAGACCAATTTGAGGCAGTGAGCGGTGTATGGTCTGAGCACTGACAGGCTGACAACCCCCCCCCCCCCCCCCCCCCCATCCCTTCAACCTCTGCAGCAATGCTGGCAGCACTCATATGTCCATTTACCACAGACTACCTCTGGATATGACGCTGAGCACGTACACTCAACTTCTTTGGTCGACCATGGCAGGGCCTGTTCTGAGTGGAACCTGTCCTGTTAAACCGCTATATGGTCTTGGCCACCATTTTTAAGCTCAGTTTCAGGGTCTTTGCAACCTTCTTATAGCCTAGACCACCTTTACGTAGAGCAACAATTCTTTTTTTTTTTTAGATCCTCCGAGTTCTTTGTCATGAGGTGCCATGTTGAACTTCCCATGACCAGTATGAGAGAGAGGGATATCAAATTTACCACACCTGCTCCCCATTCACACCTGAGACCTTGTAACACTAACAGGTCACATGACACCGGGGAGGGAAAATGGCTAATTGGGCCCAGTTTCAACATTTTCACTTAGGGGTGTACTCACCTTTGTTGTCAGCGGTTTAGACATTAAATGTGTTATTTTGAGGGGACAGCAAATTTACACTGTAATACAAGCTTTACACTCAGTACTTTACATTGTAGCAAAGTGTCATTTTTTCAGTGTTGTCACATGAAAGGAATATATTATATATACACACACACACACACACACACACACACTATATAAAAATATATATATATATATATATATATATATATATATATATATATATATATATATATATATATATATATATATACACACACATACACACACACACACACACTTGTTAAAGAATTGAGATCGCCATTCTAACACTCTCGATCTTAACACAGGACAGGGAGTTCTCTGCTAACAGCTGTCCAAAAAAAAAAAAAGACAGCCTGGCAAGTTTATCACAATATCGTTTAGGTGAAGACAGAGAAACATTTTAACACTTGGTTCTTTCAGATCAAAGGAATGAACTTTAGTTTAAGTGGTTAAACTGACCTCATTTTACAGACCAAAAGTTTTTTTCTGACACTTGTTGCTTACAAGTTAAAAATCAATATGTTTTGCTAGAAAATTACTCAGAACCCCAAACATTTTTTTTAGCAGAGACCCTAGAAAATTAAATGGCGGTTGCTGCAGTATTTTAGGTCACACTGTATTTGTGCAGCGGTCTTTCAAGGGCAATTTCTTTGAAAAAAAATACACTTTAATGAAGTAATAAAAACAGTAAAGTAAGCCCGTTTTTTTGGTATAATGTGAAAGATGCTACGCCACGAGAATTGTGGTTTTTATTCGAAGCAAAATATAAAAAAAAAAAGTGATTCTCATTTTGGCCAGAATCGTGCAGCTCTAATATACATCTACACACACACACGCTACTACATTTATTGAATGCAGCAAAAAGCCTAATCCCAAAGCATTGGAAATTAAACCGCAGTGGGCGAATAGTTACTGGAGGATCTGCAAATTTGGCCTGAGAAAATTTGTATTGTCAAACAGTCGATCTGAAATGAGGGGAAGCTCTGCTGATTTTATCATCCAATTATGTGCAAGCTAAAATGTTTATTTTTCTTGCATGACCCCCACATCTACAGCGACTGCACTTCAAAGTGTACTTGTAGTGTAAAATGGCTTTGCCTTTCGTAAATACCCCCCCTTGTGTTTTTAATAGCATAAGAAGTGATCATGTAGTTTCATGGTGTCATTTATTGCCCTCTACGCACAGACTATAGCAGAGTAAACTATCACATTCTGGTGACAGAAATTTCTGTTCAAACATGGAAACCCTGGCAAGTTTACCAAACTATAGTCCCCAAAAATAGATGCCCCTGGGCTCTCTCCAGTGGATTTGGTATTGGACAGATTACTGCTTTAAAATCTGTGTCACCGAGATTAAGATTGCAGACCCACTGGTTAGTGTGATTGCCCAGTTGGCCCTATTGAGTTGTATGGTGGGCACGCTCTGAGGGTAAACTATATAATCTAGTGGAATGGGATTTCTGGTTATAATGGTTATAGCAATGTATTATATGTACAGTTATCTTTTTTTTCTCTAATAAACTTAAAGGGGTTGTAAAGGTTCGTTTTTTATTTTCTAAATAGGTTCCTTTAACCACTTCCCGCCCGGCCTATGGCCGATTTACGTCCGGGAAGTGGTTATGAAATCCTGACAGGACGTTCTAGAACGTCCTGCAGGATTTCATGCCGCGCGCGCCCGTGGGGGCGCGCATCGCGGCGATCGGTGATGCGGGGTGTCAGTCTGACACCCTGCATCTCCGATCTCGGTAAAGAGTCTCTGACGGAGGCTCTTTACCACGTGATCAGCCGTGTCCAACCACGGCTGATCACGATGTAAACAGGAAGAGCCGCCGATGGCTCTTCCTCACTCGCGTCTGACAGACACGAGTAGAGGATAGCCGATCGGCGGCTCTCCTGTCAGGGGGGGTTCGCGCTGATTGTTTATCAGCGCAGCCCCCCCTCGGATCGCCACACTGGACCACCAGGGATGCCCACCCTGGAGCACCAGGGTGGGCAAAAAAAAAAGCCAAAAAAAAAAAAGTCTAAAAAAATAAATAAAAAAAAAAACATAAAGAAAAGATGCCAGTCAGTGCCCACAAATGGGCACTGACTGGCAACAATCAGTGCTGCCACCCCAGTGTCCATCAGCGCCACCCCAGTGTCCATCAGCGCCACCCCACAGTGCCCATCCATGCCCAGTGCCCACCTAGCAGTGCCCATCTGTGCCACCCATAAGTATCCATCTGTGCCGCCTATGAGTGCCCATCAGTGCCGCCTATGAGTGCCCATCAGTGCCGCCTATGTGTGCCCATCAGTGCCGCCTATGTGTGCCCATCAGTGCCGCCTATGTGTGCCCATCAGTGCCGCCTATGTGTGCCCATCAGTGCCGCCTATGTGTGCCCATCAGTGCCGCCTATGTGTGCCCATCAGTGCCGCCTATGTGTGCCCATCAGTGCCGCCTATGTGTGCCCATCAGTGCCGCCTATGTGTGCCCATCAGTGCCGCCTATGTGTGCCCATCAGTGCCGCCTATGTGTGCCCATCAGTGCCGCCTATGTGTGCCCATCAGTGCCGCCTATGTGTGCCCATCAGTGTCGCATACCAGCGCCGCCAATCAGTGCCACCTCATCTGTGCCCGTCAGTACTACCTCATCGATGTCCATCAGTGCCATCTCATCGGTGCCCATTAGTGCCGCCATATCAGTGCCCGTAATTGAAAGAGAAAACTTATTTACAAAAAAATTAACAGAAAAAAATAAAAACGTAATTTTTTTTCCAAATTTTCAGCCTTTTTTTAGTTGTTGCGCAACAAAAAAAAATCGCAGAGGTGATCAAATACCACCAAAAGAAAGCTCTATTTGTGGGGGAAAAAAAGGACGCCAATTTTGTTTGGGTACAGTGTAGCATGACCGCGCAATTGCCATTCAAAGTGCGACAGTGCTGAAAGCTGAAAATTGGCTTGGGCGGGAAGCTGCGTAAGTACCTGGTATGGAAGTGGTTAAGCAAGTGCATTGTTGGTTCACTTACCTTTTCCTTCCATTTCCCTTCTAAATGTTATTTTTCTTTGTTTTCTTTGTCTGAATTTCCCCCTTCCTGTTCCTCCTGAGTGAGGTGTTCTAAATGACTTTCCACCGCTCGGATGATGGTGGAAAGCTTACTGAGGAGGAACAGGAAGCGAGAAATTCAAAGAAAAGAAACATTTAGAAGGAAAATCAAAAGAAAAGGTAAAGGAAAAGGTAAGTGAACTGACTAAGGCTGCAACTAACGATTATTTTCATAATCGATTAGTTGGCTGATTATTGTTTTGATTAATCGGATAATGGCCATTAACCTCTTGACCACCGCCCCATGTCAAAAAGACGTCCTCCTTTTTAAAGTTGAATATCTCGATAACGGCAGCAGCTGCTGCCACAACCGAGACATTCATCTTTTCAGGGGGCGGTGGTGTACACGATAACGGCGGTCTCCGCGGCGGATTCGCCGCGAGATCGCCGTTATCGGTGGCGGGAGAGGGGCCCCCCCCCTCCCGCCGCTCTCCCGCGCCCTCCGCCGCTTACCGGAGCCGTCGGTAGCGGCGGAGGGGATCCGATGTGTCCGGCAGCTGAGCGGGGACGGGACTGAAGGAGAAATCTCCTTCACCCGTCCTCATAGCTCTGCTGGGCGGAAGTGACGTCAAAACGTCAGTCCCGCCCAGCCTCTTAAAGAAACATTTTTTTTTTTGTCATTTGAAAAAATGACATTTTTTTTTTTTAATTTTTTTTTTTGCATTTAAGTCTAATTATGAGATCTGAGGTCTTTTTGACCCCAGATCTCATATTTAAGAGGACCTGTCATGCTTTTTTCTATTACAAGGGATGTTTACATTCCTTGTAATAGGAATAAAAGTGATCAATTTTTTTTTTTTTTTTTTTTTCAGTGTAAAAAATTATAAAACTAAATAAAAATAAATAAGAAAACCAAAAAAAATTTTTTTAAAGCGCCCCGTCCCGACGAGCTCGCGCGCAGAAGCAAACGCATACGCGAGTAGCGCCCGCATATGAAAACGGTATTCAAACCACACAAGTGAGGTATCGCCGCGATCGTTAGAGTGAGAGCAATAATTCTAGCCCTAGACCTACTCTGCAACTCAAAAAATGCAACCTGTAGAATTTTTTAAACGTCGCCTATCGAGATTTTTAAGGGTAAAAGTTTGACGCCATGACACGAGCGGGCGCAATTTTTAAGCGTGACATGTTGGGTATCATTTTACTCGGCGTAACATTATCTTTCACAATATATAAAAAAATTGGGCAAAATGTATTGTTGTCTTATTTTTTAATTCAAAAAAGTGATTTTTATCCAAAAAAAGTGCGCTTGTAAGACCGCTGCGCAAATACGGTGTGACAAAAAGTATTGCAATGACTGCCATTTTATTCCCTAGGATGTCTGCTAAAAAAAAATATATAATGTTTGGGGGTTCTGATTAATTTTCTAGCAAAAAAATTGTGATTTTCACATGAAGGAGAGAAGTGCCAGAATTTACCTGGTGGGCAAGTGGTTAAAAAAAAAAAAAAAGGGGTCAATTTGTTGTTTGGCAGATTACAAAACACAAATTGACGCAAAAACACATTACATGCATTTCTGCTGCTTCTCCATTAAAGTATATTGAACCAAAAAAAATAGCACCTTTTGCGTTAAAACGTCCTTGCCCTTTCCAAATACGCAGCAGCTGAAAAAAAATCATGGATGTGAACGTGTCCCATAGGAAAAAACATGTAACTGAACTGTAGTGTGTTTCAGCAAAAGGCATAAAAAAACTGAGGTATGAACCCAGGCCTGAGATGTTTAGTAACATAATGGGGTTAAAAAAAACTAAAATAAGTATAAAAAGAGCAAATAATCGCTACTGTAAGGGGTTCATTTTTTACTGTGGGACAGTGAAAGTAATATTTACAGTAGAGATTTGCTTTTTGGTACTATAAAGGGCTAATTTAATTTTTTTAACCCCATTATGTTACTGGCCGATTAATCAATTATGAAAATTGAAATCGATTAATTTCATAATCGATTAGTTGTCGATCGATTCGTTGTTTAGGCCCTAGAACCGACAATGCACTAGCTTAAAGGAACCAATTTAGAAAATAAAAGATGAACCTTTACAACCCCTTGGGGAAAAAAACACACACACACACACACACACACACACAGGTTAATGCATGACCTCAGTCAGTAGGCTGAGAACTAACACTTTATGAAGAAATTACACATCCCACAATCCTTTCAGTATAGTTCTCTTCATATCAGAGCTTAAAGTGTTACTAAACCCAGTAATATGAAAATAGTTCATCTGGGGGGCCATTCTTGAATCAAGATGTGACATCCCACCCACCGCGGTTTTTTTTTTTTTTAGTTACTGAGCATGGAGAAGGGAGGGACTGGGCTGTCATTTGGGACCTGTATACACGCCCAAATGTCAATACCATGTGATCTGAAAAACTCAGATTAACCAGGAAATATTCTCTCCAGCAATAGAGACTAAACTGAGCATGTGCAGCACTCAGTACTACCCCCACTGTGTGTTATCTGGCCTTGCCAAGAGAGACCCAACAGGAGGGGGGAGGATCTATCCATACAGGATCAAAGAGCCTTTTTCACACAATACAGAGGGTTAACCCCAGTGAGTATAACAAGCATGATATTTAGGAATCGACCAATATCTTTTTTTGGTGCAGATACAATACCCATATCTTGGCCACCTCTTCTGCTGCCATTTTCCAATATTTTATACATTTAAAAAAAAAAATTTACACTGTCCTTTTACTTTTTAATCACCATTTTTGCCGTTTGACAGTAATAGGCAGTGACAGGTACTCTTTATGGCAGGATCGGGGGGTCCTTTAACCCCTCCTCTGCACTTAAGTATTTAAAAACATCAAGATCCTCGTTTTTGAACACTTTTTTTCAAAACTGGTGCCTTTACGATGCCAGTAATCTGCAAAGTGATTTTCTCACTGGTCACTAATTGTAATTTAAAATTTTCTTCATAGGTGTTATTGGTAGGCCTCGCCACCATTCCACCATACTTGGTTATCACCCTTGAAAATACCCTTTTCACCAAGTCAACATGTGCTCCCAGCACATGTCTAAGCTGGGCTCCATTACTTGGGGTACCCTCTATGCACTACTTATCCCTTTATATCCAAGGTACACTTAAACCCTCCTCCCCCCTCTTCCTTTCCTCCCACCCTCATCTCCCCTCCCGTTCCTTCCTTCTTTCCCTCCCCTCCCCATATCCCCCCCCCCCCCTTGTTCCCCCACTTACATCCTCACATTTTTTCCAAATTTTTTTATCACTGGTAATCAACACTTGTGGTCACGCACCTCCCCAATAGTCCTAGGCCAGGGCCTCTGACACTAACCATTCTATTATATTATTTTATATATTTTGACAAGCAGATCCATCCCTATATGTCTGCCTTCTGGCTGCCACATGGGACTCTTTATGGTGACCCCCGCCTCCGTCCCCTGCGGGGTCCCATTAGGTAAGCAGCTGAGCCCCTGTTCCCCAATTTATATCTTGTAACTTGTTATATGTATAATTGTTTGTTTCTCAATTTTATTGTAGACATATTTCCGACGAAGCGGCTATCGCGAGAAACTAGTCAAGACCAATGTCGCGACCGTCAACCCACAAATTTTCCTCCCTTTGGGATTATTTTATTGGTGTCATGTATGGTCGTCACCATTTTAATTTTCTTATTGTGTCCTTTTGATCCTGTATCTAATAAAATCATTTTATCTTTATCTTCAACTGTACTCTTGTTATCTAATTTACCAGTACCGCAATAGTCCAATTGTGCCCCCTCTGATTCTTCGGTTTGGGGACCCTAGACCCAATCTCTCTATACCAAAATCCCTGGATGATGGTACTTTTATTACAAACGTTTATGTAGAACTACCCTAGGGGCTATACTTTTAATTCATATTGCTTCTGTGTTACTACATCTGAGACCCGAACGAAGCATCAGCATTGTTCGGGTCTTCGGTCAGCTGGCGGACATGTCAACTGTTTGCTCGGGCCTCCCGGTAGGATGGGAGAGAGGGAGGGGGGGTGTCCTCTTCCGCTGCTTGTAATAACAGCCCAGTGGCTGCTGAGCTGCATTGATTGTTATTACAATAAAGCAAACCTCTTGAAGCAATATCGGTCAGTTTTTTGACCGATACTTCCGAAAAAGTGAATATCTGCCACACTGATAATCGATCTTTAATGCTATTCTGCATATACAGACAGATTTTACTGCTGTGGGTTTAGTAACACTTAGATCGAGCAAATAGAGCTCACCATTTGTGATGCAACACACTGGACACAGTGTTATCCGTCCCTTTAGCAAATGGTGCCAAGCTAAGTGGATTAATACATTGACATATGGAAATTGATATACCATGACACTACAAACGGCAGCCACAACATGCGAGTCTAGCATTACAAGAACATTACATAACAAAGACACAGGAAATCTAACTACACTATTACCTAGTTAAATCAAGAGCATTTGAAAGTGAATACCAGGCTTAAACTGACCAAACTTTCCAGCAAAAGTGGCAGTTAGAGGGCCGATTTTACACTGACAAAATGCTTACAATAGTCATCTTTTATGGTCATCCAAAACCTTCATCCCAAAAGGGGAAAAAACAAACAAAAAAACAAACAAACACAGCTTCAGTTCAACAGATGATTGCACACAGATGTACACAAAAGCAAATAAGCTGCAGCAAAATCAAAGACCACAACAATGGCTCTAGGGGCTGCAACTAACGATTTCCATAATCGATTAGTTGGCCGATTGTTTCGATTAATCGGTCAAATAAAAAAAAAAAAGGTAATTTTGCTACGTTTTGCATTTATACATTTTTTGGGCCAATTTGTTGTTGGGCAGATTAAAGTAACACTAAAAAGGCAAACATTTTTTTTTTTTTTTTAAATAACAAACATGTTATACTTACCTCCACTGTGCAGCTCGTTTTGCACAGAGTGTCCCCTAACCCTGTTTTCTGGGGGGGGTCCCTCGGCGGCTTTCATAATCAATTAGTTGTCAATTAATCGATTTGTTGTTTTGGCCCTAAATGGCTCACATTCACACTGCAGAACACCTTTACTTCAGCAGCTACACTTAATAAAAAGAAAAGAAAATGGATGCAATACAAAATTTGGAATATTGCAAAAGAGGCTGTGTAGCATCAGGCAGACAAAGTTAAAGCATAACTTTACCCATAACGACTTAAAATAATGTTCTGCAGCAAGGAATATACAGTGCTATAAATAACCTCCAGCGTTACCGGTTTCCTTTTGCTGGAGACTGCCATTTTGCTGAAGCTTAGAGTCCCAGAACAGAAGTATCATAAAGCGGAACTAAACCCATCGCTTTAACAGTTTAAAAGAAAAACATAATGCCGGTATTGCCAACTGTCACATTTGTTTCCTTAACCAAACGGTCAAACCAAATGGCTGATGTTATACCGACATGTGCAGCACCATAGCAGTCGCAGATCAAGCAGAAGCAGCATCGCTTTAAAGCCGTCAGCAGATCGGCCAGATTTTTATAATAGACGATGTGTTTTACATAGCTAATCCTGCAAAAGGGGCCAGCCTGAAGTGATCTAGCAGGACTTAATTTTCTGACCAAAATTCCACTTTAACCACTTCCTGCCTGCCCAGCTTCATATGACGTAGTCGACTTTGAGCAGTGATATCTGAATGATGCCTACCTTTACAGGGCTATATTCAGATAAATCTTCTCTTAGAGGCGGCAAATTCCCTGCTCCATAAAAACAATCATAGCGGCTGTTCAGCCATCGGCAAACCGGAGAAGAAACCTACCGGGGGCAGAAATTGACCAAAGATTTCCGGTAGGCCAAATAATCCCCAGAGTCACTATGATCATTCGAAGGTGGGGAGCGATGTTATGACGTCACGCCCAGCCTCTGCATTTGAAAAAAATGCCTCGGCTGGGAAGCCAGGATCTTTTTTTTGGGGGGGGGGGCTGTTCAGGCTTCCCAGCCTAGAGGTGAGATCTGGGGACTTGTTGACCCCAAATATCACTTTAAAGAGGACCTGTCGTGCACTATTCCCATTACAAGGGATGTTTACATTTCTTGTAAGAGGATAAAAAGTTACCAAAAAAAAAAAAAAAAATCCAAAAAGAAAGCAAACGAGAAATAAAAGTAAAATAATTAAAAATTACAGAGCCCCTGTTCCCTTGTGCTTCACATATGTAAACGATGTTCAAACCACACGTGAGGTATTGCCATTAACGCTGGAGCAATAATTCTAGCCCAGGACTTCCTCTAACTGAAAACATGTAACCTGTAGAAAAATTAAAGCGTCGCCTATGGGGATTTTTAAAGGGGTTGTAAACCCTATTTTTAAAAACATGTCATACTTGCCTCCATGTTGCAGTTCGTTTTGCACAGAGTGGCCGTGGTCCTCCTATTCTGGGGTCCCTCAGCGGCGCTGGTGACTCCTCCCCTCATCGAGTGTTCACGTTGGAGAAGCCTCCTTGGTGGATACCCGTGCGGGCGTACTCCCCGATCTGTGTCCATTCACACAAAATGCAGGACTTGGACCAAAATCATTGGAATTGATTGACAGCCGCGGGAGCCAATGGCTGCACTGCCATCTATCCAATAAGGACACCAGCTAGAGATGGTGTGCTTGTTCCAGGACGGAGGATGACAGCGTTTAGGTAAGTAAAACAGGGGGGGCTACAGCCCTACAGAAGGTTTTTCACCTTCATGCATAGAATGCATCAAGGTGAAAAACCATGAGGGTTTACAACACCTTTAAGTACCGAAGTTTGGTGCCATTCCACGAGCGTATGCAATTTTGAAGCGCGACATGTTAAATATCTAGTTACTTGCGTAACAGCTTTCACATTATGCAAAAAAAAAAAAATTGGGCTAACTTTACGGTTTTGTCTTTTACGAGTTTGGAAAAATTGCTACGCAAATACCGGGCGAGATGAAAAGTTGCAACCACCCCCATTTTATTCTCTAGGGTCTCTTCTAGAAAAAACATTGTTTGGGGGTTCTGTGTAATTTTCTAGCAAAAAAAAATAAAAAATTATGATGTTTACGTGTAGGAGAGAAATGTCAGAATTGGCCTGGTAGACAAGTGGTTAAAGGAGTTCTCCGAGCTAAAACTTTTAACCCCCGCTGTGCCCGGGCTGTAAAACTATACAAAATAAACTTTCACTTACCTGCCTACGATCCCCCGTTGTTCCGATATCGCCGTCCCGTTCTCCGGTCCCGGTCTCTTCCACTTTCTGGGGGTCGGTGACTCACAGTGCGCTCAGCCTATCAGCGGCCGCGACGGGACATTGCTGCGGCCGCTGATAGGCTGAGCGCACTGTGAGTCACCGACCCCCAGGAAGTGGAAGAGACCGGGACCGGAGAACGGGACGGCGATATCGGAACAACGGGGGATCGTAGGCAGGTAAGTGAAGGTTTATTTTGTATAGTTTTACAGCCCGGGCACAGCGGGGGTTAAAAGTTTTAGCTCAGAGAACTCCTTTAAGGTCTCTGAGACGAGGTCTAGTCTAAGAAATGGAAGCTTAATACAGGTGACCCATTTTAATGAAGAGTTAATGCATGCCCATTTATTTAAAAACATGCTATTAACCGACTGATATTGCCATTCCTTTACCAACATATGCATACTTGTGCCACAGGTTTCCCTGATTTTCACTATGCAGTCCGTGTGCCGCCAAACAAGGACACCTTCAAAATCCAGATGGCCAGTTCACAAAACCCTCACCCGCATATTGGCCTTTATTACTTTAAAAGGTAGGCCATGGGCAGCCTGATAACTTGTTGATGGCCCTTCCATGGTACGTACTATGTATCAGTATGTGTTGTACAGGATCCACCTGCAAGATATGACTATTTAGGAAAGGCGTACAGCACTGGATAGGCCCTATATCATATAGCACAGCTCTTCCACCAACTACACGTAATCTGATTGCTACCTGAAGAATAACACATTTTATAAAATGACATGCACAACAACAATTTCAGATATTCGAGAGACCCCTGAATATAGGAATAATAGAAACAATGAAGACAAGCATACAGATTAAATAAGTAGAAATAAACATAAAATAGGACCGAAGAGAAGAAAAGCACAAAGGGTAGGGAAAAGGTCTTTATTGACAGGTCAGTAAAGACTGCAGCATTATTTAACAAACAGGAAAAGAAACAGTTATTCTCCCAAAAGAGACAGACTCCCTATATGAATTAATGGGAGAAGTTTTCAACTCAAGCAGCAGAAAGTCACATATTCAAAGATACTCTGCCACTTACAAAAGCAAAAAAACACCCAATTGATGGATGCCAGGCTCTTGAGGATCTGTGAAAACCGAGCCATCCGTGATGTTCGGTGGCTCGGTTCTCAATGCAGCATCGTTCGGTCTGATGCTGTATCCAACTAGGCAAGTTTATAAAAAAAAAAAAAAGTACAGACAGAGTCTCCGAGGCCCTATTATATCTCCCCATGTGCATTTCGAGCCTAGACAAATACCAGGCCTGGCCCCCCTATTTGCTCTTAATTTCTTAATTTGAGCTAAACATAGAGGTCAATCAGGCGGTCACTTGGGCCCATCACATACAGGACCTCTAGTGTATTTCCACTCATCACTTGCATGGTTCACATACACAAAGTATATATATATATATAGATATATAGATATATAGATATATAGATATATAGATATATAGATATATAGATATATATAGATATATATAGATAGATATATATATATATATAGATAGATATATATATATATATATAGATATATATATATATATATATATAGATATATATATAGATATATATATATAGATATATATAGTGTGTGTGTGTGTGTGTGTGGTTATAAACCTTTACATACACCCAGTGAAGTGACTAGCCTCAGGTAATACATAGAAATCCTCCTAAATAAGTACCTGTTTATCTGCAGCCCTTCCTCCTTTACATCAGTTCAAAGTCCAGATTTTAAACATAATTTCTGAGCTTCCGGAGGCAGAGGGCTGGGATTTGTCATCGCACTGCACATCTCAAAGAGGGGGTGGAGGGAAGGGACAGCCCAACCCTCCAAACAATCTGATAGGGAAACATGTACATCTGAGGCGGACAATGATAGGCTGCATGTGCTGGAGGCCCCCTCCCAGTCCCAATCTGTCAGGGAAGTGCTGGCAATAGCGTAAATGAAGCTCTGAGGCGCATGCGCGCGCACACAGATGTGTGAGCCTGCAGGTGCTTGTCTTGTGCACAGGAGCATGCATACGCCACCAATTCTAGTCTCAAATGGACTAACTGCAGCAACTGTACTATTTAGTTGCTGTCTGACCTACAGCGTACCCCGTGTTGCTGGATCATGACATCTTTGATTGACCATGCTTAAATGCTTCCTGCCCTGACCTTGGCTAGTCTCTGGATCCTGTTTTGTTCTCTTGCTCATCTGTCTGCTCTGACTATACTGACCTTGGCCTGTACACTGAACACTCTTCTGCCTGCTGTCCATCTGTTACTGACCCAGCTAATCTGACCACACATCCTGTCTTATCTGCTTGCTCAGCATCTCCTGACCAGCATGCTGCCTACCTGGTCCCAGACAGTCACTTTCCAGCCAGTGCCTGCCAACTGCCATGTCCAGGGCCCTCTGCTTCTGCCGTCATCTGCTGTCTGGGCCATCTGATCCATTCCTGGTGAAGCACCAGCCACTTATCTGTGCCAGTATGCTGAATATCCCACAGGCACTCCTACCTCCCTTCACTCTTTCGACCACTGTCTCACCATCAGTGGTCCTTGAGCTGGAGCTACTGTATAAGAGGTTTTTCTCATCACGCCAGGCTTTAACTACGTATATAAACTTCACACTGTCCCTTAGAGTCTGCACAGCCCATCAGAAATTACTTATAAAGATAGCAGAATAGAATAACCAAACTGCAGAAAGAAATATCACTCAGTGCTTTGGATCGAGATTAGTGCACACTCGAGGATATTCTTTGTTCATTTTTCAAGGCAGAGTTTTACAACCACTAAAGAGAAAACAAATCACATATTAACATTCAAAAATATAATAAAGTGCCCCAAAAGCTTGTTCATTGCAGTATGCAATACACATGGCATTTTTGACAGGACAAAAAGATAAATATGTATGTTCTATTCTTGTGTAATTACATATTAATTATTCAGTAAACATTTACAATAAATACAAATGCCGACAACAACCACCCAATACATCTTATGCGTTAACATGACGAACCACAAAGCTTCAAGTATTAGAGATATACCAACTCTTTAGGCTTCACAGAACACTAAAAAAGGTCACTCGTTCAACAAGACAAAATAGAAAACAGCAGCAACGGCGGTACTACCGCCAAACACATGAAAATATCAGAACTCAAAAAAGGAAACAGTCCACCAACATGGAAAGTTAAACACCTGAAAACAACTAAAAAGGAGGTAGCTTTAGTCTACAGTGACAATTGGTCCAAAAGGAAAAAACAGACTGATGGCAGGTTGTTCCTTTAACTACAAGTCATACCAATCAGTTTGGGTACACTTCAATATCTGGATATAAAATTAGCTTAAAGTAGAACTACAGGCAAATGTTCCGTTTTCATTTTGGATAGAGCAAGAAAAGGTTAGAACCCCTGTCAGATTATTTTTTGCCATCTGTCCATTTGCAGAGATTTCTCTTTACTTCCTGTCCCATAGTGAAAAAAGGAAGTGTGATGTAATCCCTAAAAATAAGGGAATCTCTTGGGGAACCCCAGGTGACCAGAACTAGTGTCCCCATTGGAAAATTTCCCTCTATTACTTTTCTGGGGACAACCAAAAATTTGGGATTTTTTTTACTTCCGATAATGGCAAAGAGGACAAATAGAGAGGGTTAATCTCCCAAATTGGGGCACAGACAGAAATAAAAAAAACTGACAGGTGTACTAATCCCTCTCCACTATCCAAAACTAGTTACTTTAAATTTGCTAAAAGAGATGCTATGCTCACTTCTACAGGGAATGCAAGCAAGTGTAGGATATCGCCTGAGAATTCCTTAAGCAAGCTGCACAAAGCAAACACACACCACTGCTTTACACATGAGCGTAACTGCTCACTGCCAAGGGATCTATAAGAAGTGGCAAGTAGCGTTGTGCTTACGTCAGACACTTTTCTAATAGCGGATTCGTAGTCCTCTGCGGTGTCTTTGTCTTCATCTGTGTCACTGCTCACGCCACAGAAAAAGGTTGGGGGCAATTTCAAAATTTCCGCTTTGGCCTTTTCTTGGAGTGTGGGAGTTTTTTCCCAGACAATTACACATTCCGTCTCTTTAGCTTGACTTTGTCCTTGGCCTAAAAGGATAAGGAAAAAAACATGATATAAAAACTTTAAAGTTATAAACTGTTAGAAAGATTATCAATTGTTTCTGCTTATGGCAAAGATGCAATGTGTTGCGCTATATATATATATATATATATATATATATATATATATATATATATATATATATATATATATATATATATATATATATATATATATATATATATATATAAAAAACTTTTACCTGGCAACTAATACTTCTAGAGATTAGTTCTGTACTTTGCAAAGAACAAAACCTTAATCTAAAATAAAAAATTGAACACATTGCAGCTTACTAATGCTTCACAGTGTGACGACTAAGGGTTTTCTTCTGTCAATCCAGTGCATCTAAAAACTATTCACTCGTACTCGCCTCTATTACACGGGGGGGGAGAGATGTAAAATTTGCAAATCATGGCTGGGAAAGCGAAAACCTTCTTAGATACTTTAGTGTTAAGCTTACAGGAAAGTTGCAAGGACACTGCATTTGCTCTAACCACAAGCTAGGCGGCAGTGCTATGAAACGTCATGTCCAATAAAGCCCTCCCTAAGCATTTCATTGTATTGACGTCTTCAGGGACAAAATCCCTTACCTGAAGACATCAATATGATAAATAGTGTAGGGTTGGGACTATTGGATATGTCATTACGTAGCACAGCAGCCTAGCTCGCAGCCAGTGTATTATGGCTGGAGCTGGCAACATTTTATACTATTAAGTGCAATTATATGGGGGTTTAAATACATTTATGGTTTTATGCAACAGAGTTTCTCTCTAACTTTTTATTCGGGTCTCCTGTTGGGCATTAAATCCAGTAAACCCTTACAGACCACTTTTACCTACAGGTTAGCCTATAATAAAGGCTTGCCTATTGGTACTGGAAATATCTCCTAAACCTGCATGGTTTAAGAGATATTTACCACATACGATTGCGCCAATCTCATCGGGGAAAGAAAGGGCACCACCCGTGCTGTCGGCTCTCGCACGCATTCGCAGGAGCAACGTCAAGCGACTCTGCACAAGGAAGAGTAAAGATGGATGCGGTCACCAGCAGGGTTACACTTTGGGCACCTTAGTACTAATTGAGTAGCATTTAAATACCACTGCCTACCCAAGTATTATTGCTGACTATGCCCAACCCTTTATGACTACAGTGTACCCATCTTCTGATGGCTCGTTTCAGCAGGGTAATAAACCATGTCACAAAGCTCAAATCATCTCAAACTGGTTTCTTGAACAGAACAAGGAGGTTCATTGTACTCCACTGGCCTCCACAGTCACCAGATCTCAATCCAATAGAGGACTTTTGGGATGTGGTGGAATGGGAGACTTGCAGCATGGATGTGCAGCCAACAAATCTGCAACAGCATGATGCCATCTTAATATGGACCTAAATCCGAGGAGTGTTTCCAACACGTTGAATTAATGCCACGAAGAGTTAAGGCAGTTCTAAAGGCGGGGGGGGGGGGGGGTTCAACCTGGTACTAGCAAGGTGTACTTAATAAAGAGGCTGGTAATTATGTGCAACAAAGACTCCACTGTGAACATCTGGTTCACTGGTAAGAGAGATAAAATCTATTTGGAGGTACATCTACTGTTCGAGCAATCATTTACTCAATTATAAATACCTTTGCCCTTTTTATCTTCTTCATAAAGTTGTCCATTTAACTTCTTAACAGCAGCATCAAAGTCCTCATCTGTACAACAGAGCAAAATTGTTATTTCAAGCAACCGGTTAATACCTAGATAAGTGCATACAAATTACAAAATAAAACAAAAATTCTAAAATGGGTAATTTTTTTTAATGAAAGCAAGATGAATTCCATGGATCAAAACATTACTATTGTTTCCTTGAGTAATTATAACCATGGGCACCAAGGAAAGTAGCCAGCCTGCTCTTCAAATAAGCAATGAAAGCAACTCAAAACCAGACTGCATTTAACTTGTTTCTAAGTCGGATGCGTGAGCTCCAACATATCAGTCTAAAAACATTTGTAAAAAGTACATAAAATTGTGAAGAAGTTACCATCAACATCATTTTCATCACTGACATATCCAGGCTTGTTCTTGTAGCAGAAGAATGTAGAAGGAAGTAGCAGCTCATCCGCTAGTGCTCTCTGTTCTGCTGTTGGTGTCAACTCATACACAATAAGCACATCAGAGGAGCTGTCCGATTCAAGAGAGTTACTACTCTTTGCTATAAAATATGAATAAAAGAAAAAGAAAATATTTAAAAAAACACAGACAGGCAACCAGTGACAGGGGGATTAGTAGAATGCAGTAGAAAGGGTTAAGCTTCTAGTATATAAAAAATCTCAATATGCAGGAAGTCAAAGAACATTAGTTAAGCCATTGCTTTTGCGCTCCATGAATAAAAGCTATATACAAGATTGAGATTTCAAGCATTAAGAGAAAAAAATAAAAAATAAAAGTTGTCAGTTAATTAGCAGATAGGTGCATATCATACTTTGAAAAAAAAAAATAAAAAAAAAATAGGCATGCCTGTTTTAATATATGTTCAACTGTTTTTGTTTAATACAAAAAAAAAAAAAAAAAAAGTAACCCAAAAAATAGAATCCTTTTCTTTGAGTACATCATGGGACACATGCCAATATTCATTACCTGCTGTACAAGGATTTTACAGGCAAGTATGAGTAAAAAAAATCCTATTATCTTTTTCATACATCATGGGAGACAGTCAGGCATATCGCCTGCTGGGATGTCCAAGAGCAATAATCCATGAGGGGAGGGAGACACCCTGCCAAACAATAGCCATTAGAATTTATACAGCAGCCCGCAGTACACTGCGGCCAGAAGCCAAATCCTTGGCTGCTCGAACATCCACTTGATAAATTTTGTGAACATATGCACTAAACACCAGGTAGCAGCCTTACAACTCTGAGCCACATATTTGATGGTGAAAAGCTCAGGAGGCTCCTACACCCCTGGTAAAATGAGCTCTCGCCCTAAAGGGAGGAGCTTTACTTTTTAGATCGTAAACCTGAATGACCAATTTACAGACCCAATTGGCAATGGAAGCATTGGAAGCTGCCTGCCCCTTCTTGGGTCCCTTTGGTAAAACAAATAAGGAGTCTGATCCCCGGATCTCCGTAGATCTAGACAAACCTTGACTGCCCGGACAACATCCAAAAGGAATGCATTAGTCTCTCTCCCGCCGAACAAGGCTGAGAGAAAAAAGGAAGGCAAAATAATGTCATGATTTAAATGAAAGGCTGGCACCACTTTTGGCAAAAAGGACGAACAGGTCGTAACACGACCCTGTCGTGGTGAAGGATCGAGTATGGCTCCCTGCACGAAAGGGCCGCCAACTTAGACACCCTTCTAGCCAAGGTAATGGCCATCAGGAAGGCTAGCTTACATAACAGCAAGTCTAATGGAATTTCCTTGATGGGTTCAAATGGTTGTTTCGGTAACACCTTTATGCCCCCTGCATAAAGGTTCGGACCAGTGAATGGGAGACTTAAGGCCTTTGGAAGAATACCGACAGGGCTGAAACCTGATCACTGTTTGTACTCAAAGCCAAATCTGAATTCCACAGCAGACTGTAGAAAAGAGAATTCTCCCAATCACGTATTTTCGAGGATGCCATTTTTTGGCTTCACACCAAGCAGTATAAATCTTCCCGACCTTAAGATAGATCGTCCTAATGACAGCTTTTCTAGCATTCACTAGGGTAGACATCACAGGTTCCAAGATGCCATGGTCCTCCACACCCTGGCTTCAATAGCCATGACGTCAAATTTAGGGACTGTAAATTGGGGTGAAATACAGGACCCCGAGACAGTAGATCGGGGTGACGTGGAAGCGCCCTTGGCCCGTCTATTGTCCGTTTCACCAGCCTGGCCTTCTGGGCCAGGCTCGTGCCACCAGAATGACTGGAACCCCCCCCCCCCCACCACCACCTCCTGGACACAAACTGCTGTAGCTCGTTGTTGAACCTGGATGCCAGTAGGTCAACCTGTGGCCATCTCCAACGTTGGAAAATTTCCTGGAACACCCCTGGGTGTAGGAACCATTCCCCCAGTCAGATGTTTTGGCAGCTGAGATAATCTGCCTCCCAGTTCTCTACTCCCAGGATATGGCGGCCAATAGAATCGGCACATGTCCCTCTGCCCAGGCCAATACGTGGTTCACCTCCTTCAGAGCTGAACGACTCCTGGTACCGCCTTGGTGGTTTATATAGGCCACTGAGGTGTCACTGTCAGACTGAACCCAGATAGGGCAGTCCTAAAGCTCCACCGTCCAGGACAGTAGGGCCAGACGTACTGCCCGTTATTCAAGGACGTTTATGGGCAGGATCTGTTCTGTCCTTGACCCATTTCCCCTGAGCCCCGCTCTAGGGTCGCACCCCAGCCTGAGAGACTGGCATCTGTAATGAGCACTCTTCTCCAAGTTAACGGGAGGAAGAATTTTCCCTTTCGCAGGTTCCGATCCAGCAAACATCAGTTAAGGCTTAAGCATGCCCGAGGAGATAAGAACATTGGATAAGCCAGGGCTTATCCTCCTCTGTTCCAAGCCAACAAGATGACTGGTTGTAAAAGGCCTGCAATAGAACTGGGCATAGGGCACTGCCTCAGACGACAATCTTCCCTGTAGAGGACTCATACAGGGCCAAATGGAGGGCTGTTTGGTGCCCCTGATCCTTCAGGGTACATAACCTTGCAGGTGGCAAGAATATCCTTGCTTAGACTATCCAAGATCAGACCTAAATACTTTAGCCTTTGAGCTGGATTCAAGGCTGACTTTTCAGTATTTACGATCCAGCCCAAGCTTTTCATATACCGTACTGTACAGGTTATGCTCCATTCTAGAAACTGTAGAAGAGTTGTCTCCAAAACAGGAGGTTGTCCCCGATACCCAAGCACCTCCACTGGGCTCTTAAAAGACCCAGTACTGGCGCTAGGACCTTTGTGAACACCCAGGGAGCTGCAGCAAGCCTGAATGGTAGAGCCACAAACTGCAAATGAGGTTCCTCTACTGCAAATTGCAGGAACCTCTGATGAGGCTGAAAGATAGATACACGTGTGAATGTATGCCTTTTACAATCGATGGAGGCTAAAAAGTCTTCCATCTGGAGCGAGGCTACAACTGAGTGGGCAGATGCCATCCTAAGGGACTGGATTAGTAGATACTGGTTAAGAAATCTTGGGTCCTTGTGTCCCCAAAAACAGTCCCTGTGTGCCCGTTTGTTTTTTGAATCGTAAACAGGTTCGCTCTTTCGGATACAGGAACCTGTACAATCACTCCTTGATGCACTAAATGATGCAGTGCCTGAAACAAGTCTCATTTTGGAGGATCCGATGGAATGCTGGATCTTGGAACCCTCTGAGGGGGAACCCCCCACAACTCCAGCATGTAACAGTGGGATATAGTTCAGGTGATCCACTCGTTTTGAACTATTCTCCAAATGTCCACAAAGTGCAGCAGCCTTTCCCCCCACCCGATAGAGTGAGGGAACATATCCTAAAAAGGAGGACTTGGTGCTGGGTTTAGAAGGGTTTTGGACCGAGGGCTTTTTCTGGCCCTGGCACCCTCTTTGCAGAGGAACTGCCTTGGCGCTGAGACATTTGAGGAAGCAGTCCCCGAGGTTTTAAACAAGGGACGCATGGTGCCTTTCTCCACAGGAAGTAAAGAACCCTTCCCTCTGGAAATCTTTTGGATATTTGGTGATCATTTGGACAAATATATGCTCCACTTCTTAAACTTTTCATCCATGGAATATAAAAGGGAACACCTCTTAAAGATGAGAATAAAAATACTGCAAATCCACCTTGCAGACACTGGTAAAAAAAACTGAAGTGCTTCCTGTATATGAGTGCTTCTATATAGGGGATCACTTCCTGTCCAAGACTTTGTCTACCAGTGTCCATTCACATGGAGATGGCATATAACCCAGTGGGTAATGAATATTAGCCTCTGTGCTGTGATGTATGATAAAGAAAAAACGGTTTACAGTAACTAGTTATGAAAGGGTGAGCTAAAATTTGGCTTCAAAATCTGCCAATATGTTTAGCAATACCCTCCCCCACAGTCCAAATATGCTGCCATCTGCTGTGCCCATGTTCTTTTCTCCAGAGTTCAGTCCGGTACTGGAGGTGTTTACTGGCCAGATCACCAGGTAAAAACAAACAGGAGGGGGGGGGGGGGAATGATGCAGATATCACATCTAATTATTGGTAAGCTTCAATACGACACATTTTTGGGTATAATACCCCCTTTAAATTGTTTGAGATTTCAGAAAAGATTGTCAGCTGACACGGGTCTACAGATTTATTGAAAGGGACGAATTTAGAACCAAAATGATAATCAAGGACTGATATTATGTTGGTACACACAGTTTATAAAGAATTTTCTCATTTCTCAAGTCAACCCCTAATGTTAAAGCAAGAGACTAAGGGTGCAGTCACACTGGGCAGAGTTGAACTAACCAAGCCAGACTTTCCCTCCCCACTAGGTCTGAACTCACACTGGGCCATTAGTAAGTATTCCCAGGCACACTTGCATCATTCCCAAACAAACCACACTGATCCTTGCTTCTGTGCTCAGTCTATGAAGAGTTATATACTCAGGCATGGACTGTACTCACAATGAAGCAAACCAGGCCACAAGTGAACTGGACCACCTCTTCCATGTGGGTATGGAGCATGGTACACAAGACCCCTTTTACACTGGGGCGGCACGGGCTTTAGCGGTAAAGCACCACTAGTTTTAGCTTTTCAGCCACTAGCGGGGCGCTTTTAACCGCTAGCAGGCAAATAAAGTGTTAATAGCACCGGTGTTGTAGCACTGCCAAATCGCTTTGCAGGCGCTTCGGCAGCATTGCCCATTTCAATTGTGTATACACTGCTCACCCACCGCCCCAAAGATGCGGCATCCAGGACTTTTCCCGTCCTGCAAGCGCACCGACAAGGTGTGAAAGTACTCAGGCTTTCAAACGGGGGTGGCTTAGGAGGCGTTTTACAGGCACCATTTTTAGTGCTAAAACGCCTGAAAAGCGCCCCATTGTGAAAGGGGTCTAACTGCTCTCGGGCATAGGTAAAACTGCCAGTGTGAGCACACTACAAGTTAATACCTAAAAACGGAGATACATTTGTATACATCTGGCAGTAGAGCAGTGAAAAAAATAAAAAATTCTCATGCAGCACACTGGACACTAGTTTGGAAAAACCACAACAGTGAAAAGCACAAATATCGGTGTATCAGCTAATCTTGGAGAAGAGGGGGCCTGTGATCCTTTCCAGCTAATCACTTATTCCCCAAGAGTGCTCTGCTAGGATCTGAGAGGACTCATTTACACTTTCAATGCACATTAAAGTACGAACCAAACATGTTTTGATGCTTTAAGGATGCTTTTTTTAACCTTTAATGATGCTTGGCAGATGCCGTGTGTGGGTGTGTGAATCTCATGCCTTTTATTTATCCAAAACACGAAGCTAAAGCTGGCTAAAAGCCTCGCAAAAGCCACAGGTGCTTAAAGCAAGCTTTGTCACTACTTTTGGAGGTTTTAAAGATACTTTGAGCATAGTAGAGGTCGACCGATATGGGTTTTTCTATGGCCGATGCCGATATTTAGAAATCTGTGCGGCCGATATATAATGCCGATTTTTGCGGCCGATATTTTGGGACGATTTTTTTATTTTTTGATAGGCGCGGGTGGTGCTGCGTTGTGGAGAGGGATGGGTGGTGCTAGGTGCGGGTAGTGCTGTGTTGTGGGGAGGGATGGGTGGTGCTGCGTTGTGGGGGGGGCATGGGTGGTGCTGCGTTGTGGGGGGGGGCATGGGTGGTGCTGCGTTGTGGGGGGGGCATGGGTGGTGCTGCGTTGTGGTGGGGGGGCATGGGTGGTGCTGCGTTGTGGTGGGGGGGCATGGGTGGTGCTGCGTTGTGGTGGGGGGGCATGGGTGGTGCTGCGTTGTGGTGGGGGGGCATGGGTGGTGCTGCGTTGTGGTGGGGGGGGCATGGGTGGTGCTGCGTTGTGGTGGGGGGGCATGGGTGGTGCTGCGTTGTGGTGGGGGGGGCATGGGTGGTGCTGCGTTGTGGTGGGGGGGGCATGGGTGGTGCTGCGTTGTGGTGGGGGGGGCATGGGTGGTGCTGCGTTGTGGTGGGGGGGGGCATGGGTGGTGCTGCGTTGTGGTGGGGGGGGCATGGGTGGTGCTGCGTTGTGGTGGGGGGGGCATGGGTGGTACTGCGTTGTGGGGGGGGCATGGGTGGTGCTGCGTTGTGGGGGGGCATGGGTGGTGCTGCGTTGTGGGGGGGATGGGTGGTGCTGCGTTGTGGGGGGGGCATGGGTGGTGCTGCGTTGGGGGGGGGAGGGTGGTGCTGCGTTGTGGGGGGGAGGGTGGTGCTGCGTTGTGGGGGGGAGGGTGGTGCTGCGTTGTGGGGGGGGGGGGAGGGTGGTGCTGCGTTGTGGGGGGGGGGGGGTCGGTGGTGCTGCGTTGTGGGGGGGGGGATGGGTGGTGCTGCGTTGTGGGGGGGATGGTGCCTCAGCCAGGTTTCACTTTAAAAAGACATACAATTAAGTCTGCAGGGGGGGGGGGGGGTACAGTACAGTAGCACTTACCCTCCATACATGCTGGTATCTATCTGCATGCACCTGATTGGTTATCTCATCAGCATGCACCTAGCCTGCCAATCATTGAACAAGTATAGTACAAGCAGCCAGCAGGCTCCACCTCAGCAGGAAAGGAAGACAGAGCTAGTGCTGGCCACGATCTCCTGCTGGGGGGAGTTACCATGTCAGGTGGAAGATGCTTGTAAAGGGCCAATGACGGTTTCTCTGCCAACTGACTTGCAGTACTGACCAGAGCTCTTGAAGCAATGTATTCTTGATTCCTACTACACCCGCACGGCCACTATAGAGAAGCTAAGGAGAGATTTCACTGGCATTCATCGTACCGCCCCGCCCCCTCCCTCGGCGTGCTGTATTAGAGAAACAATCGTGGCAGATGCTTGTAAAGGGCCAATGATTGTTTATCCAATACAGCACGCAGAGGGAGGGGGCGGAGTGGGGACGGGGCGGTACTATGCAATGGCACTAAAATCTTTCCTTGCTATTGGAGCGAGGTGGCCGTGCGGGTGGAGGATTCAGGGACACACGCTGCTGCAAGGCAGGCGGCCATGCCAGCCATTTATTATAATAGCCGCGATTGCCGCAAATCGGCCGATTTTTTCACAATAATCGGCCGATGCCGATTTCATAAAAACTGCCAAATATCGGCCGATATATCGTCCGACCAATATATCGGGCGACCTCTAGAGCATAGGGTATCATTTTTGAAGTGATGCAAACACTTGTGAACAGGACTGTAAGCTTACCATTTAGTGACAGGAACTGACTGGCATTCAGAGCGCTTTAAGAATAGCGTGACCAATGCCATGTTTTGAAGCCATTGTAAACGACCCCCGAGGGTCGATCTGATCATACATAGTTGTCTTGTGCAAAGGCCTTATTTTCTCTGCAGAAAAGTGAGTACACCCCTCACATCTTTGTAAATATTTTATTATATATTTTTTCATGTGAGAACACTGAAGAAATTACACTAACTAATCGATTATGAAAACAGTAAACTATTTTCATAATCGATTAAAAGGCCAGCCGATTAGTTGGCTTGCATACAGAATGCATTGTTTGTTTACATATCAGAAAATGCAGTGCAGCACACATACAGCTCAGTGCACCATCACTTGTGTGAGGAACAATGCCTCATGGGACATGTAGTCCTGGGCAGGAAGTGAGCAGATCTAAAGTCAGTCACTCAGGGGTGTACTCAATTTTGCTGCCAGCGGTTTAGACATTAATTGCAGTGTGTTGAGTTATTTTGAGGTGACAACAAATTTACACCGTTATACAACTCATACTACACTCACTACTTTACATTGTAGCAAAGTGTCATTTCTTCAGGGTTGTCACATGAAAACAAAATATTCACAAAAATGTGAGGGGTGCTCTTACTTTTGAGAGATAATGTATATATATTTTTGATACACGCTCTAACACCACCCCATTCATTATCCAGTTAAAAGTTAGGGTAACACCCCCTTTCTTTTGGAATAGAACATCCAGATTTATACACTCATTGATGTGATAATTTACCAATCTGACAGCCTAAGTTACAATCTGTGTAATGATCCAGAGGAGGAGCTGTCAGTCAAACAATCAGGAGGCAGTACTCCACTAAGAATCCCCCCCCCTCACATTCTCTTTAAATTGCACTGAAACATCTCACTTCATGCTAATGGTTTGAAAAACCGAAAAGTATACATTTTTGGGTGGTTCCTGCTACTGTGCAAGGGAAAGTCACATTGAGGTTGTGTTTTGTGCTAGCCTTTGGCAAAGCAAAAATCCTCCTGAGGTTTAGCCATGACTCCCTTTTGACTGTTTTTTGTTATAGCTACACATGAGTAGAGGTCGACCGATATGGGTTTTTCTCTGGCCGATGCAGATGCTTAGAAATCAGGGTGGCCGATATATGATGCCGATTTGTGGCCGATATTTTAGGCTGATTTTTTACTTTATTTGGCAGGTGGCACTGGTTGGCACTGGCACCAATTGGCACTGGTAGGTTTCACAGCCGATGGTGCAACTGCGAAACTGCTCTCTACTACGCCGCGTGTATGAAACTGTACAGAGAGAGGAGCTGAAACATTCAGCGCAATTTCGGAGGTGGGTAGGCGGGGACCCAGCAGCTATCCAGCCAATGAATGGTCTGTTTGGGAAAGGGGCGGTGCCACATACACATAGCAGCCCGCCACAAATCCCATTGGCAGGTGTTGGATAGCCTGGTCCCGCCCACCCCGACATTCAACCTCAATTATGACAGGTCCTCTCTCTCCCCCTACAGTTACACACACTGCGGCACTACTCTGCCAACAGTGTGCAGAAGGGAGAAGGATTATCCACACTCTGCAGGCAGAGGTGCGGTGACTGCAATCAGTGTTATATCGACCAAATTTGAATAATTGGCGGATGCTGATTTCTCCAAAATGGCCAATATATTGGCCAATATATCGGTCAACCTCTACACGAGGGTATTCTCCTGTAGGTTACTCAAAGAGTAGGGTGTATAATATAGGGTAAATGTGTCCAGAAAGAGTAAATGGCAACCTGAATGTAGAGCATTCCCTGTAATAAACCCATGTGGTAAAAGGGCACAAGGAATGACCAAGAATACCATGTAAGGGCTCTAGGCAGAAGTATCGGTAAAGTGTGCAACGGTGAACACTTGGCCATCCACCCGAGACGAAGCTCTAAGTGGTTGAATTTTAGAATCAAGTTTGAAAAGTTCACACTGTAAATGTGAACTTCCCAAACATAGCCCTGGTTTGCCAGTAGCAGTCAGAGATACAGGGTAACCCAGTCTTAAGCTATCCAAAACATCATAGGCAAACCAAAACCATTAAAGACCAAAAAGCCCAATTGTGATTCTCTTTAAAATTAAGTAATGCTTCATGCTTGGCTAGAATACTGCTGTGTATCAATATTGGAAAAGAGGAGTATAGCCCAAACTGAGGTATTAAAAAAAATGGTTAGGGATACAGCGTTTTTTATATGTATAATAAATCTGTGCACATATGTACATAACAAAAATCAGACTTGTTTAAAGAAAGAGGGAGGAAAAAAAAGTTTGAAACGAGATCTGTTCTCAGAATTTAAGGTGTTGTAAAAGGCATTTTTTTGTTATCTTAATGCATTCTATGATTTAAAAAAAAAAAAAAAAAAAAAAAAAAAACACACCTGTGTGCAGCAAGCCCCCCCCCCCCCCCCCCCCCCCCCCCCCCCCCCCCCCCCCCCCCCCCGAGTCCCCTTAATACTTACCTGAGCCTCATCTCTATCCAGCAACATCCACGTGTCCCTCGGATGTCCAAGACTCTCCCTTTTGAGTGGCTGAGACAGCAGTGGCACCACTGGCTCCCACTGCTGTCAAAGTCAGTTAGCCAATCAGGAGAAAGGGAGCGGGGCCGAACCACAGCTCTGTCTGAATGGATGCATGGAGCTGTGAATCATCAGTTTGGGTGCCCCCATAGCAAGCGGCTTGCTGTGGGAGCACTCTACAAGAGCAACGAAGAGGGTCCCCGAGTAGAGGAGGATTTGGTCTGCGCTATGCAAATCCACTACACAGGGCAGGTAAGTATATACACACACGTTTTTTAATAAAAATAAATAAAAAAAAAAAAACACACTTTACAATCACCAAGTCTTTTAGTGCAGTATAGTATTTGAGGAAACATTAAAGCGGGGGTTCACCCAAAAAAATTTTTTTAACATGACATTCAGCCGAGTTGTCAGAATGACAATCGGCTGTGTTTTTTTTTTTTTTCTCATTGCCGTACATACCGTATTTTCACCGCCGCTTCCGGGTATGTAATCTGCGGGACTGGGCGTTCCTAATTGATTGACATCCTTCCGACCGGCGCATACAGCGCGTCACGAGTTGCCGAAAGAAGCCGGACTGCGATTCGGGTCTATACGGCGCCTGCGCATCGACGTTCGGCTTCTTTCGGCAACTCGTGACACGCCGGTCGGAAGGATGTCAATCAATTAGGAACGCCCAGTCCCGCAGATTACATACCCGGAAGTGGCGGTGAAAATACGGTATGTACGGCAATGAAATAAAAAAAAAAAACAGCCGATTGTCATTCTGACAACTCGGCTGAATGTCATGTTACATTTTTTTTTTTTTTGGGGTGAACCGCCGCTTTAACTTGCAACAGAGGCCATCTATCGTTCCTAGCAGGCATGCATGTTAATGTTGCAAAATGTTTCCCAAACAGATATACATTTGTAGAGGTGATCAGTGTCTGCTCAACCATTGGCTACTACAGCACATCACGTCCAAATACCTTCCACGTCAGGTTTGGTGGGAGTTGTATGTGTCCAAAATGCAGCAGGATTAGATTTAAAAAGACTAAAATCAAAACCTACAAAACAAATATTAAAATGCACAGCTGCAATGGGCCCGAGATAAAAGAAAAAACTGGAGAGGAAATTTACAAAAGTGTATAGTTAGCGTGTACGGGTTTTATATTATATAAAAGATATGTGACAAAAACAGATCCATTCACACAGCTCCTAGAAAAGTATGGTGAGCACCATGAAACTGGTCTGCTCTAATAATACTAGCTCCAATTGTGGTGAATAGGGATATTACCTCAAGGTTCCTTATTTTACAGGAAACCTGTGAAATTACCTTCAGAGTTCCAAATCATGTTTATTTGTTACGTAATTACATTACATAATTACAGAGAGCACACATACATAAGGCAGTCAAGGGTAGGCTCTGAATTCAATACAGCTTCATATCCCCTTTTATAGGGTGACTTATCAGCAAGTCACCCAGGCCCAACTGCAGAGTGAGAGTACCATGATCATCTGCGCTCTTTGGTATGTTCTCAAACATTTTCTTGAGACAAGTACATGGCAGCATGTAATTCTCAACGAAATTCAATCGCCATTTTAGTTTCCATCTTGTTTAACCACACTTCATATAATGTTCATAACTACTATTATTGTGTTTTCTATAACGAGGTGGCATTAAACTCGTGTGGCTGTATAAAGCATGTACGTTTTGAAACGTCTACATGAAAATATGCAGTATTTAGGATATACTAACGGTGTTAAAGTGTTACTAAACCCAGGACCCTGCATTCACTACATCTAGTCTCCCACAGAACATGGAAATGCAATTTTAGTAAATATAAACTGCATCAGCAGTATATAGCAGCCTTGTGACTTCTATGGTAAAGCTTCATACTGCATGGAGTATTAAGTTTTACCATAGAAAGCTGCATACTGCACTGAGCTGTGCTATGATCCAGGACCCCTGACCCTCTGTCTGGACAGTGCCAACTGGCCCTTTGCTAATCACATGCACTCTCCCTCAAAAAAAAAAAATCTCTAGGAATACAGACAAACTGAGCATGTGCAGCCCGACTCCAAAAGGCTCTGTTATCTACACATGTTCTGGAGTCAGTGGAAGAGGAGGATACAAAATTAAAACAGCCTTTTTATACAATGCAAAGGATTAAACCCTTAGGTTAATCCTTTGCCTCCCAATCACCATCAAGAGCTGTGAAGGAAATTACATAATTTGCAGACTCTAAAAGACTACAGAAGGATGTGTTCTAGGCTAGAGATTGAGCATTACCACTTAAGCCCCGGACCATTTGGCTGGCCAAAGACCAGGCCACTTTTTGCGATTCAGCACGGCATCGCTTTAACTGAAAACTGCACGGTCGTGCGACGTGGCTCACAAACTTTACGTCCTTTTTTACCTCCCCACAAATGGAGCTTCTTTTGCTTTCACACTGGAGCATTGCGCTAGCAGGATGGTAAAAAAGTCCTGCTAGCCACATCTTTGGAGCAGTGTGTTTACCGCTGCTGCCCGTTGAAATCAATGGGACAGTGTGGCTATACCGCTGGCAATGCGCTGCTGTAGCAGAGCATTGCAGGCGGTTTTAACCCTTTCTGGGCCGCTAGCGGGGGGTTAAACCCCCCCCGCTAGCGGCCAAAATGCGCAAATCCCCCCCATAGCATTGGCGGTAAAAATACAGGAGTTTTACCACCGACACTATGACCGGCTCAGTGTGTAAGGGGTCTAATGCAACTTAAAAAGGTGAAATAGGAGATAGATTCATTGCATGCAAAGCAAAATGGTTCAAGCCGTCATTTGTCATAATTGTGATGATTAAGGCTTACAGCTCATGAAAACCCAAAATCCACAATCACAGAAAATTTGAATATTGCGAAAAGGTGCAATATTCTAGGCTCAAAGTGTGTGCCACTCCAATCAGCTAATTAAGCCCTAACACCTGCACAGGGTTCCTGAGCCTTTAAATCAGGGGTCTCAAACTGGCGGCCCTCCAGCTGTTGCAAAACTACAAGTCCCATCATGCCTCTGCCTGTGGGAGTCATGCTTCTAACTGTCAGCCTTGCAATGCCTCATGGGATTTGTAGTTTTGCAACATCTGGAGGGCCGCCAGTTTGAGACCCCTGCTTTAAATGGTCTCTGTTTGGTTCAGTAGAAATCACAATCATGGGAAAGACTGCTGACCTGACAGTTGTGCAGAAAACCATAATTTTATGGCAAACAGGAGGCTCATATTATGCTATAATCTTTCTTTACTGTCATCCAGCAGCAAGAGAGTTAATGAAAAGAAAAAACGTTACACAGATAGGTATGCAAATGAACATAGGTAGACTGTCCAATCAGGTAACAGGAGTATGTTATAAAGGTGAGGTACAGGTGATATTCTTCCTCTTTCTTGCTGCTCCAGCCAGATAAGTACATTGAAATTTTTTCCTCAGATGCTTCTACATATATTATATATATATATTGTGACAAGGTCGCACGGAAAAGCGGTAATGTAATGCAGCAAAGTCGCTGAACTTAAGCAATAAATATGGCTTTATTGCACTCAAAAGAAATAATACAAAAACAAAACGGCCTACTTCAGCTTAGGAAGCTAACTAAGGCTGGGTTCACACTACGGTTTTCCCGTCCGTCAGCCGCATACGATTTATATGAAAAAACGTATGCGGCTGAAACGGACGGGAACGTATGGCACTGCACATATGTGTGTTTTCCATTAACATTAATGTTAAAGGAAAACGTATGCGGTTGCCATACTGTTTTAAAAACGACCGCAAAACCGTGGTTGAACAACGGTTTTGGGTACGTTTAAAAAACGTTTTGCCAGCAAATCGTACGCACCCGGATGCATCCGAGTGCATACGATTTGCAATGCATTCTCTATCTATACGTTTTCCCGTCCGGGCCCGTACGTTTTCAATACTGAAATCGTATGCGGCTGACGGACGGGAAAACCGTAGTGTGAACCCAGCCTAACAGTACGGTCCCTGACTACTGTGTACTGGAGGGGCTATTCCAGCCTCCAGTATAAAACAAATAAACAAATAATAGTCCAAATAAGTGTTTGTCTGTGACAATAGACCTTGTTTCTCCAAAGAAGACAGTCTCCAACCTGTCCTGTTCAGCTCAGCATGCCTCAGGCTGAGCTCTCCCTCCTCCAGTCTCTATCAGGTGTTGTGTAATTAATAGGGAGAGAGAGGAGGTTTTCCTGTTGGCCAGGCTTAACCCTTTCTAAGACAGGGAAAGCTGATCTTTACAACCTCTCACTGACATACATGGAATCATGTACCCTGTCACAATATATAACTCATTGCAGAAAATGAATATAAATATTAGGGCTGTGACTGATTAAAATTTTTGTGTTCGATTAATCGTTTTTTTTTTTAATCGATTAATCGACTAATTTCGATTAATTAACGCACATACAGATACAACTACTTTTAGCTGATCTCCTTGCATTGCAACTCTGCATTAGCCACTGGTAAATGTGGTGGGGGCAGTATGGGGGCAGATGTGTATATTCTTGCAGTATGGGGGCAGATGTGTATATTACAGCATCTGCCCCCATGCTGTAATATACACATCTGCCCCCATGCTGTAATGTACACATCTGACCCCATGCTGTAATATACACATCTGCCCCCATACTGCAAGAATATACACATCTGCCCCCCATACTGCCCCCACCACATTTACCAGTGGCTAATGCAGAGTTGCAATGCAAGGAGATCAGCTAAAAGTAGTTGTGTGGCAGATGTGTACATTACAGCATGGGGCAGATGTGTATATTCTTGCAGTTTGGGGGCAGATGTGTACATTACAGCATGGGGGCAGATGTGTACATTACAGCATGGGGGCAGATGTGTACATTACAGCATGGGGGCAGATGTGTACATTACAGCATGGGGGCAGATGTGTACATTACAGCATGGGGGCAGATGTGTACATTACAGCATGGGGGCAGATGTGTACATTACAGCATGGGGGCAGATGTGTACATTACAGCATGGGGGCAGATGTGTACATTACAGCATCTGCCTCCATGCTGTAATATACACATCTGCCTCCCATACTGCAAGAATATACACATCTGCCCCCATGTGTACATTACAGCATGGGGGCAGATGTGTATATTCTTGCAGTATGGGGGCAGATGTGTATATTACAGCATGGGGGCAGATGTGTACATTACAGCATGGGGGCAGATGTGTACATTACAGCATGGGGGCAGATGTGTACATTACAGCATGGGGGCAGATGTGTACATTACAGCATCTGCCCCCATGCTTTAATACACACATCTGTCCCCATACTCCAGGAATATATACATCTGCCCCATAATGTTACCACACACACAGATGGTTGTCCGTTCTTACCTGACTATCAGGCAGGCAGACCCATCTGCAGAGTAGCCGATGGACACACGTGCGCAAGGGAAGAAGATACAAGCAGGCGGGCAGGTGATGATGACGTCAGCGCGCCGCGGCTCCGGAGCTAGGCCGAAGCCGCGGCCTTTCCTATGGGCGAGACCGCGGAGCTCACTCCGCGGATCGTCATCGATCAAAATAATTTTAATCGACCAAAGAAATTAACGATTAATCGACCAATTAATCGTTAATTTCCGCAGCCCTAATAAATATATATATATATGTAGAGTTTTCCCTGCAACCCTGCGCTTGTCACAGTTTGCAGGGCCATACTTTTTATCCTTAATGGCAGTCCCAGCATTGCCCACCCCCCTTCTATTCATTATCTTCCCAGGTGGTCTCCTCACCATTCCAATACCCCCGCTTACAGCACACTCACTTGTTCTCTGACGGCCCGCATCCCCTCACCGCGGCCGTTCGGCGGTATCCCGGCAGTCCGGGATATCGTTTCCTCACAGCTGGTGCTCAGCTGTGGCGCGGTCCCGCGCAGATTCGCGGCCCGACAGGCAGTGTGTTCTCCTCACTGCGCTGCAGCGCTGCTATACCGCCGTTCCCTGACAGAAAGTCCGTTCTCCTGTGTGGGTGTGTGCCTGCCACATACCAACCCTGAACCCGGTTTAGGTTCAGGGGTGTATGTTTGGCACACACAAACAAATAGTAACACATTTACACAAACAAATTTAAATAAACATATGTTTGTTCATATGGATATATGCATATAGATATATGTATATATACTTTTATATATATATATATATATATATATATGTATATATATGGATGTATCTATATATATATATATATATATATATATATATATATATATATATATATATATATATATATATATATATATATATATATATATATATATATATATATATATATACATACATATATACTTACACACTTTGAACTGCAGTCAGAATATTAGTAATACATATATATATGTATATGTTTGGGTGTACGCTCATAATATATGTGCCCTCTTGCTGACATATATGTTGTCTGCTGATACAAAAAATATATATAGTTCTGCTGCATATATATTAATTAGTTCTATTATTTTTTCTCTTTCAGAATAATTTGTCTTAAGTCAATCACATTTACTCACACCTCACTATGTCTAATAAAGATTCCACTACTGTTACCCCCTCAGATATCCCTGAGGAAAACCAGAAAATCCAATCCATAATAGATAAATCCATCCAATCTGCTATGCAGACGGCCATGCATGATTCCATTGCACAATCGGTAGTCATGGCCCTGTCTCAAAGTAAACCTCAGGTTACCCCTGAACCTTTACCTATTACCCCATCTGACATTTATTGGTCAGCGGAGGACTCTACATCACACATGATTCAGGGATTGAAAAAAGCGGGTAAAGTGTCTCAAAAACGACATCATATATCTCATACCGGTCCCTCCCATTCTAAAAGAATGGTCCTGATGGAGAACCAGGGTGAATCTTCTAAGCCTCCTAGTAAAGGAAAGGCTACTGTCAGTGACAAGAGGTCACACGTTATACCCTCTGCCCGGGAGGAGTTGATCTTACAACGGGAAAAAATGGCCTCAAAGAGGCAAAAACCAGACTCTTACCGTACCTCTTCCAGCAATTATTCTTCTGATAAGGAATCTTTATCAGAAGAAGGAAGAGACTCTGAATATGAGAATGTCTCTGATGCAGAAGAAGGAATACCCTTGAAAAGGAGGAATCCGAGGATGCCGTTATAGACGGCTCTGGTGATCCGTATTTCGACCCAGGTCAAATTAAACATCCCCGTTCAGGGGAATGGGTTACCCATTCCCTAGTTACGAAATGTTTAAGCCTCTGGATCCAGAAACCATTAGATAAGAACGAGGCTAGTAAGTTAAGAGCAGAGTGCCCGAGACCGTCCCTCCCAAAGAAATTAGCCAATACACCCTAATTACTATTTGGCAACGCCAATGCGGCCATCTCTAGCGAAAGAAGATCGATTCTGACGAAGCTGGATCCACAGCTAATGCATCTCGCTTCATCTCAACCATCTTCCATCACCAAGGGTCTACTTTTTGGTGACTCTTTTATTAAAGAGATCAACAAATACGTAGCTCTCTTTACTTCTTTAGACAAGGCCCAATCATCACTCAAAAAGGTTTTCCAACCAAAGTTTTTCCCAAAGCTGGGAAACGCAAGGGCCGATTTCCCAACAGATCTTCTACCGAAGGTCATTTCCCCAGAGGCCCTCTGAACACCGTGTTAGGTTACCAGATAGATTTCACCTCTTTACCGACTCAAAGTCAGGATCCTATTCCAATAAGGTTCTCAGAAGAGGACAAAAAGCTCATCTCACTGGAGATAAAAGAGCTTTACTCCAAAGGGGCCATAGTTCAAGTTCCCTTGCAAACTCCAGGTTTTGTGAGCAACCTGTTCCTGGTCAAAAATAAGGATGGAGGTTTCAGACCAGTAATAAATCTGAAATATCTAAACAATTTCGTCCATTACCGCCATTTCTAAATGGAAGGTATTCACCTGTTAAAAGACCTTTTATTACAAGGAGACTGGTTGGCAAAAATAGATCTGAATGATGCCCATCTTTCAGTGCACATGCACGAGAATTCCCAACCATTTCTTCAATTCCTGTGGCAAAACAAGAAATGGCAATTCACCAGTCTACCATTCGGTCTGTCATCTGCCTCCTGGTGCTTTACGAAACTACTGAAACCAGTAGTAGCAGCTCTAAGGAGCAGGGGTGTTCGTCTAATAATATATTTAGCTGACATTTTGATCATGGCACAATCACTTCAGACTATTCATTTACACATTCAATGGACGATATCCCTTCTGAACATGCTGGGATTCATAATCAATTACAAGAAATCCATCCTAACCCCTTCAAAGGAGGTAGAATTTATGGGTTTTCTTGTCAATACCCAACTATCCCTTCTGAGTCTTCCAAACAGGAAATTGAAGACGATCAGAAGAGAGATTCGCTCAGTCCTGAACAAAAGTCAAATATCTCTTCAGACAATTGCGAGGATTGTCGGTCTATTATCAGCTTCCATTCAAGCGATATTTCGGGCACCTCCACACTACAGAGCACTACAGAGACTAAAAGCCCAACATCTAAGAGACGGCTTGGCATATTCCGACGAGATAACACTAACTCCGGACACCAAAGAAGAATTACTTTGGTGGCTGACTCACATCCAGATGTGGAATGGGAAGATTTTTTTCCATCCACATCCGGATTTAATAATAGAATCAGACGCAAGCAACTCAGGTTGGGGTGCTCGCTGCGGCCCTCTTACAACAGGAGGGAAATGGTCTCCAGACGAAGCTCTGTTACATATAAATTGTCTCGAACTCTTAGTGGGATCATTTGCTCTCAAGAGTTTTGCGAGAGACAGATCCGATTGTTGTATTCTACTGCGCATGGACAACATATCCGCAGTACAATACATCAATCGCTTAGGAGGTACAAAATCCAAACCTTTGGCGAACATTGCAAAGGATTTTTGGCATTTTTGCCTGGACAAGAACATTATATTGAAGGCGGAATACATCCCAGGCCTATCCAATTCCATTGCAGACTGGAATTCCCTGTTATCTAACAGATTGGATGTTGAACCAGACAATTTTTCAACATCTAAAACTCCCTGTGGGGTCCTTTCCAGATAGATCTGTTTGCATCACGCCTGAACAGACAGATTCCAACATATTTCAATTGGCGTCCAGACCCAGAAGCATTGGGGACAGATGCCCTTCTACAAATTTGACCGAAAGGAACATCTTATGCTTTCCCCCCCTTTGCTCTAATATCAAGGGCTCTCCTTCTGACACGTTACCTAGAATCGAACATAGTTCTGATAACCCCTTACTGGCCATCCCAAACATGGTTCCCTCAGGCTCTGGAGATGAGCATAGACTACCCACGATTACTCCCAGTATTCCCTTCTATTCTACTAGACCTATTTCAGAATCCTCATCCTCTTAAATTTTCTTAACTCCTGGGGTGATAATGAGAATCTGTCTTTAAAACTTCTATCTTTCAAACTAACAGTACTACTTTGTCTCATCTCCCTTAAAAGAGTAGCGGATGTAAAAGCCCTAGATATATCCCGTAGACAATTCTCTCCCCAGGGTGTTCAATTTTCCATTTTCAGACGCACATAGACCAACTTACATTGGGTCTTCTATCCGGCCTTTCCCTTCAATCCAAACCTTTGTGTAGTCCAATGTCTAAAAACCTATGAAACCAAATCTCAACCTTTTAGAGACCCTGACTCATCTCAATTACTAATTTCCTACTGCAAACCCTTCCATCCAGTTTCCTCACCCACCTTGGCTAGATGGGTGAGACAAACCATGGATTTGGCAGGCATTGACATTTACATATTTGGCACCCACTCCACCAGAGGTGCAATGGCCACTAAGGTATTTCAATCAGGTGGTTCTCTATCAGATTTAATGCGAACCGCAAACTGGTCTTTAGAATCCACTTTTAAGAATTTCTACTTTAGACCTGAATCTCATGTGTCTATGAATGTATTATAACTATAGGTTGTACGTTTATTTAATGCTCTAGAGTATACAGCTTTGAACAAGCATAATATGAGCCTCCTGTTTGCCATAAAATTGGAGATTTTCCTACCCTCGGGGACGGAAAATATAGATTTTGTTAAAAACAGGAGGCGAGTATTATCCCACCCTAATACCCTACCCTTCAAGATTTATTTTGCGCTTACATAATGCATTCTTTTTCAGCTTAATGCGCCTATTCTACTGTGGACTTCATGACATATTGAAGAATGAGTTCCAGTTCAAGTTGTTCCAATTAGTTTCCAGTTCAAGTTATTTCCAGTCTAGTTTTATCATCAAGAAAGAGGAAGAATATCACCTGTACCTCACCTTTATAACATACTCCTGTTACCTGATTGGACAGTCTACCTATGTTCATTTGCATAGCTATGTAACGTTTTTTCTTTTCATTAACTCTCTTGCTGCTGGATGACAGTAAAGAAAGATTATAGCATAATACTCGCCTCCTGTTTTTAACAAAATCTATATTTTCCGTCCCCGAGGGTAGGAAAATCTCCAATTGACACTCTCCATAAGGATGGAAAGCCTAAAAAAGGTACCATATTTTTCGGACCATAAGTCGCACTTTTTTCCTCCAAAAATGTGGGAGAAAATGTCCCTGCGTCTTATGGAACGAATATACATTGGGCCCCGCCATCCCCCCTGCCGCCATACGTCATGAGAAGTAAGTGAGGGGCACAGAAATAAGTTCCTGTCTGTGGAAAACCCATCCACCTGCTCTTCTCCTCCGTTTGCAGCTCCGTCCTCTGCTCTGTCACTGTGTGCAGACAGTGCAGCTGATGCCTCGTGAAGTGTAGCCATCCTACATAGAGGGGATCCAATCACACTGCTCCATCCAACTCCACCAAGCCTGCAGCCTGTCCCGACTGAGCAGCTCTCATTTCCAGGAGCACATATTCAGGGACAATCTCTCCTTACTTCCTTTGGGTATGTATCCAACCTTTTCCTCCACTCTTCATCACTGAGTAGTAGTTTTACCTTGAAATCATTTGAAAAAAATGCATTTCCATGTGCTGTGCAGAGCTGTACAGAGTACACTAATCAATGATATGCAATTTCTCTTCCTGCAGGCAGCCAGTGACCATCTTTGCAGCAAAGTGGACAGTGTTTTTAATTAAATTAAATGTTGTTCATTAATGACAATGTTCAGGCTGCATTAAATGGGCACTGGTAAATATTTTGGTAAACCATTTGGTTCTGATTTTTTTTTTCTGGTTTTCCTCCAAAACCTAGGTGCGTCTTGAGGCTAGGTGAGTCTTGAGGCTAGGTGCGTCTTGAGGCTAGGTGCGTCTTGAGGCTAGGTGCGTCTTGAGGCTAGGCGCGTCTTGAGGCTAGGCGCGTCTTGAGGCTAGGCGCGTCTTGAGGCTAGGCGCGTCTTGAGGCTAGGCGCGTCTTATGGTGCGAAAAATACGATAATTGCAAAAAAAGTTGGATGTTCCCAAAGTGCTGTATCAAAGCACGTTAATAGAAAAGTTATGTGGAAGGGAAAAGTGTGGAAGAAAAAGGTGCACAAGCAGCAGGGATGACCGCAGCCCGGAGAGGATTGTCAGGGAAAGGCCATTCAAAAGTGTTGGGGACTTTCACAAGGAATGGACTGAGGCTGGAGTCAGAGCATCAAGACCCACACACAGACGGATCCGGGACATGGGCTTCAAATGTCATATTCCTCTTGTCAAGCCACTCCTGAACAAACAACGTCAGAAGCATCTTACCTGGGCTAAAGAAAAAAAAGTCCTGGTCTGTTGCTCAGTGGTCCAAAGTCCTCTTTTCTGCCAAGAGCAAATTTTGTATCTCATTTGGAAACCAAGGAGCCAGAGTATGGAGGAAGAATGGAGAGGCACACACTGCAAGATGCTTGAAGTCCAGTGTGAAGTTTCCAGTCGGTGATGATTTGGGGAGCCATGTCATCTGCTGGTGTTGGTCCACTGTGCTTCATTAAGTCCAGTCACCGCAGCCGTCTACCAGGAGATTTTGGAGCACTTCATGCTTCCTTCTGCAGACAAGCTCTATGGGGATGCCGACTTCATTTTCCAGCAGAACTTGGCACCTGTCCACACTGCCAAAAGCACCAAAACCCGTTTCAATGACTGTGGGATTACTGATTGGCCAGCAAACTTGCCTGACCTGAACCCCATAGAGAATCTATGGGGCATTGCCAAGAGAAAGATGAGACATGAGACCGAACAATGCAGAAGAGCTGAAGGCCGCTATTGAAGTATCCTGGTCTTCCATAACACCTCAGCAGTGCCACAGGCTGATCGCTTCCATGCCACGCCTCATTGAGGCAGTAATTGCTGAAAAAGAGGCCCAAACCAAGTACTGAGTACATATGCATGCTTATACTTTTCAGAGGGCCGATACTGTTCTATGTACAATCCATGTTTTATTGATTGCATGTAATAATCTAACTTTGAGATTGTGTATTTGGGGTTTTCATGAGCTGTAAGCCATAATCACCACAATTATGACAAATCACGGCTCGAACTATCTTGCTTTGCATGTAATGAGTCTATCTCATATATTATTTTCACCTTTTAATTTGCATTAGTGAAATAAATGAACTTTTGCACGATATTCAAATTTTTCGAGTTTCACCTGTATTTTGTACTTTGTTATAATATCCCCAATTTATTTATATTTAAAAAAAAAAAAAAAAAAGCAAATTTCTCAGTTTAGGCTGGTATGTATTCTACATATATTGATTAGTTTGCGCAAAAGTTAGACCCCTTTCACACTTGAGCGTATTGCAGGTGCTATAGTGTTAAAAATAGCGCCTGCAATCCGCCCTCAAACAGCTGCTCCATTGTCTCCAGTGTGATTGTGCCAGCAGGTCGGTAAAAAAAAAGTCCTGCTAGCCGCATCTTTGGAGCAGCAAAGGAGCCCATTAAAATCAATGGGACAGTGCGGCTATCCTGCCCGCAATGCACTGCTGTGGGCGGTTTTAAGCCTTTCTCGGCTGCTAGCGGGGGTAAAACCGCCCCGCTAACGGCTGAAATGCGCAGCAAATCCGCCCCATATCGAACCTATGGGCGGCTCAGTGTGAAAGGGGTCTTATAGCGTCTAAAAAAAAAATAGGGGATCGTTTTATGGCCTTTACTAGTAATGACGGTGATCTGTGATTTTTATCGTGCCTGCGACTTTATGGGGGACACCGACACTAGACACATTTTTGGGACAATTGTAATTTTCTCAGGGATCAGTGCTATAACAATGCACCGATTACTGTGAAAATTACACTGGCAGTGAAGGGGTTAACCACTAGATGGCGCTAAAGGGGTTAAGTGTGTCCTGGGGAGGGATTTTAACTGTTGGAGGAGCTACCAGTGACACGTCACTGATCACTGTTCCTGATCACAGGGAACATTCGATCAGTGACATGTCACTAGGCAGAACAGGGTAATGCCTTGTTTACAAAAGGCATCTCTCTGTTCTGCCTTTGCTGACTGCAATCGTGGGCCGCCCAGGAACATCGTGTTGCCGGGACCCGCAAGTGCACTCATGGGCAGCAAATTTAAAGGGACGTACAGGTACACCCATTTGCCTGCCCGTGCTATTGTGCAGACGTATATCTGCGTGCGGCGGTTGCTATGCGGTTAAGTGGCTGGAAGGCTCTCAGTCTGCATCCAAACTATACAGATTGTCACATGGTATAAAGCCTCGGCTAAACCCAGAATATCAGAGGTTCTGCAGACAAAAACTGAACTGATCATTCCATTCAGTTCTAGTGAAAAGAAAAGTTGGAGTTCAGCTTAAAAAAAAAAAAATAGAATTTTAATTTATTCAATTTTTTTTTAATTTTTACACTGCCCCTTAAAAATATTTTTGATCACTTTCATTGCCAATCGCATGGAATAAAAACGTCCCTTGCCATAATAAAAGCATGACCGGTCATGTTTATGGAGAGATCTGGGGCCTGAAAGATCCCAAATCCCTCTACCCTTAAAAAGGAAAAAAAAAAAAAAAAAAAACACTAGGTTTATGGCAGCTAGCTGCAGCCATAACCCCGGTATTTAAAGTGGAGGCAAGGCTTCACTTCCTGATTTCCTTACTGGGGATGGCGGCGGCAGCAGCTGAGAGCCAACCAACAGATCGGCTTTGGCTGCCAACATTGTGTGCGCCCTGGACAGGTAAGCGTCCATATAGTAAAAGTCAGCAGCTGCAGTATTTGTAGCTGCTGGCTTTTAATATTTTTTCCCCCCGGCAGACCTCTGCTTTAACATCAAATGACCGATTTTCCCAGTTAGGCAGTCGGCAAGTGAATAGGCTGTATACCGCATCTGTGGATGTAGTCCCTGCTTACTTTTATTCTCCGTAATGATCTTTACACTTTGTTCTTTTGGGCAGTGTGCCACCTCTACCTGCTGCCTTCCTACATTCTAGATTTATTGGTCATTAACACTTGCGATTCCCCTCTAGGTCTGTTAACTGAAACCGAGAAATAAAAAAAAGGTTGCCAATACGGACTTCCTTCTGTAAAAGCTAGCTCCGACGTTCTGTTGAACCTCTGTTTTTTGGGTTACAGCAAACACATTAGCTATGTTAATGATGTGCAGCGTATGTCCTTTTGGCTGCAGATTATTCTAAAAACCCTCCCTTGATGTTGCCTGATATTGCCCCGAGTGGCCATCTTCTGGTGAAGATCATCCACTAATTGTGTAAAGAGTTGTGCAGCTCACGCTCAGTTCTTCAGAGAACTTATTAACTTTTCTTCCTCAAGGGCATTGCGTTCTGGGAATAAGTGGTGGTGATCCGGTCATTCATCAGCTCCTCCTGCAATGTGGGTAAGTAGTAGCACAGGGTCTACATCCATGGCACAAAGTGCAGAAAGGGGGGGGGGGGCTGCAAGCATGCAGTACAACTCTTGACAATAACAGCAGCTGTTAATACAGACAGCAACACATTTTTGCACAATTGCGGCACTGATGCACTAAATCCCCAAAAAATGGTCCATCACCTTGTCCTACCTCAAATGGTCACTAAACCCAGGACCTTGCATTTACTATATATGGTCTCCCAAAGTACACGGTAATGTAATTGTTTTAGTAAATTTAAACTTCTAATACCTTTTCTCATTATCGGTATATAGCAGTCTCGTTGCATCCATCAGTGCATCAGTGTCTGGCCGAGCAGTTAAAGCTTGTAGGAGGGGGTTTTAATTTTTCTCTAACTGTCTTATGAGGCTGCATGACCCCTGACTTTGTCTTGACAGTGCCGATTGGCTCTGTGCTGATCAAATGAACCAACCCCCCCCCCCCCCCAAAAAAAAAACCTCTAGCAATACACACCAAACTGAGCATGTTCAGAGTGCCCCCCACAAGGCTCTATTCTATCAGCAGATGGAATGGGGACAGTAAAAAGGAGGCGGATCAGGGGAGACAGGATCCAACAGCCTTTTAAACACAATGCAGGTTCTACAGTGAACATATCAAGCATGCTTTACTGCATAGACCGACTGATTTTACTGTTGTGGGTTTAGTAACACTTTAAGTACTAAGGAATACACCTAACTGTGCTATATGCCCTATACGCCCTATACTTCATCAGGGTTACACTTTTCAAACTCTGCTGTACATTCTCTGCTCTACATCTTCAGTGGGATGTGCACAAGATTATACTCAGGCCCAGTTTGCTAGAAATAGGTTTCGATTTTCACCAGAGCTGTATAATTTTGATAACGTCAAAATAAAAGCACAACAGTCTTAAAAATATCAAAGAACTGCAAATGCAGAACGTCTTAAATGGGAATGATAGCTTACCTCTAGCTGGTATCTGCAGAGGCAGTGTAGATGTTGCTGATGAAGTAGAGATTAAAGGGTTTTGCAAAGCCTTCTGCTCCGTTGGCTTCTGGGAAACCGGTGTACTTTCTATGCCACTGTGAGACTTTGTTTCTTGAATGCCTGGGGTAGGTTGAGGATATGGTTTACCTTCCTCTTCTTCATTTTGAGGCTTTGAAGGATTGAAACTGAAACCAAACAATGTACTGGCTCCAGAAGAATTCCCAAAAGTAAAAGTCTTCTTCTCTGTACCAAAGATATTCTTCACTACTTCAGAACCAAATACAAACTTGGGTGGGGACACCACATTTTTTGGTGTTTTTTCTGAAGAGCTTACAGTATCAGATTTTGCCCCAGAAACCGGTGTTGTTACAGTTGGCAGATCAGTTTTCTCCTTTGTTGTTTCTTCCAAAATTGCTATAGCAGCCTTTCCACATGGTGAAGCCTTTGGTGTTGTGACACGAGTAGAAAAGGGGGGAAGCAAGCCATCGTTTGACTGTGCAATCTTGGCTTCTTCAAAGATTTCCTTAAACAAATCTGCAACGTCCTGATGTTTAAAACGTACAGCAAATAATTCTATGGTCCCTTCACCTTCAGAAAAGTCATGTGCAGTCCATACCCATGCTCTCTCAGCCCCTTTCATTGGTTCCAAATGCATGTCGGGTATAACACGGTGGTTGGCACACAATTTTAACACCTGATCTCTTCTCATTACTATTCTTGCTGCTTTGCTGTCATAGCTCTGTAAAATCTTTAGGTCACCAATACCCCTCTCTTTCCACTGATTAATATCTTTATCAAATCTGTAAAGCTTAGCTCTATGACAGAAAAGTGTCTGCTCATTTTCTTCTCCACTGGTGATTTCAACAAGATCTGGTAAAGGTACAACAGGCTCAAAATACTGGCCATCACGTTCCTCCTCTTGTGTCACATCAGATTCCTCGTCAGTACCTACAGAAGTTCTGCTTTGGTTTAATTTGGTTGGTGACTTTGCAGGACTCGGTGCAGGCTGAAAGCTGAAGTTAAAGCCCTCAGTAGATTCTCCAAATCTGAAGAGATTACTTTTATCTGGACTATTTGATAAAGGAGATGCATATATGGAATCATCTAAATTGCCTTCAAGAGAACCTGCCCGCATATCATAAGTATCCCACTCATAAGTAGGTTCTGTGGATTCAGAGGTTTTCTTTATTAGACTCTCAGAAGAGCCAAGAGTTGCATCCCCTTCAGCAGATTTACTGTGGTCCGTTAAAAAGGTTTTCAGATCTTTAAGGCCAGTTTTCATTTCTTCTGCTTTCTTGATTAAGTGTGCAGTCCTTCCTGTATCTACCAGTTTATGGGGGGTCTGCAGAGGTATATCCAACAACAGGCGCTGACACTCTTCAAATTTATTTTTAAATTCCTCAGCTTGTTCAGGCGTTTTAAACTTTGCGGCTAACTGTTCTAATTTTGGATCCACATCAGAAAAGTCATTTGCCATCCATATCCAAGCACGGTCTGAACCAGACAATGGTTTCAGGTGCATGGTGGTTGTAATCCAGTGATTTGCACATACCTTCAGCACTTGTTCCCGTCTCATAAGAATTCGGAGCTTCCCATTTACCTCATTTTTAAGAATCTTTAATGTGCCAACTCCACGCTCTTTCCACTGGCTGCTGTCTGTATCAAACCGATATAATTTTGCTCTCTGGCAATAAAGCGTTTTTTCATCTTCTTCTCCAGTCACAAGATCTACTTGTGCAGGAAGCTGCACAACTGGCTCAAAATGGATATCATCCCGATCCTCTGTCTTGTAAAACTCTTCTGAAACCTCTTGCTCAGCAGCAGTGTTTACTTGGTCAAATGTATCACTTTTAGATACAAACAGTTTAGCACCTGCACCAGAAAATCCTTGAAAACTAGGATCTTTTTTACCAAAACCAAACCCTTCTGAAGATTTGGCTAGATCAGCAAAAGAAAAGCCGTCAGCAGTGTTTGAAACATTCTCCCCACTTTGTTTTTGCTTGTTTTCCTCACACTGAAACCCGATTTTAATTGATGGAATGTCTTTATCACCACCCAAAGCAGCCTTCAAAAGGGGAGCCGTTTCTTTAACTTTTTCTTCTTTATTTGGCTCAGCAGTACCAAATTTAAAAGAAGAGGAGCTGAAAGGCATTGTAAAGCTGAATCCCTCTTTGGAAGCTTTACCATCTTCGCTTGCACTTGGAGCTTTAAAACCGGATATTGATTTATCATCTGTTGTACCAAACTTAAAACCTTTACCAGTGAAATTGCATTTAAATCCAGTGGAAGGTGGCCCAGATGACTCAGGACTTGCTTTGTATCCAACTTCAAAGGCTGGCTTTGCCTCAGTTGCTGCAGTTTCACTTTTTGCATTTGGGTTAGCAGTCTGGCAGGCAACACAAGTGGCTGCTGATGATTCATTTCTGACCAAGCAGACCGTACAATCCCACTGCCCCTCCTTTCGTGAAAACATGGATCCCAAGCTTCCATTTTGACTCTTCGCTTTCAGCAAACCAGAATTCTTAGCCGGAAGACCTGCTGTATTACTTGTTGGTTGCTGTGGTTGAGGACTTTGACATGACACACACTTTGAAACATTGGCTTCATTCCTAACCAAACAAATACTACAGTCCCATTGCCCTTCCTTCTTAGAAAACAAACTCCCAAAATCTTTTTGTGAACTACTTTCAGGAGCAACAAACTTGAAAGATGAAGCACACGTTACTGCTGTCTGTGCACTGGTTGGATTTGGAGTTTGGCATGCGACACAAATTGTTGCAGAAGGCTCATTCCGCACCAAGCATATGTCACAATCCCACTGTCCTGCTTGCTTTACAAAGGCTGAGCCAAATGAAGTGCTCTGTGAAGCTGCAGTTTTTTTAAAACCGGTGATGCTTTTAGGGGTTGGCAACACACTACTGCTCTGGTTTGAAGGGTTACAGTGAACGCAATGTTTGTTTGCAGTGTCATTGACAGTAGAACACTTACTGCAGATCCACTGCTCTTTGCCCTTTACAGGCTGCTCAGCAGAGAGGGGTTTGTTTGTTAAAGTATCTTTACTAAATGTGAAAGTAGAAGCGGACATGCTTAAAGAACACTTTCCAGGGTTGGCAGTTTTTGCATCTTGTGCTGAAGAACCGAACTGTGATCCAAAGGAAAAACTTTGTGCAGCTGCAACCTTTATAGATTCTGTGTCAGGTTTAGTAACATCAGCACTGCCATCTGTACTTTGCAGTAATTTTTGGGCTGCTTCAAACTTTACTTTGAAACGTGCAGCTTCTTCAGCAGTCTTGAAGCGAATTGCAAGTTGCTCCAATTTGGGCATTTCATCGGCATAATCATATGCATGCCAGACATAAGATTTGTCAGATGTGGCAAGTGGTTTAAGTTTCATATCTGGATTTATTAAATGGTTTGCACAAATCTTCAGGACCTGCTCTCTTCTCATAAGCAAGCGTATCTTACCAGACACACGATGTCTTAAGATCTTAACATTTCCTACACCTCTTTCCTTCCATTCTTTAGCGTCTGTGTCAAAGCGGAAAAGTTTTGCTCTATTGCAGAACATTTCCTCTTCATCCTCCTCACCTGTCTTCACTTGAATCTTCTCTGGTAATGGCACTACGGGTTCAAAATGTGGCCCATCCTCTTCAACTACATACTCACTTCCTACATCGGAGTCCTGACTTTTGTTGTGTTCTTTTGTTGGAGGCACAAAAGTTGCCTTAGCAGAACTTTGAAAACTAAACATATTATCAGATTGACCAAATGCTGTGCCATTTTTATCTTGTATCAGATTTGATCCCTCTGGGAGGTTATTCAAATAATTCTTCTCACCAAACCTAAACATGTTTCTTGAATCAGTGTCCTCAAACGTTGCAGGCTTTATTCCCTGATCATTAATGGGTTTATCAGATGTTAGGAGCCGCAGCAAACAGTCACTACCAGCATTTGCTGGTGTTCCACTTTGATTAGAAGAAAATGTAAAGTCCCCATCATTTGATTTAAAGTTCGAATTAAATTTAAAGGTAGGAGTTGACTGTAAGGGTGCACCAAATGGAGAAGGTTTTGGTCCCTCACTTTGTATAGGTTGAACAAAACTGTTCTTTCCAAATTCTGCTTTTCCTGGTTGAGTTCCCAGAGCAGCCTTTGTGAAATACCCTGGCTCAGGAAGCGGGGGATTTGCAATGTTTTGAGGTAAATTGTAGTTGTAGAACTCATCAGTTTGAGGAGACAAAATATTTGTTGCAGGAGATTCAAAGCGAAGTGCATGTCCACACATGGCAGGGTTTTGAACTGGTGGTGTATGCATAGCGTACATGTGCTGCTGAGTTGCCATTCTGTTCCCAGGATACACAGTCTGTGGGAACAAGCAATATAATGAGATATGAATTCTACCATGCAAAAGGTCATTTAAAAATCAGTTTTTGAAATTCTCTAAAACCGAGTCACTTAACTTCAGTTCAACAAAAGGAGGGGGGGAGAGAGAGAGGGGGAGGGAGAGAGGGAGAGAGGGGGAGAGAGAGAGAGAGAGAGAGAGAGAGAGAGAGAGAGAGAGAGAGAGAGAGAGGGAGAGAGGGAGAGAGAGAGAGGGAGAGAGGAGGAGGGAGAGAGGGGGAGAGAGGGAGAGAGGGAGGGAGAGAGGGAGAGAGGGAGAGAGAGGGAGAGAGGAAGAAAGAGGGAGAGAGAGAGAGAGAGAGAGAGAGAGAGAGAGAGAGAGAGAGAGGGAGAGGGAGAGGGAGAGGGAGAGGGAGAGGGAGAGGGAGAGGGAGAGAGAGACCGACCAGCACAAAATAAAAACAAATAACCCCTGTTCTACTGCTAGAATACATCAGATTTTTGCCAGTGTTCTAGGAGGATGGACTTTTTTTTTTACAACTCTACTGTGTTAAAAAAGACTAGCCAGCCCCCTACTACTAGCAAGCCTTGGTTTTGTAGCAAAGCAGTATCAACTGCATGATCATAAAAAACAAGGGGTGGGATTGGTGTCTCCAAATGGGATTCAAGACAAAGATTTTATGGAGAATACAAAAATTAGGGACAAGACTTGGCTTTGGGATGTCATGAAAAACAGCAAACCAGGGACCTGCTTTAAAGCAGAGTTTCACTGAAATTTTAAGTCAGCAGCTACAAATACTGCAGCTGCTGACTTTTAAATATATGGACACTTACCGGTCCAATGTAACGATGTCAGCACCCGAAGCCAATCTGTCCCTCATGTGGAGACGCCATAATTTCTTGGTTCCCTACTGCACATTCACGAGTCGTGCAGCGTAATTTCACCGTTTTCTGCTGTCTTCTGGGACATGTGCATATCCCAAAAGACAGCAGGGGAGACTGAGGAGGGGCCAGACATGGCATAGATTGCTGTGGATACTGCAGTGATCTAGGGCTGCAACTAACGATCATTTTCATAATGGATTAGTTGGCCGATTAATAGAAACAATCGCATAATAGCCTCAAAAAAAAAAAAAAAAAAAAAAATTGCATTTTTATTTATTTTTTGGCCAATTTGTTGTTAGGCAGATTACAAAACCCAAATTACTGCAAAAACACATTACATGCTTTTCTGCAGCTTCACCATTGAAGTATATTGAACCAAAAAAAAAACAAAATGGCACAGTTTTGCGTTAAAAAGCCCTTGCCCTTTCCAAATACGCAGCAGCTGAAAACGAATCATGGATGTGAACGTGTCCCATAGGAAAACATGTAACTGAACTGTAGCGTGTTTCTGCAAAAAGCACCAAAAACAGGTGTGACCCAGGCCTGAGAGGTTTAGTAACAATGGGGTTAAAAAAACAAAAATAAGTACAAAAGGAGCAAATAATCACTACTGCAAGTTCATTTTTTACTGTGGGACAGTGAAAGTAATATTTACAGTAGCGTTTTGCTTTTTTGTACTATAAAGGGCTAATTTTAGTTTTAACCCCATTATGTTACTGGCCGATTATGAAAATTGTATACGATTAATTTCATAATCGATTAGTTGTTTCTGCCCTACAGTGATCTATGCCTAGAAGTGGGAGCAAATACCTGGATTACACAGGTATCTGCTCCCCCCTGAAAGGTGCCAAATGTGACACTGAGAATATGGAAAAAGAAGCCCAGACGAAGGACTTACAAATCTGGAAACATTGTCAAAAAAAGGCATTTTACAAGGGCAGCACAGTGGTGTAGCGAGTAGCACATTCACCTAGCAGCAAAAGGGTCGCTGGTTTGAATCCGGACCACGACACCATCTGCCTGGAGTTTGCATGTTCTCTCTATGCCTGCGTGGGTTTCCTCCAGGTACTCCGGTTTCCTCCCACACTCCAAAGACATGCTGGTAGGTAAATTGGATCTTGTACAAATTGGCCCAGTATATGTATATCTGTGTGTATAACTGTGTGTCCCAAGCGTGTCGAGATCCTATGGAGTAAAATGACCGCACCAGCCAAGCATACACTGGCTGGAAAAAGCGCCTAGAGGCGATTCAGTTCGCATGTGTAGCCCTATACAAGTCATTCATTCATTCACAAATCTTGTGGCATGCGCCCAAGACAGGAAAGTGGAGAATATGATCCTTAAAGTGATTGTTATTAAAAATAAAAATAAAACTGGAACCTTTTACAAACAGGTTATACACTTACCGCCACTGTGCAGCTCGTTTTGCATAGAGTGGCCTTGGTGGCCCGAATGCCATTTTCTGGGCTCCTCCCCACAATAGCCAACCCCCTCTGGGAAGCTTTCTCCCGAAGGGGTTACCTTGTGGGCGGGCTCCCATGTCATACACTCGGCACACAAAGCCAGCGTGTATGACTTGGTCCCGCCGCCCACGGCATTGGATTTGATTGATAGCAGCGCGAGCCAATGGTTGCACTGCCATCAGTCTATTCACCAATCCAATGAAGAGCCGAAGAGCCCAGGCAAAGATCGAGCATGTTCAACGCAGGACTTTCCAGGGCTCAGGTAAGTAAAACCAGCAATAAGATGTTTTTTCACCTTAGGATGCATTAAGGTGAAAAAAAACATGAACCTTTACAACCCCTTTAAGACTATATGCTTGTATGAAGGTCTGCCTAAGCCACCTAGGAGATTTTCGAACAAGAAGCCAGAGTACCTTTGTAGGGGGGAATCTGGGATTACAAAAAAAGGAAATCAGTCTTCCCAAAGAATAGACTCACAATTTGAACCACAGCCAGACAATGCAGGAAAATTTTGATAAATAGGAGTTGGACTGAGGGAGGGAAGAACAATGTCCTGGCTGAGGCAGAAGCCATTTTGGGCAACAAGACTTGGGCCTCAATACCACTTTTCTACTCTGTAAAACTAAGAAAGGGCTTCCTCCAGGACAAAGCAGTCAGTGGAGACACTCACCTCAGAGGTGACGGACTACAAGGCATATCAAGGCTACTATGCAAAATGTTAATAAACCACTAAAGGACCGCCCGACGATATACGTCGGCAGAATGGCACCGCTGGTGCACAATCACGTACCTGTACGTGGTTTTATAAAGCCCAGCGGTGGGTCGCGGGCGCGCTCCCGCGACCCGGTCCGAAACTCCGTGACCGCGGGACTCGGCTTCCCCGTTCTTCACTGTGGCGCCGTCATCGATTGTGTGTTCCCTATTATAGGGACGCACAATTACGTCAGACCTACAGCCACACCCCCCCAAAGTTGTAAACACACTTCAGGGAACACATAACCCCTTCAGTGCCCCCTTGTGGTTAACTCCCAAACTGCAACTGTCATTTTCACAACAATGCATTTTAAATGCATTTTTTGCTGTGAAAATTACAATGGTCCCAAAAATGTGTCAAAATTGTCCGAAGTGTCCGTCATAATGTCGCAGTCACGAAAAAAATCGCTGATCGCCACCATTAGTAGAAAAAAAAAAAAAATTATTAACAATGCAATAAAACTATCCCCTATTTTGTAAACGCTAGAAATTTTGCGCAAACCAATCGATAAACGCTTATTGCGATTTTTTCTACCAAAAATAGGTAGAAGAATACGTATCGGCCTAAACTGAGGGGAAAAAAATGTTATACATGTTTTTGGGGGATATTATAGCAAAAAGTAAAAAATATTGCATTTTCAAAACTGTCGCTCTATTTTTGTTTATAGCGCAAAAAATAAAAACCGCAGAGGTGATCAAATACCACCAAAAGAAAGCTCTATTTGTGGGAAAAAAAGGACGCCAATTTTGTTTGGGAGCCACGTCGCACAACCGGGCAATTGTCCGTTAAATCGACGCAGTGCCGAATTGCAAAAAGGGGCCTGGTCTTTTACCTGCATTTTGGTCCGGGTCTTAAGTGGTTAAAAAAACAAGATTGGATTAGTGTCACCAATGCTCCAGTTCCAGAGCTGTGAACTAGCTTCATGGCCTACAGCCTGAGGGGAGATTTTTTATTGTATTTCAAAAAACTAGAGCCCAGCTAAACTCAAAGTCTTGTTGGTGGAAGTAGTAAAAGGAATGTCTCCAACAAGTTCAAAAGGAAGAACGTTTCCCGAGACGAAGTGATTCTTTCACGTAACGCGTCGGGCGGAGCGAGTGACGTGCAGATGCCATCCCCCTCATCGCGAGACTCCATACACGAGTGGTTTTGTTCCTGGATACGTCCGGCCGGCGTTACAGGCCAATGCGAGTTGTTTACCTGCTACATTTGGTTTTTTTATTAAATCATCCTGGTTTTATGCTATGTGGAGCTCTGTTTTTCTTTTTTATACCCACTGCTGAGCCCTGTATGGTCACGGATACATCAATCTCTAGTTCCAGTGGAGGTGTTACTACATGCCCTAAGCTCCAAGGTTGAGCGACATGCCGATTGTGGTCCGGCAGGACCCTGTTCTCTGGTAAGCAGCCGCATAATTGGTGGTGGATTCACGTTTGGTGCCTAAGATCATCATTCCTTTTCTGCAGCTTACACGGGTGTCTTCCTTTTTATCTGGATTGTTTCATGGACTTGTTGTTCACTTGAACCTATTCTTGGATTTATGGACTTTGATTGATTTTTTCACTTTTTTTCATATATTTATGTTCACAATTGTTATGGTTATGAGACCTCTATGGTACTGTGATGCTTGTGTTGATGACTGCTTTGTAGCAACTTAACACTAAGGGTTCCATAATCTCTTTTTACACAGATTCAGGCGGTTCTGGCCCCCTGACTCTGCATGATTAACACATTTGGTTTGCAATATCAGAGTGTTATTATAGTTATATATAGCACATGAACTTGGGCTGAGGCCCATATATGTTTGATGGTTTGTTATATTTAAGCTATTTGGTTTAGCGCAATTATTTCCTTTTTTCACATTTTCAGATGCAGAACCAGGCAAATGTCGCTGTCGAGTTTGGGCATCATAAAAAGGTTTGGGGGTTGACTTTTTTTCCTGTGGAACCGGAGCAAAAAAGAGATTTTTAATACAGCTTACCTATAAAATCTTTTTCTTGGAGTACATCACGGGACACAGAGCGGCATTCATTACTATATGGGTTATATGGAGTACCTTCAGGTGTAGACACTGGCAATCTCAAACAGGAAATGCCCCTCCCTATATAACCCCCTCCCATAGGAGGAGTACCTCAGTTTTGTAGCAAGCAGTATGCCTCCCAAAATGGTCCTCAAAAAAGAGGGGTGGGAGCTCTGTGTCCCGTGATGTACTCCAAGAAAAAGATTTTACAGGTAAGCTGTATTAAAAATCTCTTTTTCTTTATCGTACATCACGGGACACAGAGCGGCATTCATTACTATATGGGATGTCCCAAAGCAATGCTTACAATGAGGGGAGGGAGAACATCTCCAAGACAAAAGGATTTAATTTAGAGATATACTCAAATCATAATAAATCCAACTTAGTTGAGAAAAATAAAAATTTTTTAAATTTAACTCGAACAAGAGGAGCCCCCGGAATCCGAGGGTCTCAAACTGCAGCCTGCAGCACTGCCTGCCCGAAGGCAGTATCAGTATTCCTTCTTACGTCCAACTTGTAGAATTTTGTAAACGTGTGGACAGAAGACCAGGTTGCCGCCTTGCAAACTTGAGCCATAGAGATCTGGTGGTGTGCTGCCCAGGAGGCGCCCATGGTTCTAGTAGAATGAGCCTTTAATGATACTGGAGGAGGCAACCCTTTCAAGCCGTAGGCCTGAGTGATTAATTGCTTAATCCACCTAGAAATGGTGGACTTTGCAGCTGCCTGCCCCTTCTTGGGCCCATCCGGTAGAATGAACAGCACATCTGTCTTCCGGATCTTCTTTGTAGCTTTAAGATAGGCCTTCATGGCCCTGACAATATCCAAGGTATGCAGCAACCCTTCCTTTCTGGAAGTAGGTTTAGGGAAGAAGGATGGCAATACCAAATCCTGGTTCAAATGAAAACTGGATATGACCTTCGGAAGGAAGGAAGGATGAGGGCGGAGAACGACCCTGTCCTTATGAAAAACAAGATATGGTTCCTTACAGGATAAGGCTGCCAGCTCCGAAACTCTTCTTGCGGAAACTATGGCAACCAAAAATACTAACTTCCTTGTCAGTAGAACCAAAGGAATATCAGCCAACGGCTCAAACGGTTGTTTCTGTAAACCTGACAGAACAAGATTTAAATCCCACGGACAAAGCGGGGATTTAACTGGAGGTCTAATACGTAAGACCCCTTGAAGGAAGGTCTTAACCAGCGAGTGGGTGGCCAGCGGCCGCTGAAACCACACTGACAGAGCAGAAATCTGTCCTTTGATTGTGCTTAATGCCAATCCTTTATCCACTCCTAGCTGGAGAAAACTTAATACTCTATCGATGGTAAATTTGCGAGAAAGCCATCGCTTGGACTCACACCAGCCTACATAGGCCTTCCAGACCCTGTAATAAATCACCCTAGAGACCGGTTTCCTGGCTCCGATTAGGGTAGAGATTACTTTCTGAGACAGACCTCTACCCCTGAGAATCAGGGATTCAGCTTCCAGGCCGTCAAATTTAGATGCCGTAAGGCAGGGTGGAGGATCGGACCTTGCGATAGCAGGTCTGGCCGTAGAGGAAGAGTCCAAGGGTCTCCCACTACCATCCTTAAGATTAGTGAGTACCATGCCCTTCTGGGCCATGCTGGAGCTACCAGGATGACTGGTATGTGCTCCACCCGGATCCTGCGCAGCAGGCGGGGTAGTAACTGGAGCGGGGGAAACGCATAAAGAAGTTTGAACTGATGCCAAGGGCAAACCAACGCATCGGTTCCGCAGGCCATCGGATCCCTTGAGCGGGACATGAACCTGTCTAGTTTCTTGTTGAGTCTCGATGCCATGATATCCACGTCCGGCACTCCCCATCTTTGGCAGAGTGCTTGAAAGACTAGTGGATGCAGAGACCATTCCCCCGGCCATAGAGTCTGGCGGCTTAAGAAGTCCGCCTGAAAGTTGTCCACTCCTGGAATGAATATTGCCGATATGCAGGGCACATGAGCCTCTGCCCATAGAAGAATCAAGCTCACCTCTCTCTGAGCGGCTTGACTCCTGGTTCCCCCTTGGTGATTTATGTATGCCACGGCCGTGGCATTGTCTGATTGAATTTTCACCGGGAACCCCTGCAATTTTGACGTCCAAGCCCTGAGGGCTAGTCGAGCAGCTCTGAGCTCCAAGATGTTGATGGGCAACTGCTTCTCTGGCTTTGCCCAAGTACCTTGGCGAGTGCAACCATCCAAAATTGCTCCCCAGCCCGTCAGGCTGGCGTCTGTGGTCACTATCTTCCAAGCCACTGGGCTGAAAGACCTCCCCTTCAGTAGATTCTGAGGGTCTAACCACCAACACAGACTTTGTCGGACTCTTGATGAGAGCGGCAACGGGATATCCAAGGCCTGTGGCCTTCTGCTCCATGCTGACAGGATGGCTGCCTGCAGGATGCGAGTGTGGCTCTGGGCGTATGGTACCGCCTCGAATGTGGCCACCATCTTGCCTAGTAACCTCATACATAGGCGAATAGTCGGTTCTTTCTTGCTTAGAACCAGTAGGATTAATTCCTTGATGGCTTTTACCTTCCTCAGAGGTAGGAACACTCCTTGTTGTTCTGTGTCTAATCTCATGCCGAGATATTCCAACTGCTTTGTGGGCTGGAAAGCTGACTTTTCTCGATTTAGGACCCAGCCGAACCTCTCGAGGTATTGGACCATGAGGGCCACTGCTCGCTCCAAGCCGGGAGACGAGTGATCTATGACTAGGAGGTCGTCCAGGTATGCTAGGATCGTGACCCCTTGGATCCTTAGTTTGGCTAGGATTGGAGCTAGGACCTTCGTGAACACCCGGGGGGCCGTAGCCAACCCGAAGGGAAGCGCCACGAATTGGAAGTGACGCGAAGCCACCATGAAGCGTAGATATCTTTGATGTGGCTGATAAATTGGAACATGAAGGTAGGCATCCTTTATGTCTATGGACGCCATGAAGTCGTCCTTCTGGAGTGTGGCAGCTGCTGACCGCACGGATTCCATCCGAAATGAGCGGATCTTTAGATATGCATTTACCATCTTTAGGTCCAAAATTGGCCTGACATCTCCATTGGATTTTGGGATGATGAATAGGTTGGAGTAGAAACCCAGCCCCTGTTCCAGGACTGGTACCTCTACTATTACTTCCTGGGAAAGTAGATGATCTAATGCCGATCTTAATGCGGCTCCCTTTTCCGGATCGTTTGGAATCCTCGACTTCTGGAAATGAGGAGGAGGAAACCTTAGGAAATCTAATTTGTAGCCTGTGGCCACGGAAGACCGTACCCACTCGTCGGGAATGCCGGCTTCCCAAATCTCTGAAAAGAGTCGCAGCCTTCCCCCCACCTTCGTGGGTGGGGGCGCCCCTTCATAAGGTTGGCTTGGGGGCTGGTTTTGCTGGTTTGCGAAACCACTGCCTTTTGCCTCTAACAGCCTGTCCTTGTGATCTGCTGTTGAGGCCGAAGTTTGCTTTTGCAGGAGGCCGTCGATACTGCTTGGCATTAGAGGGCCCCTGCCCAGGGGAATACTGTCGTTTAAACGCAGGTCCCTGAACCTTCTTCTTAGTTGGCAAGAGAGTACTCTTGCCGTTTGAAATGGTCTGAATGTATTTATCTAGGTCTTCTCCGAAGAGTCGTCCTCCATGGAAGGGGAACCCTACCAGGAGCTTCTTGCATGGGGGCTCAGCCTCCCAGCTTTTTAACCATAAGAGTCTTCTCATATGGATAAGGGATAACGATAAACGTGACGCTTGCTGGATAGAATCCTTGATTGCGTCTACCGTAAAACATATGGCCTTAGGGACATCCGAAAATTTTTCTGCCTGCTGGGCCGGAATAAGTTTAAGCATCTGCTTAAATTGATCCGATAATGCTTGAGCGACCCCAATCGCAGCCACAGCTGGCTGTACTACTGCCCCTGCAGTAGTGAAGGAGTTCTTAAGTAGTGCTTCCAAGCGCTTATCAACTGGATCCTTGAACACCTGTATGTTTTCTACAGGGCATGTTAACGATCTGTTAACACATGAGATGGCTGCGTCCACTGCAGGAGTAGCCCATCTTTTGGAAAATTTTTCTTCCATAGGATATAGGACAGAGAACCTTTTAGGTGGTAAGAAGATCTTATCTGGCTTGTTCCAATCTTGGAACAAAATTCCCTCTAATAGAGGATGGATCGGAAACACAGCATTGCTTTGAGGCGCCCTCAGTGAGCCCAAAGCTGAAACCGTCGATACCTGGAGATCTGGTACTGGCAAGTTGAATGTCCTATGGACCAAGTCCGACAATCCTTGAATCCACCAGCTCTCCCTCAGGGAGACTGCCCCAGACTCCTCTGTATCCGGGTCTTCGATCCCTGAACCTACTTGGTCCGTGTCCAAGAGGTCGTCCAATTCCCCTGAGGAAAGGACCTCCTCTTCTGAGGGTCCGCGCTCGGGCGACGGAGATCTATTCCGCTTACTGCCCCGCATAGCTGCGGATATCATTTTTCCCATGCTTTTTTGCATCTCTTTTAAAGAGGTGAGTAATACCTCCTCCGTGACCATCTTAGGGTTGGACTGACCCGCGTCAGCTCCAGCCCCAGATCCCGATGGCCCCAAGGCTCCCTGTAGGGAAAACAGCGGCATACCATGGTACAATACCGAGGTACACCTGCTACCTATTGGTATTTGGAACTATAAAAGTTAATTGTCCAAACACCTGTTTGGGGGATAAAAAAATGCTTCCTCTCCCCTAGATGACTTTTTTGTTTCAAATCCAGGAAAGAAAAAACATTCTGTCCCCCTGAGTAGTATTGCAAAGAAAAACTATGAGATGGAAAAGAAACAGCCTATTTCTAGGCTTGACAAAACAGTCCTCTGAAGACTGCAATATCCTTTCTGGCCACTGTGTGTCCTCGGCGCCCCGTGCTGCCGCTCTGGTCTTTCTCCTCAGTTCCAAAGTATTGATGGAACAAACAAGGAAGGGCCGCCCCTTCCTTTAAGCCACTGACCCGCCCTTCCCCCCCAGCAACCTCAAACAGGAAATGCCCCTCCCGACAGGGGGAGGGGGGGGGGATTTTGGGAGGAAGGGACCTCTCTGTTCCAGCAAACTGCAGCCTGCAGCCTGGAACCATGAGGAGGTCAGCGTTTTGCCTGCTTGCAGGCTCTGAGGAGGAAGACTGAATGGAGCATCGCCTGGAGGCCTGCAGGTAAGCAAAGCTCTCTGACACACACATATATTTTTATATAACACAGGCCCCACTCAATGCTTTTCCAACACTACAAGGGAGGTCACATCTTATGGGGAATAATACATAGAGAGCCATCCTATCTTTATGATATGTGACTAGTTTGCCAGATGCAGTGCATAACTTTAGGCATGTCCCCTGTGACCCCCCAGAAAAAAACCTGCTAAGAACCAAGTTCCGCAAGTTTTCCCCTCACTTACCTGCTCCATGCCGCAGGACTTTGCCAAGCAAGAGGCCCAATCTTCCCCCATCTCCGTGGGGATGTCTAGACCTTCAGGCCCTGGGTTCCTATGAAGGATCCACTGTCCTGGGCCCATATAGCACCCTGGCAACAGAAAACTTTAGGTACCCAAAGGTTTCTAAGTTCTGGGCCCAGGGTCCAGCTCTCTAAAAAGAAAAGCATTATGGGCTATACCCCAAGGGTTTGGGGTCCGGTTACTGACCACTTTAGCGCTGAGGCTTTTTTGGACAGAACCGGTAGCTCACCTAATCCCAAGGATGCGGAGGCAAGCTAAACCATGACTAACACCTAAGACACTGGCGTAAAAACTGAGGTACTCCTCCTATGGGAGGGGGTTATATAGGGAGGGGCATTTCCTGTTTGAGATTGCCAGTGTCTACACCTGAAGGTACTCCATATAACCCATATAGTAATGAATGCCGCTCTGTGTCCCGTGATGTACGATAAAGAAAATCGCTCCCAGTGTGAGCAGACAATCTATTGCCTGAATAAATTTCTCCGATTTGTGGATTCAGAGAAACATTTGAGAGCATGAAACATGGGAAGAGAAGGCTTAGAACCTCCAGCATGTACCATGTATGTTGCTGACCCAATTGTCTGCAATTTTACTGGTCTAAGTTAGCAAGTATCCCCCCACCTCAGCGAGAGGGGCCCTTCAAGGGGTGGGGTCCCGATCTGTGATCCGCTGTGTCAAAAGGCACACAGCAGTCACAAAGTGCTCCCGATGCACGCATGTGAGAGAATGTCCAGGGATGTCCTCCTAGAACTGGAGAGCAACTCTAATCATTTAGCAACAATGGTGCAGTGTTATAGCGGTTAATCAAGGATCCACTCAGAAGGCATAGCAATGCTACACCCTGTGCCCCAGGAAGGTTTGTCTCTTTAGGAGCTGATGCAGAGTGACAGAGTTAAAATGGAAGCGCTAGCATGTGTTGCCCCTAGTGATCCGCAGGTGCATGCTATTCCCTTCCATCAGGAGTGAGCAAAGAAACACTTCTCAGCACAAAAATGGTGCCAGATGGTCACTGCAGAAACAAGTCACCATCTCAATTTCAGCAGGCAAGCCATTAGGGTCTTTAGGGACACAATTTCCCAGCTGGGGGTCACTACCCTGTATCTGTATAAGACCTCACCAGTCAATAAGGGATTGAACAGAGTCCTGTATGCACAGGGTCTAGTGCCAAATGGCAACCTTACAGACTGGATACTACACCAGTGGACCATAAGCCATAGGTCATGGATTGCCTCTGGTGGGAATAGGAGACTGGCTACAACTGGATGCAAGAAAAAAAAAAAGATAGCTGAAAAATGGCAAAATGTACAGAGGATAAACATGATCACCACCTAAGATGCTATATTATATTAAAAAAATGCTATAAGTGATTAAACGCAACTAGATGCAAGTTTTAAGTACTCCAACACTCCCTCCCTGCCGCCAACCAAATAAAACACAGATGTTATGCCTAGCTAGGAAGGGTTAAACCTGGGAGGGGTTTACTGCCTTTTTTGCCGTACACATGCACTTTGGGGGAAAAAAAAGTGTTAAGCATTGTTTTAAATGTTCTGCATGGATTATACCCAAACTGTCAACATTTTTCCAAAGTTTTTAGTACATACCTTGGTCGGAGTAACATTAGCCACAGGTCTAAGTAGCTGTTGGGGGTTGTAAACTGGAGACTGTACATAGTATGATGGGTGGGCAGTTGTAGAAACTGAAACATGAGAGAGAATTAAATATTTTAGAGAAACGTACCATTTGGTCTTTGTGCAGGTTTAAGGAAACTTTCACAAACATCCCTTGCAACAACAATAAGCAAGACAGGTCCTCTTAGGGCAATCAGGGGTGTTTGATCACCGATCTCTCATCTGCCAAGGAAAGCGAATGATCAGATTACAAGCCGTTACCAGCTTGTAAAGCATCTGATCAAACCAAACTTAAAAAAACGGGAGAGACAAACATCTTGTCACTTCTGGTTTCTTACATCACAAAGGGGAGGCAGGTATGGGCGTGCCCTCGTCCATTATCCTATTAGAACACTGATGGCATGGGGGGAGCTCAGGTAAAGCAGGGGACCGAGCCCTGTAGAAGTGATCGAGTAGCTGTACAGTAGCTGTACAGCCGCTCGGATCACTTCTGGATGGAAGCCCATCACTGGCTAAAAATGTTGATACCGGGTGCAGGCATCGTCCCTGGACAACTACTTTAACATGAGGAAGTATGGGTGCTTCCTAATGGGTTGAAGTGGTTAAATTAAAAGGTTATAGAAAAAACACCTATCACTCCTGCTAAAACTGTATAAGAATACATTTTAATAAAATAAGACTAATGCCACACCTGTCAGTGGAACATCATAATAGCCCTGGGGTAAATGGTATCCATCAGGTGCTGCATCAGGAGTAAAGCCATCAGCTGTCCATCGCTGGGAAGACACGTTGGCATTTGAATTATTCATCCTTAGTTCATGTACTTCTTTCTACAAAAAACAAACACGTGTTATGTACATTCACCAATTGAGCACCTAGTAACGACTTGTTATATTTTAATTAGTGGCAGAAGCCAAAAAACTAAAGACAATCTAAAATTACACACACACACACATATACACACACACACACACATACATATATATATATATATATATATATATATATATATATATATATTATATATATACACACACACACACACACACACACGTGTGTGTATATAAAAATTGTATTCTATTGTTTATTTTATATCATGAATTTAAAAAGGAATATACATTTTATTTTTGACCATTATCAATACATTGACTGATAATTCTCATTTTTTTTTTTTTTTTTTAAATCTGCAAAATGTTGGATAACCTCAGATATAGATATATCGGTGCATCTCTTATTTTAATATGCTAAAGCTTATTCTAGAACATGCTCCAACCCACAAAAATGAAAACTGTTTAATATATTTGCAACAAAACATTTAAAGAAAATTGTGCTGAAACACATCTGGTAGTAGATTATGTGCAATTGTTTGACCTAATAAAAAAGCATATTCACAACGCTTCACTTTCCACATTTTGTTATGTTACAGCCTTATTCCAAAATTCTACAAATAACCAATGACGTTGTGAAAGAAGCTAGTTTAAAATCTTTGCAAATTTATGAAAATAAAAATGACATGTACATTTATGTACAATTACATGTACATAAAGTATTCACATCCTTTGCCGCGACACCTAAAATTGAGCTGTTGCACATCTGTTTCCACCGATTATCCTTGAGATGTTTCTACAACTTGGAGTTCACCTGTGGTTATTTCAGTTGACTGGACAGGGGTTTGAAAAAGGCACCTGTCTAGATAAGGTCCCACAGAACACAGACCAAGCCATGAAGTCCAATGAATTGTCTAGCATTGAAGGTCCAATGGGCACAGTGGCCTCCATCATTCATGAATAAGATTAAAACCACCACGTCTCTTCGTAGCTCAAACCGCCTGGCCAAACAGTGATAGGGGGAGAAAGGTCTTCGTCAGGAAGGTGACCAAGAACCCGATGGTCACTCTGACAAAGCTCCAGTATTTCTCTGTGGAGAGAGAAGAATCTTCCAGAAGAAAAACGATCTCTGCAGCACTCCACCATCAGACCTGTATGGTTGAGTGGCCAGACGGAAGCCACTCCTCAGTAAAAGGGCAAAATGACAGCGCACCTGGAGTTTGCCAAAAAGGCACCTGAAGGACCGACCATGAGAAACAAAATTCTCTGGGCCGATGAAACTCTTTGGCCCGAATGGCAAGCATGTATGGAGGAAACCAGGCACTGCTCATCACCTGGCCAATACCATCCCTACAGTGAAATATGGTGGTGGCAGCATCATGCTGTGGGGATATTTTTCAACGACAGGAACTGAGTCTAGTCGGGATCGAGGGAAAGAAATGCAGCAATGTACATCCTTGATAAAAACCTGCTCCAGAGCACTCTGGACCTCATACTGGGGCGAAGGTTCATCTTCAAACAGGACAAGGACCCCAAGCACACAGCCAAGATAACAAGAGTGGCTACGGGACAAATCTTGTGACGATATCCCCACCTGAGTCTGATTTCACATACCCTCACCCCCCCCCCCATACCTGCTAGGTATGGGGGGGGGGTGAGGGTATGTGAAATCAGACTCAGGTGGGGATATCGTCACAGGTGGCAGCAGTTCCTATCCATGTATCCCAGATCTTGCCATATTTGGCGGGGCAGCCCCTGTGAGCGTAGATTTCCTTTTTATATGGCAACACGCCATTGACCGCAGAGATCCACTCCCGGAGAGAAGACGGCCCAACCTGGAGCCACTTCCGCGCCACGAGCAGCCTGGCAATGAACAGCGACTCCTGAAGGAACACCTTGTGGTATTTAACCAAATCAGGGTCTGGGAATATTCCCAACAAACACTGCTTAGGGCACAGTGTCAGAGGGGACCCCATCTCGTCATGGATAAATTGTACAATGTGCATCCAATAGTCCTGTATAACCGGGCAGGACCAGAGGAGATGGAAAAAAAAGTACTGGAGGGGCTGTCACGCCTGGGGCATAACGGATTATGATCAGGTTGGTATTTGGCTAGGCGGATAGGCGTCAAATAGGGTCTGTTGCTTGAGGAGAAATTGGTAGGTCTAATCGCCATAATTGTACATAGATATAAATATATTTTACGATAAGATGTGTCGTGGGGGAGAATTTCTGATAATTTAACCACTTCCATACAGGGCACTTACGCACCTTCCCGCCCAAGCCAATTTTCAGCTTTCAGCACTGTCGCACTTTGAATGGCAATTGCGCGGTCGTGCTACACTGTACCCAAACAAAATTGGCGTCCTTTTTTCCCCACAAATAGAGCTTTCTTTTGGTGGTATTTGATCACCTCTGCGATTTTTTTTTTTTTGCGCAACAACTAAAAAAAGACTGAAAATTTTGGAAAAAAAATACGTTTTTATTTTTTTCTGTAATTTTTTTTGTAAATAAGTAAGTTTTCTCTCTCATTTACGGGCACTGATATGGCAGCACTGATGGACATCGATGAGGTGGCACTGATGGACATCGATGAGGTGGCACTGATGGACATCGATGAGGTACTGATGGGCGGCGCTGGTATGCGGCACACATGGGCGGCACACGTGGGGCGGCACCGATGGGCACACGTGGGGCGGCACCGATGGGCACACGAGGGGCGGCACCGATGGGCACACGAGGGGCGGCACCGAGGGGCGGCACCCGAGGGGCGGCACTGATGGGGCAGCACTGATGGGCACTGTGGGGCGGCACTGATTTACTTAGGTTGCCAGTCCGTGCCCATTTGTGGAGATCTGGATTATACAAATTCAGGGGGTCTCATCAATAGGGAAAGGAGAGATGAGATCTCCCGGGACGTCAGTAGCAAGGTAACTTATCAGAATCTATCTTCTCCCACGCACTTACCATATACTTTGTCATAATTTGTTTTCTTAATATTCTTAGTGTGATGTACTTATCTTGTATTTGAAACTAACTTTTATTTCCCTTACTTTAACCAGTTGCTGACGGCCGTACGACTTTGTACGGCCTCAGCGCGGCTCTGAATTTCTAACAGGCCGTGTTTTTACGGCCTCCCCTTTGCTCGTTCCCCACGAGCGCGCAGCGGGGAACTACTGTCATCGCCGCGTCCCCTGGATACAGCCGCACACAGATCGCGGTAAATAGCCAATCACAGCGGCTATTTACAGCGCGATCTGGACAGCCAATGACGGATGATCTCATATGTAAACATATGAGATCATCTCTCATTGCCGTCTCTCTCTCCACACACAGACGCAGCGTGTGTGGAGAGAGTGAGTTGAAACATTTTGCTACAGTGAAAGTATTATAAAAAGTTAAAAAAAGTGCCCATCAGCGCCCAATCAGTGCCCACCTGGTACCACCAGTGCCCACCTGGTACCACCAGTGCCCGCCCGTGCCACCAGTACCGCCCGTGCCACCAGTACCGCCCGTGCCACCAGTACCGCCCGTGCCACCAGTACCGCCCGTGCCACCAGTACCGCCCGTGCCACCAGTACCGCCCGTGCCACCAGTACCGCCCGTGCCCACCTGTGATCAGGGCCCATCTGCAACACCTCAGTGCCCATCTGTGCCGCCTCAGCGCACATCTGTGCCGCCTCATCCGTGCACATCTGTGCAATCAGTACACATCTGTGCCGCCTCATCCGTGCACATCTGTGCAATCAGTACACATCTGTGCTGCCTCATCAGTGTACATCTGTTCCACCACCTCAGTCCCCATCTCTGCCACCTCAGTCCCCATCTCTGCCCATCTGTGCCACCTCAGTGTACATCTGTGCCACACACACACCGCCAGCAATGTCAAAACGTCGCTATTCCTTACAGGAGGCATTTCAGATTATTTCTGCACCTGATGAGAGCAATGTGGAGCTCCCTGTTTCTGATTCCCAATCGGATTCGGACGTAGACTATGAGCCAGTCTACACCAGTGGAACAGCGACAGGCTCAGAGGGGGAAGATGGTCAGCCCGCCAAAAGAAGGCGCTCTGGTGAGGAGGCAGTGGCATCCACCAGCACCGACATGCCATCCACCAGCACCGACATGCCATCAACCAATACTGAAGTGCCATCCACCAGTACCGTCGTGCCATCCCCCTCTACCGAATTGCCATCCACCAGCACCGCAGTACCCCAGCAACAAAGGCCAAGGACCCATGCCAGCCTTCCCTATGCCCTTCAGTACCCCCTGTGGCTTCCTCCAAATTCCGGAGAAGCCAACATTCCCCCTTTCACTGCCCAGCCAGGAGTCCAGGTAAACACGTACAATTTTTCCCCAATTCAATTTTTCGATTTATTTTTCCCTGAGGAACTGCTTTCTAGCATTGTGGCCCAGTGCAACTTGTATGCCCAACAATTTATCATCAAGAACCCCACATCGTCCTATGCCCGTCCCTTCCAGTGGAGAGACCTTACAGTGGATGAGTTCAGGATTTTTTTAGGCCTCACTTTTTGCATGGGACTCAACCCAAAAAATGAAAAACATTCCTTTTGGTCAAAACGCCCCATTTACCACATGCCAATTTTCTCCACAACAATGCCCAGATCCCGATATTTTATAATCATGAGGTTCCTCCACTTCAATGATAATACACAGTGCCTTCCCCGAAATGACCCCAATTTTGACAGGCTTTTCAAAATTCGCCCCTTATTAGATTATTTTTCGCAATTATTCCCCCAAATATATACCCCGGAACAAAACGTATGTGTCGACGAGTCCCTAGTAAAATTTTGTGGCCGACTTAAAATCAAACAATTTATACCCAGCAAAAGGGCCCGCTATGGGGTGAAGGTCTACAAACTTTGCGAACGAGCCACAGGGTACCTGTATTCCTTTTTGGTGTACGAAGGGAAGGACACCCAGCTGAATCCCCCCGATTGCCCAGACTACTTGGGATCAAGTGGGAAAGTTGTCTGGCAACTCATCAACCCCCTCCTTGATAAAGGATACCACCTGTACGTGGACAACTTCTATACGTCTCTTCCTCTGTTCCACAACCTGCACCGAAAGAAGACGCCAGCATGTGGCACCGCCAGAAAGAACTGGAAAGGCTTTCCGCAAAGCCTTGTGAATACAAAGCTGAAGAAAGGGGAATCGGCGAGTCTGCGCAACAAGGAGGTTCTGGCAGTGAAGTGGAGGGACAGAAGAGACGTATATATGTTGTCCTCCATCCACAACGATTCTTTTGTTGAAACCCGCAGAAGGCGTGGCACCACCATCCAAAAACCCACCTGCATTCAGGACTACAATTTGTTCATGGGGGGAGTCGACTTAAACGACCAAATGTTGGAACCATACCTTGCCACAAGACGCACGCACCATTGGTACAAAAAGGTAGCAATTTTTTTTTTTCATTTGGCCGTCTACAACTCCCATATTGTTTACCGCAAATCAACCCAAAACCCCCTACCCTTCCTTGGCTACCTGGAGGAAATTACCACTTCCCTGATATTCCCGAACGACCTGCCCCAAAACATCCGATCAGATGTTCTAAGTCGGCTCTCCGAACGGCACTTCCCGGATAAGATCCCTCCCACAGCATCAGGCCGACGAGCTCAAAAAAAATGTAAAGTGTGTACCAGTGGAGGAGTCAGACGGGACACAGTTTATTATTGTGCAGAGTGTCCTTCCAAACCCGGCCTCTGTATAACTGACTGTTTCAAACATTACCATACTAAACTAAAGTATTAGTTTAGTATGGTAAACGTAATCCTCCGTTCCTGCCTTCTCACCCCTTATGCCACTGCCTGCTTTTGTAACTGACCCCGGCTTGTTATTGGACCACCCTTCTGCCTAATGATTTTGTAATACCGCTGCCTGATTTGGAATTGACCCTGGACTGTTTTTTGACCATTCTTCTGCCCAACGATTTTGTAATACCTCTGCCCGATTTGGAATTGACCCTGGACTGTTTTTCGACCATTCTTCTGCCTAACGATTCTGTACTGCCTCTGCCTGATCTGGAACTGACCTCGGACTGTTTGACCATGCCTTTTGCCTGCCTCTTGGACTGATCTTGTACCCTGCTACTGGACTAGTGGGATTCAACACAGGGGTCTCACATATGTGAGGGGCGCCAGAAAAGTTTTTCTGGATGAAGAAAAAACTTTTTTGTTTTCTCATGCTAGATTAGGGTCTGGTTGCCCGGAGGCTTCAAAGAGATTTGGGTGGGAGAAGCCTCTACCCCTGTCCCCATTCTGTCCTGAACGAGGCCCTCCTTCTGCCTGCTGCCTGTAGGACCTATGCCATCATGCCTCTGCCTGTTGCATGAACTGACCACCTGCAGTATCCCTGCCTGGACGTTGCTGACCAAGTCCCTGCCTGCTGCCTGGACCAGTGCTATCCTGCTGTGTAGAACTGCGCTACTATTACCAAGGTAATCTTTTGTTTATGCTTTGCTCAGCATAATGTATTTTGGGGTGTAATTCTTGGTATGTGCATGCTATGTGTCTCTGGAACACCTGACGGTGTTCCTTGCATGTTGGATCTCTATATGTGGTCAGGCTGTGTAGAAGTCTCACACATGGGGTATCGTTTTACTCAGGAGGAATAGCAGAATGTATTTTGGGGTGTCATTTTTGCTATGTGTTGGAAATATTTTATCAATGGACAACTTTGTGTAAAAAAAATGCGTTTTCATTTTTTTTCCACATATTCCAAAAACTTCTGGAAAAAAATGAACCGTTCAAAAGACTCATTATGCCTCATAGATTATACGTTGGGGTGTTAGCTTTCCAAAATGGGGTCATTTTGTGGGTAATTCCATTGTCCTGGTGTTCCAGGGCCTTCTAAATTGTAATAGGTTGTCAACTAGTTAGATGTGCAATTTATGCTCCTAAAACCCCTGATGGCGCTCCCTGCATGTTGGGCATCTGTATATGGCCAGGCAGTGAAAAAGTCTCACACATGGGGTATCGTTTTACTCAGGAGGAATAGCAGAATGTATTTTGGGGTGTCATTTGTGGTATGCACATGCCATGTGAGAGAAATAAGCTATTACAATGACACTTTTGAGAAATTTTTTAAATAAAAATCTTAATTTTGCAAAGTGTTTTGGGAAAAAATGACAACTTCAAATAACTCACCATGCCTCTTACTAAATACCTTGGGATGTCTACTTTCCAAAAAGGGGTTATTTGGGGGGAATTTGTACGTTCCTGGCTTGTTAGGGTCTCAAGAAATGAGATAGGCCTTCAAAACATCAGGTGTGATCAGATGTGATAATTTATTATGATTTGCACTATAGCTTGTAGACTCTAAAACTTTCACACAGACCAAAAAAAATTGGGTTATTTTTATCAAAGACATGTAGCAGTATAAATTGTGGCCAAAATTTATGAAGAAAAATTAATATTTTGCAAAATTTTATCACAGAAACTAAGAAAAAAACATTTTTTTTCTAAATTTTCGGTCTTTTTTCATTAATAGCGCAAAAAATAAAAAACCCAGAGGTGATCAAATACCACCAAAAGAAAGCTCTATTTGTGGGAAAAAAAGGACAAAAAAATCATTTGGGTACAGTGTTGCATGACTGAGTAATTGTCATTCAAAGTGTGAGAGCCCTGAAAGCTGAAAATTGGTCTGGTCAGGAGAGTGTTTAAGTGCCCAGTATGGAAGTGGTTAAAACTGTAAATGTATGCAGTATGTTAGATAGCCAATATCTTTTTCTCTAATAAATGTGTGTTATGTTAAAGCTTTCACGCTGGACAATAGAACTCTCTATTTTAACCATATATCATATGTGAGATATTAAAACTTAACTATACAATTATAAGTTAAGCGTTCTATGCAATATGTAGAGATGCGTGAGGCGGTCAGATAGCTTAACTGAGGCGTTTTTGCTGGTCTCCAGAGCGTCCTCCCATTCGCCATCCTCCAGCTCTCCCACATCTGCAGCCCAATGGTCCTTAAGCTCATAGGCCAAAGGAGTAGCCGTAGGAGCGACGCGTAGAACTCCAAAATAAGTTTCCCGGGAGTCCGTTTCCAGCATAGTGTGGAGAATATCCAGCCTATCCACATTGGGATAGACCCCTCCAAACTGCGCCCGAAGAGCGTGACGGAGCTGGAGGTATAGAAAATGCATGGAATTAGGGAAGTCGAACCCGTCCTTAACATGTTGTAGCGATTTCAAAACAGTGTCGTGGTATACGTCAAGAGAGATACCGCACCCCCTGCTGAAGCCACAGGACCTGATCCGGGACAGTCAATAGTTCGCATAGGCCAGGATTATCCCATAGGGGGGTGTGAGAATGGGTGTGCAAGACATTAAGTCTACGTCCCACTACCTCCCAAATTTTACAATGATGGTAGAGCAAGCCTTTGCGATTTCCCAGAGTCCCAGCACCCCCCAGATCTCTAAAAAGAATCTGAAAAGGATGTGCGACTCTAGGAGCAAATGGGGAGCATACCAGCGATAAATAATGGTCTCTATTGGTCTTGTCTAGGTAGAAAAAGTGAGACAGCTGCACCGCCAGGTAGTACAGGTTAAAGTTAGGTAGGGACGCTCTCCCTAAGTCAGTAGGGTTTTTTAATGCCTGCCAGGATAGTTTATGTCGAGCCGCGCCCCACGCGAACGAGTTAAGGATGGCTTCAATGGACTTTAAAAATCTGAGGTGAAGATAAGCAGGGGCATGCCAAAGTATGTATAGAAACTTAGGGAGGAGAATCATTTTAATGACATTCACTCGGCCCATCACACCCAGTGGTAGTTAAGCCCAGGTCTGCGTTTTAGCTTTCAAAAAGTGCACCAACGGCTCAAGATTGAGAGCAACATAGTCCTCAGGAGATCTAGAGATCCAGATATTTCAGGGAGCTAACCCTGAGGGGGGGGGGGGGGCCTGAAGTTCTGTGGGGACGCTTACATCTATGGGAAGGATCTGGAATTTATCCGTCCATTCACCAAGATCTTGGCGCACGGGTCCTGATACAGAAGGCGAATCCATTTAATAAATTTAGGCCCGAAGCCCAAACGCGCCAGGCATTCCCAAGGTAGTCCCATTCGACAGAGTCTAAGGCCTTGGCGGCATCGAGAGACACCACGACCCTAGATCCCACTTGATCATGCCCAGCTTGCAAATTCATATGTAGTCTTCTCAGATTTGTATGCCGTGTTTTTTGCTGGCATGAATCTGGTCTGGTCAGGGTGAATTTACTTAAGGATCACACCATTGAGCCGCAACGCCAGGATCTTGGCGAGGATCTTGCCATCGAGTTGAAGTAGGGAAATTGGACGGTAAGACTCAGGGAGTTCTAGATTTTTATCGGGTTTGGGGATCAGTACTATGCAAGCCTCCCTCAAAGAGGTAGGCATGGAGCCAGATTCAAAGATGTACAGAAATAGCTTCTGGAGCCTGGGGACTAGGGACTCACTGTAAAACTCCAAAGGGAGACCATCTGATCCGGGCGCCTTAGAGGGTTTGAGCGTAGATATCGCGAGTGTTATTTCGTCTATAGTAAATGGGGGACTCGAGAGTTGCCACCTGAGACTCCGACAGCGTGGGCAGGTCGATGCCGGCCAGGAGATCAACCATCTCGCCCCTGGGATTGTTAGCAGCAGACGAGTACAGTGAGGCGAAGGAGCGGAACTTCCCAGCAACCTCATCAGGGTCAGAGACCACAGCACCTCCAGAGCCCTGGAGAGAAACCACCGTGGGGGGCCTGTGATCCAGATGGGCTAGGAGTTGTCCCGCCTGTTCGCCGCCCTCATACGTCCTCTGTTTACTATAGAATATTTTCCTTTCGGTGGTGCGCCCTGGGGAGGAGGTTTAGCAGCCAGCCTGTGGGCCCTCTCCACCACGGAGGCCGAGAATTCAGCGCGCCCAAAGGTGGTGATTAATAGGTTTTCCAGGAACGAGGGTGGGTCTGAGCCCTCCGGCAGTCCCACGAACCGAAGGTTACATCTCCTGAGGCAATTCTCCATATCGGCTTGCTTCGCCAAGACCATAGTGAGCTGATGTTGCAGGCGTTCAGCCGCGACCTGCAATGGCGGGACCTCATCCTCCACGTGGCCGATTCTGGTCTTAGTTACACGGTCCCCGAGTTTCTGTAGGTCTTGGCGGATGAGCGAGACATCAATCTTCACCTCGTCAATTTTGCATGTCAAAGAACATTTGCAGTCAGAAATCGCCTCCAGCACACGCGCAGTGTTTTCTGCCGCCGAGTCTGCAGGGGCTGAGGACCCGGCACCATCCTCCTCCCCGGCCTCCTTCTCTGTAAGCCGGTATTTGGCAAGTTTAGCAACCGCGTCAGAGGTCTTCTTTGGTGGCGACATATGCCCTGTATGCCAGAGCGTATCTGCCCTCGGTTTGCAACGGGTTAGTAGGCAATTAGAGCCCCAGGATAGTTAATCACGGATTTATGGCGAGCGGAGCTCCCGTTCCACACTCCTCACACCATGCCGTCCAGGCCACGCCCACTACATCTTCCTTTCTAATCCAATTAGTGCGCCCCCCCCCAAAGGAAATGTTGTGCGACTTCAATACTTTCAGTTCGACACAAAAAAATGCTCTACTTTGACTGGTCGTTCCACAGTGAAAGTTACTCTGCTGCAGCCTGTAGTTCCAGAGCTGCACTTGTTCTGCTGTGACTTGTAGTCCCACCAAGGTACATTCTTCGGTGTCCTGTAGTCCCTGAGGGAGCCGCACTGCTGACGCGCATGGATTTAAGATGGATGCCATCAGTGCACTCCATCCCACCCATGACGTCACCAAGCTGCACTGTACATGTGTGAGTGCGGGTCTACGTTGGAGTTTATACAGGCGGTGGGGAGGAGCTCACTGCTGCCTGCATTTTTGGCGAACTGAGCCTTCTAGACCACCCCTAAAAGAAGTTAATTCTCTGTAGTGCTGGGGTGGCCCAGGAGGCCATTACAGTGAAAGTAAATGAATTTAAGATAGGTGTAAAAGGCTACAAACTTTTTATCCTCGTCCTTCCTGAGGAAGATAGGTGTGGAGACGGGCACCATAAAAGTAAAAAAGTACCAAGCAGGGTTACTACCAGGCCACATACCGTTCCATGTCAGGACACATACCATGCAATGTCATAGGAACCCCCAAGGTGATCCAATCTTCACTCATCATGGCAAACGCTGCCCACCAAGGGCCTTCAGGGGCTCAACCCCCAGCTAGGGATCACTGCCATGGATCAGTACAGCACCCTACTGGTCAGTAAATCAATATATGGTTGAGCAGGGTCCTGTTTTGCAAGGTCTGCTGTAGTGCGGTATCATTACAGGGCCAGGCCGTCCCAATGTATCAAGTATAATTCCTGGAGTGTAGAAAAGCCATATGAAATAGATATGGAAAAGTCAGTCTCCTTAACAGATGAAACTGTTGAGAAGCATGCTATGTTTTTGTTTAGAGACTGCATAGATCACCTAAAACGTTAGAAGAAAAAAAACCTGAAGCCTTGGCCAACAGGGAGGGTTTTTTCCTGGGATGGGATTTCCTGTTCTTTTTGCCTGTGTCAAATCACCTGAAGTTGGCAGAATAAGATGCATTGTGTCCTGGGATACATGGTAAAGAAAGAGTACATTGCTATTTCCTTACCTTCAAGGCTTCAACTTGTTGAACAAGCTCCTCTATCATAGTTTTCTGTTCCTCAGCCCAATGTGGTGGTGTCTTTGATGAAGACTTAAGAAAAAAAAAGAAAGAAAAGCTAACCACAAAATAAGAATTTGATTTAAAATGCAACATTCATACACACTTTTGTAAAACCTCTAGACGTCTGGTGTTCAACCGGCAGCCCCCTTTGGTATATGATGTGCAGCCCTCAGCAGTCTAATGGAAACATTGATTAGGGCAGTGTTTCTCAATTCCAGTCCTCCCCCCCCCCCCCCCAACAGGTCAGGTTTTCCCTCAGATGAAAAGGCTGTGGTGATTACTAAGGCAGTGAAACTGATCAAATATGCAAAATAATGGAAATCCTGAAAACCTGACCTTTTGGGGGGGGGGGGCGGGGGGGGGGGCTGAGGACTGGAATTGAGAAACACTGGATTAGGGTAACATTGATCTCTACTGGCCTCAACATGTTCCCAGTTTCATATTGCATTCTACAGCATATCCCCCAGCCAAAGACTGTGGCATGTTGTGGGTCGTGAAGAAATACATTTTATATTCACTGGCAGAAATGTGAAATTCGCTTAGGCCTCAAAAACAGATGAGCCATGAATTTTGCAATCATTGGAGTGTTGTCCTCTTGAAACCAGTTAAAGCAAGACTGGTGGACTAAAGGTCTGTGTGATGTCACATGTTTAAGTGCCCAGTGGATTAGCCATTTTTAAGGTTATACAAGCCCTGTGTTGAGATGTAGTCCCCTTTCACACTTATACGACTTGTCCCACAATTTTGGACTGCAATATAACAAGTCATTCTCCATGATTTTCAATGACTTCCATTCATATTGGCACAACTTTAAAAGCAGAGCGCAGCCGTAAAAAAAAAAACATTAAAAGCCAGCAGCTACAAATACTGCAGCTGCTGACTTTTAATAAATGGATACTTGCTTGTCCTGGAACGACGTCGATAGCAGAAGACGAGCAATCGCTCGTCTCTTGGCTGCCCCCAACGCCATCCTCGGTGAGGGAATCAGGAAGTGAAGCGTTACGGCTTCACTGGCCGGTTCTCTACTGCGCATGCATGAGACGCGCTGCGCCGTCCTCACTGTCACCGTTGTGTGCTGGGAGCCGTGCGTTTCCCAGAACACAACGGGGTGGGGGGGAGTATTTATCAATACATATCTTTACATTCATCCCGGTGTTCATCCCTGAACACCTGGCACTTGGAACTCGGAAGGTCGCAAGTAGCAATTCCTCTTTAAGAGTATCCATCTTGAAAGCCACGGCAGCCATTCTGGTAACCAGCAATTCAGAGGAGTAGCCATTTTAGAATGGGTAATTATGTCATGTTGACTATCTTGTATTCATTTGTGTCCTCTAAAATATTGATGCAGTGAATATTCTACAATTGATAATTATTCTCCCGAATCAATAACCGCCTTGTAGATTTTTCTCTAAAGATTCAAATTTTTCATTATATTTTTAATTTTGCATAGTTTGCATTATCATTGGCAAAACAAATGTCTAATTTATTTCACATTGTTAACCACTTGTACAGTAACGGTTTGAGGTGAGAAATACAGACGATGTTTTAATTGTCATTTCACAAGGTTATTGATTCTACCGAGAAGTTCATCATGGTGATATTACGTCAAAGTTACTACATGCCCATTTTACGGGTGTGTCTACTGATATTCAAGATTTTTATGCAACACAATCTGTATTTTAATTTCATGTAAACATTTGTTTTTGTCAACCAATAGATACAACCATTTTGTATGATTGCACATCTCCGTGAATACATTTCATATGTATAGACCAGGGATATGCAATTAGCGGACCTCCAGATGTTGCAAAACTACAATTCCCATCATGCCTCTGCCTTTGGGTGTCATGCTTGTGGCTGTCAGAGTCTTGCTATGCCTCATGGGACTTGTAGTTCTGCAACAGCTGGAGGTCCGCTAATTGCATATCCCTGGTATAGACTATGGTTATATTGATTGATTTTGTATCTTAAAAAATTACTCAATACTGTGAGGGAAAACGGTCCTTAACCACTCAAGGACCCATTCACGCCGATATACGTCGGCAGAATGGCACGGCTGGGCACATCCACGTACGTGGCTCTTTAAGCCCAGCCTTGGGGTCCGAAGCACCGTGGCCACGGAACTCGCGGACCCGATCGCCGCTGGAGTCCCGCGATCGGTCCCCGGAGCTGAAGACCGGGGAGAGCTGTGTGTAAACACAGCTTCCCCGTTCTTCACTGTGGCGCTGTCATCGCTCGTGTGTTCCCTTTTATAGGGAACCACAATCGATGACGTCACACCTACAGCCACACCCCCCTACAGTTTGACCTCATTTGTGTTTCTTTCATAACCCCATCAGCGCCCCCTTGTGGTTAACTCCCAAACTGCAACTGTCATTTTCACAGTAAACAATGCATTTCAAAAGCATTTTTTGCTGTGAAAATGACAATTCTCCCAAAAATGTGTCAAAATTGTCCGCCATAATGTCGCAGTCACGAAAAAAAAAAAATGGCTGATCGCCGCCATTAGTAGTAAAAAAAATTGTTAATAAAAATGCAATAAAACTATCCCCTTTTTTGTAAACGCTATAACTTTTGCGCAAACCAAACGTTTATTGCTATTTTTTTTTTTTTATGGAAAAAAATGAAGAATACGTATCGGCCTAAACTGAGGGAAAATATTTTTTTTTTATATATTTTTGGGGATATTTATTATAGCAAAAAGTTAAAAAAATATTATTTTTTTCAAAATTGTCACTCTATTTTTGTTTATAGCGCAAAAAATAAAAAATAAATCGCAGGGGTAATCAAAAAGAAAGCTCTATTTGTGGGGGGAAAAAAAAGGACGCCAATTTTGTTTGGGAGCCACGTCGCACGACCGTGCAATTGTCAGTTAACGCGGCGCAGTGCCGAATCGCAAAAACTGGCCGGGTCCTTTAGCTGCCTAAAGGTCCGGGTCTTAAGTGGTTAAAAAGCACAACAGGCATGTCCACAATCTGTGATCCTCGTTTTTTTCTATTAGGTCTGCAGTATGACAGTCCTTTCAAGCATTGCATGTATTGATTATATGCGGCCCTGTCTGGGCAAAGAAAACTTGTTTTAAAAAACTCTGCACAAATAAATTTGCTTTAGTATGACCACAATAATAAAAAAAAAAAAAAAACACCAGAGACACAACATGCTGTATACCTTTGGTGTTTTACTTGGTGACCGAGAAAACTTTAATGGAGATGGAGTAGAATGTTTAATTCCAGAAGCAGCCATAAAGGATTGCGTATCTCTGAAGTTTGGGCTTTGACTTTCAGGTGCTTCATCAAGATTTCTTCTCACTTCATCCAACATCTCTTCAACAGATTCAACAGACACTGGTAACTGCAGGAAAGCAGAACATTTTTAAAAACTGGTCTAACTTAAAACAAACGTTAACAAAAGTTAACAGAACAACTCTCTTTCCAAATAAATGCAATGTAGGCAAATGCCCAAAAAGTTCAGAACTGTATGCATCAAAATTCTCAGGAGACACCCCCATTGATATAAACACTCACACGTAATTTCTTTAAAAGTATGCATTTTGTGAGTGTACACAACACTCCCAGCGATTTTTTCATTCTTCGTAGCATCCCTGGAAGTCTTCAAGTGGTGTGGTGTTCAGAGCCTGCATAGTGGCTCTTTGGACGTTATCCACACTACCAAAATGGTGCTTTCACGTTCAAATCCTGAATCACGATTTCATGAACAATTGACTTTGTAATTCCCATTTGCTCGCCTTTATTCTGATCGCAAGCCATCGGTCACAAATGAGAACAGACCTCACTGCATTCACATTCTGTTCCATTTTTGACAGGTGGCTTACCATCAGAATTACTGTAGAGGAAATGGAAATTATAAAAAGGTCAATTGTTCATGAAATCTTGACTCAGGATTTGAACATGAGAAAGGACACCATTTTGGTAATGTGGATAATGTCTAAAGAGCCAGTCCGCAGGCTCTGAACGCCATCCAACTTGAAGACTTTCAGGGACACTACCAAGAACGGAAAAAAACGCAAGGAGCGTTGTATACACGCACAAGGGTGGATACTTTGAAAAATATATATATATATATATATATATATATATATATATATATATATATATATATATATATATATATATATATATATATATATATATATATATATATATATATATATATAATTTTTTTTACGTTATAAAAAAGTAAATATGTCAGCTGTTATAGCTGCAAAGGGTGCGCCAACTCAAATATTTAACCCACGGACTAAGGCTAAAGTTCAAATGCGTGTAAAGGCAGGCGTCCCAATACGTGTGTGTGTCATACATACACACAAAAGTATTGGGACCCCCGCCTTTGCACGCACGAGAACGATAAAGGCATCGCCGCCTTAGTCCATGGGTTAAATGTTAAGTTGGCGCACCCTTTGCAGCTATAACAGCTTCAACTCTTCTCGGAAGGCTGTCCACAAACAAAATTTAGGAGTGGGTCTATGGGAATATTTGACCATTCTTCCAGGCGCGCATTTGTGAGGTCGAGCACTGATGTTGGACGAAAAGACCTGGCTCGCAGTTAGTGCTCCAATTCATTCCAAAGATGTTCTTTCGGGTTGAGGTCAGGACTTTGTCCAGACCAGTCAAATTCCTCCACCCCAAAGTCTCATTCATGTCTTTATGGACCTTTGCTTTGAGCACAGTCATGTTGTAACAGGAAGGGACAAACCCCAAATGGTTGCCACAAAGTTGGAAGCATGAAATTGTCCAAAATGTCCTGGTATGCCGTTGCCTTGAGAGTTCCCTTCACTGGAACCAAGGGGCCAAGCACCTGAAAAACACCACCACACCATAACCCTTCTCCACCAAATGATTTGAACCAGTGCACAAACCAAAATTCAGCAGATTGAATGGGGATGGTAAAAGAAGGGTTAGATCAGAAAAGACAGGATCAAACAGCCTTTACACAATGCAGAGGATTAACCCCTTAGTTTCCCCAGAAAGTATAACAAGCATGCATTACTGCATATACAGACTCATTTTACTGTTGTGGGTTTGGTAATGACAGCAAAGCAGGGCAAAGTCCCACTTAATCCAATATTTAAAAAAAAGTAAATTCTAAATTTTACAGCGGTTGAGGGGATGACACAAACATAACCTTTTCACAAAATCTGCTGCTTTTCTTTTTAGATCTATTTGTGAAACGTTACTATGGTATACTTCAGCATAATTACAAGCATTTCAAGAGTGTCAAAGGCTTTTGACAATTACAGTAAGTTTATGCAAAAATCAAAATTTGCAGTGTTGACCCATCCTTCTCTGCCAGTGGACCTGACATGCTGTTAATCATCTTCTGGGCCACATCCTAACTGATGGCAGCCCATGCTTGCATAATCAATGCTTGCAGTTTCTCAGAATTTGTGGGGGGGGGGGTTGGTCACCTGCCTCTTGATAGGATTAAGGTCTGGAGTTTACGGGCAATGGATACAAAAAAAAAAAAAAAAAGTTTTTGTTCCAAGCAACTTGGTTATCACTTTTGCTTTATGAAGGTGCTCCATCATGCTGGAAAGGGCATTGTTGGTCAAACTGTTCTTATATGGTTGAGAGAAGTTGCTCTTGGAGGATGTTTTTGTACCATTCTTTATTGAGGGCTGTGTTCTCAGGCAAAATTGAGAGGAGCCCACATCCTTTACCCGAGAAGCAATATCACATGAATGGTCTCAGGATGCTTTACTGTTGGCATGACACAGGACTGATGGTAGCACCCACCTTTTCTTCTCCGGACAAGGTTTTTTCCCGATGCCCCAAACAATCGGAAATGGGATTCAGAGAAAATGACTTTACCCCAGCTCTCGGCAGTCCAATTGCCCTGCACAATTTGAAGAATAATCAGTCTGTCCCTGATGTTTTTCCTGGAGAGAAGTGGCTTCTTTGCTGCACCAGGCCAGATGTACAGTGAATGCATCTGCACTCACACCTGCCTGCTGCCATTCCTGAGCAAGCTCTGCAGCAGATTCAACTGTATGAGATGGTCCCGGCGTTTGCTGGACTTTCTTGGGCGCCCTGAGGCCTTCTTCACAAAAGGCAGTGGGGACATGTTTTTTTTTTTTTTAGATGAAGTATATCCTTCTCAAGATCCCAGACCAACAATACATATACTCCACAATGTCAGAAAAAAAAATCAAAAACGAAACTAGATGGATATTTGAACTCCAGGCCCTCACCCCACTAGGGTTAAAACACTGAGCTGGATCTCAAATGCTTTATAACCAATTACTAGCAGTCCATTTAGTTCTTCTCCACCTACCTCAATTTTAATATTCACTTTATGATTATTGCATTTCTACAACGTCTGTATTTGAGGTAGAATGCATGTCCGAGGCCACCCTAGGACAGTATTCTGTCTGAATTCACCATGAGACGTGAGAGAGGGCGGGGCTCTGACCTCGAGATGTTGTCAGCGAGAAACGTCGAGCTCTAGGCCTGATACAGGGACCAGTCTGCCTTCCACGCCAACGCCGACGGACCGCCCTGAGCCCCCAGCATAGAACGGCTCATGCAGCTAGCTGGATCCCCGACCTGATTTCCCTCTCCCAGCTCCTACACCTCAGCGTCGGACGGCATGCACCCTGGTATGGGTGGATATAGGGGCGGACAATCCTCTACCCTCCCAGCGTGAACGGCCCACTCAGGAGAAGACGGCACGCCCCCCCCTGCAAAGCGTTGATACGCTGACAGCGGGCAGTGGGCAACGGCTCACGTGCTTCCCCCTCCCCTGTTCAGCACAGCCCAGCCTACTGACGGATGGCATAATCCTATGCTGAAACCTCCGGCAGAGCTATATCTACTTTGTAATATCTGGTTAAGGGAGGAAGAATATAAAGAATATAAATCGGTGGAAATAATAAATGAACTGGTATGAGGTTAAATGGCACCGAATAAACCCTGTGTAAAACCACAGTCGGTGACTCCCTGCTCCTCCCCCACAGCTATGGCAGCAAAGACGGTAAAAGTAACAGGGGCAACAGCGAAACCCTCACAATCCCCTTCAAAATCCCCAGCTACAGGACAGAGCGATAGATACAGAGAGCCGCTTAAGAAGACATAATGTGCGTATTTTGGGTTTGCCAGAGCGAGCGGAGGGAGATAATTCAGTCAAGTTCTCAGAAAAATTATTAACGGAAATATTGAATTTGACGGAAGCATCTACAACGTTTGTGGTGGAGAGAGCACACAGGATTTATTTTTTTACCTCCCTAAACCAGGGGCGCCTCCACGCCCATTTTATACGTTTACTGAACTATAGAGATCGAGATCAAATCCTGTCAACAGCCAGGGCAAGGGCAGATATTCAATATGAAAACGTTAATTATTTTTTCCCCCCCGACTACCCGATTTGAGATCCAGCAGCAAAGAAGAGAATATACAGAAATCCGAAGAAGACTGAGGGAGAAAGGGTTAAAGTACAGTCTCCTATACCCTAGTAATCTACAAGTGATGGACGGGGCACACACCCTTTTCTTTTAAACTCCAACCCAAGCGCTGGAATGGGTAGATACTAAATAGATGGGCCGATTGTGTGAACTTTTTTTTTTTTTTTTCTCTTTTTTCCTCTTATTTTTTTGAGGTTAAAGAACATTGACTTTATGTATAAATTAGCTCTATTGGGGCTTCCTTGTGGGGTTGGGTTTTTTTTTTTTTTTTTTTTTTTTGGGAGGGGGAGGGAAGGAGTTGGTACAAATTGGGGTATATAGGACAACATTGCATAATAATGTTGTTTTTATTCCCCCTAGGTAAGAAGGCTACATATTAAGAACTATAAGTATTAATCAACATAAAAATATTGTGTGTGAGAAATGAGAGATAATAGCACTTAGGAATATGTGAACAATGGGAGGGAAGGAACCAGAGAGAAAATGGCTTTTCTCTTCTTCCTTCCCCCCCCCCCCCACTGGTTTTCGGTTGCTTTGGCAGGGTGAGATGGGGTAGGTAACACAGGGGATATAAAGACAACATAAGAAAGGGGAAGGGGGGGGTTCTTGTTTTTGTGGGGGGGTTTGAGTAGAGGAGACTAAATATATAATGTATATACGTGATACAAGGAACCACAAACTTTCACAAAAATTCTATGCCAAAGAACATATAGATAACAAATATTCACCTGTCAATGTGTATGTAATTTGCACGAGGAGATAATATTGAATGTAATAAGGGAAAGGAGGGGTATATGGGGGGGGGGGGGGTGGTTCTTTTGAATAGGGGAGACTAAATATAGAATATATATACACGTGATACAAGTAACCACAATACTCAATTCTATACCCATAGTTAATCCAGAGGAAGGAAAAAAAAAAAAAAACCAGCAGAGAATGCTCCAATTTGCTGCAGCAGGGTGGAAAATTCCTTCCTGATCCCTGAGAGGCAATCAGATTTTCTCTGGATCAACTTTACCTATTAAAATGTTAGTATCCAGTTATGTACATTTAGGGAAGAATCCAGGCCTTCAGTCTACTGAGCTGGCCAGAACTACCTCTGGAGGGAGTCTATTCCACATTTTCACAGCTCTTACCGTCAATAAACCTTTCCGTATTTGGGGATGAAATCTCTTTTCCTCTAGACATAAAGAGTGCCCCCTTGTCTTTTGTGTTGACCGTAAAGTGAATAACTCAACACCAAGTTCACTATATGAACCCCTTATATATTTGTACATGTTACATCTTTGTAAATATATAAAAAAAATTCATGTGACAAAAGTGAAGAAATGGCACACTGCTATGTCAAAAAGTGGGTGTACAGCTTGTAAAACAGTGTAAATTTGCTGTCCCCTCCGCTGGCAACAAAAGTGAGTACACCCAAGTGAAAATGTCCAAATAGGGCACCAAAAAAAGTAAATATTTTTTGTGGCCACCATTTTACAGCACTGCCTTAAAATTTTCACAAAAATGCGAGGGTGTACTCACTTCTGTGAAATACTGTATATCCCCAAGAAAAAAAAAAAAAAAAGAAAAAAAAAAAAAAAAAAAAAAGTGTATAGGATACGTATGGTGAACAAATAGTTATTGAGTATGCTCACAGTGATTACAAGGGGTGGTGGTGGGATAAAACTGGGCTTCAATATGGAGGAGAAAGTGAGGTAGTTCATGAAGCCTTCCATGTTGGAGCAGTTTGTCAGAGGGGACATACAGGGTATAAAAGTCATCGTTGACAGGTCAGTTGATGAAGATGGTAAAATGTAGAGAAGAGACTCCCTCTAATCCCCAGAGCACTGGGAGAGTTGGAGTATTAAGGAGTAGGAGTATTAATGTTATGGTGCGGAGAACAGGATCTAGGAGAGTCCCAGCATTTTAAGTGTACAGGTGGCGGTAGGCTTCTGGCCTGAGGAATATGGTGCCAAGGAGGGCTGGTGGCATACTCATGGTGACCATGCATGCATGCATACATACATACATACAAGAATCAGGCTAGGTCTGCCCTGGACACAGTCAGCTGATTCAGCCAAGCAGACACCATCTCAAGATCGACAACAAACTTGGTGCTGGACACAGAGAAGGCACTTGGCCTCCAGAAATAGAGCGCAGCCAAAAAGTCAGAGAAGAAGACAACCAGCTTCACGTTTGGATATGGGATGTCGCCCTTTTTTTTCCTGGTGAGAAAGAGGATCGCATTTTGGTCCTTGTAATTGAGCGATAAAAATATGAGAAGGCGCTTCTGGGGGGGGGGGGGGGGATCATTGGCGAGCTACCATTCAGTGGGCCCGGTGGAATAGGCAGATCCGCCATATGTTGCTAGGAGATTAAAAATTTCCTTTAAGACAGCTGGGTTGGGGACCGCTGCTTATTCCAGGAGGCTGATGAAGCATAGATTGCAGCAGAGTAGCCAATCATCTTGCTTCTTGGTCAGTTGTTTCAGTTGACACTGCATGTGCTCTTATAAGTGCTGTAATGGATGCAGCGTGTACTCGACCCTGCCAATGCAGATCTCGGTTTCAATCACCCTGTTTCGCAGCTTATGGAGATCTTGGCAGATCATGAAGATGTCAATCTTGGTGGTTAAGGTCACTTGGCAGGTAGAGATTGCCCCGAAAACCTTTGCTATGTCATCTGCTAGAGGTTACGAGACAGGGGAGGAAGGTCCACCATCTTCCCCCGGCGTGTCCATCTCATGCCTTCATAATTGCTCAAGCTTGGCATTGGCTTCAGGAGCCTTTCAAGGAGGAAACGTGGCAGGCTGAAAAAGGAGCTCCTCGGCGTGTGCAAGTGCAGAATAGAAGAAACTGGATTTGTATGCAAAGCTCTCCTCACACGCATCCTACTCCAGGACATGTGCCCTCTTGTGAGTCTGACCGATGCATTTCATTGCCAATAGATGCAAGATATGTGGAAGTTGGCCAAAACACAAACTAGAATCTGTAAACCATTTGTACCTTGCCAATTCAAAAGGATTTGATCTCATCAAGAATTAATCTCAGGGGGGGGGCGTGGCCTGCAGGCGATAGTGATGGACGCTTGAGCTGTGAGCTCCGTCGGAGAACCGGGGATTCAGCGGCAAAAAGATCGTTTTGGACTTTTAAAACAGCCGGTAATTGTCGGCGAATACCCGCGGGACAAACTCAATGCTTCCACGGAAGAAAAAAGAAAAAGGACTGAACAAAAAACCAGCAGACCTCTTAGAGATGCCAGGCGCAGAGAGATCAAAGCTGAATGATGGCGCAGTTACCGCAGCTGTGAGTCAGACGCCTGCGTCATACACCGATCTGCCTGATGAGGAGGCTCAGTGGCAAGAAGTGCAACAATCTTCCATTATTAGAAGCTCCCCCTTGCATAGCCCTTCATCACATAGCCCAGCTAAATCAAGGAGGAGGATCGATGACGCAGCTGCTATTCTGATCCCAGGTATGTCACATATGCAGCATGCCTTGGCTAAACCCTGTGACGCATCGCTAATCACAAATTATCCCACTGTGGGACAGCCAGTACTAGACACTACCATGAAAGAAATGCTAGTTTCACTACAAACATCTCATGTCCAGCTTCTCGCTAATGATGAACTCATTTTCTAATGAATTGCGAGGTTTAAATGACAGAGTGGTCAATGTTGAACACAAAGTAGACGACCAGTCAGATGATATTACTGGTCTTATGGAAGCTTATAGAGACCTGTCATGCGACAACGATAAAATTAAGGCCAAGCTCGCTGACCTTGAGGACCGTTCAAGGAGAAACAATATTAAACTAAGGGGGGTCCCTGAAACAATCCCCCCCCAACAGTTTAAATACATACGCGGATGAATTAATTGCCAATTTGCTGCCGGAAGTTTCCCAGATGGAAAGAATGATTGATAGGATTCACCGTATTCCCAAACCCAAAAATATGGACGCGACTATTCCTAGAGATGTCCTTATGAGGATTCATTTCTACCCCACGAAAGAAAAGCTACTGGCGAAAGCTAGGATCCTCTCTGTACTTCCTGGTCCTTACAAAGACGTTCATATGTACGCAGACCTGTCACAACACACTCTATATTTGAGAAGGCAACTTAAACCTACTACCAAAGCTTTGAGTGACCACAAGATTCTGTATAAATGGAAGCATCCTGCTACGCTGATTATCACCCACAATGGTTCAACCATCGTTGTGTCCAATCCTAAAGATGGTTTGCTATTGCTACGTTCCTGGGGTATTACCCCATCTCTTCCCTCCAGAGATGGCAGAAACCCACCTGGAAGGAGCCTCGACAATTAACATCTGGATAACTATCGTGCGAACAGGGGAAGATGAAAAGCTACTGATCTCCCACTTTGATGCATTTCTTTTTTCTCCCCTCCTTTTGCCATCCTTTGCTATAGTCCTTTACAACTACTTGTGCTGTCAGTACATCCCCCTAATACCCGACATGCTATTTTTCTTTTATATTACTCTTGCCTGTTGAACATTACCCCTCCTCTAGGTCGGTTATTGATTTCACCCGACCTCCTCGATATTACGTTGTTGGCACTAGGTCGCTCTACACAGTGCACGTAATATCGATTTGTCTTTTATGACTTATGCTGAGCGACTTCATAATATTAATTTGTTGCCACTTCTATTATTGTGGCCATTCTGTTTTGTTTGTTTGTTTTGGGTTTATTTTGTTTTGTTTTATTTAATTTCTTGTTTTGATTTGGTTTCTGTTTTAGTTTTTATTTGCAGCTGTCACAGAACGACTGGTTGATTCCGTGTTCCCTGACAGTGCATACTTCTGGACATCTTTCGTTTTTTCATTGATCCATTTCGCCTAGAGGTAACCCCTTCTTGTAAGTATCACTCACACAGCACACATTCATCGCTACATGATGTCTATCAACTTTCTCTCTATAAATACTAATGGTCTGAATCACCCGGCTAAGAGGGCCGCAGTGTGGAAACAGCGCTGTCTTTGAATTGCGATGTTCTTTGCTTACAGGAAACGCATTTTGCTAAAGACAGCGCTCCTCAGTGCCGCCATAACTCTTATCCGCATATTTTTAAAGCAGATTACACCCGCAAGCAGAGGGGTGTGTTAATTGCTATTAAAGATTCATTGGCTTTCACGCTTTTAAATGAATACGCTGATCCTGAAGGAAGGTTTTTTATCTTGGTATGTACATTGGATAATGTCTTATATACGATAGTTAACTTATATGCACCTAATTTAAGGCAAATGAAATTCCACAAGGCCACTATGAACAAAATTATAGACATGCAAAAAGGTAATCTTTTGATTTGTGTCGACTTTAACTTAGTACCAGACGTACACATGGATACCTCCTCAAATGCTAAAAGATTTGCTTCCCCTCTTGCTGCTTTTTTGGCAAATAACGAGTTATATGACATTTGGAGATGCTGTCACGCGTCTGAGAGGGACTACACGTTCCACTCCCAGCGCCACAACACATACTCCCGTATTGATATGTTCATCTCCGACAAGTGGCTGCTTCAAAATGTTTTGGAGTCTCGCATCCACCATACTGCTACGTGGTCGGATCATGCACCAATCAGCATTAAGCTTAAAAACGTCAATTCCAATAACAAATCTTACTTATGGCGCATTAATAATTTTTTACTACAACAACCCGATAATATAAAATACATGTCTCAAAAATTTACTGAATTCTTCTCGGACAACGTTGGCTCTGTGCCCGATCCGGTAGCAGTATGGAACGCTCATAAAGCCTTTGTTCGTGGTCTATTCATTCAACTTGGATCACGGGCAAAGAAGATAAGGAGATCTAAAATTGATGAACTCACCAAAAAATTAGCAGATGTCGAAACTGAAAATAAATCTAAGGCTTCTACCTTTCTCAAATCCAAGATATATGAAATTAGAAATGAATTGAGATCTGTGCTAATGGAATCTTATGATTCTAATCTCAGGAAATTGAAGGCACGCTCGTATTTTGCGAATAACAAGGCAGGCAAACTCCTAGCTAATAGGGTAAAGGGCCATAGGCTAAAGACAAAAATTTCTTATCTCTATGATCCAATCTCGAAAGATAAAATTATTGACCCCCAACTCATTGCTGACTCATTCAGTTCCTACTACAGTGATTTATATAATCTCTCCAGTGATATCAACATTCATCATCCCTCCACTGATGAGATTCGGTCATTCCTATCACACATCAAGTTACCCAGATTGGCGGTAGACCAGCTTGCACTTTTAAATAGTCCGTTTAATAATACTGAGATTCTCTCTACCATTAATTCTTTACCTAAGGCAAAAGCTCCTGGTCCGGATGGATATTCCATTGAATATTTTAAAACGTTTAAACAATTACTTCTACCCCATTTACGAGAAGTATTTAATCACTCCGCATCTGAATCTACATTCCCGAAAGAAATGCTGTCTGCGCTTATTGTCACCCTGCCTAAACCAGGTAAAGACCCGACTTCCCCACAAAATTTTCGCCCAATTTCCCTACTAAATGTAGACTTGAAAATCTATGCAAAAATGCTTGCCAATAGAATTGTTGACCTCCTCCCTGATCTAATTAATCTAGATCAAACTGGTTTCACTAGAGGTAGACAGTCTTCCGACGCGACCCGACGGTTAATTGACATTATCCACAGTATCAATGCTACTGGAACGCCTTCTCTGCTCCTATCTTTAGATGCAGAGAAGGCGTTCGACAGGGTCAATTGGACCTATCCGACGCTTACTTTACAGGAGTTTGGTTTTGAGGGCTTTATTCTCAATGCAATTCTCGCCTTATACTCTAATCCCGTTGCACGAGTTTTTTGCTCTGGCATGCTGTCTAAGCCATTCCATATCACTAACGGCACCAGACAAGGCTGCCCATTGTCCCCTTTGATATTTAATCTAATGATAGAACCTTTAGCTGAGCACATTAGATCTAGTCCGAAAGTTTCAGGTGTATCTATTGGTGATTGCACACATAAAATTAGTTTATTTGCAGACGATATTATTTTGATGCTATCTTCCCCGTTTTCTTCTTTGCCAGAGGTTCAAAAGATATTGGCCTGGTTTGGTAGTATTTCATTTTATAAAGTTAATGAAAACAAATCTTATGCCATGGATATAGGTATTGACGCTGTGTCTAACGGCCTACTCCAGCTTCAGTTCCCCTATTCATGGGCAGAAACCAGCATCCCTTACCTAGGGATACAACTAACCCGATCTACTAGATCTCTCTTCACACAGAACTATATTCCTCTAAAAAAAAAATTGATATCTGACCTAACAAATCTAGGCAAACATGAATTATCTTGGTGGGGCAGATTATCGGCATTCAAAATGTTACACCTCCCACAAATATTGTATTTGTTTCGATGTTTACCTATACATATCCCGGTTCACTTCTTTAAATCTTTACAATCAATTCTCTCCAAATACATTTGGAACGGGAAGAAATCGAGATGCGCACACTACAAACTAATCAAACATAGAAAATGGGGTGGAGTGGGTTATGTCGATTTCCGTGATTACTTTCATGCGTCTATATTGTCCCAACTAAAGGAATGGTTTCAACCTTATCCCAACACAGCATGGGGTCGAATTGAAACCTCCTTCTGCGTCCATGGCTCTGCTTCTTTGTGGTTGTTTGGTGCCGAGCTGGGGATTAAAATCCCTACCTTTCTACCCCCCACAATGCAGTTATCAATTACTACTTGGCTTAAAGTGCTAAAATCTATGGACCCCTCCGATTCTACCCTTAAAGTGCATGCCCCACTGAACGTATTAAGTCTAGTTTTGAAACACATTCCACTGGATATTTGGGGTGTTCATGGTATTAACCACATACATGACCTTTTCTACAAAGGAGAGGTTAAAACATTCCAAGCCATTCAATCCGAATTCGGTTTACCTAGTTGGTGCCAACCCCATTACTCACTCATAGTAAAATGTATAAGCAAATTACACTTTAATACTACTCTGGTACATCCCGTAATGTGGTCCTATTTAATCTCCGTTTTCTATAATTTGCTCCAAAAAAAAACAGAGCTTCTCTAAAACCTCATCACATGTTCAATGGGAGAAAGATCTAGGTCGATCGTACACAGATGACCAATGGCTGGTCGCGTGCAAACTAAATCAATCTACCTCTAGTTGCACTACACTATGGGAATTATCTGTTAAATTCACGTTGAGGTGGTATTATACCCCAGATGTTTTATCAAAATTTGGTGGACAGCAGTCGGACAGGTGTTGGAGATTGTGTGGATTCAGAGGAGATCTCCTACATACTTTATGGGGTTGCCCTATGCTTAAGAAATATTGGGAGGAGGTGTTTGGAATTATATCCGATTTATCTGAAAAGCGGATTGATCCAGACCCAGCCTTGGCTTTGCTTTCTCTGGGTATCGAAAACTTTTCAGCGAATCTCAGGTGCTCGATAGTTCATCTACTTATGGCCGCCAGACTTTCGATAACCAGAAAATGGAAAGATCCATATCCTCCTAATATCTTGGATGCTATTGACTTAACTAATATCCATTACACGTACGAGAAAATGATGGCTGTGTCTCTATTTACTTTACCTAAGCACACCATCTCATGGGCCCCCTGGAAAAACTTGGTAAGTAAGTAACACATAGCCATTATTGTTCACCTTTGAGTTCTCTGTGACTTATTGTGTCACTTATTACAATTATTAAACGATTAGGTTAATTTGTTGCACATTTGTTTTTTTAAAAGGTTCTTCTCCATGAGTTAGTATTGATGTTTTTTTTTTTTTTTTAAATGTATTATACAACGAGTAGAAGTTCCTTCCAGGATAAGTTGATACAGTCTTTTTACTTACTTTATTTCTTACTTTATTTCTTACTCAATCGACTGGTATTTCTACTTCTATGCCTACTAAATTTATACAATCCTAAGTATGCTTATTCATTGCATGTTTCTGAACAATTTCGATTGTTACTTTGTTTACTGTTTATGTATTATTAAATATACCAATAAAAATTTTATTGAAAAAAAAAAAGAAAAAAAAAAAAAAGAATTAATCTCAGTACAAAACAGCAGGTAAACTTGAAAGTTTAGCACATCTAAAATATTAAAACTATACCACTACCAGAAAATCACGGTTCTGAACAAAATGAGACAGTAAAGGAACAACAAAACCTAGGGCTTTTCTTTCCCCAGATATGAAGTGATGCAAAAGCAATATAACATGTATATACATAGAAACTAATCAAAAGCACTAAGTGAAAGCAATTACCTTTGATACCAGGGATGGATCTGCAGCAACCTCATCAAGAATCTTGATTAGATAGGCTTTACATTTCTGCATGCAATTCTGATACACCACCTGCTCTTCAGAGGACACAGCATCACTCTCAATATCTTCTCCTTTTCTCTGGTATACCTTTGCAAAGTAATAAAAACAAGGAAACACCAAAAAAGAGAGTAAATTCAAGCTACATTTCAAAGACAAACCCAATCTTCCATTTTTTATTTCACAGTTTACGGTGTCTCTTCAATTGTTGATCAAGCAAAATCTATTTTACTATATAAAAGTATATTTTTGCATTTACATGAATCTCATAATACATTATTTTAAAAGACAAATTTGAAGTCTAATAGATTACTAGTACTACAAGTTTAAAATGATAACTTGAGTCTTATGTGAGACAATTATGAGAACTGCCAACCCAACTGAAGAGTTTTAGTTTGGACAGTTAAAAAAAACAAACGCTCAAATACTGCAGCAAGGCTTTTTAAATCAATGCTATAGACCAAGAATGGGGAGCAAGTTTTAATGGCTACATTGAGACATGGCTAGGTGTTGCATAGACAATACACATACCGTTGCAAGATGCCAGTAAGAATCCACACTGTTAATAGCTTCCAAAGCTAGTATAGCATCATCAGTCTTTCCTTCAAACATATCCATTTTGGCAAATGCAACACCAGCTTCGTCTTCCAGATCTCTTACTTCAGACAACTGGAGAAGGCAAAAAAATGATATATTGACATTTGTAGCTTATAGCACTCACCAATGTGTAACATTACAGACAGGGAATTTGCACAATGTTATTTTAGCAGGACGTTTCGTGATATTAATTCTCAGGGGTTATATTTCATCTAACACATTGTATTCATATTGATTTTTATTTAAATTAAGTACGCTTGCTATGCCATTTCCATAAGAGGGAAGGGCTGCCCATATTCAATATGGCATTTTTGGCTCCGCATCCGGTACTCAGACCATGTGGTTGTATAAAAAGGTGGCGAGTCAGTACACTGCCCGTTCCCCATTGACAATGTCACGTATGACGAAACGCGTCTGGGAGGAGGGTACGTGCAGACGTCGCCACGCTGTCTCACTAGGAGGACGGGAGTTTGTTTGCAGCCGGCTTCCTATTTTATGCGCAATTATTAAACTTCTAAAAGTACAATATTTTTACTTGAATAATAAAATAGCAACTAGACAATATTAGTCTATGGTCAGTTTCTCTTTCTGGGTCCAATGCTGAATGTTACGATTACGGATCTTATGGTGGCATCAGTGTGAGAATCAGTGCAACCATCTACCCAGGGTTTTCTTACGATCAACCGTGCAAGCAAAGGCCTTGGCTGGGCTATAGCCACATGCCTGGTCTTGCTTGCCATCTGGTAAGCGAGTTTTCTATATGGTGGCAGTGCACTTCATGGAAAAAAAAAAAAAAATCACTGTGGCGTTTACAGTAGACAAATTCATCTCACCATTCACAACCATTAGAACAAGTCTCATGTTCTTCAATCAATTAACCTGATTTTGTATTTTGACTGGGAAAGGAGAAATCTTGATATCATAGGCCTTTGAAGTGAGCTGACAAATCCACTTAGACATAGTGAATGAGGAAGCAGCAGGATCTTCAGGCAGAACAGACAAGGAAATCAGTCGAAATTAAGCTGTAGACTTCAGCTGCACTCAAATAGCATCCAGAGCGTAAAGCACCTTCTCCTAAGAAAACATAAGATGGCAACACCGTGCCTCGATTCAGGTGGAATGAATTACCTGTCCTAAATAGGAGGACCAAGGCTTAAATACCACCGCATCCTGGTGAAAAGTGTTTTTCTTTGCAAGAAAGAGCAGCCAACTTTGAGCCACTACAAGCTGTAGTGACAAGAAAGGGAAAGAAAAAAGCCCACACAAGAAAAGGGCGCACCGACCTAGTGCAATTACATTAAAAAAATTGCCTCTAGGACTGCTGGAAAGCTACAAAAGGTGCAATGAGACCAGATGCTGTCTGATGGCTATGCTGATGCATTTCGAGGGAGAACCCTCTACATACAGTAGGCTGCTCGGATTGGCTTTAAGAGTCAGAGAGGCGTGGGCTGATGATGTTACAGCCTCTGTATTCATGTATTCTTTGCATTCATTAATAGAATACATTGCTTGCCGTGATTGGCTCCAGCAAGAAGGAGAAAGAGAGAGATAGAGAGTTTTTTGTTGTTTAATACAGAATATAAACCATCCTCATTGATAACATGCCGGGGCGCACCCATGGGGGTGCGCAACGTGGCGATCGCAAGTGCAGCATGTCAGTCTGACACGCTGCATCTCCGATCGTGTTAGGAAGCCTCTGTCAGAGGCTTCTTACTACATGATCAGCAGTGACAAATCACAGCTGATCATCGCATGAACCAGGAAGTGCTGGTAAACCGCATCCCTTGGGCCACTCTGACTAAGAGCCAATCTGCGTTCTCCCTGCCAGATAGCGGCCTGTGCCGATAATCAGCACATTGATTATCAGCACAGCCCCCATCAAATGTACCAATAAGCTGCCAATCTGCACCCAATCAGTGCCCACGTCAGTGCCATTGCCTACATATCAGTGCCCCCCCCCCCCCAATTCTACATATCAGTGCCCATCAATGAAGGGGAAAACAACATTTTATAAAACCAAAAAAAATAAAAAAAATAAAAGTATTTTTAATCAAAAGATTTTTTTTTTTTTTAGTTTGTTTAGCAAAAAATAAAAATCCCAGGAGGTGATCAAATACCACCAAAAGAAAGCTCTATTTGTGGGAAGAAAATTATAAAAATGTAGTTTGGGTACAGTGTTGCATGACCGCGCAATTGTCATTCAAAGTGCAAAAGCACCTGGTATGAAGTGGTTAATCACAGAATGGCATCCACCTTTTACCACAGGATGGGTAACAAATCACATATAACGTGCAACATAAAACAGTTTAGTAGTATATAAATTAAAGGGGTTGTAAACGCTATTTTTTCACCTTAATGCATTCTATGCAGTAACCCCCCTTGGGAGAGCACTTCCCATAGAGGGGTTACCTGAAGTGGGGAGGAGCCAAGAGAGCCCCCGAGGGACCCTAGAAAACGGCATTCCGGGGCCACTCGGTAAAACGAGCTGAGACATGTTTGTCATTTAAAAAAAAAAAAATGAAAATCATTTTTAAACCTACAGTATCACTTTAAGAGTTGACCAATATTGTTTCAGGGCCAATATCAGCTATCGGTCTGAAAGGCAGACAAAACGTTTTTAATTTTTACACTATCCTTTTAATTAAATTTATTTTTAATTTGTATTACTTTTTTTGCAGTTCAAGATAGGAAGTACTACATTTGTAAAACTGAAGGTACAACATAAAATTACATAAAAACAGTATCCTTAACCCAAATACCTTAATATCTCTGCTGTGGAAATGTTTGAAAAGTGGGTCAATTGGCTCAGGTATGCTCCTCTTCTGTTTGATCACATCTAGCAGTGGTAATACTTTCTTCCAGTAGTGAATGCATCGGACCATATAATCCCTCTGATCATAGAAGGAATTCAAACTGCTCCCCTGAAGTAACAGAAACAAGTTATGGTGTGCAATGCAACCAGTTTTCTTGGTGCATGTAATGCATGCAATTATTCAGATATAATAGAAATACAAACAGACACTTACAGTAGTGCTAAGACTCCTTGACCAGTGTATGAGAAGGGCAGGCTGCAGACCATGCTTTTCCAGGGCTCGCAGTGTGTTAAGCTCATACTGTATCACAAGCCGAAGTTTAGCCGAAGATCCAGGCCTGCATTTAGAAATGAGTGACACTAAATGATATGCTTATTCTTCAAACAAAATATATATCTATCCACTAATCTCCCTGTAACGTATTTATGAGATAATTTTATACTGCACTTTTCTGCCTTTCAACTACTCTCTGCCTATGCATGCTGCCAACCCCAAAGTCTCCAATTCACCTTGGGAGAAAGCAAGAGAGAGGGAGGCTATGGACCATGGAGAACAAAATGTGGCCACCCTCTAACAGAAAGTCTAATCACAGTAGAGGGGGGGGGGGGGTGGAGGCATTTGGAGGCTGAGAGCAATAGCAGCTAGTTTGCGTTAAAATTAAACATTTTTTTTTTTAAACCTGGGTTTAGCATCACTAATATGCAGAAACGTTTGAGACACACACACACACACACACACACACACTACTTACTGGGCTGTTTTATGAATAAGGCTGTAGACAGCGTTCCACAATGACCCTTGTTTGTCTGTAAATAGCTGCTTGCATATGGGCATAGGTAAGCAACGAGGCTGATGGCAGTCAGTTGATGAATAATTATTTTGCAACTGAAGGTGACTTGTGTATATAACTGCTAGCAAAAATACCTAAAAAGGAAAGAAAATAGTTAGCTTTCTATGGATTAACTTGTCAAACCTGCTCATTGAGTAAGACAGACCCAATGTATATCTTGCCTGCCTACAGCAGGAACTACTCTACACTCTCCGACAGCTGACATTTCCACTACAGAGCCGTTTACAAAAAAAATAAAATCTCCAGCTTTAGATACATAAACAAAATCTATATAGGCCCTCTGGGATGCATATACATGGGCATTTTAGAAATCTAAAAACAGGTTTATTTCTGTATATAGCTTCATGCAGTCATGGTAAAAATACATAATTTCCTCAACATCAGAATTTTAAGCAAGAGTCTTGAACTGCACACAAAAAAACATACAAAAAAAAAAGTAAAAATCTCTTTATTCCAATAAAAGCAATATCATACAGCAAAAGTAGGTGAACAGTAACCAGCCGACGCGTTTCACACCATCTGGTGCTCAATCATTGCTATGATTAAAGCGGTTAACCCATTCCAATAACCCACCCCCCCCCAATTTTTTTTTTATAAAATTATATATCTGGTCCCTTAAAGTGGATGTAAACCCTCCATACACCCAGTGAAGTGAACAGCCTCAGATAATACACAGAGATTAACCAAATCTCACATACATAGGTTTTACATGTATATCTGCTGTGTTCACATTTATATAAAGTTTAGAAAGTTGAGATCATGTTAGGAGATTTTCTCTTCCTGGTTATTAACACAGAGTGTGATGTCTGGGCATACAGCCAAGATAGTGAAGATTGCTGATTGGAGGAAAGGCACACACACCCTCTCATCATAGGCAAACACTCAAAAAGTTTTTTTTAAATTGGGATATTATAGCAAAAAGCAAAACAGTGTCTCCCTGTAGGCGATCGCCTGGGACACACGACAGGTCCCAGGCGATCGCCTGTCCAATCAGGTAGCGCAGCGCCGCTCGCACAGTGAGTGCCCGGCCAGGTGCCCAGTTAGGATGGAGGCACCGGCGGAGGGGGAGGAGCGGAGCTAAGGGCGGTGAGTCGCTGGACAGTGGAGCAGGTAAGTATGTTTATTAAAAGCCAGCAGCTACACTTTTTGTAGCTGCTGACTTTTAATAAAAAAAAAAAAAAAAAACTGGAACTCCGCTTTAAGGCTTTAGCTACTGACTGAGCTAGTATGCTTGCCCTGAAAAGTCAAAACTTCCTAATCTGCATGTTTGTTCCAAGTAATAAAGACACAAAGTATTGAAGTTAGAGAGCAAGGATGACAGCCAGGAACCTTGCATTTGTAGAGTAAGCAGCAGCAATAGAAGCCTCGACTCTCCGAAAAACGTTTCTTTAAAAAGCTTTATGAATTACAGTTTAATCAAATCTGAAACCATTTAGCATCCAAAAACCATGAAACCTACCTCCAGATCAAGAATGCATATAGATTCTGGACTGTTGGATTCAAGCTTTGAAGTTTCATGAGGTACCCGAGGAAAAAGCTGCTTAAGCCACTTCCGAAGGTTTGACAATGAAAACATGAAGTGCCACTGCAGACCAAGCCAGGTTAAGTGCTGCAAATCTCCATTGTGCATACGAATGGCACCTATAAAAAAATAAAAAAAGTCAACATTTTCAATAAGGATTGAAGTGATGTAAAATGCATTTCCCAATTTTACATAAAGCATACAAAACCTCAAATAGTCTAGTAAATTGAATATGCAAACTTTAGCTGTAAGCACTAGTTCAGAATCTGCAGTGCATCATAGGATCGGGGCATTTTTTTCATATCCATTACAAGAACAAAAAAAAAACAAAAAAACAAACAGGACACAAATTAGATTTTCTTCATTGTACGCCACAGGACACCAAGCATCTTAACCATACGTTAGGGAAGTCCCAAAGCACTGAATATGAGGGGAGAGCAACAAGCCAACTGGCCCCAAACAAGTTAGAATCTTGTGTGGCCTGCAAAACGCCCACAAAAATGTAACAAGCATCCTCCAACACCCAGCTGGTAAAACTGAGTAAAGGTATGAACCAAAGACCGGTAGTAGCCTTACAAACATGGAGGTACTGAAACCTGTTGAGACTTTTTCTTTTGGGCCATAAAAATCCATCAAGGGCTGGTAGATTGATTGAAACTACGTGACCTTTCCTTGGGCATTTAGGAATTCAGGAAGCACAAAGAGGGAACCTGACTGACACGATATGCAGCAGTCAACTTCAGTAATACATGCTCTCACGAACCACATGAGCCTTGGACAGTTGAGATGGAAAGTATCACCCATCTTAGGCAGGAGGTCCCAAGATACAGAGGAGCCTCCGATTCGGTCATTCCTACCCTGCTGAAGGCTAGAAAGGTGACTTTGAAGATTTACAACTGGACTTGCAAGTTGTATTTTGACTTTCAAGTTAAGACTAGGGGGTTTTCGTCCATATACATTCAGACCAAAACTTTTTTTTTATTTTTTGTATTGCAGCCCGATACAGTTTAAATAAAAATTCTTATCTATACTTAGTACCCTATAATGACAAAGTGAAAACAGAGTTTTAGAAATGTTAGCAAATGTATGGGGGGAAAAAAAAAAAAATTCGGAAATATCACTTAAAAATAAGTGTTCAGACTCTATGCAACCAGACTTGAAATTTAGCTCATGTGACCAATTTAAAGACTCCCCTATAACTTAGGACCCTGGCTTCAAAGCCAAAGACTGTAAAGAAGGATGGAAGATCAAAACTTGCAGCAGTAGGTTGGGTTGGTCCGGATGGGATGACAAGTTCACAATGTTGGAGTAGCAAGTTCTCCTTGCCTAAGCCAGCACAATCAAAAATCCCAGAATTCCTGGCACTCAAATACTGCGAAGCAGACAATGTAGAAGCTGCAACAGCAGGAATGCATATACAGCCGTAGCCAAAAGTTTTAAGAATGACACAAATCTTAAAAATTATCACCAAGTCTGCTTCTTCATAGTTTAGATTTGTCATGGTATACTGAAGTATAATTACAAGCATTTCCCAAGCGTGAAAGGCTTTTGACAATTACATTAACCATTTTTGCTCCGGAAGTATTTGCCCCCTTGGTGACCAGGCCATTTTTTGCAATACGGCACTGCGTCTTCCAACATTGTACCAAACACAATTTAGGTTTTTTTCTTCCCCCAGATTTCTTTTGCTGGCATTTGCTCATCTCTGCGGTTTTATTTTTTTTTGCTACAAAAAATAAATTTTGCTATAAGTAAAAAAAAATTTCATCAACAGTTTAGGCCAATATGTATTATTCTACATAATTTTAGCAGGACTGCGACATTGCAGCAAACAGATCGGACACTTGACACATTTTTGGGAAAATATTACACACACACACACACACACACATATATATATAAATTAATATAAAATGTCGATCGTTGCAATTTTTTATGTCACACAGCAAATGCGCAGCAATTTTTCAAATGTTTTTCAAAAACACTTTTTTTTTTTTTTCATGAAAAAGACCCCACACTATTTACCCCAATTTGTTTTGTATAATGTGAAAGATGTTATACAGAGTAAAAGATATCAAACATGTCACGCTTTAAAATCGCGCACATTCATGGAGTGGTGCCAAACTAAAAATCTCCATAGGAGACGCTTGAATTTTTAAATTTTTTTTACACAGGTTACCACTTTAGAGTTACAGGAGGTCTAGCGCCAGAAATATTGCTCTCGCTCCAACGATACCCCATGAGTGTGGTTTGAACGCCGCTTACAGATTTGTACATGTCCGCTTCCGTGTGCAAGCACGAGGGGATGGGGGTGCTTTAAAATAAATAAATAAAATAAATAAATATTATATATAATATATATTTATTTTATTTATTTATTTATTATATATATATATATATATATATATATATATAAAATGTATTATGTTTACAATTTTTTTGATCACTTTTATTCCTATTACAAGGAATGTGAACACCCCTTGTAATAGGAATAGGGCATTCCAGATCCTCTTTACGAAGAGATCTGAGGTCTATAAATCCCCACATTTCTCCTCTATGCTGGAAAGAAAAAAGGCAATGTTTACATCTGCCAGATCCCAAAGTGACATGACAGTTTTCGGCCTCCAGGGTTCAGAGATGGCCGGGGACCACCTGGTCTACGGCTAGCTCTATATAGGGTAAACCTCCCCCGCCGCCTTTAAAAGCCATAAAGAGGCTCAAAAAAATATCTATGATGGCTTTTACAATGTAGGGAATCGCTGGTGCAAAGTAAATGACATCTACCTGGGGGGGGGGGGGGTAGAATGCACTGACAAAAATAAATGGTAATAATTTCCCAGCCAACGGATCAAAAAAAAAGAAAAAAAACAAAAAAAAAAACTCATGGGTTGGATCAGAATCACAGATAGGAACAGGAACATTTTTTAAAAATAAGTCGTAACGTGGCTCAAGCGCTTTCAGCATGTGTTTAAAGCACTCGTTTTGCACAACCGAATACAGCCCCATGTCTGCGCCTATAAGCAAACCGATAGCGTTTGTGATGGCTTTAGCCTGGTCTGATTGTGCAACAAGGGGCTGCTTTAATTCCACGGTGATAAGCGGTTGTTGAGCAGTTTTCGTTTTCACTCCTGTAAGTGAAACACCGGGGTGATGTCGCTTCAAATGCGTGGCCATGCTTAATGCGTTTCCACTGTCATATGGCTTTCTTGTGCAACAGTGCCTACACACCGTTCACAGTTATACCCACTAACCTCTTTCCTTCATCATTATATTTGACAGGGAAGCCAAAATGCTCAGGGGACACAGGGGATACAGGGGATTTAAATGATTCCGGGGGCGTTCAAGCTTCTCTGTTCCTCCGTTAGCCATGACTACGCTGTGTGTGGACTGCACATGCGCACAACTTTTTTTTTTCAGAAATCAATCCGCGGATAACGTGTGCGCCATTCGGATCAATATCTTTGGTTCGGATCAATGACGATCCGTTGCACCACCAATTCCTGTTGAAGGATAACCCCAAGGGGATCCAATCGTCACCCATCATTTGGGACAAAGCCACTCCCCAGCTGGGGGGGGATCACTACCCTGGACCTGTATAACACCCTACCAGTCGGCAAGGCAATAGATGAATAGAGTCACATTCTAAAGGCCATAAAGTGCAGGATCTGGGTACCATTCCTCAAAGGCACAGAAAAGGGATCCAGAAAAGCCAGTCTCCTAATCTAAGATGGAACTGTTGAAAAGCTATGTTTTTGTGTAGAGAGACTGTGCAGACATGACCATTAGGCCCATTGCATACAACTAATGTTTTAATACACCCAGGAGGGATAGGTATAGTGTCCAGCACCACTGCAGCATCCTGTCTATGGGAGGCTGTGCCTAAACATATTTTTTTTTGTTATAGTGTTCAGCCCCATCAAGCCACAGCCTGCCATAGGTCTAAACAGGCTACAGCAGCAGGGCTGGACGCTGCAGCTGTCCCTCCTGCAGGCAATGTCATGGGGCGATGCACTGCAGCTAGACAGCCCCATGTGCAAGGGGCCTTAATGTGGGGCACTTTCACTAGCAGTAAAAAGGGTCACTGGTTCGAATCCCAACCACAGCACTACCTGCCTGGAGTTTGCATGTTCTCCCTGTGCGGGTTTCCTCCGGGTACTCCCGTTTCCTCCGACACTCCAAAGACATGCTGGTAGGAGCGCTCCGGAGCCTCGGCCGTAAGAAAGTCCCCGGCTTCGGCCTAGCTCCGGCCATCTTGCTCCACCCCAGTGGAGACCGTGTGCTTGCCAGTGCACAGCGCGACACTCCTCGCCTCAGCGCGCTGACTACAGACCTCGGACCACCGACTGCAGGCATGTGGAGACAGTGTCTGAGATCTGCACCTTCTGGTAGGAGATAGACTGTCTGTCCTGGGGAGCATGGCTGTCTGTACTTAGCGGAGGAGGGGGGACACCTGTGACACCAGAGTGGAGTGGAGGACCCCCCGGTGACACCAGAGTGGAGTGGAGGACCCCCCGGTGACACCAGAGTGGAGTGGAGGACCCCCCGGTGACACCAGAGTGGAGTGGAGGACCCCCCGGTGACACCAGAGTGGAGTGGAGGACCCCCCGGTGACACCAGAGTGGAGTGGAGGACCCCCCGGTGACACCAGAGTGGAGTGGAGGACCCCCCGGTGACACCAGAGTGGAGTGGAGGACCCCCCGGTGACACCAGAGTGGAGTGGAGGACCCCCCGGTGACACCAGAGTGGAGTGGAGGACCCCCCGGTGACACCAGAGTGGAGTGGAGGACCCCCCGGTGACACCAGAGTGGAGTGGAGGACCCCCCGGTGACACCAGAGTGGAGTGGAGGACCCCAGTGACACCAGAGTGGAGTGGAGGACCCCAGTGACACCAGAGTGGAGTGGAGGACCCCAGTGACACCAGAGTGGAGTGGAGGACCCCAGTGACACCAGAGTGGAGTGGAGGGAGGACCCCAGTGACACCAGAGTGGAGTGGAGGGAGGACCCCAGTGACACCAGAGGGGACACCAGTGATACTAGAGTTATGATGGTGATTAGGGGGCAAGCGGACATCTTGTTACACCCAACAGAGTTTTAGATTTCACAGTTATTTTCAAACACAAAACGGAGCTTAAATACAGAATATGTAAATCTGACGGACTGTTTACATGTTACATTTTAAAATCCGCAGCAAACCTTACATGCTTGCTAATGTGACAGAACATCTCTGATATTAATATTTAACTTAATGTGAAAATCAGAGATGTTCTGTCACATTAGCAAGCATGTAAGGTTTGCTGCGGATTTTAAAATGTAACATGTAAACAGTCCGTCAGATTTACATATTCTGTATTTAAGCTCCGTTTTGTGTTGAAAATAACTGAAATCTAAAACTCTGTTGGGTGTAACAAGATTAGTCTTTTTTTAATTTTTGCTGATCCGAAAAATGATCCGATCCGCGACTCCTGATCCGAGAGTTTTCTGATCCGTTGCACCCTTACATGCTGGTAGGTTAAATGTCTAAATTGGCCTTAGTATATGCGAGTTAAAAACCTTAGATTGTAAGCTCCTGGAGGGTAGAGACTGATGTGAATGTACAATGTATATGTAAAGCACTGCGCAAATTGACGGCGCGATACAAGTACCTGAAGAAATAATAATAAACAGTACGTTAGCACGTCGATTCTCCTTTAAATGAGGAAAGATCCGGAGCTGCTGGCTACGCCTGTGATGCCATTTGCTGACCACCGATACTGCTATGTGAGACTTTACCATTCATCCTATGCGCATTTCGACCATTTAGAATGTTATGGTCATGGCTTTACGGTAAGCAGCTTGTGATCTCTTTCCTACACGAGGTGGGTTAACTCAAAAGCCTTTCGGGTTTCCAACTTGGGATACAAGGTGTGTGTAAAAATCTATCGCCTATTGGACTTTCATATTCTATGAAATGAAAAATAAAAAAAAATTCCCACATTTTGACATAGCACCATTTATGGCCATCAACTTTACATTGTTTGTTGTATATTCACTTGTATTATTTTCTTCTATGTCCATCTAACACACAATTCACACGTATATAATCTTGGTGGGTTTTTTTAAATGTGTATTTTGCATTGTTTTCTTGCAAGTTATATAGTCACACTCACACATGTTGGATTCTGCTCTACCTTAGATTTGCTAAATTCCATGGAAATCTTTTTGGTTTACTGAGACAACAGGTTAGCCGTTAGTTCGCCTCTTATACATCTCATAGGGTAGTGAGCAGCTTAGTCAAATTAAGGCGGAAAATAGAAGAAACCGACAATCACCTTAACAGTGGAAATGTGAAATGAAACCTTACCATGATCATATCGATGTAGTTCGTTCAGATCTGGGATCTGACAGCTTATGTTGGTTATGGTATCTGTACCCAGAAAAGAAGCATCCATTGACAGATCATTGTCATACAACATTTGCAGCAAACTACTTTGACCTTTAAGGTTAGCAAAAGTTTCCACAACATCTTTGAGAAAATTATCCTTTCCATGGCTTAGACTCAAGAGCAAGTGTCCTGTTAAAGTAAAAGGTAAATAAAAATAAATAAAAGTTGAGCATATTCCACCTTAAAACATTTTTATTAATTAATTTACACGCTCACACCAAAAACTGATACATTTCAAATGATTAAAAAAAAAGGGGGGGGGGGTTTAAAAGTACATATTATGTACAAGGTTTACAGAAAAGTCAATTGACTCCCACAGCTGTAATACTCACGTTTTCACAGCTCTAGGCCCGATGTGTGGGAATGGGGGGGGGGGGGGCACGTGTATAGAAGTGCTGCTGTGTCAGTCAATTAAAAAAAACAAAAAAACAAAACAAAAAAAACCTGTGTGCACCCAGATCGCTTACACCAGTGGTCACCAAACTGCAGCCCAGGAGCCAGATATGGCCACAGCCTAGCCCCAAAGGAAATGCATAGCTAGAGAAAGGTAAAGTAAAGTTTTCCTGCCTTCTTTTTAGAAGCTTTAAAATCAGATAGAAAAGAAATAGGTCAGAATATTTTTTTTTTTTATTATTCTTAGTCGATTCATGATTTAAAAAATAAAAAAAAGCCAAGCAAATACCATTATATTACCAATTCTTCAAATATGAAAAATCTATATTACCTGACTGGCTTTGTCGATCACACGCCAAACCTTCAAGAATATTTTGTGAATTTTCATCTCTTTTAACCGGTTTATTCCATGACACCTAAAAACATTTTAAAAAGGTAAATATGCTTATTCAAAAAGCAGAGAAAGAAAAAAAAAAAAAAAAAAAAAAAAAAAAAAAAACCACACACCCCACACACACTTTATTTATATTTTGACACTGGCACAATTTTGCATACTTTTGGCTCTATATGCCACCAGAATAAAATCAAAATGAAACAATCCAAATGAATTTGAAGTGCAGACTTTCAGCTTTAATTCAAGGGGTTGAACATAAATATCAAATGCAAATTTTAGGAACTGCAACCATTTATACAGTGTCCCCCCCCCCCCATTTGCAGGGGCTAAAATGTAATTGAATTATTACAATCATAAATAAAATGTAATTTTTTTTATATTTTGTTGAGAATCCTTTACTGGCAATCACTGCCTGAAGTCTGGAACCCATGGAAATTACCAAAGACTGGGATTCCTCCTTTCTGATGCTTTGCCAGACTAACCGCAGCTGTCTTCAGTTGTTCTTTATGGGTCTGCCTTTAGTTTTGCTTTCAGCAAATGAAATGCATGCTAAATTGGGTTAAGATCAGGTGATTGACTCAGCCATTGCAGAATATTATACCTTTCTGTCAAAAGCTCCTGAATTGCTTTTGCAGTGTGTTTTGGATCATTATCCATCTGTATTGTGAAGCGCTGTCCAATCAACTTTGCTGCATTTGGGTGAATCTGGGCCGACAGTAGATCTCTAAACACTACAGAATTCATTTGACCACAATACCACACTTTTAATCAACTGCAGACCTTTCATCTGCTTAATTGATGAAGAAAAAAAAAAGGAGTAGCCCACACCTGGCCACAAAAAAGTTTTTTATTTAATTATCCAATGACTTGATCCCTTTAAAAAAATAAAAATAAGTAGAGGGGATGGAGCTATAATTCCTAAACCCTTTCTCCGATTTGGATGTACATACCCTCGAATTAAACCGGAGAGTGCGCACTTTCAACCCATATACATTATATAACGATAGCTTGAATATGTTTTGGTAAACACCTGAAAAATAAAATTGTGCCCTTGTGCAAATATACATGGACCCAATATATATATATTTTATGTTGTGACAATACATTCTTTATATTTAGTACCTGGAAAGCCAAAAGATAACATAGTGCAGCTGGTTCCAAAGATGCCTTCCACTGAACTTCACTGTGCTGAGCCATTTTCAGTAACTGAGTTGCAGCATGCATGTAGTAGTGACCCCGCATTTCAGCAAATGTAATCGACAAGTCATCTGTGCCATCTGCATGGGGCTTCAGGGACCAGAGTGCTTGATCGAAACTGATACGAGAGAATGACAACATTTTATATAAATTTTCATGATCTTGCTTTATTTTATTTTGTACATTGCATAAATGTTGTAATTCACAGTGATTAGCACCTATAACTGCTAGCCAGATTTTAGGCTGGGTTCACACTATACTACACGACAGTAGTACGACTTTCATCCTACTTTGCTCTGCGACATCGGTCCTACATCCATCCGACTTTCATGAACAGGATACTACCTTGATACGAGTTTGTCATAGTCTGACTTGTTCTTTGACCAATCAAAACAATCCCAGAGTGAGATAAAATTCCTTTTACTGCTGCTGTAATCACAATGTTGGATGTCAAAAGTCAGATGGTAAGGACAAGGGTCCTACTTTGATCCTACTTCAGCCCATTGAATATCATTGAAGTCGGATCAAAGTCGGACCAAAGTAGTACAGGGAGCATTTTCAAAGTCGGACCGACTTGTGTCGGACCAGTTAAGCAGGCTCCCATAGGGAAACATTGATTTTCACACATCATGCGACATGAGCTCCCAATGTCGGAGCGTTTGTCGGACCAGTGTGAACCAGGCCTAAATCACTTTAAGGGCTTGTTCAGATGGAAAGTGGGCACTTGGCACTACCTATTTTAGGAGAAAAAAAACCGCAGTAAGCGTTTATCGATTGTGCAAAAAATTTATAGCGTTTACAAAATAGGGGATAGTTTTTATGGCATTTTTATTCATTTTTTTTTTTTTACTAGTAATGGCGGCACTCAGTGATTTTTTTTAGTGACTGCGACATTATGGCGGACACTTGGCACATTTTTGGGACCATTGTCATCTTCACAGGGAAAAGTGCTTTAAAAATGCACGGATTACTGTGAAAATGACAATGGCAGTGAAGGGGTTAACCACTAGGGGCGCTAAAGGGTTTAGCGTGCCCTAAGGGAGCGATTCTTACTGTAGGGGGGCGTGGCTGTAGGTGTGACGTCACTATATTAGGGAACAGACTCATTTTTCAGCTCCTGTGACCGATTGTGGGACACCGGCAGCGATCGGGTCCATGAGCTTCGGACCGGGTCGCAAGCGCTCCGGCGCGCTCACCACCCCACGGCTGGGCTCTTAAAGGCAACGTACAGGTACGTGCCTGTGCCCAGACGTGCCCTTCTGCCGACGTATATCGGCGTGAAGGGGTCCTTAAGTGGTTAAACTACCCGCCGTCCACGCAAATATTAAAGCGGTGGTATACCTGCAAATAAGATTACTATTTTTTTCACCTGAAAGGCAAAAGACATTATGAGCTAGTATGCACCGCATACTAGCTCATTATGAAATACTTACTATAAAAAAAGAGGTGTAGGGAACTTACCTGGTCCACGCCGAGCGAGATATCATCTTGCCTGGGCGTGTCTTCTGGGTATTGCCGCTCCATGCGCGCGAGAGACTTCAAACCGGCAAGGGCCAGCGGCTGCCGACCCTTTAGCCGAGGATCCCCGCTACGCATGCGCCGCTGCAATTGCAGCGGCGCATTGCGGGGGGGAATATCTCCTAAACCGTACAGGTTTAGGAGATATTCTTTATACCTACAGGTAAGCCTTATTATAGGCTTACCTGTAGGTAAAAGTAAAAAAAAAAAAAAAAATACAAGTATACAACCACTTTAATGCAAGTCAAGAATAGTGGGCAGTCATCAGTACACCATTGGACAAATTTGTTATAGCACCAACATCTTTATTAGAAAATATTGAACAAACAGGATATGGGATTTTAAAGGTGCTAGAGATAGTCAATACAACAAATTATAAATAGAAAATATTTTAATAACAGCAATTAAAAAACTGAAGTACTATTCATTGACTGTTACAGACATACATCTAATACCCAACATGCAACAGTGATAGATTGTATACAGTTGAAAGTAGCGTCCATTTCTGTTTGACATTTTGCCGTTAAGGCTTTATCAGGACTGGACGCAAAGGGATACTTTAAATCATTTTTCAAATTCAGCAATCCAGCTTTAGATGTAAGGAAAAGAGGTTTCTGATTAGTATGGTTGTTTCTCCCCCCCCCCCCCCTCCCCTATGGGAACTTTTGGCAAATTTTGAATTGAGCTGAACGATATGCACACACAGAGACCAGGAGAGGATTGGTTCCATTGTAGTGACCTCCGTATCTCTATGAGGTAGGGAGCTCATGAGAAAGATTGCATTCTATCTATATCTCCCTGCGTTTTTTTTTTTTTTCCTCCCCTTCTCCCTTTTTTTCACATGCATGCCTTACCAATATTTGCAATGTATATTTTTGACGCAAAATAATAATGCACATTTATGTGTATTGTTTTTTTTTCCCTTACATCCAAAGCTGGATTTCTTTTGAAAAATTATTTAAAGTATCCCTTCGCGTCCAGTCCTGATAAAGCCTGAACGGCGAAACTGTCAATCAAAAATGGACGCTACTTTCAACTGTATACAATCCATCACTGTTACATGTTAGGCATTAGATGTATGCCTGTAACAGTCAATGAATAGTAAATCAGTTTTTTTAATTGCCGTTAATAAAATATTTTCCATTTATAATTTATGTTGTATTGACTATTATCTCTAGCACCTTTAAAATCCCATATCCTGTTCTATCAATATTTTCAAATATATACGCAAGTATCGCACGCATATGTAAATGCGTGCAATAATTCTTTAATGCAACTCTAATGCCGCGTACAGACAGTCGTTTTTTGCGATGGAAAAAAAAAAACGACGTTTTATGTGATGTAAAAAACGACGTTTTTGAAACTTCATTTTCAAAAACGACGTAGCATACAGACCATCGTTTTTTCACAATGCTCTAGCAAAGCGAGGTTACGTTTCACCACTTTTTTCCATTTATACTACGTTTTTTGCTACACACGGTCAATTTCTGTGAAACAAAAACGACGTTTTGAAAAACGACACAAAAAATTCGAGCATGTTCGAATTTTTTTTTGGTCGTTTTTTTGAAGACATAAAACGACGTTTTGCCCACACACGATCATTTTAAATGACGTTTTTTAAAACGTCTTTTTCATCACAAAAAACGACCGTCTGTACGCGGCATAAACTGGCAAGGATTTAACAAGTTGTCATCTACGGAGATTTTTACAGGTATCGCACCATTCTATGGGCTTACGCAGTTTATAAAGGAGTGACATGTTTAGTATCGATTTACTTGGCATTGCATCATTTACCAACAAAATTGGGTAGTATATCGTGTTTGTGTACACAAAAATTAAATTTTATCCCAAAAATTTGTGTTTAAAAAAAGTGATTGTAAAGCTTGGAGTATTTTTATTTATTTTTTTTAAACATGTCATACTTGCCTCCACTGTGCTGTTAGTTTGCACAGAGTGGCCCCGAACACAGTCTTCTGGGGTCCCCCGGTGGCTCCTCCCCACACCGTATAACTCACTAAAAGAAGCGCTCTCCTGGGGGGGTTACCTTGCGGGCACGCTCCCAAGTCCATCTTTTAGTGTCCAGAGACGCCGAATGTAGGACTCCGCCCCGCCATCATTGGATTCGATTGACAGCAGCGGAAGCCAATAGCTGCGCTGCTATCTATCTATCCAATCAAGAGCCGAGAACCCCAGGGCAGAAGAAGGAGCGCATCTTGGCTGTGGGAAATTCCAGGGCTCAGGCAAGTAAAAACGGGGGGCCTATTTTTTTGTCATACGGTATTTGCGCATCGGTTTATTAAAGGGGTTGTAAACCATCGTGTTTTTTCACCTTAAAAGCATATGATGCATCAAGGTGAAAAACACAAGGGTTTACAACCCCTTTAAAAAAACTAAGCGCAAATACCAGATGATAAAAAAAAATTGCAATACCCACCAATATATTCTCATTATGGGAACTTTTCTTTAAAAAATAAAAAAAATTGTCTGAATTGGTGTGGGTGACAAATGGATGAGGAAGAGAAAAATAGAATTTTTGTACTCACCGTAAAATCCATTTCTCCGAGTTCATGGACGACACAGCAGCCTTTGACCTTAGGGTTATATCCGATTCCTTCCAGGAGAGTTAGGCAGAAAAACAGCACTTTAAAGTGTTAACTTTCCTCAGTGCAGCTCCTCCCAGGGGGCGTGGTTCCCCGGGTATAACCCACACCCTGCTCTAGCAGCCTCAGTTCGTAACAAGCAGTACAAAGGGGTGGGTGCTGTGTCCGTCCATGAACTCAGAGAAATGGATTTTATGGCGAGTACAAAAATCCTATTTTCTCTTCCGTTCATGGACGCACAGCAGCCTTTGACATTTGGGACGTCCCCAAGCAGTGTCAAAAAATTGAGGGGTGGGAAAACAACACAGCAAACCAAACCCTAAACAAAACCGGAGTTACTCAACGGAGGAACTCCAACCTTAAACTGCCGCCTGTAACACCTCATCTTTTCTGATAGAGCATATACACTTACATTTTTAAATTGCTTGAAGTTCACAGTTTTAAGAAGTAACTTCATACACAGAAAGTCAGATACACTCTCTAAAAGGCCATCTGTAGATCTGAATGTGCAGTTCACATTTTTACTGAGAGAATGATGGCACAAAATACCATACATCTTCCCCAGGACCTGCTCTACAAAAAAACATATCTTAAAGTCCAACTTCAGGATGAGCCTGCCATGTAATTTTTTATGCCAAGCAAGTCTTATGAAAAGCAGTTCTATTGGGTGGAGACATTGTTACCCATTTGAAGGCTAAATAATTAGAAAATGATTGGCACATACATAAGTAACCAAAAGATAGGAAGAAAAACAAAAATATATACCTTTTAAGTGCTAGCCTGCTTTCCTTTACATCTCTGGTAGAAAGTGTTACAAGGACAAGGTCTGAAAGTGCAAGCAACAGTTCCTTGTTTATTGTTCTCCAATTGCTTTTAGCTGAAGCTGTGTGAGAGGACAAATATTCCTGGAATACAAAAATAACAAATAAACCAGCTTAAAACCTAAAATCGGCATCAGTACAGAATCCTATTTCTGTCATCTTGCTTTCCAAAGTCATAGGCTGATACCACTTTCAGAAGCTATCCATCCACGGTGCTTAAACCAACCTGGGTTTTGCCTTTGAAGTCATCTTTCCACTCCCCTGTGCTGCATTCAGCTGCTGAGAGTATAGAAATATCCTCAGCTTTGTGGGAGCTATGACACATGTGACAGATTCCCTTGATCCGAGGATGGATTCTGGATAGGCATGGTGGTGTTAGGGGTCCAGTTCTTGTGACAAAAGGTGTTAAGTAGTAAAGGCTATTTTTCCCTAAAATACCTAATAAAAAAGCCTTTTCTCCGTGGTCTTTCATAGCAAGCCACGCGTGCGGGTGTGCCCCCGAGCCAGGCTGTGTGCATCTGTAGATACACACAGCGTGGGTCAGCCTGTTCCCTTTTCACTAGATTTGACCAACAGCAGGAGCCAATGGCTTCCGCTGCTCTTAGTCTGTCCTGTGAGGGAAGGGAGAGACCACCGCTGCAGCACACGTGCACAGTGCTGGATCAAGAGAGGATTTGGGCAAGTATTTGGAAGGGGGACCGAGGACATCAGCTTCAATTGTTGTAGGAGAGCAGGGTCACCCAAGACAGATCCTGGTCTCTACTCATTTGTCTTGCCTAGTTTAAAAAAAAAAAAAAAACCTGACAAATAGACATGGCAGAAATTGATGGCTGCAGAGCTGGACCTGCAAAGCAAATAAGGCATCAAATACCAATCAACATATTCCTTAAAAGGGGGGAACATCCACATTAGGAACTGAAAGTAGGGTTGTCCCGATACCGAGCATTAGCACAAGTACTTGTACTCGTGCAAATGCTCTCGATGCTTCACCCGATACCTGGGATAGAAGAGAGAGGCGGCGTACAACAGGAAGTCAGCGGGCGGGGACAAATCCCTCACTGTACAGAGATGACTACGGTGTGTGCGGTGGAATGAGCTGTCTGCATGTGCGAGGAGACCAAGAGCAGCTCTGTCCCCCACCCCCCTCCCAGCTCATCTCTCACTTCCCTCCTTGCAGTCACGGTCACGCTTGTGAGACATGAACGATGTCTTGAAGAGGGCAGGGCCCGCTGATCTCTGGAAGTCTCTGAGGGGAGGGGGGGGGGGGGCTTTGAGCTAATGGGGGTCTCTAAGAGGGGGCAATAACTGCTGATATAATGTGTGGTAACCAACCATTAGATCAGCAGCACCCCCCTTGGAGACCCCCCCCATCAGCTCACAGCCCACCTTATATCAATGCCCCCCCTTATCAGTGCCACCCATCTCGGTCACACATCAGTGCAGCCCCATAAGTGCCACTTCTCTGTGCCCATCATTGCCGCCTATCTGTGCCCATTATTGCCACACATCAGTGTAGCCTTATAAGTGCACTTCATCTTTGCCATCTTTCAGTGTGTGTGCCAGCTATCCGTGCCACCTATCAGTGCCATCTTTCAGTGCCAGCCATCAGTGCATGCCACCTATCAGTGTTCATCCGTGCTGCATAATCAGTGCTACCCATCAGTGCCACTGCCAGCCATCAGTCAGTGCCACCTTTTAGTGCCCATCAGCCAGTGCCATCTATCAGTGCGTCACATGACATTAAAAATAAGAATCGGTATCGGCGAGTACTTGGAAAAAAAAAGTATCGGTACTTGTACTCGGTCTTAAAAAGTGGTATCGGGACAACCTTAACTGAAAGGTTAACTGAAAACTGAAATGGCAGGATCTACTACAGGAAAAGCACATTTCTTCAAAGTTTTTTTCATAGCATAAATCCTAGCAAAAAGCTTAGGCGGGAGGAGCAAATACCCTCTCTCTACCCATCATCTTCGTTTACATAAGGGCTTCTTTTGGAGAGTTGGGTGTTAGGCAAAGATTACTTTACACCGCGTCAATTAATGCGTCCACAGTAGAGTGCATTTGGCACAAACATATAGCTTATAAGGTCACAATCTATGGTGCAAGGAAAGAAAAATCTGTAATCTAAATAGCGAGACCCTTTCAATGCCCACTACTCCATTTGAATGTAAGTCAACATTAGACAATGGCTTCTCCATCCTTCAATCCCCCCCACCCCATTGTGGCAATCTCATTCAGGTTTGCCTTCACCCTTCCCACCCTAAACGGGCCCTTGATAGACAAAGGGAAATCCCCTCAGCTGTAAGGTCATTGTAAGAGTGACTGCAGTGCCAGAGCGGGGAGAAGGAAAAATGAAAGCAGAGAGATGAGGCTGAATAGAGAGCTTTGCCGCCAAATTACTTTTAAAAATGGTAGGATTAACACATACAGTATGAAGCGTTAAAAACAAAAACACACAAGATATCAAATAAAAAAGGAGGGAAATTAAGAAAGTAAATACCTTTAAAACTTGCACAACACATGAGCACCACTCTAAGTGTGTGCGTAGAACTCTCCTATCTGGCTTCAGACAGTGGATCACAGCTTCATCTAGTCTCTTACTTGACCGGAACAACTCTACAAGTCTAATATTGACAAAAACATCATTGGGCCTTGCAAAGAGTTCGGACTGAATTAAATCGAATAACTGATTCCAGCCTGCTTCACCTTGACAGTTTAAGATCTGCTCCTGGGGAAAAAAAAAAAAAAAAATAGAAATAAATTACAGTCTACATGAGAAGTGAAGACTCCCAAGCGGTACACAACAGGATATACTCTGCAGACCTGCACTGGAAACAAACAGTAACAGATAATTGATCTCAGAGAAGCAATGCTTTTTTTAAACCAACATACCGTACATGATATGAAGAATGCTGCAGGGTTGGAAATCCCATACATTCTGGCAACTTGATAAAACTGGTGAACAAAAATATTCAAAGTAGGATCCACAATTTGCATCATGATAGTAGTGTCTCCTCCCTTGTATATATTAACAGACGTGGATCTATTTTTTTTAGACACATAGAAGCTTAGCTAAAACAGGCCATACCTGCTAGAAGAATAGTGAATACAATAGCATGGGTATATGCCCCATCTAGAAGAGTAGCTAGCTAGATGAGGCATAGAAAGTGCTCACGAGGGGAGGGCGACATGGCAACTTCTGAGACAGGACCAAAAACCACCTCACACAGCAGCCTGCAAAAACATTTCTCAGAGGTGCCATTATCCACCTAGTGTGATCCAAAGTACAGGTTGTTGGCTTGCAAACCCGAGCCATTAATGCTTAAGTACAGATACCTCAGGAGGCACCAACACTCCTGGCAGAAACAGCAGTCATCAGAAAAGGTGAAGCCGTTCCTTTCAAACCATATTCTTGAAAATAAACCGACCAGAGGGAAATGGTAGACATGTTAGCCATGTGACCCTTCTTTGGCCCTTTGGGAAGGACTAATAGAGAGTGATTGCCTGACTGCAAATGTTCATTATATCTACATCCCGATAGCCCAAACCACATTACTAAGCGTGAAAAGCCTTGCTCCCCAGCGACTGAGGTTTAGGACATAAATGCAGAATATCGACTGAGATACTTGAGTCCCAGGATGGGGACCCTGGCCAGTCGATTTTTGGAACTCTAAAAAGAGGTTTAAATAGAAACCATAGTACCTCTTTTCCTCTGGAACCATAACGACCACTTCTGCGAGAACGATGGAGTGCTTGCAAAAGAGCCAACTTCCAGGTGGATTCCAAAAAAATAATTTTTCTACCTACTAAAAGCCCACTTTGGGAAGAGGATTTGGACTCTTAATATGCTGGCTTGAAGACCCAGTATTTCACACGGAATTGGACCCGAGATTTTAACTTAGAAGAAGACAAAGTCTGACAGCAGCAAAGGAATGTCTCATGGAAGTAGAAAGAGCCTCGGATCTTGATTTGTGCATTTGCCTTTTTTGCCCAAATGGTAAAGAAATTCTTATCGCCCAAAATCTTCTGGATAAAACTATCCAGGCCAAGTCCAAACATTCCCTGTGAAAGTGAAAACTTGCCAGCACCTCCGTGCAGGATAAAACTCTGCAGAGCACCCCCTTAAAATAATTAAATAATTAAAATTAATGTCCGCAAGGTAGACAAAATAGTGTAATGATTCTGTTAAAAAACGAGTTAATATCTATTAAATTCCTTCATCTATATCACCTCCGGAGTTCTAGTTTCTGTTCTCTTATTCACTTCCTGGTTTGCATCGCTCGTTCATGTAAGAACTACATTTCCCAGTATGCATTGCGGCACGCCCAGTAATTCACACCTCCTTGAAGTCTCTAACACATAGAGAGCATCCTTAAATTGGAAGGGCTCTCGCGCTATCTGTGCTAAATACTATGGGGGGGGGGGGAGAGCACTGCTGCAGTTACCTGGAACCGGTCCTGGCCAGAAATGTGTGAATGAAATAGATGATGGTGACTGCGCTGTGTGAGGAAGGGTAAAGAGCAGATGCACAAGGAAGTGAGTAGCAAAAACCCACCACTGAGTAATTGCTAGAGACAGTGAGGGTGGGAGGTCTGTGAGTCAGTAATGGTGAGCATAAATTAAAAATTAATCATACACTATTATTAAATTAAATGATGAACATCACAAACATGAGAAGCATGTAAAACCAAACAGCTTAGTTAATGTGAATAGTGCCAAAAAGTTCAAATATATCACAATCCAGATGAGGTCCCAGAAGAGGGAAGATGTGGGACCGTAATAGGTAAAAAAGTCAAATAACAGCTTAGTTGATGTGAATGATGCCAAATAGTTCAAATATAACACAATCCAAATGGAGTCCCAGAAGTCCCAGAAGAGGGAAGATGTGGGACCACAATGAGGTAAAAACGTCAAATAACACAAATAAAGTCTTAAAGTGCACTGTGAACGATAATAGAGACCCAAGGGGGTGCCAAAAAGTTCAAATAAAACACAATCCAAATGGAGTCCCAGAAGAGGGAAGATGTGGGACCGTAATGGGGTAAAAACGTCAAATAACACAAATGAAATCTTAAAGTGCACTGTGAACAATAAGAGGCCCAAGGGGGTATCCCGTGGTTGAAGAGCAGACTTCGGTGCGCACACCTCTAGTGGTATAAAAGGCTCACCTCCAGGCCATAGCACGGACAGCCTAAAACCAATTAAACACTGTATGTTCACAGGCTCAGCAGGGTAGAGGTGACATCAAAATCTCCAAATCAAATGGTCATGTTGAAAGTGAAAGACAAGGCAAATATGGCATAATACTGTGACTGCAGGTGTGGAAGATAATATATCACATGCACGTGCACTCACATGGAGGCCTCTAGCAGCGGGCCTATCTCCTACGAACAGCGAGTTCGTGCGATCCGTCTTGATAGGTGTACTTCCTCTATCTTTCGTTACCACCTAGGCATCCACTGGGTATTGGGTGCTCGGAGGGGTATATAAACAAAAGACAAAAGGAAGGCAATGGTGCAGCTCCGCATAAAAAGGTTTAATAAAAGAAAAGTTAAAAACTCACATTTCCAATGGTGAGATGTTTCCAAACAAAACGAGCGCCGTGCTCCTCCTGTTAGGATGTGTGGGGTCTGGTACTTCCTGTCCCTACGCGTGACGTCATGTCACATGACTTCATCAGGGGATGCGTAATAGGTGTACCAGTGGGTCTTAAATAGGCCATTGAAATGTCTGCTACTAAGGGCATCCGTCGGCCATTTTGTTGGAGCCCAATGTAATGTATGTAACCTCCGCCACATATTCTCTAACATCTACAGATAAGCAGAAGTATGGCTGGCAGACGGGAGATACAGACAGAATGTAAACAGTACTTAAAAACAGCTTAAAAAACAGTGCTTAAAAACAGTAAAAGCAGATAATCAATGATAGAGAGAAACTACCTGTAATGAATCAGGAGACACGGGTGAAGGAGTATATAAAAAAAAATGTATATAAAATATATATATATATATATATAAAATATATATATATATATATATATAAAATATATATATATATATATATAAAATATATATATATATATATATATATATATATATATATATATATATATATATATATATATATATATATATATATATATATATATATATATATATATATATATATATATATATATATATACACACACACACACACACATATATATATATGATGTGTCAAAAAGACCGGAGTTAGGCTTACCGGTAACTCTGTTTCTAGGAGTCTTCCAGGACAGCCTCTTGAGACCTTGGGCTCCTCCCTCCGGGACAGGAAACACGTACACCCTTTTCTTTAAAGGGCGGTCCTCTAGATCTCCTCCTCAGTTTGCCCGAGAAATACCAGAAGATCCTGAAAGACATAGTCTACTAACACATCGTTAGATCATTTTATATCTTCACCACAATTACAGTTCCTTAACAGACACCGGGTGGGAAAAACTCCGGCTGTCCTGGAAGACTCCTAGAAACAGAGTTACCGGTAAGCCTAACTCCGGTCTTTCTCTAGTCGTCTTCCAGGACAGCCTCTTGAGATGACAAGCAAGAACTTACTGGTTTTTAGGGTGGGACTACTGTCTGGAGGACCCTTCGTCCGAAGGCCTGATCCTTGTCTGACAGCAGGTCCAACCGGTAGTGTCTTGCAAAGGTTGAGTAAGATGTCCAGGCTGCTGCCTTACAGATCTCTTCCGGGGACGCTCCTGCTCTTTCTGCCCAGGAAACCGCCACTGCCCGAGTAGAATGTGCTTTAACTGTAGGTGGTTCCCTACCCCCTAACGTATATGCTTCTACAATCAACATCCTGAGCCATCTGGCAATAGAGGATTTTGATGTTCTGTGACCCTTGCGGGCACCTGAGAAGTTAACAAAAAGTGAGTCACATAGTCTAAATTCCTTTGTGACTTCTAAGTAAAATAAAAGACTTCTTTTAACATCCAATAAGGACAAAAATTCCCCTTCATCATTTTCTGAAGAGGAAAGCAAGGTTGGTAGGACAATGTCCTGAGTCCTATGAAAGATAGAGGCTACCTTGGGTAGGAAGCTAGGATCCGTCCTAAGAATTATCCTATCATCAAATACAGATAGGAAGGGTTCCCTAATAGAGAGGGCCTGAAGATCGCTGACTCTCCTGGCTGAGGCTATGGCCACTAGAAAGACTGTCTTAAGGGTAACATGTTTCAGAGAAGACTCTTCCAGCGGTTCAAATGGTTTGTTAGTAAGAGCCTTTAGTACCAAGGACAGATCCCAAGAGGGACAGGCTCTAATCCTAGTTGGATTAGATCTTGTCAGACTTTTGAAAAAGTTTTTGACGAAGCGATCCTGTTGAAGAGGTACATCCAAAAAAATACTCAAGGCAGCCGCCTGTACTTTGAGAGTGCTGACTGATAAGCCTAAGTCCGCACCTGCCTGCAAAAATTCTAGCACTACTGGGATGCCAGAATGATTCATTCCTTGTTGTATCTTCCAGGAATTGAATTTTTTCCACACCTTAGAGTATATTGCTCTAGTTACCGGTTTGCGACACCCTAAGAGAGTCGTGACCACTTTATCTGAAAAACCCCGTGCTTTCAATAGTTGCTCTTCAGAAACCAGGCAGTTAGTTTCAGGTTCTTTATCTGAGGATGAAGGACTGGACCTATAGACAGTAGATCTACTTTCTCTGGAAGTGTCCAAGGTGGATACAGGGCCAGCCTCCACAGGCTGGCGAACCATGGCCTCTTGGGCCAGAAAGGCGTGATCAGAATCAGATCCGCGGGTTCCCTGAGAAATTTTTGGATTACCCTGGGAATCAACCTCACTGGAGGGAATGCGTATGCCAGGCTGAAATGCCAAGGATGTGAAAAGGCATCTATCCCCTTCGCTTTGTCTTGTGGGTGAATGGAAAAAAATGTTGTAACCTTCCTGTTCTCCTCTGCTGCGAACAGGTCCACCTCTGGTAGTCCCCAGAGTGAGACTATCTGGTAGAAAGTCTCCTGGTCTAGAGACCACTCGTCCTGACATACTACCTGTCTGCTGAGGAAATCTGCCAGGGTATTCAGTGAGCCCTTTAGGTGGACAGCTGAAAGGTGTACCAGATTTTTCTCTGCCCAGATCAAGATCTGTGTAGCTGTTGCCTGTAGGGCTGGGCTCCTTGTGCCTCCTTGCTTGTTTATATAAGCTACTGTGGCAGCGTTGTCCGTCCTGATTTGTAGATGCTGACCCACTAGATAGCCGTTCTAAAAGCCATTCAGGGCTTCAAGTGCTAACAGTTCTTTTTGGTTTGATGACCGAAGAACCTCCGAGGACGACCACTGACCCTGGGTCCAAACTTCTCCCAGGTGGGCGCCCCAACCCCCCCTGCTGGCATCGGTGGTCATTACCAGAGCCACTGGCGGATCCCAGAGAAGACCCTTGTCCAGGTTTTCTCTGGCTCTCCACCACCATAGGTTTCTTTGAATGCTCTTTGGGATAGGTATTGTGAGGTCCAAATCCTCCTTCCTGCCACTCCAAAGTTTGAGCATATGTGCCTGGAGAGGACGCGAATGAAATCTGGCCCAGGGTACCGCCGGAAAACAGGCCGACATCAGACCCAGAACTCGCATAACTTGCCTTATGCTGATCTCCTGATTCGTCTGGAGAAAAGCAACCGCCTGATCCAGTTTGAGAATTTTTTCCTTGGGGAGGAAAATCTTCTTTTCTACTGAGGATATTCTGTATCCCAGGTACATCACCTCCTGTGATGGTATCATCTGCGATTTTTCTTCGTTGACCAGCCAACCCAGGGAACGCAGGAAAGACAGGGCTACCTTCAGGTCGCTCTCTAACTGATGACCAGACGGGGCTATGAACAACAGATCGTCTAGGTAAGGCACTATTGTTACTCCTTGGAGTCTCAGTGGTGCCAGGGCTTCTGCTAGGACTTTGGTAAAAATCCTTGGCGAGGAAGACAGGCCAAAGGGGAGGGCCCTGAATTGCAGATGTTTGGTAGCAGAACCCAGTCTTACCGCTAGACGCAGGAATTTTTGGCATTCCTGACGGATCGGAATGTGTAAATATGCGTCCCGTAAGTCCACGGTGGCCATATAACACTTTGGGAAGATCAGACTGGTGACTGAAAATATCGATTCCATTCTGAACCGTTTGTACCGGACCCACTTGTTGAGGGGACGAAGGTTTAAAATCAGTCTGTACTTTCCTGAGGGCTTTTTCACCACGAAGACATGTGAATACACCCCCTGACCTTCCTCCTCCTGGGGAACTTCCAACAGAACCCTCTGATCCAACAGGTCCCCTAAAAGGAGACCCAGGGCCTCTGCCTTCTCCCGGTCTCTGGGAGGTTGAGTGACCAAAAATATTGGGGGAGGGGGAACTGAGAATTCCAGCCTGTAGCCGTTTTCTATGAGGTCGTGTACAAACGGACTGACTGTTAATTCTGTCCATTGTGAGAGGAACTCCCCCAATCTTCCTCCCACAGGGACCTGAGTGTCACTGGGTTTTGGGGGGAACCTGAGGAGGGTTAAACAAGATTCCTCCTCTTCCACGTCCCTTTTGGCCCACCCAATGTTTTTTAGGATGTGAATCCCGGTCTTTCTGGTTTTGCCTAAACCCTCGAAAAAAGCGTTTATTTTCTTTCTTTTTTCTTTCCGGGAAGGCTTTCTTTTTATCTTGTGTCCTTTCTAGTGCCTCCTGGAGACCCGGACCAAATAAGTGATCGCCAGAAAAAGGTAAGCCGCAGAGTTTTAATTTTGATGCGGCGTCACCCGTCCATGTCTTTAACCAGACCGACCTTCTGGCTGCGTTGACCAACGCTGCCGATCTGGCTGCAAGCTTCACCGATTCTGAGGAAGCATCGGCTAGGAAGCCAGCCGCCTTCAAGAGTAACGGGAAGGATTTTAAGATCTGCTGTCTGGATGTACCAGCAGTGATATGCGCTTGGAGTTGATTAAGCCAACACTCCAAGTTCCTGGCTACGCAAGTAGCCGCCAACGCTGGTTTAAGTGCAATAGTGGAAGCATCCCAAGCCCTTTTTAAAATGATGTCACCCCTTTTATCCATCGGATCTTTAAGTGTTCCAAGGTCATCGAAGGCCAGGTCAGTTCTTTTTGATACCCTGGCCAGAGGTGCATCTAGCTTTGGAACTTTGTTCCATGGGAGCGTAGTATCTTCCTCAAAAGGATATCTACGCTTTAGGTTCCCTGCAAAAAAAGGTCTTTTTTCTGGTTGCTCCCACTCCAACAAGATCGTTTCCACCAACGACTTATGAACAGGAAAACACCTGGTCTTTACAGCACTACCTTGATAAAGTTGGTCGTGCTTAGATAGCTGGACCTGTTCCTCTCGGATCTCTAGGGTTTCATATATTGCTTTAAGCAAGTCTCCCACATCTTCTAGAGACAGTCTATATCTAGTCCCCCTGGAAGAGTCTTCTTCTTCTAGCTCAGAGCCAGAAGCTGAATCTACCTGAGAGGAAGCCTGGGACCGAGTGGACCCTCCTGCTTCCTCTTCCTCATGCTCATCCCCTTCGACCGGAGTTGCCAAGGACGGGGCACTAGGGGTCCTATATACCGGGGACGGCATCTGCATCCTATCCATCATTCCCCGGAAAGATTTGAAAGTGGATGCTAGCTCATCCTTTACAGATGATAAGACTTTTTGGCATTCTGCCACAGAGTCATCCTTGACCAGACTGGAGATGCACTCTACACATAGAGGCTTTTTCCAGCTGGAACCCAATTTTTCCCCACATACAGCGCACTTTCTTTTAGGGGCTTGTGCTGGCGTTTTATCCTGAGATTTGACCTAAAATCAAACACAAACACCATGTTTTAGTATAACAGACAATGCCCCCTGACAACCACCCGTGTGTCAGAAAAGGTAAGTGCTGGGGAGCCCTCCACCACAGGCCCTGCCCAGGGAGGGAGAAAAGGTCCTGAGATAATTCAGACCATGTCCCCCAAGGTAAGTGAAGAGTCAGCCTAGCCCCCCTTACCTGGGAGACGCCGGAGCCGGTGGACCCGGAGTCTGTAGCCTGCCTCGCTTCCTCCATCGGTCCTGTGTCCTTAAACAGCCCGGCTGCGTATGGAACACACCGCTCCGTGTGCCTTCTTCCACTGCCGCGCTTAAGTCGAATGGGACTAGGTTTCGACAGCGCCCCTTGATGACGCCGTTCCGGTGACGCACTTCCGCCTTGTGGAACGCATCCGTCCCGCCCCTCAGCGCCGCTCCGGAAGAGGATCTGCAGTGCAGAGCGGCATGGCCAGCCAGCGTCTCTCGCCGCCGCCATAGCTGATGTACCGCGCTGTGTGAGATCAACGCAACAGGTACTGGGTACTGCGGGGGGGATGCCGACATCAAGGGTTCCCACTCTCTCTGAGCTTTAGACAGCAGTGAAAAAAACGGTGACCTTTCTCTTCCTAGCAGGAGCAGAGGGGTACCAGGCAGAGAGGGAATCCAGCATTTTTAAAAGTCCCTTAAAAAACGTGCTCCTTCCCTTCTGGCAGGAAACACAACTGAGGAGGAGATCTAGAGGACCGCCCTTTAAAGAAAAGGGTGTACGTGTTTCCTGTCCCGGAGGGAGGAGCCCAAGGTCTCAAGAGGCTGTCCTGGAAGACGACTAGAGAAAAGGTACTTCTTTGACACATCCTATATATATGTATTTTTATATACATTTTTTTTATATACTCCTTCACTCGTGTCTGATTCATTACAGGTAGTTTCTCTCTACCATTGATTATCTGCCAATTTAATTCCACTCGCTGCTCTACAGCTGCACACATTCAGCTGACTGTGTGCTTATCAGTAATACATCTCTCCATACACCTTGTTATCGTCGTCTCGGCTGGTTAGCTATCCAGCCTATGACTCACACGCCCCCCTCTTCCCCCGCCCCTTTTTATGTATCTCCACATGTCCATTATATCTCCCTTGTTTTAATGTACGTCAGTACTGTTTTTAAGCCTTTTTTGATTAAGAAGCTGCTACATTCTGTCTGTATCTCCCGTCTGCCAGCCATACTTCTGCTTATCTGTAGATGTTAGAGAATATGTGGCGGAGGTTACATACATTACATTGGGCTCCAACAAAATGGCCGACGGATGCCCTTAGTAGCAGACATTTCAATGGCCTATTTAAGACCCACTGGTACACCTATTACTCATCCCCTGATGAAGTCATGTGACATGACGTCACGCGTAGGGACAGGAAGTACCAGACCCCACACATCCTAACAGGAGGAACACGAGCACGGCGCTCGTTTTGTTTGGAAACATCTCACCATTGGAAATGTGAGTTTTTAACTTTTTTTATTAAACCTTTTTATGCGGAGCTGCACCATTGCCTTCCTTTTGTCTTTTGTTTATATACCCCTCCGAGCACCCAATACCCAGTGGATGCCTAGGTGGCAACGAAAGATAGAGGAAGTACACCTATCAAGACGGATCGCACGAACTCGCTGTTCGTAGGAGATAGGCCCGCTGCTAGAGGCCTCCATGTGAGTGCACGTGCATGTGATATATTATCTTCCACACCTGCAGTCACAGTATTATGCCATATTTGCCTTGTCTTTCACTTTCAACATGACCATTTGATTTGGAGATTTTGATGTCACCTCTACCCTGCTGAGCCTGTGAACATACAGTGTGTAAATTGGTTTTAGGCTGTCCGTGCTATGGCCTGGAGGTGAGCCTTTTATACCACTAGAGGTGTGCGCACCGAAGTCTGTTCTTCAACCACGGGATACCCCCTTGGGCCTCTTATTGTTCACAGTGCACTTTAAGATTCCATTTGTGTTATTTGACGTTTTTACCCCATTACGGTCCCACATCTTCCCTCTTCTGGGACTCCATTTGGATTGTGTTTTATTTGAACTTTTTGGCACCCCCTTGGGTCTCTATTATCGTTCACAGTGCACTTTAAGACTTTATTTGTGTTATTTGACGTTTTTACCTCATTGTGGTCCCACATCTTCCCTCTTCTGGGACCTCATCTGGATTGTGATATAGAGAGCATCCTGCCGCACAGATGTAGTTCCCAGGAGGGGGCGAGCACGTTACTGACCACCGCAGTAAAGCCTCCCTTCACGGTGGTCAGTAAAATTAGACAAGCAGGAAGTGAACAGAAAGAAGAAATAGAGCAACTTCTGAGCAACAACGAACAATGAGGAAGTGAAAAGAGGAACGTCTGCAGGTAAAGGATGCTTATTATGAAAAAAAAATTTTCCTTTACAACCCCTTTGAGCCAGAAAAAAAAAAACTGAACACATGAAACAGTCCCAGACATGCAGACGCTTTGCGCCAACCTTTAGACTCCAGCAGAAGCCAGCAATTAAATCGACAACTGTCTCTGTGAAGAGAAAAGAAACGAGGGAGCTCTGTGTTCTATTTTGATGCAAACAGGTCCACTTGTGGATGGCCCCAGGTCTTGGTGATCAATGCAAAAAAAAAAAAAAAAAAAAAAAAAAAAAAATCTGGATTCAAGCTCCGCGCCGCTTCCTAAATCTGTTGCCTGCTCAAAAAGTCTGCCACTCTGTTTAGTGTGCCTTTGAGATGGGCCGCTGACAAGGAAAGCAAATTCTTTTCTGCCCACATCAGAATTACTGCTAACAGTACCTGAAGAGCTTTGCTTCTCGTGCCAACCCATCCCCCCCCCCGCTTGTTCAGGTAGGCCACGGTGGTGACGTTGTCCGATACAATCTGCACATGGGACCCCTGAAGGTTTAGAGAGAAGGCAGCCAATGCTAAGGTGACTGCCTTTAACTACCTCCAATTTGAGGACTTCACTGCCACGGGTTCGGGGCCAGATTCTGATCCAAGTGGGCCCCCCCATTCCCTGGCGTCTCATCACTATTTTTTTTAAAGGCAGGACCATAGTGAGACCTTTAAAAAAATTGACAGATTCCTACACCGCGCCTGACCACGGTGGGGATCTTTACCTTTGTGTTTAAGGTTTCTGGCCTATAGACCCATACCTTTAGGAGGAACCTCTGGAGTGGCCTGAAAAGTAGTCTCACCCCTTGAAGGGACCTTAACTATTCCAGCCAAAGGCCAACACAACTTTCCTGACTTGTCTGTAGCATGTCCTGGATCTTGTTTTTCGTCTCTTCTGGAAGGAAGATTCTTTGCTCTACTGAGCTTATATTGTACCCCAGAAATTGTACCTGCTGAACCAGATTGAAGTTTGATTTCTGAAGGTTCACAATTCAACCTAAAGCCTCCAAATGACTGCAGGCTTTGGCCAGGTGCTATTGCAATTTTCCCTTGGAAGGTGCAAAGAAAAGGAGGTCGTCCAGATACGGAACCACTGCAATTTCCTGAAGGCAAAGAGGGGCGCGGGGGGGGGGGGTTCACACTAGTGCAAAATTGCACAAAGGCCTTTTGAATCTACTTTAAACGCTGACCCCAGCCATTAGCAAAGGAATGATTACAGTCGTTGGAGGAGTCAGCTGCTTCCCAATGCTTCTGACCAGCTGCCCAACGCTATTAATGCTGCCGCTGTCCCCAGTGCAATGTTGACATTACCACGAAAGGAGCAAGATAGCTGCCAGATACCCCTAGCCCTGCTTGTGACAATATCATACCACATGTGCACCGGGCCACAGGGAAAGCAGAGGCAAGAGAACAACTCCTGCAACAGAACCCAGAATTTCCCCAGCCGCCTCTCGCCACTACAGCGTAGCGCTTAGGGAGGCCCAGGAGCCAGAAAATAGTGCCAGAAATAAATTAAAGGATTTTGATGCTTTTATATAAAGATTTTACAAACAAAAGTTTTCCCCATAGCTTACTTTTAGTCTGTAGATAACAGGACTTCCAGGGAAAAGCTTAGCTGCTTTTTCCAACCAGTATTCTGCTCTACCATCCGTGTCATCACTAGTGCATATCAATTCAGCAATCCTAAGAACAAGATCCTTCTGAGTAGGGTTCAGTTCCAAAGAACGCTGAAATCAGAAGAAAAATAATGCATTATATAAAACTTATTGTGTAAAAAAAAAAAAAAAAAAAAAAAGTGTGTAATATATATATATATATATTAAAAATTATCAAATAAACGTGAACGGTTGTTCAGAGTGATAAAAACAGCGCTATGAACAGACAAACTCTGTTCAAAATGAATATCCTGAATGAGTGATGGTGAGGAAGGTGATCAATCAATGGTATATAAGCACCTAATACCAAACAAAAATTAATTTGTGAATGCACCATGAAATGTGGATAAGTCACCCAAATAGGAGGGTATAAGCTTACCACTGCAAATCTATAAATGATTTGCTTACAAACCATCAAATGATCCAGGTACTGCACGGGTTAAACCAACTCAGGCGGGGGTACATGAAAAGCAAAGAAACACAGAAATCATAGTGTAATGTGACTGAACAGTATCCCCAGCAAGGTGTGGAAAAAAACCCCCTAGTTAATGCCCGTACAGTGTTGAAATTAGTGAATGCACATAAATGAAATGGTTTCACCGGTATACTCCTGCCCACAGGGGCCGCGCGAGTGCTGCTGATGAGCTGGTCTCGTTCTCTCACTGTGGTTGGCGGGTGGTGGAGCGCGGTGGAACGCACTGTAGACTTCCGTGTAGCGTCTGTCTGTAGCCACGCCCTGACGCGTTTCGTCACTTCCGACTTCGACTGAGGGCGTGGCTACGTGACGCCTTCATTATCTCTTTATACCCCAGCATCTGACGGCTATTGGTTGTGTCCTTACCGCCCACCGGATATAATTGGTGCTAGTAGATCCGGACATTGAGATGGACATCAGCCGGGATGTGTAATGGGTTTTAAAAGAGTAAAAATTTAGGAAATCTAAACTGCACTTTAATGTGGCCCAATAAGACCAAAGTATGGTGGAAACACATATTCCTCGTTTTGTAACAGATTATGCGCCATTGGTAAATGGTACATGCGGGTGAAAGTGTATTCTCACGGATGAATATTATCACTGAAAATCACAAGAGCTGGTCTAGGGGGGCTGGACCTTGCTACAGCGTCGCCGAACACAGACCCGGAACACCGGCTCTGTAACACACAGCCTGCATCTCCGTGACACACGGAGGAGGAGGAGAGAGGGAGGGGAAAGCTGTAGCCTCCGCTCAAAATGGCCCCAGTTCAGTCCAGTCACTCTGTGTCCTCCAGCTGATCGCTTCAGCAGGCTTCT